>NC_138748.1:73841292-74441292 GCF_965113315.1 Podarcis vaucheri | reverse complement strand
CCTCCAAAGAAGGAGACTCCACCGCACTCCTTGGCAGCAAATTCCACTGTCGAACAGCTCTTACTGTCAGGAAGTTCTTCCTATGTGTAGGTGGAATCTTCTTTCTTGTAGTTTGGATCCATTGCTCCATGTCCGCTTCTCTGGAGCAGCAGAAAACAACCTTTCTCCCTCCTCTATGTGACATCCCTTTATATATTTGAACATGGCTATCATATCACCCCTTAACCTCCTCTTCTCCAGGCGAAACATGCCCAGCTCCCTTAGCCGTTCCTCATAAGGCATCGTTTCCAGGCCTTTGACCATTTTGGTTGCCCTCCTCTGGACACGTTCCAGTTTGTCAGTGTCCTTCTTGAACTGTGGTGCCCAGAACTGGACACTGTACTCCAGGTGAGGTCTGACCAGAGCAGAATACAGTGGCACTATTACTTCCCTGGATCTAGATGCTATACTCCTATTGATGCAGCCCAGAATTGCATTGGCTTTTTTAGCTGCCGCGTCACACTGTTGGCTCATCCAACTGTTTGTGGTCAACCAAGACTCCTAGATCCTTTTCACATGTACTCCTCTCAAGCCAGTGGCGTAGCGTGGGTTGTCAGCACCCGGGGCAAGGCAAGTAATTTGCGCCCCCTAACCCGTGGATTTGCGCCCCCTAACCCGTGGATTTGCCCTAACCCCAGATGTTGCGCCCGGTGCGGCCGGCCCCCCCTGCACCCCCATGCTACGCCACTGTCTCAAGCCAGGTGTCACCCATCTTGTATTTGTGCCTCTCATTTTTTTTGCCCAAGTGCAATACTTTACATTTCTCCCTGTTAAAGTTCATCTTGTTTGTTTTGGCTCAGTTCTCTAATCTGTCAAGGTCGTTTTGAAGTGTGCTCCTGTCCTCTGGGGTGTTAGCCACCCCTCCCAGTTTGGTGTCATCTGCAAATTTGATCAGGATGCCCTTGAGTCCATCATCCAAGTCGTTCTTAAGGAAATTAGCCCTGGGTCCTCACTGGTAGGACAGATCTTGAAAAGATTATTTTATAAAATAAATCAATTTGTGGCTGGCCTGATCAAGCGTTGCTTCCTCTGGTTAGCCCCGCTGGAACTCCAGTTCTTTCCAGACCCTGGGGTGACTAGAGGACTGGTGGCTCCTCCTGGCAAATGGCCTGGTGCGCGCTGGATCACCGGTCCTTCTTTGCCCCCCCCTTGAATCTGGGCAACCGAAGGTCCCATCTGGGGTGCCATCTGTTGTAAAGAAAAGCTGCCCTTCTTCCCTTATGGGAGACACAAGAGTATTGCTTCTCAGTATTCTCTGGTGTGCTCCCCTCACACGCAGAAAAGGAGGAGGACCCAGAACAAAGGTGTGCCTGCCTTTATATAGACATGTTAAATTCCCTGCCCTGGAGCTCCAGACCACCCCTCCATACATCACAGAAGGGGCGTAACCCCAGACCACCCCCCACAAACACCATACCGACATCACAGAAAAGGTGGTCTACAACAGAAATGTGAATGTTGTTGTTTTTCCTGTCTGCCAGGTTATCTGATAATGGCTTATCTGATTCCCTTTCCTGGTAGTCTGGTCATACCTTTGAGATGGTGCTTTCCCAATTCCTGAGACAATGGGAAGGTTCCCTCAACCCCTCCCTCCTTGCAGAGAAAACGTTTGGTCATGTCAGGGAACTGCCATCGGAAGGACAGGAGGTGGAAGGGCTCACAGAGGTTGGGAGAGACTCAGCAGCTGAAGAGGGAACCAGCAGGGGGAGAGGAGGGGCTCCGAGGGAAAGTGAGGAGGAGGAATGGCTCAGAGACACTTTCAGCGAAAACAGTGGGGAGGTTTCAGGACCTCCTATAGGGACACCTACTCCTCGCCGGAAACTGTCACGCCGAGAGTCCAGAAGGCGCGTTTCCGTTAAGGAGCTTTTATGTTGGAAGAGATTCCGGAAGCAACCACTGTCGGAAGCTGCCAGCGACTGACGGAGCCATGCTTAAGGAGCTCCGTTACAGACAGAGGTTTGCGGACTTAAACAAACTCTGAGGGACAGGGATTTTACGCACAAGCAGCTCATCATCCCATCTCAGGTCAGTTTCGGAGTCTAAATGGTTTCAGGACGGTGTTCCTGTGCTGCTCCAGACATGGGGTCTACATATCTATGTATGTGCTTGCTTGCTACATTTATGAGCATTTATTATATATATAAGACCTTAATTTTTTTATTACAGGATTCATCTAGTCCAGCCTTTCGCATGATGAATTCTGCATATAAGTTAAATAAGCAGGGAGACAATATACAGCCTTGTCAAACTCCTTTCCCAATTTTGAACCAATCAGTTGTTCCATATCCAGTTCTAACTGTAGCTTCTTGTCCCACATAGAGATTTCTCAGGAGACAGATGAGGTGATCAGGCACTCCCATTTCTTTAAGGACTTGCCATAGTTTGCTGTGGTCGACACAGTCAAAGGCTTTTGCATAGTCAATGAAGCAGAGTAGATGTCTTTCTGGAACTCTCTAGCTTTCTCCATAATCCAGCGCATTTTTGCAATTTAGTCTCTGGTTCCTCTGCCTCTTCTAAATCCAGCTTGCATTTCTGGGAGTTCTTGGTCCACATACTGCTTAAGCCTGCCTTGTAGCATCTTAAGCATAACCTTGCTAGCGTGTGAAATGAGTGCAATTGTACAGTAGTTGGAGCATTCTTTGGCACTGCCCTTCTTTGGTATTGGGATTCATGTGTTGCAGGAAGCCCCCCCCCAATCATTCAATTTGTACACACACACACACACACACACTAGACCAGTGTTTCCCAACCGGTGTTCCGCGGCACACTAGTGTGCCACGAGATGTTGCGTGGTGTGCCGCGAGATGTTGCCTGGAGGGAGGCGGGCGAGTCCAAAAAAGGTTGGGAAACACTGACTTAAGTTTCTCTTTCAAAAAGGAAACGTGGGTTAAAGCGGCGATGCCGCCTCCCACTCACTTTCCTGCTCTGGCTTCCCTAACAGTTTTCCGAGTTGCGTCACTGGATCCAGCCCCCTTTTCCACAGGTGACACGGGGCTGGAGGGAGGGAAAGAGGGCTTTACGTCGCGCACAAAGGCAGCCTCCTAGAAGCGCTCTGGGCCGGCGCCGTTTCGCCGAAGGCGCCGGAGGACCCCCACCCTCAGCTCCTTCAGAAAGGAAGCCCCGCCCCTCGGCTCCCTACGCCGCCAGGCAGCTCAGCTGACTGACGAGGACGTTCTGCGGCGGCCGCCGCCGCACAACCACCGCAGTTGCTGGCAGCGTCCGCAGCGCAATAAGTAACAGCGCCTGGTGCTGCCAACTCTTTCTCTCTCTCTCCCACCCCCCCGCCCCCAAGCTCTCGCGCGCCCCGCGTCAACATCGCCGCACGCAGCTTCCCGAGCTCGAGGCCAGCCGCTGCACGCACGCGTCGGCTCGTCATCGGCTCCGGTTGTTGCCTTTCTCCGCCGAGGTCGGTGGAC
This sequence comes from Podarcis vaucheri, assembly GCF_965113315.1. Taxonomy (NCBI): domain Eukaryota; kingdom Metazoa; phylum Chordata; class Lepidosauria; order Squamata; family Lacertidae; genus Podarcis; species Podarcis vaucheri. The sequence goes on along the minus strand of NC_138748.1, from coordinate 74,437,837 downwards.
CCCGAGCCTAGGCTTCCTTCCCGCACCCCGCTTTCCGAAGACCGCACACCAGTTGGGCCAGTACATATTCCCCTCCCGTGACTGGAGCGGAAAAGCCCTTTCTCTTCTTCCCCAACCCTTGTCGTTGGAGGAGTCCCTCAGTCCCTCGCTTTGCTGCCTCCTCCCCCCCCCACCCCCAAAGCTTGGAGGTTCCCCGGCAAGGGGGAGGGGAAAAAATTGAAACTTACACTTTCGTGCGTCCCTCCCGGCGTGACGCTGCGCGCTGACGTCACGGGGCTGTAATGGTGGTGTGCCTCAAGATTTTTTTCATCAAACAAGTGTGCCTTTGCCCAAAAAAGGTTGGGAAACTGATACGGAACGGGGGGGGCATGTCTTCTTCACTACAATATATTTGCTCAATTTCTCTAGGACTCCATCACCCCTCCCCTGTCCTCCATAATCTCTCAAGTAAAAATCTGGGTGCGGGGTTACTCTGCCACCCAGCTCATCGGACTAAGTCCGTGGGTCCCTGCGGAAGAAAATGAGCTCAGCCGGACGCAGGAGCAAACTGCAGAAGATCCAAGTTTATTGCGCAACAGGTTCAAGGCGAGATTGAACAGCCAGAAAGGGGTGACATGAACTTTTGAGATTTCCCTCCATGTCCCAGAATACAGTGCAAAATACATTCCAGTTACATCATGAATACATTAAGAGGTTGGGTTACACAGATTAACATATGGAGGAGGGAGGGGGGAATATGCAGAGGGCTGGAGATATGGAGGAGGGAGGGGGGAATATGCAGAGAGCTGGATGGAGGAGGGAGGGGGAAATATGCAGAGTGCTGGAGATATGGAGGAGGGAGGGGGGAATATGCAGGGAGCTGGAGATATGCGCAGATAAGCACATCCTGAGAAGACAATGGCCCATGTACACGTAGTCTGTCACCTGGCATTGCCCGGAGGAAAGGTTTGGCAGAGTGATTTTGACAGGATTACTTGAGAGATTATGGAGGACAGGGGAGGGGTGATGGAGTCCTAGAGAAATTGAGCAAATATATTGTAGTGAAGAAGACATGCCCCCCCCGTTCCGTATCAGAAACACTGCACTAGACATAGGCAACGCTTCTGTTATAAATTCATATAAAATCAGCCATACATCGGATCTGCACCGTTCCACTTTTATTTTACACCACGAGGGAAGGACTATCAAAGGGAGGAGACTTGACACAAGGCAGCCATACTCCCCCAAGCGTACAAACACGTCCGCAGATTTCTCCCTTGACACATGGAATCCGCATCTGGCTACAGTTGTATCGGCTGCTTTTCTGAGCCTCTTGGCTGTTGTGCAGGGACGGGGCCTGTGTCCACGGTCCTTGTCCTGGCCTGAGTCCGAGGCTGGGGTGGGGAGCTGGGATTTGGGGGGAGTCTTTTAGCTGCCCCCCTCCATTCCTGGTTTGAACAGCACCAAGACCTAAAAGACGGAGGGATCTAAGCTCGTGGGGTGGGGGCGGGGAGGATGTTGCAATGCAAACCTTGTAGGAGGGACGGGACCCACTTTGCAGCTGGATTTCCGGGATCAGCCCCTCCCCCGCTCTCCGATCCACTAAAGGCAGAGGAGAGGGGGGAAACTTTCTCCTCCCCCCTCCTCTACACCTCCCCGCCCCTCCCGGCACATCCTCCTCTCACCCCGCCCCCGCCCCCACCATCCCAAATCCCTCCCCCAATACATTGCTCCTCCTCCTCCTCCTCCAATCCGGCTTCGCTCCGGGAATGGGGTGTGTGAGCCCGCCCCAACTGCCTGCTTCTCCCGGAAGTGGAGCTTCCACTCCGGATTGCTGCTCACCCTGTGGCTTTAGGGGGGCGCTTTCGGAAAGGGGAGGGAGGAGGCAGGGGACCCCCCCCTCATGGATGTTGCAGGGAAGGAGAATCGGGAGCGAGGACAAAGAGGTAAAGGGGTCGCGGGGGGGAGAGGGGAGAAGAGGACCCAGAGACCCCTCCAGCGCCCCCAAGCGCCTTCCCTGGGGCCGGGATCCCTGCACGCCTGCAGCTAAGGGGGCTTTCCTTGGCATGGGAGGACGTGGGGCGCCCACCCACGGGGTCCCAGGAGGACTCCCCGGCCCCGTTTCCCCCTCGCAGGCATCCCTGGGGCGCGGAGAAGCGGGACAGGAAAGGGTTAATGGGTGCGGGAGACGCCTGGATAGAGACCCCCCCTGTCCCTCCCCGGCTCATCTTGGGGGGCCCCTCCGGAGGGAGAGATGGGTCGCGTATGGCGAGGGGTGAGCCGCGCCAAGGGGGCCTCTGGGTGCAGGGGAGACTCCGGGAGAGAGGGAGGGGGCCAAGGGTGGGGGGAGGAGGGAGGGGAGCATCCCTGGGGAAGGAAGCACAGCATTGGCGGGGGGGGGGGGAAGAGACCAGTCTTTGGGGAGACGTCTCCATCGAGGGGCTGCCTTGGCTTCTCCCTCCCGCCCAGGAATCAGCCACCCCTTCAAGGCGACCAGAGAGGGATCCCTGGAAAGTGGGGGGGGGTCCAGTTCCCCCACTCCTTCCTTCCTGCAAGCTCCATCCTCCTTCCACCCCATAATCGCCTGCCCTGTCCAGACACAGCGATTTTGCCCAGTCCAACCACTGGTCCCCTGGAGAGGAGAGGAAATCCCGAGAGGAAGAGGAGGGGAGAGGCCTTCTCAGAAGTGGCTCTTGGTTTCCGCAATCCCACCCAGGAAGCAGCCAGAAACCTTTTCCTCTCCCTCAGGCTTCCATCTTTAAGTCTCTTTTCCACTGCCTGGTTCATTGAGGATGAGGGTAATGTACACCTGTCATCAGAAACAGGGGTGCAGAGTCCATGGAATGGCTGTCAGGGCTGATATAGAAGTTGCACCTCCAAAGCATTTCTGTTCCTCTTATTCTTTGTAGGCAATGTCAGAGTGACTGACAAGCTGAGATACAACCCATCAGCATCCGATGACAGCCATTGGACAAATCTCCCCAGTCAAAGGAGCCATTTTCATGATAGACAGTGCCTGTGGCTGGAGGCTCTACACACCGGGTGTGTCTGTCGAGGCCAAAGACTGCCAGTATTAGCACAGGCAAAGTGTGTGACCTCCCCAAATTTATAGACTATATGTGAATGAGAGTTTGTGGGTGGGATTATCGTTTACGTCAACCCTGTGATTTTCTCCACCCATAACATTTCATGAGCTGATATTGCAGTACAAATTCCAAAATAACTACAAAACATCACAATGTAATAAGAATGATTGTAGTATTTATATCCTGTCCATCTGGTTTGGTTTCCCCAGCCACTCTGGGCAGCTTCCAGTACAGTGGTACCTCAGATTATGTACTTAATTTGTTCCGGAGGTCCGTACTTAACCTGAAACCGTTCTTAACCTGAAGCACCACCTTAGCTAATGGGGCCTCCTGCTGCTGCCGCAGCACCGGAGCCCGATTTCTATTCTCATCCTGAAGCAAAGTTCTTAACCTGAAGCACTATTTCTGGTTTAGTGGAGTCTGTAACCTGAAGTGTATGTACTGTAATCTGAGGTACCAGTGTACACATAAAAGACAGTAAAACATCAAACATTAAAAACCTCCTGACACAGGGCTGCCTTCTCCTGTCTTCTAAATGTCAGATAGTTGTTCATTTCCTTGACCTCTGAAGGGAGGACGTTCCACAGGGCGGGCGCCACCACCGAGAAGGCCCTCTGCCTGGTTCCCTGTACCCTAACTTCTTGCAGGGAGGGAACCAGCAGAAGACCCTCAGAGGAGGACCTCAGTGTTCAGAGTGAAGGATGGGGGTGGAGACGCTCCTTCAGGGCTACAGCGCCAAGGCTGTTAGGGCTTTAGGTCAAAGATCTTGCTCCTCCATAATGATCTCCAAGACTGACATATAGTTAGCAGTGTAGGAAAAAACACTCAGAGGCAGCAAAATATTCATTCAGCAGAGAAATTTAGTACTGAAGGCAAAGAAGCATAAGAATCCAAAAACTGAATTTACAGTAAAACCCTAACATAGCATAGCGAAACAGCACTCAAGTAAGAAACACACAAGCAGAGTAGAGAATAGGAGACTAGGAAGTGGGACGAGGCGCCTTTCAATACTGTGATTTATAAACAATTCCATGTCAGAGTAACCTTGGGACTGGATAACAAGCCTGGCTCACTCCAGTTTAAACCAGTTCCTTCTGGTTCCCAAAGACAAGAAGGTTCAGCATAACCTCATAACAACTGATCCCACCACCTGCTCTCAGCAGAAAGGAAACTCCCTGATCAGCTAAAATGTTCCAGCTAGAGAAAACACCAGCTTTGAATTACACAGAGTAAAACCACCAGAACCTTCTTGAACCAATAGACTAGGAATGATCTCTATATGTCAGATCAATACTTTTGTTGCCTGAAAGATGCAACCATGACAATTTAAAGATCAGCACAAGCAGTTTGAATTGCGCTTGGAAATGCACTGGGAGCCAGGGAAGATCCTTTAGGACTAGTGATATGTGGTCTAGGCAGCTGCTCCCAGTTACTAGTCCAGCTGTCACATTCTGAATTAGTTGCTGTTTCTGTTTCACCTTCAAAGGTAGCTCCATGTAGAGCGCATTGCAGTAGACCAAGCAGGAGGTAACCAGAGCACTGACCACCCTAGTGAGACAGTCTGCAGGCTGGTAGGGTCTGCCTGCCACCTGTCCCCCAGGGACAGTGCTTCTGTCTTGTCAGGATTCAACCTCAATCTGTTAGCCGCCATTTATCCACAAACCACCAAGGCCACCAACACAGGCCATTCACTATCTTCACTGGTTCCAATTTAAAATATAGGAAGAGCTGGGTATCACCCACATGCCTCTGAACACCCAGCCAAAAAACCCCTGATGATCTCTCCCAGCGGCTTCATATAGATATTAAAAAGCATGGGGAGAGGACAGAGCCCAGGGGTCTGAACACTCATCCCCCAACACCACTTTCTGGACATGGCCCAGGAGGAAGGAGGGGAACCACTGCATAGCAGGGTCCCCAGCACCCCTAGAGGGTCCAGAAGGATACAATGGTCAAAGGTCTCCAAAGCCGCTGAGAGATCCAGCAGAACCAGGAAACTGCTTTCCCCTCAGACTCTAGCCCATCAGAGATCATCACGCAGCACAACCAGGACAGTTTCTGTTGCATGATGAGGCCTGAATCCCAACTGGAAGGATCATGGTGGCAGAAGCTTTCCTGGTCCTGCACCCCCAAAAGCTCCAGGCACAGGACTTTCATTAGCTTTGAAGGGGCCATTGGATACTTGGTGGTCTTTTCTTCAAAAGACAAATATTCTGAATACTTTTTATTTGATGTATGATATAAGCAGCACTTCTGTTTTACATATTCCACATTGGAGAGATTTTGATACACAGGTCTGAGTTCATCGCTCCCCCGAAACTGCTGTGTTAGCAGTCCTGCCAGCCTGGACAGTGTGTTTGGGGGTTCAGGGATGCCTACACAACAAAACCCCCTTCTCAGCCTGGCTTATATGGTCTCAAGGAAAGCAGAGCAGTATGTTAGGCACCAGCTTGGCTGCAGGAGTGAGTGGAAGGAGGTGTGCAGGACACCATCCAACCATCTTAGAGAGTCCACTCTGGATTTGTGTAGGTTTTCCTCCATAGCTTTTTCTTCTCCTGAAGATAACTCAAGAGGAAGCGAAGGAGTGCACCAAAGTATTACGGCTAGAGTTTTCCTTTTTGAGGAGCTCCCTTCCCAGGTTGACGAGCCCCATCTGCCCTTCACTTTCCTCTGCAAAATGGGCAGAATCTGCCTTCTTGACTGTGGGATTCACTGTTGTTCTCATCCTCTAGATCCACCAGAGCCTGCCTTCACCTCAACAGAATTCCCTAATACACCAAGGATTTGAGACCCATCAGCTATCCTCACCTGGTTTAGCCAGCCAGTTGAAGCCGTTCCTGGGATTGTGGCCCCTATTCCATCCTGACAGCTTCTGGAAGAAACAGGTGAGAGCTGAGTGCAGGCTGGGGACCAATGGTGGATAAATTACCCCATAAGGTGCATGACATTTCCCCCGCCAAAGGTACTACCTCTCCCCTAACACCCCATGACATCGTATGATTATGATCTTTAAGACAGAACAGGAATAAATCCATGTCCCCAGAAATAACACAACTTCAGGCCATTAGTGAATCAATACTACATTTCCAAGGTACTACATATTCCACTAAGTACAGTTTATCATTTTGCCTTGAATACCCTGCTTTTCAGTGTCATTTTAGGATAGTCCTGCGTCAAAAGACAGGCACAAGATCAGACAGCACATCGTTCTTTAAAAAATCAAGCTGCTTTATGAATATTGGTTGAGGATTAGGAAAGGTTGCTGATGCATTACTATCATTTGACATAATTGCATATTCATTTCCTGAAAGTTGGGAACATGGGTAGGAGGTGAGGGAATGTAGGAGAAGTTGAAATAGGAGAAGGTGCTAATGGAGCTTGATGTGTTCTCTTTCCCTTTGTTCTCTTCCTTGAAACCAAAATAGGATTCCCTTTCCTCCCATTCTGAAGAAGGAGATGGAGAAGACAGTCAGAACTCCAGGGGATTGGGTACCTGTCCCCCCCATTAGAAATAGAAATTGAAATGTGTGAAATGCGGACTATGCATCATTGAATGAGCATACATAGTTCACATCAACGACCTCCAACAGGGGAGAAACCATTTAATGGTATGGAGTGTGGGAAACGTTTCACTGATATTGGAAAACTTAGAACACATCAACGGACTCACACAGGGGAGAAACCATTTAAATGCCTGGAGTGTGAGAAGAGTTTTAGTTTTAGTGGAAGCCTTAGAAGACATCAACGGACTCATACAGGGGAGAAACCATATAAATGTATAGAGTGCGGAAAGAGCTTTAGTGATAATGGAAACCTTAGAAGACATAAACGGACTCACACAGGGGAGAAACCATTTAAATGCCTGGAGTGCGGAAAGAGCTTCAGTCATAATGGAGACCTTAAATTACACCAGCGGATTCACACAGGGGAGAAACCATTTAAATGTATAGAGTGCGGAATGAGCTTTAGTGATAGTGGAAGCCTTAGAAGACATCAACGGACTCATACAGGGGTGAAACCATATAAATGTATAGAGTGCGGAAAGAGCTTTAGTGATAATGGAAACTTTAGAAGACATCAACGGACTCACACAGGGGAGAAACCATTTAAATGCCTGGAGTGCGGAAAGAGCTTCAGTCGGAATGGAGACCTTAAATTACACCAGCGGAGTCACACAGAGGAGAAACCATATAAATGCCTGGAGTGCGGAAAGAGCTTCGGTCGGAGTGGACCCCTTAGAAAACATTGGCAGACACATGACGGAGAAACTGTTTAAATGTATGGCGTGTTGTAGGAGCTGCAGTCAGAGTGGAAGCCTTGATTTATGTCAACAAACTCACACAAAACACAAACCTTATAAATATCAGGAAAGTAGATAGAGGTTCTGTCCTAGTGGAAGTTCTAAATCAACAGACTCACAGACAGGAAGAACTTTAGGAGTTGAAACCCTACAAACCATCAACAAACTCAAAGAGGAGAAGCAGTTTAAATGAAAAGAGTGCAAAAAGTGCTTTATTTACAATGGAGTGTTTAAGGAACATCCAGGGACTCTTACATGGAAGAACCCATTTTGATGTCTGGAGTGCGGGACATCTTCCTCTCGGAGTCCACTCTTTTCTTCACAGAAATGAACTCAGCAGGAAATCAGTCATTAACACATGTTGTGTATGCAAAGTTCTGGAATTTATGTGTAAAACTGTATAGTAATAAAATATTGAAGTCAATGTCAAACAATGTGATTATAATCTAAGATGTAAAGTACCTTTTGATAGAGAAGGGGTGAGGGTTTATCTGGGTTTCTGGTGGTCAGTGAGGATTAGGGCTGGGCGATATATTTTTCCATATTCGTTTCTAGACCACATCATGATAACCTTTCAAAAACAATTGATATGGCAACACCCCACAGATCACAGTGTCTGGAATGCTCATTTTCCTGGAAGCAGCCGGCAGAAAGCTTTGCTTCGTGAAGCCCCAGCAGATGCCGAGTTGCTGACTTCCCTCCAAAACCACAGGAAGGGAAACACACCTCCATTGCCCTGTGTCCTTCCAGCCTCTTTCCTCCCTTGCTCCCTTCTGCCGGTTTGTGTGCCTGACTTAGATATCCTGTGTGGTGTATTTCTTTACGTCTGAAACTGGATTTGCTCTCAGAAGCAAAGTTTTGTGTATCACTGGGGGCCCAGGGAGAACTGTATGCTTTGAAAACTCAGTAAACTATTACTGAAGAAGTCCTGCTGCCTCTGTGTGTGTTTTTGACCTCAGTGTGGGAATTGCTCTATACATGGCCCCTACCCTGCCGATTCTTGGCTCATGCCCTGGAGTTGCTGTACTCAAGCATGCAAGATGGGTGCATCTGTGTGTGATTTGCTTTTGCACCAAACTTTTTCACCCCCACCACCACATGATCTCCGAATACTGCTTCTTCACTAGAACTTCTCCCTGCCTCCTACGTGTTCTAAAGAAAAATTACTGTAATTTAATGGGAGATTTTCCCCAAGCCTTATTGCAAGAGGGGGAAGGATGGGTTGCAGGTACGAGGGAAATTTCCTGGTTGGCCCATCTTCACTCATGAACCCCATGGGGCAACTCCAGACCTCCTGCTTATTCTGGGGTTTGGGGAAGATAGTATTTTTCCATAGTCCCAGAATTTATCATTCTTCCTGCCAGAGGACCAGTGTGCATATTATTATCATACTTATTTTAATGTTGTTGTTGCTGCTGCTGCTGCTGTTGCTGTCATGGACTGGCTGGGTGAAAGGGGGGGGGGGAGGCACCAGCTGGCGGACCCAAAAGGGAAGAAGACTCGGAGTCCGGGTGTTGTATGCCCCCAAAGGCTATCAAATCTCCTAGGTCTGACCAATAAAAGGTTAATTTGGTGGTGGGGGGGGGAATCCAGGTGCGAGGCTGCTCAGCCACCCAGCTCATCGGGCAGAGCCCGTGGGTCCCTGCAGAATAAAGGAAGGAGTCCAGCCACTAACCAAAGCAAATAGCTGCGGAAATCATTATATGGTCTCAAGCAGAGTGCCAGGTGTTGGAACACAAAACTCACTGAGACGTTGCTTTCTCTAGGTTTTCACCAGGGCAAAGCTGATCCATGTGTGTTTGTCAAGGAGGAGGGGCAAAACAAACTGTATTGTTTATGTTTTGTTGATGATCTTCTGATGTTTTGGAAGCATCAGGCTTTGTACCAAAGCACCCTAGCTCAGCTGAAAGAGCACTCTGATATGAAGGATCTTGGTGAGGTATCCAACTATCTTTCTCTGCAGGTGGAGAGGGACCAAGCAGGTAATTTTCTGGTACACCAAACACAGAAAATTGCTGATGTATTAACCAGGTTGAATTTGGTTGATGCAAACCCAGCAGACACACCGATGGTGACAGGTTACCAGGTAGATAGTACTGCTGAAGCGTTTTCTGACACTACGCTGTACAGATGCATTCTAGGCAAGTTGAATTTTATTGCTAGATGCTCAAGACCTGACATAGATGTAAGCACTAGCCTGCTTAGGAGACAATCCTACTGTTCAGGATTGGAAAGCTCTGAAGCGCATATTTGAAAGGGACTATGCACTACAGGCTGAGGTTCACCAGTCAGAAGACTGCAGGTCTTGAAATCTTTGCGGTTGCTAGTTTTTGAAGTGACACCACGGATGGTACAAGCACTTCTGGAGTATGCTACATGTACAACCACTGTCTGTTTGACTGGCTGTGCAAGAAGCAGACGACAGTAAGCCTAAGTTCCTGTGAAGCAGAACTCAATGCTCTGTCATTTTCACTCATGGATTGTGAATGGTTGATGCAACTGTTTAAGGACATCAGAGTTTCTGTGAAATGTCCTATACAAGTGTATCAAGACAATAGATCCTGTTTGGCTTTGCTGAACTCAGAGAGTTGCAAGCAAAGAACCAAGTACTTGCAGATTAAGCTACATCATACAAGAGAGTGTATTCAGAAAGGACTCATTCAGGGAGAAATGTAAATGGATCCAAACTGCAGGAAAGAAGATTCCACCTACACATTAGGAAGAACTTCCTGACAGTAAGAGCTGTTCGACAGTGGAATTTGCTGCCAAGGAGTGTGGTGGAGTCTCCTCCTTTGGAGGTCTTTAAGCAGAGGCTTGACAACCATATGTCAGGAGTGCTCTGATGGTGTTTCCTGCTTGGCAGGGGGTTGGACTCGATGGCCCTTGTGGTCTCTTCCAACTCTATGATTCTATGATTTTATGATTCTATAGGTGTCCTACATGGCAGGAAATGAAATTCCTGCTGATCTGTTGTCTAAGGTTGTTAACAGAGAACAACTTAAGGTTTACGTACAGAGGTTGCAATTGGGTTGAACCACAGGTACTAAAGGTTACACGGAAAGGGGGAGGATGTTAGGATATTTCCGTTCCACCTTAAAAGGGAGCAGGCTTTGTGAGTCACAGAGTCTGTGTATTTCCTCTTCACAGGATGTTTCTGTTTTGATAGCGCTGTTCTCTCTCTCTATGCCTGAACACGCAAGCAGGCAGTCATGTTTTTTCCTTTGTTCTGTCCAACGCTGAATAAACTTCTAAATAATGCTCTCCTGCGTGCATCTTTCGCTGTGCGGATTTCTGCTGATAGAGCGTGCATCAGCTCTGGAATGTGGCAAGCTATTTTCTGGAGCTCGTGTCGCTAATTTCTGATACTGTATCTACGGGAGATTCCTGGATCGTCCGGAGGCGACGTGGGGGCCATGATGGGCTTTTTCTCCCTGGCAGTATCCCAACAGTTATATCTTTAAAGTTTAATATTACAAATATTATGCCTGAATGTATCCTTTCAACTTGGCAGCTCAGGGAAGTTACCTAGCTTTAAAAATAATATAAAATCATCTCCTTTCCTAGTTTCCTCCATTCCAAAGCTATTTTCCCCTTGCAAAAGGACTCCAGGACGTTCCCAGAGGTGACAATTGCTGGGCTCATTGTTAGCCAAAGGAAGCCAAATCTCATCACCTGACTCGCCTCAGGCTCCAGACATGCAAAGGAACTTCTATTGTACTTTTGGGTGGTGGTACTTAAGAAGAAGAAAAAGAAGAAGAGTTTGGACTTGATATCCCGCCTTTCACTCCCTTCAGGAGTCTCCAAGCGGCTAACATTCTCCTTTCCCTTTCTCCCCCACAACAAACACTCTGTGAGGTGAGTGGGGCTGAGAGACTTCAGAGAAGTGTGACTGGCCCAAGGTCACCCAGCAGCTGCATGTGGAGGAGCGGAGACGCAAACCCGGTTCCCCAGATTACGAGACTACCGCTCTCAACCACTACACCACACTGGCTCTCTATATCATAGACATATTTGTCTATGCTAATCTTATACCTGAGTCTTGCCCTGCCATGTCTGCTTATGCTAATCTTGTACCAAGGACTTGTCTGGACATGTTTGCCAAGGTTAACCCCTCCCCTTTTGTGACATGTCAGTGATGTAGCAATGATGCTGTATGAACTGTATTCTGGGATATGGTGGGAAAGTTTTAAAAGTCTTTGTCACCCCATCCTCGGGTTTCAAATTTGCTCTTTGAACCCATTGCGCAATAAACTTTGGTCTACAGCTATTTGCTCCGGTTGGCTGGACTCCTTCCTTTATTCCTCAGGGACCCGCAGGCTCTGTCCAACGAGCTGGGTGACCGAGCAGCCTCACACCTAGATTTTTCCCTAACAGTTAGGTCCAGGTCCCACGAGCCCCGGGGGGGGGGGGGCTGTTCACAGGGAGTTCCCAGTCGTTTGGGGTTCATCACTCCACTGTATTTGCGTTTGAATTTGCCCAAATTGTTCACCATGCCTTGTAAAGGAGCCCATTCCTCTTGTGAGTGTGGAGAACACCCCCCCCCCATTATGAGCTCCTGCTTAAGTTGTTACACGATGGGGACTCCCTGCCCTTCCAACATGTTGCAGGAGCCTTCAAGGAAAACACAAAGTGAGAAATCTCCTGTTTCCTCACAGCCTCACCCCCCTTGGCCAAGATAGAGACAATAAAATACAAGGACATACACAGAGCTGGGAGCCTCTTGTTGCATGGGGGTGGGGTTCCCAAACTCACTCTCTCACACACAGAGACACAGACTCACACACACAGCTGGCCTTCCAGCCCCAGCTCCCTTGGCTGAGCTGGAAACACAAGTCTCAATGCAAAGCACACAAAAAGAGATAGAGACAATAAAATACATAGACATACCCAGAGATGGGAGCCCATTGTTGCCTGTGGGGGGGGGTGGGGGTGGTTTCTGTTACAAGAATTTTAAGGTCTTAGATATATAATAAATGTTCATAAATGTACCAAGCAAACACGTAGATAAATATATAAACCACATGTCCGAAGCAGCATAGGAAGACAGTCCTGAAATCCTTTTGACTCCCCAGCTGACCAAATGTTTCTCTGCAAGGAAGGAGGAGGTGAAAAAACCTATCTGAGGATGTACAAATTCCAACGCGCTTTAGTTCTGGGCTGCTTCACTCCCTGCATGAATTTTACCTGGGTGTCGGGGCTGTGTGCGCAAAAGCCAAAGCCCCATTTTTTCCCTTAACACAGGAGTCACAGAGTCCAAGCCCCTGCTCAATGTGCACCAGTACCTAAAACATGGACGGATCTATCTCGTGGCGTGGGGTGGATTTTGCAATGTAAACATTTTGGGGTGGGAGACCCCACTTTGCAAGTGGGTTGCCGGGATCAGCCCCTCTCCCGCTCTCCTGATCCCCAGAAGGAAGAAGGGAGGGGGAAAACCTTCCTCTCCTTCCCCCACTCAATTCCTCCCCTCCCGGCACATCCTTCTCTCACCCCACCCCCATACATTGCACCTCCTCCTCCTCTTCCTCCTCCTCGCCATCCGACTTCTGTTCCGGGAATGGGGAGGGGGGAAGAGCCCCTCCCAAACTGCCTGCTTATCCCACAAGTGGAGCTTCTGCGCCGGATTGCTGCTCTGCGCCGTAGCTCTAGGGGCGCATGCTCTCGGAAAGGGGAGGGGGGCGGCAAGGGACCCCCCCAAAAAAACACTGATGTTGCAGGAAAGGAAAGGAGAATCCCGAGCGAGGACAAAGAGGTAAAGGGGTCTCAGGGGGAGGCGAGAGAAGGATCCAGAGACCCCCTCCAGCTCCCAAAAGCGCCTATCGTGGATCTGGATCCCTGCACGCATGCTGCGAAGGGGGTTTTCCTTGGACCCTTAGGAAGCCCACCCAGGGGATCCCAACGAAGCCCCCTCACCCCATTTCCCCGCGCAGGCATCCCTGGGACTGTTAACGGAAAAATCCGAGGGCTCCCTTGGACAAAAACAAAGACACCAACCAGGCTAACTTGGAGCAAATCAGCAGCCTGTAGGCTTGGCCTTTATTGAACTGTTGCAACAGGGAGCTCCCCTCACTTGCAGGAGAGAGAAGGACTCCGAAAAATGGTGTGCAAGGCCTTATAAAAACTTTTGAAATTGCCACCCCGTAGATCAAGACCACCCCCAGAAACATCATACATACATCACAGAAAGGAGGGGTTGAGGGAGGGGTGGTGGTGGTAACCTGAGTGTCCTGTCACCTGGCTGGTTCCCCCTTTCCCCCTCCCCATGAGTACTTTCCAGGTGACAGAGGGGAGTTTGCAGTTTCCTGCCCCCAGAGGGAAGATCTGATCATTGTCCTTTGTTCCAGTCCATGCTGAATCCACTCCCATATGCAAGTTCTTTGTGATCTTGATGGTCTTCTGTCTAGGACCATCAGGGTTGGCATAGCAACTGGACAGGGCTCCTGTGGATGTGCTGGGATGGTGAAGGGATTATGGCTGGCCTGTATCAAACCTTCCCCATTTTGTAGTCCTTCCTTCATGGAGCCAAATAAAAGTGGAACAGTGCAAATCCGATGTATGGTTCATTTTTCTATGAATTTATGACAGAAGTGTTGTGTATGTAGTGTGTGAGTGTGTGTGAAGTTTGTAGAAACTGAATGATTGGGGGGTGGGGTTCCTGCTACAGTTCCCCCCTTCGGAGATAAGATTGCAAAGGTGGCTACTTTGCAATCCTTTTCGCCGCACAATTTAAGGTGGTAAATATTAACCTGCTATTGTCCGTCCCAGATGCGTGTGTCCATGTGAACCTGAAAGGGACTTGGATGTCACGCCTCTTAAGGATATTTGCATAGAAATATAACAGTGTAACAGTGCACATAGTTAGACGTAGGATATCACGTAAAATTAATATTTTGTAGCTCAGTTACTTGTGGTATTCTAGCACCTTGGAAGAAATATTTTCTCAATAGTGGCCTATGCTTTTCATTTAGCAGGAAGGTCCACCAATAACTGAAAAATGCAGCTTGCTACAGGACTCTGTGGGTTCCGCGCGGAGAGAGGTGGGCATTAAAGGGTTAAGGGGTGTGAGGGATGCCTGGATAGACCCCTCTGTACCTCCTCTGCTCGTCTTGGGGGTGGTGCCCTCCGGATGGAGAGATGGGGGACGCAGGGCGAGGGGTGAGCCGCGCCAAGGGGGGCCTCTGGGTGCAGGGGAGACTCTGCGAGAGATGGATGGAGTCAATGAAGTGGGGAGAGGGAGAATCCCTGGGGCAGGGAAGGGCAGCAATGGGGGGTGGGGGGAGAGATATGTAGACCAGTCTTTGGGGACACGTCTCCATTCTGGTGCCCGCAGGGAATCTCCGGAGGGGCCGCCTTGGCTTCTCCCTCCCGCCCAGGAATCGGCCACCCCTTCAAGGCTACCAGAGAGGGATCCCTGGAAAGTGGGGGGTCCCCTCCCCACACCCTTTCCTTCCTGGAGCCTCTATCCTCTTTCCACCCCATAAGCCCCTGCCCTGTCCAGACTGTTGCAGGAATTTATGTATAGGTGTGGGGGGGTGGTTGCCCCTTCTGCAGATATCATGCACATGCAACCCACCACCAAATTCAGCACCATCACTCTTGTCATTTGTTCCCACAAAACACTTCATCACAGTTTCTTCCTATCTATTCAAAGGACCTCTGCTGCACAAAACCAAGTGTATGAATTCACTGATAAATGTCCCCCACTGCTAAATGGGGTAACTTCAGAAATTCCTATAGACATGTGAGCTCAGCTACTCAGCATTCCCTCTGCCTGAGTGATAATCCCTGGCCTCCTGATACCTGAGTGCCAGACAGGTAGCCATTCCATAAAGAACCAACCCAGATGAAGACAAAAGGGTGTGATTAGCTTGGCTGGGAAACAGGGAATGTCCGCCCACCCTTTCCCACAGGTGGGTGGGGTTTGTGGCACCAAGATAGGGCTCACCTGGGCGGGTGCCCCCCACCTGCCTGGGCCAGCCTTTGACCCGCCCTTGGTCAGGAAGGACAATGGATGGCCAGCCGGGGGTGGGGCAAAGGCCAAAGAAAAGAGGCCGACCCCTTTGTCCAAGCCTCTTTTGGTTTTCTCCCTTCCAGGATCAGGATCCTCAGGAGTGTGTCCTGGTGGCCAGATTAAGGTAAGTTCTGGCCTGATTGGAAGGGACATGGCCCCTCCACCAGGCTAGGCTGCAATTTTGTGGCTTTTCTTTCTGGGCGGGCGCTCAGATAGACCGGGGGGGAAACCTTTTTGTTTTGCGGTGGCCGGGGGTGGGGCATATTATTATCGTACTGAATTTACTGTTGTTGCTGCTCTTGCTGCCATGGACTGGCTGGGTGAAAGGGGAGGGGAGGACCAGCTGGGGAACCCTCAAGAGAAGAAGGCTCGGAGTCCGGGTCTTGTATGCCCCCAAAGGCTATCAAAACTCCTAGGTCTGGCCAATTAAAGGCTGATATGGGAGCCGTTGGGGGCCAGGTTGGTTCTTTCATTTTCTCCTCTCCTCTGGAAAAGTGCTCTTTCTTTTGGGGTTTGATTACTTCTGCCTCATTCAGTGCCCACTGCATCCTCAGCGAGGTACAATACTGTCTTTTCAACTTCTGTCACCATGTAGAGTTTTCTCTCAGGACCACTACCCAGGAGTCTGCCTATGCAAACTGCTCCGACCATCCAGGGTGTTTTGTCACACTCCTAAAGACCTGGTTGGTTAGGTCCAGGTCCTATGAGCCCTGGGGGGGGGGCAGCAGGGAGTTCTCACTTGTTTGGGGTTCATCGCTCCACCATATTTGTGCTTGAATTTGCCAAAAGTATTCACCATGCCTTGTAATGGAGTCCATTCCTCCTGTGAGTGTGGCCCCCCCATTATGCCTTCCTGCTTAAGCTGTTACACAAGGGGGACTCCCTGCCCTTCCGACATGTTGCAGATCAAATAAAAGGTGGGGGGAAAGCCTTTTGAAAAGAGACTGGTGGCCAGCAAGGCCCACAGTGAGAAAGCCTATAGAAAGAAAAGACACATAAGTAAACGCCCCCCTTGGCTGCACAGCCCGTCAGTCCTGGGCAGAGAACTCGCAGTTGTGCCAAGGGGGGGGGGAGAGGCTGATCTCTGCAGCCCCAGCCCTCAGCCGGACAGGAGCCTTCAAGCAAAACACAAAGCGAGAAATCTTCCCCCTCTTTCCTCACAGCCTCAGCCCCTCTTGGCCAAGATAGAGACAATACGTAGACATTCACAGAGCTGGGAGCCGGCTGCTGCCTGCTTGAGGCACCCACAGCTGGCCGAGACACACGGAGCCACAGCCCACGGCTCCCTCGGTTCAGGCACCCACAGCTGGGTGGGCTCAAAGAAAGCCTCGATTTATCTGAGTCACGGCACCAAATGTTGTGCAGTGGCTCCTTGGTTTGCAACCACTTTGAATTACAACCGTTTTGGATTACAACCACGTCAAACACCGAAGTGTGTGTACCTGTTTTTGGATTACAGCCCATTGGGGGGGGGCCATTGGCGAAAGCGCGACTTCGGTTACAACCTGTTTTGGTTTACAACCGGACCTCCGGAATGGATTACAGTGGTACCTCGGGTTACATATGCTTCAGGTTACATACACTTCAGGTTACAGACTCTGCTAACCCAGAAATAGTACCTTGGGTTAAGAACTTTGCTTCAGGATGAGAACAGAAATTGTGCTCCAGTGGCATGGCGGCAGCAGGAGGCCAAATTAGCTAAAGTGGTGCTTCAGGTTAAGAACAGTTTCAGGTCAAGAACGGACCTCTGGAACGAATTAAGTACTTAACCCGAGGTACCACTGTATACCCCCAAAGGCTATAAAAACTCCTAGGTCTGGCCAATAAACTCAGGAGCCAGGAGGAGATAAGAGTCCAACGATTTTATCACAGGCAGTCAATATTGGGATTGGAAAAGACTTTTTAAAGAAAATTATGCGATGAGAGACTACTCAACAGCCCAGCTTGCCAGGGTACAAGTCCCCTGTGGGTCCATGCGGTCAGTAAATGAAGGAAATTCCAGCCAAGCATTTTGGAGCAAAGAGCAGTCAGTAGACTTAGATCCTTTACTGTTGTGCAACAGGTTCAAACAGCAGTGAGGGAACTCTGACCCTGGGGTGACATTGACTTTTAAAACTTTCCCACCATATCCCAGGATACAGTTCACACATCATCATCAATACATCATTGCTACATCACTAAAACGTCAGAAGGGGGGGGGGGGGTTACACAAGATTAGCATAGACAGATATGTCAGGGCAACACCCAAGTATAAGATTAGCAGAGGCAAACATGTCTCAAGTACCCACCACCCAAAAGGACAACAGAACTTCCTTTGCATGTCTGCAGCCTGAGACAAGTCTGGTGATGAGATTTGGCTTCCCTTGGCTAACAGTGAGCCCAGCAATTGTCACCTCTGGGCATTTCCTCGGGTAGGAGGTGTGTCTACACATCTTCACCCTTGGGGAGGTGGTGTTGGTTTCTGTGTGTTGCCACTGTGCCGTGCTCTTGGAGTCACAGGACTCCGTTTTGCATTCCAGAGACATTCCAGACTGTTGGAAGTCTCACGGAAGACAGGAGACGGATGTGATGTTACTGTTTCCTGTTCCTTTGTTTTTCAGTTGCTCTCTGCTTTCACAGAGAGAGCATGTATATTTCATTTCTGTCTGCGTAGTTAGAAATAAAACTCTTTAGCAATGTAGCTAATAAACTTCTCGTCCTTCCCTGCGTGCTGGATACTCTGCTGAATGGGGAGTGTGCTTGGAGCCTCATCAAAGACTCAGGTCATTAATCATCATCGAAGGAGCTCGGTTGAACCCAAGTCCGACAGGTGGCAGGAAAAAAAGAGTCCTTTTTCCAAGGGCAAAATAGCATTGGAATGGAGGAAACTGGCAAAGGAGTTGATTTTATATGATTTTTTAAAGCTAGGTATCTTCCCTGAGCTGTCAAGCCAAAAGGATACATTCAGGCATAATATTTGTAACATTTAACAACTTTAAGGATGTGTCCCGCCCCGCCTTGTAATTTCTGTAACAAATACCTTCCTGAGATTTTTTCTTTTGGGGGTGTGTGTCACAGTTCAGCTTCATTCAGAAGAAAACATTGCTAAAGGAGGGGAAATATAAAATGCACATTGAAAACAGCATAATCAGCAAGAGAATTAAATATTATCATAATCCTAGAACACAGACTATATCTTGCTTTTCACCACTTCTGGGTCTTAAAGCAGCTTCTGGGTTCCTCTCGCCTCAGAATTTAACTCCCTGTGTCCTCTTATATGTCACTCCCCTCCTTCTATAGCACAAAATTGTCACATTTAAGAAATGTAGCAAATGGTATATGCAGAAAATAAAGATAAACTAACAGTCTCATTCTTAAATGCCATGCAGCCATAATAATAATAATAATAATAATAATAATAATAATAATAATAATAATAATAATAATAAAAATAAAAATAAATAAATAATAATAATTTATTTATATCCCGCCCATCTGGCTGAGTCTCCCCAGCCACTCTGGGCGGCTCCCAATCGAGTGTTAAAAACAGTGCAGCATTAAATATTAAAAACCTCCCTAAACAGGGCTGCCTTCAGATGTCTTTTAAAGATAGGATAGCTGCTTATTTCCTTCACATCTGAAGGGAGGGCATTCCACAGGGCGGGCGCCATCACCGAGAAGGCCCTCTGTCTGGTTCACTGTAAGCTTACTTCTCGCAATGAGGGAACTGCCTGGACCTCAGTGTCCGGATTGGATGATGGGGGTGGAGACGCTCCTTCAGGGATACAGGACAGAGGCTGTTTAGGGCTTTAAAGGTCAGCACCAACACTATGAACTGGGCTCAGAAACATACTGGGAGGCAATGCAGATCTCTCCAGACCGGTGTTATGTGGTCCTGGCAGCCACTCCCAGTCACCAGCCTAGCTGCGACATTCTGGATTAGCTGTAGTTTCCGAGTCACCTTCAAAGGTAGCCCCACGTAGAGCACATTGCAGTAGTCCAAGCGGGAGATAACCAGAGCATGCACCACTCTGGCCAGACAGTCCGCGGTCAGGGAGGGTCTCAGCCTGTGTACCAGATGGAGCTGGTAGACAGCCACCCTGGACACAGAATTAATCTGCACTTTCATGGACAGCTGTGAGTCCAGAATGACTCCCAGGCTGCGCACCTGGTCCTTCAGGGGCACAGTTACCCCATGCGGGACCAGGGAGTCCTCCACACCTGCCCACCCTCTGTCCCCCCAAAACAGTACTTCTGTCTTGTCAGGATTCAACCTCAATCTGTTAGCCGCCATCCATCCTCCAACCGCCTCCAGACACTCACACAGGACCTTCACTGCCTCCACTGGTTCTGATTTAAAAGAGAGGTAGAACTGGGTATCATCTGCATACTGATGAACACTCAGCCCAAACCCCCTGATGATCTCTCCCAGCAGATTCATATAGATATTAAAAAGCATGGGAGAGAGGACGGAGCCCTGAGGCACCCCACAAGTAAGAGCCCAGGGGTCTGAACACTCATCCCCCAACACCATTTTCTGGACACGGCCCAGGAGGAAGGAGTGGAACCACTGTATGACAGTGCCCCCAGCTCACAGCCCCTCTAGACGGTCCAGAAGGATGTGATGGTTGATGGTGTCAAAGGCCGCTGAGAGATCCAGCAGAACTAGGAAACAGCTCTCACCTTTGTCCCTAGCCCGCCGGAGATCATCAACCAGTGTGACCAAGGCAGTTTCAGTCCCATGGTGAGGCCTGAATCCCGATTGGAAGGGATCCAAATGGTCCACCATCCTCCAGGCGTGCTTGGAGTTGTTCAGCAACCACCTGCTCAGTCACCTTGCCCAAGAATGGAAGATTTGAGACTGGGCGATAGTTGGTCATATTAGCCGGGTCTAAAGATTTTTTTTTAAGAAGCGTTTTAATGACCGCCTCTTTCAGCAGGTCTGGGAAGGCTCCCTCACAGAGGGAAACATTCACCACCCGGCAGAGGCTACTTTCTGAGGGTGTAGAAATTGCAACGCGCTTTACTTCTGGGCTGCTTCACTCCTCGCATGGGGGGGGGGGGCTCTGTGCGCAAACAGATCAACAGCTGCCTTGCTTTCTTCCTGGCCTCATTGTGTTACCTCTGACGGAGACAGAAGGGAGGAATTTTACCTGAGTGTCGGGAGGGGGTGTGCAAAAGCCCAAGCCCCATTTTCTCCGTAACACAGGAGTCGCAGCGCCCAACCCGCTGCTCAGTGTGCACCAATACCTAAAACATGGAATGGATCTAAGATCATGGCGCGGGGTGGGGGGCGGAGGGAGGGAAGGATTTTGCAATGTAAACATTGTAGGGGGGGGGACCGCACTTTGCAGCTCGATTGCCGGGATCAGCCCCTGCCTCGCTCTCCTCATCCCCAGAAGGAAGAAGGGAGGGGGGAAAAACCTTCCACTCCTTCGCCCCCCTCAATTCCTCCCCTCCCGGTATATCCTCCTCTCACCCCGCCCCACAACCCCAAATCCCTCCACTGTGCGCTGAACCTCTTCCTCCTCTTCCAATCCGGCGTCTGTTTCCGGAATGAGGGGGGAAAGCCCCCCTCCTAAACTGCCTGCCTTTCCCGCAAGTGGAGCTTCTGCGCCGGATTGCTGCTCTGCGGCGTAGCTCTAGGGGAGCGCGCTTTGGAAAGGAAAGGCGGGGCGTCATGGGAGGGGACCCCCCCCCGCCCGTGGATGTTGCAGGAAAGGAAAGGAGAATCGGGAGCGAGGACAAAGAGGTAAAGGGCTCGCGGGGGGCGGAGAGGGGGGGAGGACCCAGAGACCCCCGCCAGCTCCCCAAAGCGCCTTTCGTGGGCCCCACGGGCAGGGCCTGGATCCCTGCATGCGTGCTGCGAAGGGGGCTTTCCTTGGCCCCTTAGGCGCCTTGGCAGCGGCGGACATGGGGAACCTACGCAGGGGGTCCCCACGAGGGCCCCCTTGCCCCGTTTCCCCCGCGTAGTCATCCCTGGGGCCCTGTGGGTTTCGCACGGACAAAGGCGGGCCATGAAAGGGTTAACGGGCATGAGGGACGCCTGGATAGAGACCCCCTGTCCCTAAATTGTGTGTCTTGCAGTGGCTCCTCAGGATGGAAAGATGGGGGATGAGGGCTGAGCCGCGCCAAGGGGGGGGGGCTTTGGATGCAGGGGAGACTCTGGGAAAGAGGGAGAGAGTCGAGGATGTGGGAAGGGGGAGCATCCCTGGTCAGGGAAGGGCAGCAATGATGGGGGAAGAGATAGGTAGAAAAGTCTTTGGGGAGACTTATCCATAGTGGCTCCCGTGGGGAATCTCTGGAGGGGCCGCCTTGGCTTCTCCCTCCTGCCCAGGAATCAACCCCCCCCTTCAAGGCGACCAGAGAAGGATCCCTGGAAAGTGGGGGGTCCAGTCCCCCCCTTCCTGCAAATTCCATCCTCTTCCCATCCCATGAGCCCCCATAAGCCCCTGCCCTGTCCAGACACAGCGGTTCTGCCCAGTCCAAACTCTGGTTTGGAGAGGAGAGGAAATCCCGAGAGGAAGAGGGGAGGGGAGAGGCCTTCTCCGAAGCGGCTCTTGGTTTCCGCAATCCCACCCCGGAAGCAGCCAGAAACCTTTTCCTCTCTCTCAGGCTTCCATCTTTAAGTTTCTCTTCCACTGCATGGCTCCAGTACAAAGAAAAGACAGTAAAACATCAGACATTAAAAACCTCCCGATAGAGGGTTGCCTTCAGCTGTCTTCTAAATGTCAGAATGTTGCCCATTTCCTCGCCCTCTGTCTGGTTCCCTGTAACTTCGCTTCTCGCAGGGGGGGGGGGGAATCAGCAGAAGACCTTCCAAGGAGGACCTCCCTGTCCAGACTGAGCGATGTCGGTGGAGATGCTCCTTCAGGTCTACAGGGCTGAGGCTGTTGAGGGCTTTAGGTTGCAGATCTTGCTGCTCCATAACAATCTCATTCAGCAAATAAATTTATTACTTAAGGCAAAGAAGCATAACAGGAGCCAAAAAATAGCAAAAACTTAACTTATGTAAAACCCTAACTTAGCATACCAAAACAGCTCTCAAGTATGAATCACACAAGCAGAGTAGAGAAATAGGAGACTAGGAAGTGGGACCAGGCGCCTTTCGGCCTTGTAATTTATATTCTATTAAATGTCAGAGTAACCTTGGGACTGGATAACAAGCCTGGCTCGCTCCAGTTTAAACCAGCTTCATCTGGTTCCCACAAAAAAGAAAGGTTCTTCATAACCTCATCGCAACTTATCCCACCACCAGCTCTCAGCAGAAAGGAAACTGCCGAGTTTCAGGAAGCCTGCACTAGATCAATACTTTTCAATGCCTGGAAAATGCAACCATGACAATTTAAAGATCAGCACTAACAATTTGAATTGTGCTTGAAAATGTGCTGGGAGCCAGGAAAGATCCTTTAGAGGAAGTGATATGTGGTTTCAGCGGCTGCTCCCATTCAGTTGCAGTTTTGGGTCACCTTCTAAGGTAGCCCCATGTAGACCACATAGCAGTAGTCCAAGCCGGAAACAACCAGAGCATGCACCACTCTGGTGAGGCAGTCTGAGGGGAAGGAAGGTCTCAGCCTGCGTTCCAGATGGAGCTGCTAGACAACTGCCCTGGACACAGAATTGAGCTGTGCCTCCATGGTCAGCTGTGAGTCCAAAATTACCCACAGGCTGTGCACCTGGTCCTTTAGGGCCACAGTTACCCCATCAGGACCAGAGGGTCCCCCACACCTGCCCACCCTCTGTTCCCCAGGGACAGTACTTATGTCTTGTCAGGATTCAAGCTCAATCTGTTAGCCGCCACCCATCCTCAAACCACCTCCAGGCACCAACACAGGGCATTCACCACCTTCACTGGTTCTGATTTAAATGAGAAGAAGAGCTGGGTATCACCCACATACTGGTGAACACCCAGTCCCAAACCCCTGATGATCTCTCCCAGCAGCTTCATATAGATATTAAAAAGCATGGGGAGAGGACGGAGCCCTGAGGCACCCCACAAGTGAGAGCCCAGGGGTCTGAACACCCATGCCCCAACATCAATTTCTGGACATGGCCCAGGAGGAAGGAGCGGAACCACTGCATAACCATTTCCCCAGCTCTCCTCGAGGGTCCAGAAGGACACCATGGCCAAAGGTCTCCAAAGCCACTGAGAGATCTAGTAGAACCAGGAAATAGCTTTCACCCCAGACTCTAGCACATCCGAGATTATCAACGAGCACAACCAGGGCAGTTTCTGTTGCATGATGAGGCCTGAATCCCAATTGGAAGGATCATGGTGGCAGAAGCTTTCCTGGTCCTGCACCCCCAAAAGCTCCAGACACAAGACTTTCATTAGCTTTGAAGGGGCCATCGGATAGTTGGTGGTCTTTTCTTCAAAAGACAAATATTCTGAATACTTTTTAATTGATGTATGATGTAAATAGTGCTTCTGTTTTACATATTCCACATTGGAGAGATTCTGATACACAGGTCTGAGTTCATCGCTCCCCCTGAAACTGCTGTGTTAGCAGTCCTGCCAGCCTGGGCAGTGTGTTTGGGGGTTCAGGGCTGCCTAGACAACAAGACCCCCTTCTCAGCCTGGCTTATATGGTCTCAAGGAAAGCAGAGCAGTATGTTAGGCACCAGCTTGGCTGCAGGAGTGAGTGGAAGGAGGTGTGCAGGACACCATCCGACCATCTTAGAGAGTCCACTCTGGATTTGTGTAGGTTTTCCTCCATAGCTTTTTCTTCTCCTGAAGATAACTCAAGAGGAAGCGAAGGAGTGCACCAAAGTATTACGACTAGAGTTTTCCTTCTCAAGGAACTCCCTTCCCCGGTTGACAAGCCCCATCTGCCCTTCACTTTCCTCTGCAGAATGGGCAGAATCTGCCTTCTTGACTGGGATTCACTGTTGTTCTCATCCTCTCCATCCACCAGAGCCTGCCTTCACCTCAACAGAATTCCCTAATACACCAAGGATTTGAGACCCATCAGCTATCCTCACCTGGTTTAGCCAGCCAGTTGAAGCCGTTCCTGGGATTGTGGCCCCTATTCCATCCTGACAGCTTCTGGAAGAAACAGGTGAGAGCTGAGTGCAGGGTGGGGACCAATGGTGGATAAATTACCTCGTAAGGTGCATGACATTTCCCCCACCAATGGTACTAACGCTCCCCTAACACCCCATGACATCGTATGATTATGATCTTTAAGACATAAAAGGAATAAATTCATGTCCCCAGAAATAACACAACTTCAGGCCATTAGTGAATCAATACTACATTTCCAAGGTACTACATATTCCACTAAGTACAGTTTATCATTTTGCCTTGAATATCCTGCTTTTCAGTGTCATTTTAGGATAGTCCTGCGTCAAAAGACGGGCACGAGATCAGACAGCACATCGTTCTTTAAAAAAATCAAGCTGCTTTATGAACATTGGTTGAGGATTAGGAAAGGTTGCTGATGCATTACTATCATTTGACATAATTGCATATTCATTTTCTGAAAGTTGGGAACATGGGTAGGAGGTGAGGGAATGTAGGAGACGTTGAAATAGGAGAAGGTGCTAATGGAGCTTGATGTGTTCTCTTTCCCTTTGTTCTCTTCCTTGAAACCAAAATAGGATTCCCTTTCCTCCCATTCTGAAGAAGGAGATGGAGAAGACAGTCAGAACTCCAGGGGACTGGGTTCCTGTCCCCCCCATTAGGAATAGAAATTAAAATGTGTGAAATGCGGACTATGCATCATTGAATGAGCACACATATTTCACATCAACGACCTCCAACAGGGGAGAAACCATTTAATGGTATGGAGTGTGGGAAACGTTTCACTGATATTGGAAAACTTAGAACACATCAACGGACTCACACAGGGGAGAAACCTTTTAAATGCCTGGAGTGTGAGAAGAGTTTTAGTATTAGTGGAAGCCTTAGAAGACATCAATGGACTCACACAGGGGAGAAACAATTTAAATGCCTGGAGTGTGAGAAGAGTTTTAGTATTAGTGGAAGCCTTAGAAGACATCAACAGACTCACACAGGGGAGAAACCATTTAAATGCCTGGAGTGGGGAAAGAGCTTCAGTCAGAATAGAGACCTTAGACAACATCAACAGACTCACACAGGGGAGAAACCATGTATCAAGTGTGGAAAGAGCTTTAGTAATAGTGGAAACGTTAAAAGACATCAACGGACTCACACAGGGGAGAAACCATTTAAATGTATAGAGTGCGGAAAGGGCTTTACTTATAATGGAAGCCTTAGAAAACATCAACGGACTCACACAGGAGAGAAACCATTTAAATGCCTGGAGTGCGGAAAGTGTTTCAGTCAGAATGGAGACCTTAGAAGACATCAACAGACTCACACAGGGGAGAAACCATATGAATGTATGGATTGTGGAAAGAGCTTCAGTCGGAGTGCACACCTTAGAAATCATCAACGGACTCACACAGGGGAGAAACCATATAAATGTATAGAGTGCGGAATGAGCTTTAGTGATAGTGGAAGTCTTAGAAGACATCAACGGACGCATACAGGGGAGAAACCATTTAAATACCTGGAGTGCGGAAAGTGCTTCAGTCAGAATGGAGACCTTAGAACACATCAACAGACTCATACAGGGGAGAAACCATATAAATGTGTAGAGTGTGGAAAGAGCTTCAGTCAGAATGGAAGACTTAGAACACATCAACGGACTCACACAGGGGAGAAACCATTTAAATGTATAGAGTGCGGAAAGAGCTTCAGTCAGAATGGAGACCTTAAATTACACCAGCGGATTCACACAGGGGAGAAACCATATAAATGTATAGAGTGCGGAATGAGCTTTAGTCATAATGGTAGCCTTAGAACACATCAACGGACTCACACAGGGGAGAAGCCATATAAATGTATAGAGTGTGGAAAGAGCTTCAGTCAGAATGGAAGACTTAGAACACATCAACGGACTCACACAGGGGAGAAACCATTTAAATGCCTTGAGTGCGGAATGAGCTTTAGTGATAATGGAAGCCTTAGAACACATCAACGGACTCACACAGGGGAGAAACCATATAAATGTATAGAGTGTGGAAAGAGCTTCAGTCAGAATGGAAGCCTTAGAACACATCAACGGACTCACACAGGGGAGAAACCATTTAAATGCCTTGAGTGCGGAATGAGCTTTAGTGATAATGGAAGCCTTAGAACACATCAACAGACTCACACAGGGGAGAAACCATATAAATGTATAGAGTGTGGAAAGAGCTTCAGTCATAATGGAAGCCTTAGAACACATCAACAGACTCACACAGGGGAGAAACCATATGAATGTATGGACTGTGGAAAGAGCTTCAGTCGGAGTGCACACCTTAGAAATCATCAACGGACTCACACAGGGGAGAAACCATTTAAATGTACCGAGTGTGGAAAGGGCTTTAGTGATAGTGGAAGCCTTAGAACACATCAACGGACTCACACAGGGGAGAAACCATATAAATGTATAGAGTGTGGAAAGAGCTTCAATCAGAATGGAAGCCTTAGAACACATCAACGGACTCACACAGGGGAGAAACCATTTAAATGCCTTGAGTGCGGAATGAGCTTTAGTGATAATGGAAGCCTTAGAACACATCAACGGACTCACACAGGGGAGAAATCATATAAATGTATAGAGTGTGGAAAGAGCTTCAGTCATAATGGAAGCCTTAGAAGACATCAACAGACTCACACAGGGGAGAAACCATATGAATGTATGGACTGTGGAAAGAGCTTCAGTCGGAGTGCACACCTTAGAAATCATCAACGGACTCACACAGGGGAGAAACCATTTAAATGTACCGAGTGTGGAAAGGGCTTTAGTGATAGTGGAAGTCTTAGACAACATCAACGGACTCACACAGGGGAGAAACCATTTAAATGCCTGGAGTGCGGAAAGTGCTTCAGTGATAGTGGAAGTCTTAGACAACATCAACGGATTCACACAGGGGAGAAACCATTTAAATGCCTGGAGTGCGGAAAGTGCTTCAGTGATAGTGGAAGTCTTAGACAACATCAACAGACTCATACAGGGGAGAAACCATATAAATGCCTGGAGTGTGGAATGTGCTTCAGTCAGAATAGATACCTTAAATTACACCAGCGGATTCACACAGGGGAGAAACCATATAAATGTCTAGAGTGCGGAATGAGCTTTAGTCATAATGGAAGCCTTAGAACACATCAACGGACTCACACAGGGGAGAAACTATATAAATGTATAGAGTGCGGAATGAGCTTTAGGGATATTGGAAGCCTTAGAAGACATCAACGGACTCATACAGGGGAGAAACCATATAAATGTATAGAGTGCGGAATGAGCTTTAGTCAAAATGGAAGCCTTAGAACACATCAACGGACTCACACAGGGGAGAAACCATATAAATGTATAGAGTGTGGAAAGAGCTTCAGTCAGAATGGAAGCCTTAGAACACATCAACGGACTCACACAGGGGAGAAACCATTTAAATGCCTTGAGTGCGGAATGAGCTTTAGGGATATTGGAAGCCTTAGAAGACATCAACGGACTCATACAGGGGAGAAACCATATAAATGTATAGAGTGCGGAATGAGCTTTAGTCATAATGGAAGCCTTAGAAGACATCAACGGACTCATACAGGGGAGAAACCATTTAAATGACTGCAGTGCGGAATGAGCTTTAGTGATAATGGAAGCCTTAGAACACATCAATGGACTCACACAGGGGAGAAACCATATAAATGTATAGAGTGCGGAAAGAGCTTCAGTGATAATGGAAACCTTAGAAGACATCAACAGACTCATACAGGGGAATCATAGAATCATAGAATCATAGAGTTGGAAGAGACCACAAGGGCCATCGAGTCCAACCCCCTGCCAAGCAGGAAACACCATCAGAGCACTCCTGACATATGGTTGTCAAGCCTCTGCTTAAAGACCTCCAAAGTCGGAGACTCCACCACACTCCTTGGCAGCAAATTCCACTGACGAACAGCTCTTACTGTCA
The DNA here is from genome assembly GCF_965113315.1 of Podarcis vaucheri. NCBI lineage: Eukaryota > Metazoa > Chordata > Lepidosauria > Squamata > Lacertidae > Podarcis > Podarcis vaucheri. The sequence goes on along the minus strand of NC_138748.1, from coordinate 74,409,504 downwards.
GGAAGTTCTTCCTAATGTTTAGGTGGAATCTTCTTTCTTGTAGTTTGGCTCCATTGCTCCGTGTCCGCTTCTCTGGAGCAGCAGAAAACAACCTTTCTCCCTCCTCTATGTGACATCCTTTTATATATTTGAACATGGCTATCATATCACCCCTTAACCTCCTCTTCTCCAGGCTAAACATGCCCAGCTCCCTTAGCCGTTCCTCATAAGGCATCGTTTCCAGGCCTTTGACCATTTTGGTTGCCCTCCTCTGGACACGTTCCAGTTTGCCCGTGTCCTTCTTGAATTGTGGTGCCCAGAACTGGACACAGTACTCCAGGTGTGGTCTGACCAGAGCAGAATACAGTGGCACTATTACTTCCCTTGATCTAGATGCTATACTCCTATTGATGCAGCCCAGAATTGCATTGGCTTTTTTAGCTGCCGCGTCACACTGTTGGCTCATGTCAAGTTTGTGGTCAACCAAGACTCCTAGATCCTTTTCACATGTACTGCTCTCAAGCCAGGTGTCCCCCATCTTGTATTTGTGCCTCTCGGTTTTTTTGCCCAAGTGCAATACTTTACATTTCTCCCTGTTAAAATTCATTTTGTTTGTTTTTGCCCAGTTCTCTAATCTGTCAAGGTCATTTTGAAGTGTGATCCTGTCCTCTGGGGTGTTAGCCACCCCTCCCAGTTTGGTGTCATCTGCAGATTTGATCAGGATGCCCTTGAGTCCATCATCCAAGTCGTTGATAAAGATGTTGAATAAGACCGGGCCCAAGACAGAACCCTGTGGCACCCCACTAGCCACTCTTCTCCAGGATGAAGAGGAACCATTGATGAGCACCCTTTGGGTTCGGTCAGTCAGCCAGTTACAAATCCACTGAGTGGTAGCATAGTCAAGACCGCATTTTACCAGCTTCTTTACAAGAATATCATGGGGCACCTTGTCAAATGCCTTGCTGAAATCAAGGTAGGCTACATCCACTGCATTCCCTTCATCTACCAGGCTTGTAATTCTGTCAAAAAACGAGATCAGGTTAGTCTGACATGACTTATTTTTCAGAAATCCATGCTGACTATTGGTGATCACAGCATTCCTTTCTAGGTGCTCACAGACTGTTTGCTTAATGATCTGCTCCAGAATCTTCCCTGGTATTGATGTCAGACTGACTGGGCGGTAATTATTTGGGTCCTCTCTTTTCCCCTTTTTGAAAATAGGGACAACATTTGCCCTCCTCCAGTCTGCCGGGACTTCGCCTGTTCTCCAGGAATTCTCAAAGATGACTGTCAGTGGTTCTGAGATCACATCGGCCAGTTCTTTTAATACTCTTGGATGCAGTTCATCTGGCCCTGGAGACTTGAATACATCTAAACTAGCCAAATATTCTTGTACTATCTCCTTAGTTATTCTGGGCTGTGTTTCCTTTGCTGAATCATTTGCTCCAAATTCTTCAGGTCGGGCATTGTTTTCTTTATCGGAGAAGACTGAGGCAAAGAAGGCATTGAGGAGTTCAGCCCTTTCTGTGTCCCCTGTTTGCATTTCACCATCTTCTCCTCTGAGTGACCCCACTGTTTCTTTGTTCTTCCTTTTGCTACGAACATACCCATAAAAGCCTTTTTTGTTGCTTTTAAACTCTCTAGCAAGCCTGAGTTCATTCTGTGCTTTAGCTTTTCTGACTTTGTGTCTACACGTGCTGGCTATTTGTTTGAATTCCTCTTTGGTGGTTTCCCCCCTTTTCCATTTTTTGTACACATCCTTTTTTAATCTTAATTCAGTTAAAAGTTCTTTAGATAGCCACCCTGGCTTCTTTAGGCACCTTCCATGTTTCCGTCTCATTGGTATTGCCTGATGTTGTGCTTTTACTATCTCCCTCTTAACAAACTCCCAGCCATCATGAACTCCCTTTCCTTTTAGTATTGCTGTCCATGGGATCTCACCCAGCACTTCCCTAAGTTTTATGAAGTCGGCTTTCTTAAAGTCAAGAAATTGAGTCCTAGTATGCTTGGCTGCTCCTTTCCGCTGTATAGTAAACTTCAGAAGAGCATGATCACTCGCGCCTAATGATCCTTCCACTTCTACCCCACTAACCAGGTCATCAACATTGGTTAGGACCAGATCTAAAATGGCTGTTCCTCTTGTTGCTTCTCCCACTTTCTGGACAATGAAGTTGTCTGCAAGGCCAGTGAGGAATCTGTTTGACCTTATGCTCTTGGCTGAGTTTGACGTCCAACAAATATCCGGGTAATTGAAGTCCCCCATTACTACTATCTCCCTTCCTTTTGCATGCTTGGCCATCTGTTCCAGGAAGGCATCATCTATGTCCTCCGTTTGGCTTGGGGAGAAACCATTTAAATGCTTGGAGAGCAGAAAGTGCTTCAGTCAGAATGGAGACTTTAAATTACACCATCGGATTCACACAGGGGAGAAACCACCTAAATGTATAGAGTGTGGAATGAGCTTTAGTGATAATGGAAGCCTTAGAACACATCAACGGACTCACACAGAGGAAAAACCATTTAAATGTATAGAGTGCGGAAAGACCTTCAGTGATAATGGAAACCTTAGAAGACATCAGCAGACACACAGCAGAGAAACCATTTAAATGTATGGACTGTGGAAGGAGCTTCAGTCAGAGAGGAACCCTTGATTTATGTCAACAAACTCACACAAAACACAAACCTTATAAATATCAGGAAAGTAGATAGAGGTTGAGTCCTAGTGGAAGTTCTAAATCAACAGACTCACGGACAGGAAGAACTTTAGGAACTGAAACCCTTCAAACCATCCACAAACTCAGAGAGGAGAAGCAGTTTAAATGAAAAGATTGCAAAAGTGCTTTATTTACAATGGAATGTTTAAGGAACATCCAGGGACTCTCACATGGAAGATCCCATTTTGGTGTCTGGAGTGTGGGACATCTTCCTCTCAGAGTCCACTTTTTTCTTCACAGAAATGAACTCGACAGGAAATCAGTCTTTAATACATTTTGTGTATGTGTAGTTCTGGAAAGATGGAGGGCACAAGGAGAAGGGGACGACAGAGAATGAGAGGGTTGGATGGTGTTCTTGAAGCTACCAGCATGAGTCTGATCAAACTGCGGGAGGCAGTGGAGGACAGAAGTGCCTGGCGTGCTCTGGTCCATGGGGTCACGAAGAGTCGGACACGACTAAACGACTAAACAACAACAACAAGTTCTGGAATTTATGTGTAAAACTGTATAGTAATGAAATATTGAAGGCAATGTCAAACAATGTGATTATAATCTAAGATGTAAAGTACCTTTCAATAGAGAAGGGGTGAGGGTTTATCTGTTTTGCTGGGGGTCAGTGAGGATTAAAGCTGGGCGATATATTGTTCCAAACTGGTTTCTAGACCACATCGTGATAACCTTTCAAAAACAATTGATATGGCAACACCCCACAGATCACAGTGTGTGTTTCTGGGATGCTCATTTGCCTGGAAGCAGCCAGCAGGAAGCTTTGCTTTGTGAAGCCCCTGCAGATGCTGAATTGCTGACTTCTCTCCCAGACGACAGGAAGCGAAAGACACACATCCATTGCCCTGTGTCCTTCCAGCCTCTTTCCTCCCTTGCTCCCTTCTGCCGGTTTTGTGTCCCTGACTTAGATATCCTATGTGGTGTATTTTTTTACAGCTGAAACTGGATTTCCTCTCAGGAGCTAAGTTTTGTGCCTCACTGGAGACCCAGTGAGAACTGTATGCTTTGAAGGCTCAGTAAATTATTACTGAAGAAGTCCTGCTGCCTCTGTGTGTGTTTTTGACCTCAGTGTGGGACTTGCTCTACACGTGGCCCCTACTCTCCTCCTGCCCTGGAGTTGCTTTACTCAAGCATGCAAGACGGGTGCATCTGTGTGCACTCAAAAGCAAATAAAGTAGGACTCACCTTTCTATGAGAGTACAGTGGTACCTTGGGTTACAGACCCTTCAGGTTACAGTCACTCCAGGTTACAGACTCTGCTAACCCAGAAATAGTACTTTGGGTTAAGTACTTTGCTTCAGGATGAGAACAGAAATCTTGCTCCGGCGGTGTGGCAGCAGCAGGAGGCCTCATTAGCTAAAGTGGTGCTTCAGGTGGGGTGCTGTCTTGCTTTGGACATGAAGGAGAGCAGATATGATTCCTTTGTCCTGATGTGTTCTGAATAAACTGCTTGTAAATCTGCTCACACATGCCTCTCCTGCCACTTCTGCTGTGCGTTTACTCTGCTGAGTGCGCGTGCCCAGCTTCTGAAGACTGCTGAAGCTCGGGTTGCAGTTTCATGCTGATCCAAGGACTGGAGAAAGCCCAGCACAGCTGGGGGGCTGCCATTTGCCCCCAATTCCTTGGCTGCATCCCAACACTAAGCACTGGAGGAGAAAATGAGCCCTGCAGGATCAGGCCAGAGGGCTCCCTCCTATAGAGGAGACAGGGCAGAGGAGCCACCCATCACCCTGTCCTCCTCCTCCTCCACGGATTGGCCTCCTCCTTTTTTAAACCACCTTTATTGGTGGCTTCTGCCTCTTGTGGGAGGGAGTTCCACAGTTTTTTTTATAAGATATTTATTAAAAAATTTAAACTACAAATAACAACAGAAAGACAAACATACAAAATAACGCAAAAAAATTCCTTCCAGTAGCACCTGTGTATCTGAAGAAGTGTGCATGCACACGAAAGCTCATACCAAGAACTAACTTAGTTGGAGTTTAAGGTGCTACTGGAAGGAATTTTTTTGCTTTGGCTATGGCAGACCAACACGGCTACCTATCTGTAACTGTATACAAAATAACGAACACTTATAAAAACACACATTAATTTTCATTAACATAAATTCCATACCCTTATTTCCTCAGACCTCCTCATACTTCCCTTCTTTGTATTGCAATTCAGTTCATTAATTCAGCAAATCCTTATCATTAAACTTTTATGGACCTTTTTTCGTATCTCTTAAAGCATTACAGCTGGAAACCACTTAGTTTCAATCCAACATCCTTCTAACATTCATTAATTTTGCAATATTTCTGTAAATAGTCTTTAAATTTCTTCCAGTCTTCTTTCACCGACTCTTCTCCCTGGTCTCGGATTCTGCTAGTCATTTCTGCCAGTTCCATGTAGTTGATCACCTTCATCTGCCATTCTTCCAGAGTGGGTAGATCTTGTGTCTTCCAATACTTTGCAATGAGTATTCTTGCTGCTGTTGTAGCATACATAAAGAAAGTTCTATCCTTCTTTGGCACCAATTGGCCGACAATGCCAGGGGAAAGGCCTCTGGTTTCTTCAGGAAGGTATATTTAAATACCTTTTTCAGTTCATTATATATCATTTCCCAGAAAGCCTTAATCCTTGGGCACGTCCACCAAAGGTGAAAGAATGTACCTTCAGTTTCTTTACATTTCCAACATTTATTATCGGGCAAATGATAGATTTTTGCAAGCTTGACTGGGGTCATGTACCACCTATAGATCATTTTCATAATATTCTCTCTCAAGGCATTACATGCTGTAAATTTCATACCGGTGGTCCACAACTGTTCCCAGTCAGCAAACATGATATTATGTCCAACATCTTGTGCCCATTTAATCATAGCAGATTTCACTGTTTCATCCTGAGTATTCCATTTCAACAGCAAGTTATACATTCTTAGATTCTTAGTTTTGGGTTCTAACAGTTCTGTTTCTAATTTTGACTTTTCCACCTGGAAGCCAATTTTCTTGTCCAGTTTATATGCCTCCATTATCTGATAATAATGGAGCCAATCTCTCACTTTGTTTTTTAGTTTTTCATAACTCTGCAATTTCAATTTATCTCCTTCTTGTTCTAAAATTTCACAATATGTCGGCCATTTGGCCTCCATATTGAGCCTTTTCAAAGCTTTTGCTTCCATTGGTGACAGCCACCTTGGGGTTTTATTTTCCAACAAGTCTTTATATCTTATCCAGACGTTAAACAAAGCTTTCCTGGGAGTTCTTGTGGGAGGCAGTTCCATAGGTTTTATTCTGCCCTGCTAGAGGAAGCGCTTTCTCTTCTCTGCCTTCCTTCCTTCCTTCCTTCCTTCCTTCCTTCCTTCCTTCCTTCCTTGCACCAGTGAGGTTTTAGGGACCAGGGTATATTTCATGTCTGAATGTTTCCATCTGCGGACAACCTCGACTTCTTGCAGGAAAGGGAGGGATTGGGCTTTCGCTCTGGAGGACCCTGCCCCCCCCCCGTCTTACTTTCCTCTCTAGGAATCCAGCTCGTTTCCGTTTAACCCTTGGCAAGCCGAGCTCACTCAACTCACGCCTCTCCCGAGAGCCGGAGCATCGCGCAGCAATTGCATCCCGAGAAGGCGGAGGAGGAAAGGTTTATGGAATACTTCCGGCAAGGGATACCTTCAGTTTTGGACAGCAGCTGAAAGGCCCCCTAACAGCTGGCCCCTGAACAAGGGTCCTAAGAAATCTTCATGGGCTCCAGGTCCGTTTCTGAGCACCATTCAAAGTGTTGGTGCTGACCTTGAAAGCCCTTAATGGTCTCAGCCCGAGGAAAACATTTCCGCAAAAAGATCAAAACATGTAGCCGCAGGTGATACAATAGGAGCCTTTCTGCAAATGGCCTTTGCAATACAACTCACAGAATGGTAACAAAGTATACACGTTTGCCTCTTTGAAACGTAGCCCCGTTTCCTCAATGAATCCACCCATTTCTTGATGAAATGTAACTTCTGCCAGGAAACCCGGAGCTGAAATAGTAAGGAGAGCAAAACAGCAGCCCTGTCTGACCCCCGTCAGCCTCCAGACTCCCCCAGTCACGTGGCAAGAGATTTTTCCTGAGCCCCCGCCCCCTCCGTGAAACGGGTATGACATCATGAATAATCCATGGTGATCCATATGATCCATTGGTGATCCCCATGCAAGCAGACTGGTCCAAAGAGCAGATCTCTATGCTTGAATGAAACGGGTCTGCGGTGATGGATTCTGGAGTCAAGAAATCCTCCCTTTCCAGTGATCTCTCAGGCTGGCCAGGAAAAGGCAGCGAGCAGGAATCGTCAGGCATCCCGGTTGACAGACTTGTCATGTTGCCAAAACACGAACTAGGAGTCTGATCTGATTTCCATGTACAACTCATTTTGTGACGCAACCGGGGATGTTTTTCGGGTGCTCTCTCTGTGACCGGGGGGGGGGCGATTATTTGAGGGTGTACAAATTGCAACGCGCTTTAGTTCTGGGCTGCTTCACTCCTCGCATGGGGGGGGGGGGCCTCTGCGCGCAAACAGATCAACAGCTGCCTTGCTTTCTTCCTGGCCGCATTGTGTTACCTCTGACGGAGACACAAGGGAGGAATTGTGTTGGGGTGTGTGTGTGTGCAGAAGCCCAAGCCCTATTTTTTCCGTAACACAGGAGTCACAGAGTCCAACCCGCTGCTCAATGTGCACAAATACCAAAAACATGGAATGGATCTAAGATCATGGCGTGGGTGGGGGGAGGGAAGGATTTTGCAATGTAAACATTGTAGGGGGGACCCCACTTTGCAGCTGGATTGCCAGGATCAGCCCCTCCCGCGTTCTCCTGATCCCCAGAAGTAAGTGAGGAGGGGAAAAACCTTTTTCTCTCCCCCGCAAACAATTCTTTCCCTGCCTTCCCGGCACAACCTGCTTTCACGCCGCCCCCAAAATCCTCAACCCCCCCCCCCCTATGTCGCACCTCTTCCTCCTCCCCGCAATCCGGCTTCTGTTTCCGGAATGAGCGGAGAGAGCCCCCCTCCCAACCTGCCTGCTTCTCCCGGACGTGGAGTTTCTGCGCCGGATTGCTGCTCTGCGCCGTAGCTCGGGGGGGGGGCGCTTCAGGAAAGGGGAGGAGGGGCGGCAGGTAAATCCACCCCCCTGGATGTTGCGGGAAAGAAAAGGAGAATCGGGAGCGAGGACAAAGAGGTAAAGGGGTCGCGGGGGAGGGGAAAGGGGAGACGGGAGAAAAGGATTCAGAGACCCCCGCCAGCTCCCCCAGGCGCCTTCCGTGGGGCCTGGATCCCTGCGCTAAGGGGGCTTTCCTTGGCCCCTTGGGTGCCTTGGCAGGGGCGGACATGCACCGCCCGCCCAGGGGATCCCAGCGAAGCGCCCTCGTCCCGTTTCCCCCGCTTAGGCATCCCTGGGGCGCTGTGGGTTCCGCGCGGAGAGAGGTGGGCCATGAAAGGGTTAATGGGAGTGAGGGACGCCTGGATAGAGACCCCCCTGTCCCTCCCCTGCTCGTCTTGGGGGGCCCTTCTGGACGGAGAAATGGGGGTCGCAGGGCGAGGGGTGAGCCGCGCCAAGGGGTGCGGGGCCTCTGGGTGCAGGGGAGACTCTGGGACAGAGGGAGGGAATCGAGGAAGTGGGGAGGGGGAGCATCCCTGGGGCAGGGAAGGGCAGCATTGGGGGAGGGAGAGATAGGAAACCAGTCTTTGGGGAGACTTCTCCATGTTGGCGCCCCCTGGGGATCTCTGGAGGGGCCGCATTGGCTTCTCCCTCCCACCCAAGAATCGGCCATCCCTTCAAGACGACCAGAGGGATCCCTGGAAACTGGGGGGTCCAGTTCCCCCACCCCCACCCCTTCCTGCAAGCTCCATCCCCTTTCCACCCTCTTTCCACCCCATAAGCCCCTGACCTGAGAGCCAGTGTGGTGTAGTGGTTAAGAGCGGTAGTCACGTAATCTGGGAAACCGGGTTCGTGTCTCCGCTCCTCCACATGCAGCTGCTGGGTGACCTTGGGCCAGTCACACTTCTGTGAAGTCTCTCAGCCCCACTCACCTCACAGAGTGTTTGTTGTGGGGGAGGAAGGGAAAAGGAGATTGTTAGCCGCTTTGAGACTCCTGAAGGGGAGTGACAGGTGGGATATCAAATCCAAACTCTTCTTCTTCTTCTTCTTCTTCTGACCTGCCCAGTCCAACCTCTGGTCCCCTGGAGAGGAGAGGAAATCCCCAGAGGAAGAGGGGAGGGAGGAGGCCTTCTCAAAAGCGGCTCTTGGCTTCCGCAATCCCACCCAGAAAGCAGCCAGAAACCTTTTCCTCTCTCTCAGGCTTCCATCTTTAATGTCTTTTCCCCTGAGGATGAGGATAATGTACACCTGTCATCAGAAACAGGGGTGCAGAGTCCATGGAATGGCGCTCAGGATTGATACAGAAGTTGCACCTCCAAAGCATTTCTGTTCCTCTTATTCTTTGTAGGCAGTGTGACTGACAAGCTGAGATACAATCCTTCATCATCCGATGACAGCGACTGCATGAATCTTCCCAGTCAAAGGGGCCATTTTCATGATAGACAGTGCCTGTGGCTGGAGGCTCTACACACAGGGTTTGCCTGTGGAGGCCAGAGACTGCCAGTATTAGCACAGGTGAGGTGTGTGACCTCCCCAAATTTACAGAATGTATATGAATGAGATTTCCTGGGTGGGATTATAGTTTATGGCAACCCTGTGATTTTCTCCACCCATAACATTTTATGAGCTGATATAGCAGTACGAGCTCCAAGATAACTAACCCCCCCACGAGATCATCATCATCGTCATCGTATTTATACCCCCGGACCTTAGTTTGCCTCCCCATGATCTAGAGAAAACACCAGCTTTGAATCATACAGAGTAAAACTACCAGAACCTTCTTGAACCAATAGGTTGGGAATTTTCGCTATACATTACATCCGTACTTTTCTATGCCTGAAAAATGCAACCATGGCACTGTGGGAATGTTCAGGGATGCAGGAGAGGAAATATTGTTTGATTATATCCTTTCCAACTTGTGCTAACAAGTTGTACAATTTAGCAGAGTAACATTCCCCTTTTTAAACTTACAGTGGATGCATTTGCTCAGGCTCGCTAAAGCCTCTAAAATAAGTTTCCTTGGTAATTTCCCCTTTAGTCCCTCATAAAAAGATAAGACACGACACAGTCTTCTATAAAAGTATAAAAAGAGTTTACTCACACATTCTGTTCATAAATGGATCCCAGAAGGCAGACTTAAGTTACAAAAGTTACGTACACCTGGAAACTATCCCATAAGGAGACAGCCCAAGAAAGCATCTTAGGCTAAGCAGATGTTGCTTCTTCGACAAATGTAATCAGAGAGAGAGTGGCTGACCAGTCCTGCTCTTTTGTTACCTGGGCAGGTGAGGTTGCACCCACCTCTAGTCCCATGCAGAAGAAGTCTGTCCCAGCCTAGGAGAAACTGGAAGTTCTGACTGGCTGATCCAGACATCCCCTTTTATTTCCAGTCTAGGGATGTTGTACTTGTGTTGTACTTGTGACTGCTCTTGTGTTTCACATCCCACAGACACTTTAAAAGTCAGCACCAACAGTTTGAATTGTGCTCGGAAATGCGCTGGGAGCCAGGGAACATACTTTAGAAATAGTGTTATGTGGTCTTAGTGGCTGCTCCCAGTAACTAGTCTAGCTCCCCCATTCTGGATTAGTTGCAGAGTCACCTTCAAAGGTAGCCCCATGTAGAGCAGCTGGCAGTACTCCAAGCAGGAGATAACCAGAGCATGCACCACTCTGGCCAGACAGTCTGCAGGCTAGTTGGGTCTCATCCTGTGTACCAGATGGAGCTGCCAGACAGCTGCCCTGGACACAGAATTGATCTGCGCCTCCATGGACAGCTGGGAGTCCAAAATGACTCCCAGGCTGCGCACCTGGTCCTTCAGGGGCACAGTTACCCCATCAGGACCAGGAAGGCCCCCAACCTCCCCCAGGGACAGTATTTCTGTCTTGTCAGGATTCAACCTCAATGTGTTACCCACCATCCATCCTCCAACCACCTCCAGACAGCCACACAGGGCATTCACCATCTTCACTAGTTTCAATTTAAAAGAGAGGAAGAGCTGGGCATCATCCACATACTGGTGAACACCCAGCCCAAACCCCCTGATGATCTTTCCCAGCAGCTTCATATAGATAGTAAAAAGCATAGGGGGGGTGAGAATGGAGCCCTGGGGCACCCCACAAGTAAGCATCCAGGAGTCTGAACACCAATCTCTGGGCATGGCCCAGGAGGAAGGAGGGGAACCACTGCATAACAGGGCCCCCAGCTCCCCTAGAGGGTCCAGAAGGACACCATGGCCAAAGGTCTCCAAAGCCGCTGAGAGATCCAGCAGAACCAGGAAACAGCTTTCCTCTCAATATCTATCCCATTGGAGATAATCAGCCAGGGCAATTTCAGTCCCATGATGAGGCCTGAATCCCCATTGGAAGGATCATGGTGGCAGAAGCTTTCCTGGTCCTGCACCCCCAAAAGCTCCAGACACAAGACTTTCATTAGCTTTGAAGGGGCCACATGATACATTGTGGTCTTTTCTTCGAAAAACAAATATTTTGAATACTTTTACAGTGCCGTATGATGTAAATATGGGGTGCGGGTGGCGCTGTGGCTTAAACCACAGAGCCTAGGACTTGCCAATCAGAAGGTCGGTGGTTCGAATCCTCGTGATGCGGTGAGCTCCCGCTGTTCGGTCCCTGCTCCTGCCAACCTAGCAGTTCGAAAGAACGTCAAAGTGCAAGTAGATAAATAGGTACCTCTCCAGCAGGAAGGTAAGCAGCGTTTCCATGCCCTGCTCTGGTTCGCCAGAAGCGGCTCAGTCATGCTGGCAACATGACCTGGAAGCTGTATGCCTGTTCCCTCGGCCAATAAAGCGAGATGAGCGCCGCAACCCCAGAGTCGGTCACGAGTGGACCTAATGGTCAGGGGTCTCTTTACCTTTACCTTTATAATGTAATTTTTTTTCCTGTTTCTCTTGTTCCACATTGTAGAGACTTTGATACACAGCTCTGAGCCCATCTCCCCACTTGAAACTGCTGTGTTTGTAGCACTGCCAGCCTGGGCAGGGTGTTTGGGGGTCCTGGGCTGCCTAGACAACCAGACCCCCTTCTCAGCCCAGCTGAGACCAAGGAAAAAGGACCAAGGAAAGCAGAGCAGTATGTTTGGCACCAGCTTGGCTGCAGGAGTTGAATGAAGAAGGTGTGCAGGACACCATCCAACCGTCTTAGAGACTCCACTCTGGATTTGTGTGGGTTTCCCTCCATAGCCTTTTCTTCTCCTGAACATAACTCATGAGGCAGTGAAGGTTTAGGACCAGAGTTTTCCATCTCGATGGGCTTCCTTTCCCGGTTGACGATCCCATTGGCCCTTCACTTTCCTCTGCAGAATGGGCAGAATCTCCCTTCTGGACTGTGGGATTCACTGTTCTCCTCCTCTCCATCCACCAGGGTCTGCCTTCACCTGCAGCAGAAATCCCCAACCCACCAAGGATTTGAGACCCATCAACTATCCTCACCTGGTTTTGCCGGCTGGTTGAAGCGATTCCTGGGATTGTGGCCCCTGTTGACAGCTTCTGGAAGCCACATGAGAGAGCTGACTGCAGGGTGGGGACCAATGCTGGATAAATTACCCCATAAGGTACATGACATTTCCCCCGCCAAAGGTACCCAAATATTTGAGACAGATAAGGAATAAATTCATGTCTCTGGAAATATCACAACATCAGGCCATCAGTAAATCAACACTACATATTCAAGGATGAAGGGATAAGTACAGTTATCCCTTTGCCTTGAATATCCAGCTTTGTCAGTGCCAGATTAGGGTAGTCTTGTGTCAGAAGAGGGGCTTGAGATCAGGCAGCACATCATCATTATAAAGAACCATTGGGATTCCCATTTGCCATCTCCTTTCCTTCTGCTTCTCCTGCTCTCTCAATGCAATGTGAGGCATGTAGACAGAGGTCCATCTCCAAGAACAGGAGCTTCCCTGAGCACCCATTCAGCTGACCCCAAGCACCAAGCCTTCTCACTAATTCTCTGACTGACCCAGACCACAGTCCCTGGAAAAGATGTAGACCAGGGTCTCACATAATAGTCCACATGGACCTCCTGTGGCCATTGGGACTGTGCAGGTGATTCATAAACATCTAGAGGTGGATGAAGGATTATGATGCAGAGGATGGGGAATGTCCAAAGGAACGATGGACCGGAGAAAGAGAGGGCCTGTTCATGGACAGAGAGCAGCTGCCTTTTCTGTGAGGAAACAATTGATTTGAAAAGGCTGTATTCCAAGATCATGCTGCTTTATTAACAATGATTGAGGATTATGAAAGGTGGTGATGCATTACTATCATTTGATGGCATTGCTTTTTCATTTCCAAAAAATTGGGAACATGGGTAGGAGGCGGGGGAATGTAGGAGATGTTGAAATAAGAGAAGGGGCTAATGGCACTTGATGTGTTCTCTTTCGCTTTGTTCTCTTTCATGTAACCCAAACAGGATTTCCTTTCCTCCCACTCTGAAGAAGGTGATGGAGAAGACATTCAGAATTCCAAGGAATGGGGCACCTTTCGTTTCATTTGGAATAGAAATTAAAATGTGTGAAATGTGGGATATGCTTCATTGAATGAGCACACATAGCTCACATCAATGACTCCAAGAGGGGAGAAAACATTTAAAGGTATGGAGAGTGGGAAAAGTTTCACTGATAGTAGAAAACTTAGAACACATCAGCGGACTCACAAGGGCAAGAAAGGATTCCAATGCAGGGAGTGTGGGAAGAACTTCAGTCTAAAAGGACTCCTCAATATATACCAGCGGACTCACACAGGGGAAAAACCATTTAAATGCATGGAGTGCGGAAAAAGCTTCCGTCAGAGTGGACACTTAAGTGCACATCTACGGACTCACACAGGTGAAAAACCTTTTAAATGCATGGAGTGTGGAAAAAGCTTCAGTTGGAGTGGACATTTAAGTTCACATCTACGGACTCACATGGGTGAAAAACCATATAAATGTATGGAGTGTGGAAAGAGCTTCAGTAAGAGTGGACACCTCAGTAAACATCACCAGAGTCACACAGGGGAGAAACCATATGAATGCAGGGAGTGTGGGAAGAGCTTCAGTCAGAATGCAGACCTTAAATTACACCAGCGAACTCACACTGGCGAAAAACCATATAAATGTATGGAGTGTGGAAAGAGCTTCAGTCAGAGTGGACACCGCAATATGCATCAACGGACTCACACAGGGGAAAAACCATTTAGATGTATTGAGTGCGGAAAGAGCTTCAGTCAGAATGCAGACCTTAAAAAACATCAACGGATTCACACAGGGGAGAAACCATATAAATGTATGGAATGTGGCAAGAGCTTCAGTTTCGATGCAGGACTTAGATCACATCAACAGACACACACAGAGGAGAAACCATATGGATGTATGGAGTGTGGAAAGAGCTTCAGTCGGCTTGGAACCCTTAGAATACATCAACGGACTCACACAGGGGAAAAACCATTTAAATGCATTGAGTGTGGAAAGAGCTTTAATGATAGTGGAAGCCTTAGAAGACATCAACGGATTCACACAGGGGAGAAACCATATAAATGCATGGAATGCGGAAAGAGCTTCAGTTACGATTCAGGCTATAGAAGTCATCAACTGACTCACACAGGCAGGGGGGAAACCATTTAAATGTATTGAGTGTGGAAAGAGCTTCAGTCAGAATGGAGACCTTAAAACACATCAATGGACACACACAGGGGAGAAACCATAAGAATGCATGGAATGCGGAAAGAGATTCAGTTCCATTGAAACCCTCAGAAGACATCAACAGATTTACACAGGAGAGAAACCATATAAATGTATGGAGTGTGGAAAGAGCTTCAGTCAGAGTGGACACCTCAATATACATCAACGGACTCACACAGGGGAGAAACCATATAAATGTGTGGAGTGTGGGAAGTGCTTCAGTTTCAATGCAATGCTTAGAAGACATCAACGGACTCACACAGGGGGAAAACCATTTAAATAACTTTAGTGCGGAAAGAGCTTCAGTCAGAATGGAGACCTTAAATTACACCAGCGGACTCACACAGGGGAGAAACCATTTAAATGTATGGTATGTGGAAGAAGCTTCAGTCAGAGTGGAACCCTTGATATAGATCAACAAACTCACACAAAAGACAAGCCACATAAACGTCAGGAAAGTATATTGAGGCTCAGTCCTTGTGGAAGTCCTACATCACCAAACTCGTGGCCAGGAAGAACTTTAACAGTTGACACCCTACATACCATCAATAACTTTAAATGGAAGGATTGCAGAAAGTCCTTTAGCTATAATGTAATGTTTAAGAAATATCAGACATTCAAGCGGGAGAATCCATTTAGATGTATGGAGTGTGGGACATGTTCCTCTCAGAGTCCACTCTTCTTCACGGCAATGAACTCAGAGGAAATCTGTCTTCCTGCTTCAGGGCCAGCTGAGTCTGTTTCTCTTGTCATTTTCTTGTAGCTAGGTAATTCCTCTCTAATCTGCTCTGTGTCTGTGTCTCTCCCTCCTTCTGAGACCACTGGAAACGAAGGGGATGACTTTCCCCCCTCCAGCTCCTCTTCTGAGGAAAGCTGATTGGCCTGAGAATGGATTCCCCCCTTAAGGTGGGGGACCTCAATGGAGTCCCTTCATTAGAAATGGACGGGAGAGAAAGCGATAGAATATCTAGAAAAGAGAGACTACCACATACATTTTTTCAAATGGTGGACAGCTTAAACCTAAGGGATGCATGGAGAGATAAAAATCCACCGGAGAAACAGTTCACACTCTTTTCAGAAGCCTAACAATCGTCAGGGAGAATTTATGCAATCTAGATCTCAAATAATTTAATAATAGAAATTTAAAAAAACAGAGATTCACCAAAGGACAATAACAGGTCATAATCCAGTGATATTAGAATTAGAAAATAAACAAAAGGGTAATAAAAGATGGCAATTAAATGAGAATTTATTAAACGATGAAAATCTGGTGATTAAAGCACAAGAATTGTTGAAATAATTCTTTGAAATCAATAAATCACAAGACACTGATATAAGAATAATTTGGGGTGCCAGTAAAGCATTTCTTAGAGGCTTCTACATACAGCAAAATGCAGGGGAAAAGAGAGCTTATGAGAGGAACTTAGAGCAGTTAAGAGAAGAAATAGCGAGCAATGACAAAATACTAGCGAAGGAACCAAAAAATAAAAAGGTAGCACCAAAAATCAAGTTATTACAAACACAATTCTCGTAGTTGTTAAGCATTGAAATCCAAAATAACGTAAGATGGATGAAACAGAGATCCTTTGAATTTGCAAATAGGCCCAGCAAAATACTGGCATGGCAACTGAAGAAGAGACAGAAAGAGAGATTAATAGATAAAATCAAAGACGGTGAGAAAACGAGTAGAAATAAACAAGTGTTTTATCAACCACTTCAAAAAATTATGTAATATAGGCAAGGAAACAGAAGAAGATATAAAAAATTATCTGCAGGGGAAAGACTTACCCAGAGTGGGAATAGAAAAAAATGCATATCTAAATGCCCCAGTTTCTATGATGGAAGTACAGCAGGCTATTTCCAAAGTGAAGTTGGGGAAGTCGCTGGGCCCGGATGCCCTTTCCGCCTTGCATTAAAAAAATATGAAGTAGAGTTTGGATTTGGATTTGATATCCCGCCTTTCACTCCCCTTCAGGAGTCTCAAAGCGGCTAACATTCTCCTTTCCCTTCCTCCCCCACAACAAACCCTCTGTGAGGTGAGTGGGGCTGAGAGACTTCAAAGAAGTGTGACTGGCCCAAGGTCACCCAGCAGCTGCATGTGGAGGAGCGGAGACGCGAACCCGGTTCCCCAGATTACGAGACTACTGCTCTTAACCACTACACCACACTGGCTCTCTTCACCACACTACTTCAGCGAAGTAGTAGCTACTTCGCTGAAAGTACTCATAAATAAAATAATGGCGGAAGGAAGAATCCCGGAGTCATGGCAATTAGCACATATAACAGTAAACCCTAAACAAGACAAGAACAAAGAAAATATAAATAATGATAGACCAATATCTTTACTTAATAATGACTACAAGATATATGCGGACATGTTGGTCCAGAGATTAAAAACAGTGTTGAACAAAGTCATTAGCCAAGATCAGACAGGATTCTTACCGGGAAGGAAGATGAGCAATAATGTGAGACTTGTGATTGAGGCTATTGAATATCTTGACTGGAACCCAGGGAAGAAGGCTGCATCTGTTTTTGTGGGTGCTGAGAAAGCCTTCGATAAGGTATCCTGGAGGTTTGTGGAGAAGATAATTGAAAAGATGGAAGTGGGAACAAGGATATCAACTGGATTAAGAGCAATTTATCAAGAATATGGACGAACAGAGCAAAAAGAATTTGAAGCAATGAAAAATATCAATTTGTTTGAAGATAATTATAATAAGACCTGGAAAGAAGTTAAAAATCAATTAGAGATTTGGTAAAGGTTAAAGTTATCAATAAGGAGGTGAATTTCAGTGATTAAAATGAATATCCTGCCAAAGTTAATGTTTCTTTTTCAAATGCTAACGATAATAGGCAAAGTTGATTGCTTTGAGAAATGGAAAAAATGATTTAAGATTTCATTTACCAGAGGCTTTTAGTTAGGCCTAATATCTAATGACATCCCCAGAGAGAAGAAAAATGTATTCCTTTACGCAACTGCAGCGGCCAAAATACTGATCGCAAAGAATTGGAAGGGGGAGAAAACTCATCATTATTAGAATGGCAAAACGAACTGCGAGTTTGTAGAAATGGCAAAATTGACGGCACTTATTAGAGGCAACTCAAATCAGAGAATAATCAAGGAGTGGGATGGTGTGAAGGAATACATGAAAAAATATTGTTCTGGAATTGAAATAGGAATAGATAATGGGTAAAACATGCAGGGGTAAGCAAGAAAAGAGCAATAGAATTAATTGAATAATTATTAAACTATAACAACACAACAAGATGGAAGAAGTAAAATACTGAGATCACACATGGGTGAAGGGGAGTGGGGGGGCCTGTGCGAATCTATAATATTATTTATAATATAATTTTTAAAACTGTGTTTCATTTACATATAGCAAAAGGAAGCCTAGAGTGATTATGTATATTTTAATTTAGGTAATCTATGTAATAGGCTTAGGGACGCGGGTGGTGCTGTGGGTTAAACCACAGAGCGTAGGACTTGCCAATCAGAAGCTCAGCGGTTCGAATCCGCGCGATGGGGTGAGCTCCCGTTTCTCGGTCCCTGCTCCTGCCAACCTAGCAGTTCGAAAGCACATCAAAGTGCAAGTAGATAAATAGGTACCACTCCAGCGGGAAGGTAAACGGCGCTGCTCTGGTTCGCCAGAAGTGGCTTAGTCATGCTGGCCACATGACCCGGAAGCTGTACGCCGGCTCCCTCGGCCAGTAAAGTGAGATGAGCGCCGCAACCCCAGAGTCATCCACAGCTGGACCTAATGGTCAGGGGTCCCTTTTCCTTTACCTATGTAATAAGCTTGTGTTAAAATACGAATATGGATTTTGAATTTGATGCTTGTACTTTGTTTCTTTTTGGGTTTGAAATTTAAAAAAGGAGAAGGAGTGAGGAAAAGGAGAATATTCATCTTCAGACCATTCCCTGACAAAACACATTGCCCTGTGTCCTTCCAGCCTCTTTCCTCCCTTGCTCCCTACTGCCGGTTTGTGTGCCTGACTTAGATATCCTGCATGCTGTATTTTTTTACTGCTGAAACTGGATTTGCTCTCAGGAGCTAAGTTTTGTGCCTCACTGGGGACCCAGTGAGAACTGTATGCTTTGAAAGCTCAGTAAACTATTACTGAAGAAGTCCTGCTGCCTCTGTGTGCGTTTTTGACCTCAGTGTGGGACTTGCTCTGCACGTGGCCCCTACCCTGCTGCTACTTGGCCCATGCCCTGGAGTTGCTCTACTCAAGCATGCATGATGTAGTGTACTTTGGCGACAAAAAATCAAATAGAGGAACTTAGCTACTGTCTTGGGGAGCTGCTGGTCTCTCCCCTGGAATAAGAAGTGTACAACCTCCTTCTCTGGTTTCCATGTTGGAATGCATAGGTGGTCTAAAAATTGTTGGCAAAGATCATCATAGATTTTGCATTTAAGGGCCATGTGAGCTAGAGTTTCCACCAGGTGGGCATCGCATGGGCAGATCCTATCTCCTTCTGCCAAACCCACAAACCTGCCCCAAAGGAGGTTAGGAGGATTAGACTTGAACATAGGCAGAGAAAAAGCCCTTTTTTCTTGCGGGTTAAACAAAAAATGTAAATAATTAAGGTTAAATTCCTGCACCCTAGAGAGTCGAAAATAAAGAGGGGACCATGTTTTTTCTGCAGCTGAGATTAAACTTTAATTAGTTTAATGCTAATCAGATGTCCAGTGCGCTTCCGATGCAACAATGTCCCATTACAGCAGAGCTTTTCGCACAGCGGCTCAAGAAGGGCTGGAGAGTCAGCATCTTTTCAATAAAGGAATCTTGGAGCAAGCGGTTTGGAACTCAAATAAAAGGTTTATTTACACAAAACAAAAAACCCTGGTGAAGAATCACACATTTCAGCAAACACACTCCAAAGAAAAGGAAGGGGAAGGGAGGGGCAAACACACGAGTGAGTTGACTATTTATACAAACTCACATTCCTGGAAGCCTAACGACCTCCAGCTGCTCAGTGATTAGAGCGTCCTGATTAGAGCTTCTTAACCCTTTAATACCAACACCCCCTCTCGCTCGTAACACTGAGCTGTACCAACCTTAATTCAAATTTAAACCTGAACAGAAACATTTATGAGATTGCGGACTCAAAGCTTTTGTAAAACCGTCTGCGAGATTTTCTTGGCTTGGACAATACTTTAGTTCAAACACACAGGGGAGAAACCATATAAATGTATGGAGTGTGGAAAGAGTTTCCGTTGTAATACAAGCCTTAGAAGACATCAACGGACTCACACAGGGGAGAAACCATTTACATGTTTGGAGTGTGGAAAGAGCTTCAGTCAGAGTGGAGACCTTAGAACACCTCAACAGACACACACAGGGGAGATACCATTTAAATGCATAGAGTGTGGAAAGGTCTTCAGTCAGAATGGAAGTCTGAAATTACACCAACGGACTCACACAGGGGAGAAACCATATAAATGCATTGAATGTTGAAAGAGTTTTAGTAATAGTCGATGCCTTAGGAAACATCAACGGACTCATACAGGGGAGAAACCATTTCAATGTATGGAGTGCGGAATGGTCTTCAGTCAGAATGGGTGTAATGGGGTTTGGGGTTGCTTGTGCAGGTTGCTTGAGGCCTTCTCAGAAGCGGCTCTTTGTTTCCGCAATCCCACCCAGGAAGCAGCCAGAAACCTTTTCCTCTCTCTCAGGCTTCCATCTTTATTGTCTTTTCTCCTGAGGGTGAGGATAATGTACACCTGTCATCAGAAACAGGGGTGCAGTGTCCATGGAATGGCTCTCAGGGCTGATAGAGAAGTTGCACCTCGAAAACATTTCTGTTCCTCTTATTCTTTGAAGGCAGTGTCAGAGTGACTGACAAGCTGAGATACAATCCTTCAGCATCCCATGACAGCGACTGCATGAATCTTCCCAGTCAAAGGACCCATTTTTATGATAGACTGACGTTTGGTCAGTTTGGGAGTCTAAATGGTTTCACGACGGTCTTCCTGTGCTACTCCAGACATGTGGTCTACATATCTATGTATGTGCTTGGTTGGTACATTTATGAATATTTATTATATATATAAGACATTGTTACAGAAAATCTAGGTGTGAGGCTGCTCTGCCACCTAGCTTGTCTGACTGAGTCTGCAGGTCCCTGCGGAACAAAAGGAGCGCAGCCAGTGACCGAAGCAAGTTGGAGAAGATCCATGTTTATTGCGCAACAGGTTCAAGGCGAGATTGAACCCCGAGGATGGGGTGACATGAACTTTCAAAACTTCCCACCATTACCCCAGATACAGTTCAAAAGCATCATCACTACATCATTGTCACATCACGATTACATCAGAAAAGGGGTGGGTTCTACAGGATTAACATATGGAGGAGGGAAGGGGAAACATGCAGAGTTCGAACATGTATTGAAAAGCACATTCTGAGTACCGGTGGTAAGAGAACAATGGGGTCTTAGTTTGCACAGTCTGTCACCCGGCCGAGCCTGGAGGAAGGGCTAGACTGGGTGATTTGGCATCAATGAGGTCTTTCCTGGGTGTACGTGACCGTGACCTCCTGCTTGAGGGATTATGGAAGGTACTGGGCAGTCTTGAAGTCCTGAGGAACTTGAGCAGTTTGGCATTGAAAGCAAGAGAATCGGTGGTACAGGTGATTTTCTATGAATTTTTGTATTTTTTTACCCCTTTGAAACAGTGGCAGCTCATTTGGGAAGCGAATTGATACATTGTATCAATTTTGATGGGCTTAGCAAGGATATGAGGTGTCAGTCCATTGTTCTCCCCGCAGGGAGCTGTCAACAGCTTGTCAGAAGGTGAATGAGGCCTGCAAGAGCTGACACTGCAGACCAAATGCATTGTCTTGATTGGCTGGAGGCTGCGCTCTGTGCAGGCTGATTGGTCAGGACACTCCCTTAGGCAGATAGTCTGTTCATTCATAAAATACGCTACTAGCTCCTCCGGTCTACCCAGGGAAAGGGCACTTTATTTTGGGGCTTGGGTTTCACGTGGTGCTTAGTGCAAAAGAGTGAGGGGGCTGAGGGGTCCTTGAAGGGCCGGGCGCCCTTGAGGTCATCGCCTCAAACCCTCTGAAGGCTTCTGGGAAGGGGGTTGACAAACATGCCCCCCTTCCGTATCAACCTTAATTTTTTTATTACAGGATTCATCCAGTCCAGCCTTTTGCATGATGAATTCTGCATCTACGTTAAATAAGCAGGGAGACAATATACAGCCTTGTCCTACTCCTTTCCCAATTTTGAACCAATCAGTTGTTCCATATCCAGTTCTAACAGTAGCTTCTTGTCCCACATAGAGATTTCTTGTCCCACACAGAGATAGACAGATGAGGTGATCAGGCACTCCCATTTCTTTAAGAACTTGCCATCGTTTGCTGTAGTCAATGAAGCAGAAGTAAATGTTTTCTAGATTTCTCCATAATTCAGCACATTTGCAATTTGGTCTCTGGTTCCTCTGCCTCTTCTAAATCCAGCTTGCACTTCTGGGAGTTCTCGGTCCACATACTGCTTAAGCCTGCCTTGTAGAATTTTAAGAATAACATTGCTAGCGTGTGAAATGAGCGCAATTGTACGATAGATGGAGCATTCTTTGGCACTGCCCTTCTTTGGGATTGGGATTCATGTGTTGCAGGAACTCCTCTTTGTCCTCAGGAATGTAATCATGGGGAGAGGAAAGGAGGAACCGGACAGGTGACAAGAAGAAGAAGAGGAGGAGTTTAGATTTGATATCCCGCTTTATCACTCCCCTTCGGGAGTCTCAAAGCGGCTAACATTCTCCTTTCCCTTCCTCCCCCCCCCCAACAAACACTCTGTGAGGTGAGTGAGGCTGAGAGACTGCAGAGAAGTGTGACTGGCCCAAGGTTACCCAGCAGCTGCATGTGGAGGAGCGAGGAAGCAAACCCGGTTCCCCAGATTACGAATCTACGATTTTTAATCACTACACTACACTGGCTCTCGACAAGACACTCAGGTTACCACCACAACTCCTCCCTCAACCCCTCCTCTTTGTGATGGGTCAATGATGCAGTCATGATGTAGTCTTGGGGGAGTAGCATGGGGGATTAGCAGCTAATAAAAGTTGGGGTCTTCTTTTGTTGGGGGCTTCCCTCTTGTTCCACCTGGTGGCAGGTGGGAGTCCTGTGGTGACAGTCTTCAATCAAGACCAAGCCGACCGGCTGCTCTTTTGCTCTCCTCTTCCTGGCTGGTCTCCTTGTTTCTGGTCCAAGGGAGCCCTCAGATTTTGGAATCCTCTTCTGGCTCCAATTGTATCGGCTGCTTCTCTGAGCCTCTTGGCTGTTGTGCAGGGACGGGGCCTGTGTCCACGGTCCTTGTCCTGACCTGAGTCCGAGGCTGGGGTGGGGAGCTGGGATTTGGGGGGGGTCGTATAGCTGCCCCCCTCCATTCCTGGTTTGAACAGCACCAAGACCTAAAACACGGAGGGATCTAAGCTCGTGGGGTGGGGTGGGGGAGGATGTTGCAATGCAAAACTTGTAGGCGGGACGGGACCCACTTGGCAGCTGGATCTCCGGGATCAGCCCCTCCCCCGCTCTCCTGATCCAGAACGAAGAGGGGAGGGGGGAAACCTTCTTCCCCCCCCCTCAATCCTTTCCCTCCCCTCCCGGCACATCCTCCTCTCACCCCGCCCCCACAACCCCAGATCCCGCCCCCAAACATCCCACCCCTTCCTCCTCCTCCTCCTCCAATCCGGCTTCTGTTCCGGGAATGTGGGGGGGGTGAGCCCCCTCCCACCCTGCCTGCTTCTTCCGGAAGTGGAGCTTCCACTCCGGATTGCTGCTCTGCCCCGTAGCTCTAGGGGGGGGGCGCTTTCGGAAAGGGGAGGGAGGAGGCAGGGGACCCCCCCCCAGTGGATGTTGCAGGAAAGGAGACTCGGGAGCGAGGATAAAGAGGTAAAGGGGTCGGGGGGGAGGGGAGAAAAGGACCCAGAGACCCCGCCAGCTCCCCAAGCGCCTTCCGTGGGGCCTCGATCCCGGCACGCGTGCTGCAAAGGGGCGGAGATGGGGCGCCCACCCACGAGGACTCCCTGGGGCGCGAAGAAGCGGACCAGAAAGGGTTAAGGGGTGCGGGAGGCGCCTGGATAGAGACCCACCCGTCCCTCCCTTGCTCCCGTTGGGGGGGCCCTAGGATGGAGAGATGGGGCGCGCAGGGCGAGGTGTCAGTCGCGCTAGAGTGCAGGGGAAACTGCGGAAGAGAGAGAGGGGAAAGGGAAGAGGAGCACTGGGGGGGGAGATAGGAAGACCAGTTTTTTTGGGGGGGCGTCTCAATCGTAGCTTCCTTGGGCAATCTTCGAAGGGGCCGCCTTGGCTTCGCCCTCCCGCCCAGGAAAGTGGGGGTCCTGACCCCCCTTCCTTCCTGCAAGCTCCATTCTCTTCCCACCCCATAAGCCCCCATAAGCCCCTGCCCTGTCCAGACGCAGCGATTCTGCCCAGTCCAACCATTGGTCCCCTGGAGAGGAGAGGAAATCCCCAGAGGAAGAGGGGAGAGGAGGGGCCTTCTCAGAAGCGGCTCTTGGTTTCCGCAATCCCACCCAGGAAGCAGCCAGAAACCTTTTCCTCTCTCCCAGGCTTCCATCTTTAAGTCTCTTTTCCACTGCATGGTTCACTGAGGATGAGGATAATTTACACCTGTCATCAGAAACAGGGGTGCAGAGTCCATGGAATGGCTCTCAGGATTCATATAGAAGTTGCACCTCAAAAGCATTTCTGTTCCCCTTATTCTTTGTAGGCAATGTCAGAGTGACTGACAAGCTGAGATACAACCCATCAGCATCTGATGACAGCGACTGCATGAATCTTCCCAGTCAAAGGACCCATTTTCATGACAGACAGTGCCTGTGGCTGGAGGCTCTACACACCGGGTGTGCCTGTGCAGGCCAAAGACTGCCAGTATTAGCACAGGTGAGGTGTGTGACATTCCCAAATTTACAGACTGTATGTGAATGAGAGTTTGTGGGTGGGATTATAGTTTACGGCAACCCTGTGATTTTCTCCACCCATAACTTTCCGTGAGCTGATATTGCAGTACGAATTCCAAAATAACTACAAAAAAATCACATGATAATAATAATAGTACAGTGGTACCTCGGGTTAAGAACTGAATTCATTCTGCAGCTACGTTCTTAATCTGAAACTGTTCTTAACCTGAAACACCACTTTAGCTAATGGGGCCTCCTGCTGCTGCCGTGCGATTTCTGTTCTCATCCTGAAGCAAAGTTCTTAACCCAAGGTAATATTTCTGGGTTAGCAGATTCTGTAACCTGAAGCATCTGTAACCCGAGGTTCGACTGTAGAAGTTCTAGTATTAGTATCTTCCCCCAGCCACTCTGGGCAGCTTACAGTACATATAGGTAAAGGTAAAGGGACCCCTGACCACTAGGTCCAGTTGTGGCCGACTCTGGGGTTGCAGCGCTCATCTCGCTTCACTGGCCAAGGTAGCCGGCGTACAGCTTCCAGGTCATGTGGCCAGCATGACTAAGCCGCTTCTGGCGAAGCAGAGCAATGCACGGAAACGCCGTTTACCTTCCCACCAGAGTGGTACCTATTTATCTACTTGCACTTTGATGTGTTTTCGATATGCTAGGTTGGCAGGAGCAGGGACCGAGCAACAGGAGCTCACCCTGTCGCGGGGATTCGAATCACCAACCTTCTGATCAGGAAGTCCTAGGCTATGTGGTTTAACCCACAACGACACCCAGCTGTCTTCTAAATGTCAGATGGTTGCCTGTTTCCATGCCCTCTGAAGGGAGGGCATTCCATGGGGCAGGAGGCCCTCTGCCTGGTTCCCGGGAACTTCACTTCTAACAGCAAGGGAACCAGCAGAAGACCCTCGGAGGCGGACCTCCCTGTCCAGACTGAGCAATGGGGATGAAGATGCTCCTTCAGGTCCACAGGGCCGAGGCTGTTGAGGGCTTTAAGCTGCAGATCTTGCTCCTCCATAATGATCGATGTATAGTTAACAGAGTAGGAAAAAACACTCAGAGGCAGAAAAAAAATAATTCAGCTGAGAAATTTATTACTGAAGACAGATAAGCATAACAGGATGCAAAAAATAGCAAAAATGTAACTCACAGTAAAACCCTGACTTAGCATATCAAAACAGCACTCAAGCAAGAAACAGACAAACAGAGTAGAGTAATATCAGAATATGAAGTGGGAGCAGGCACATTTCAATACTGTAATTTATATATAATTCAATGTCAGAGTAACCCTGGGACTAGATAACAAGCCTCCAGGTGGACGTGCCCCATCTGCCCTTCACTTTCCTCTTCCGCACGGGCAGAATCTGCCTTCTGGACTGTGGGATTCACGGTTGTTCTCCTCCTCTCCATCCACCAGGGCTTGACTTCAGGTGCAGCAGAATTCCCCAGCCCCCCAAGGATTTGAGACCCATCAGCTTTCCTCACCTGGTTTAGCTGGCCGGTGGAAGCCGTTGCTTGAACCCCTGTTGCATGCTGACAGCTTCTGGAAGCCACAGGTGAGAGCTGAGTGCAGAGTGGGGACCAAGGGTGGAAAAATGTCCCCAGAAGGTGCAGGACATGTCCCCCACCAAAGGAGAACTACAGCTCCCCAACACCCCATGACATCTAGATTCAGGTAGGTAGCCGTGTTGGTCTGACGCAGTTGAAATAATAATAATAAAAAAAGTCCAGTAGCACCTTAGAGACCAACTAAGATTCTTCTGAGTATAAGCTTTTGTGTGCATGCACACTTCTTCAGATACAGCGAAACAGATGTCACCAGACCCATGTATATCGTGGGAGGGTGGGCTGGGGTTTTTCTCAGAAGGTACTCCTACTACCATCTCCCACTACCCTCCACTATATGAAGAAGTGTGCATGCACACGAAAGCTTATACCTAGAACAAACTTAGTTGGTCCCTAAGGTGCTACTGGACCATTCTTTCTTACTTCATCTGTGTCAGACCAACACGGCTATCTACGACTAAGTACAGGTATGTCCTGCTTTTCAGTGTCACTTTAGGATAGTCAGAAGACGGGCTCGAGATCAGGCAGCACGTCATCATTATAAAGCACCATTGGGGTGGGTGTTTCCGCCTGGGATTCCCATCTGCCAGCTGCTTTCCTTCTGCTTCTCCTGCTCTCTCAATGCAATGCGAGGCATGTAGAGGGAGGTCCATCTCGAAGAACAGGAGCTTCCCTGAGCACCCATTCAGCTGACCCCAAGCACCAAGCCTTGCCACTAGTTCTCTGACTGACCCAGACCACAGTCCCTGGAAAGGATGTAGACCTGGGTCTCCCATAATGGTCCACATGGACCTCCTGAGGTCAGTGGGACTGTGCAGGTGATTCATGAAGATCTAGAGGTGGAAACGGGGGCAACCACTTGATTTGAAAGGCAGTCTTAGAGTAAAAATTCTTGCTAAATGTAGTTTTTATCAATCTCTTTATCTCTTCATAAATCATGTTCCAAAATCTTTGTATCTCTAGACAGGACCACCACATATGGTAGTATGTTCCTATCTGTTCCTTACATCGCCAGCACTTGTTATTATTTGATTTATTTATTTTTGCAAGTTTTACAGGGGTCAGGTACCACCTATAGTACATTTTCATAAGATTTTCCCTTATAAGGAAACCAGCTGTGAATTTTATATTTTTAGTCCATAATTCGTTCTAAATATTGGGTTTGATCGTATGTCCCCGGTCCCTCTCCCATTTTACTGTAATTTCTTTGATATTTTTCTCCTTTCTTTGCCAATTCAAAAGTAGTTTGTACATTTTAGAAAGTGTCTTTTGATTATTATATAAAATATCCTTCTCCAGATAGGATTTTTTCTGTCAAATCTTTTGGTTCTTTTATCCTTTTCAAGGGCGGCTTTTAATTGATAATACTCCAGCCAGGTTATTCCCTTCTGTTTCAATTCACTTAGGCCCTTTATTTTTGGATCACTACTTGTTTCCTCTACTAAATCCTTATATGTTAGCCAGTTCATATTCATCCTGTGAACTGACATAGATTCCATTGGTGACAGCCACCATGGTGTTTTGGTTACTACTGATTTTTTACTCCTCTCCCATACTTCATATAATGCCCTTCTCACAATGTGATTTAAAAATCCTTTGCGGGATTTAACCTTGTCATAGCCTATGTAGCCATGCCACCCGTACACAATATCCCATCCCTCCAGATCTAGGACTTCCGTGTTTTTAATTAATATCCAGTCCTTAATCCATGTCCAACACACTGCCTCAAAGTACAGTTTAAGGTCAGGGACCGCGAAGCCTCCTTTTTCCTTCAATTCTGTTACTAGCTTAAATTTTATGCGTGGTTTTTCCCCTTGCCAAATAAACTTGGCAAGGTCTTTCTGCCAATCCTTAAAACACTTTACACCTCTAATTATAGGTATTGTTTGGAACATAAAAATCATCTTTGGCAATACCATCATTTTAACTGTGGATATTCTCCCCCACAGGGATAAATTCAATTTTCCCCAAGTCTCTAATTCTTTTTTTATTTCCTTCCACTTCTTCTCATAATTGTCCTTATATAAGTTTATATTCTTATGGGTGATCCAAACCCCCAAATAATTTACCTTATTGGCTACCTTTAAACCTGTTGTATTTTCCAGTTCCTCTTGTTCCAACTTACATAAATTTTTCGTTAATAATTTGGATTTTCCTTTATTCAGTTTGAACCCAGAGACTTTCCCAAATTTTTCCAGTTGTGCAAGCGTTTTTTGGATACTTTCCACTGGATTTTAAGTGGTTACGATTACATCATCGGCAAAGGCTTTAATTTTGTAGTATCAAGTTCCTAGGTTAATTCCTCTTATATTTTTATCCTTTGTTATTGCTATTAAAAGTGGTTCCGAGGTGGCAATAAAAAGAAGTGGGGAGAGAGGACACCCCTGTCTTGGCCCCCTTTCGATGCTGAACTCTTCGGTGATCTCGTTATTTATTAGCAGTTTTGCTTTTTCGTTATCATATATCGCCCTAATTCCATTAATTATTTTCTCCAGACCTTTGAAAGTTTTCAATAGGAAATTCCATGATACTCTATCAAAAGCTTTTTCTGCATCAACCAATAACATGGCCATCTTTTTACTTGGTTTCATTTCCACATATTCCAACGGGTCAATTATTATTCTTGTATTGTCTTTTATATGTCTATCCAGTAAGAAGCCCACCTGGTCTCTGCTGATTATTTTGTTTAGAGTCTTTTTAAATCTATTAGCCATCACCCCAGCATAGATTTTATAGTTTGTATTCAACAGGGAGATTGGTCTATAATTTTTCATGTCTGTCAACTCCACTCCCTGTTTTGGGATTAGAGTGACCAGTGCTTCTTTCCATGATTGTGGTATATCTTTCCCTCCCAGTAAATTATTCATTAGTCTTTGTAATATAGGGAGGATTACTTCTTCCAGGTTCTTATAGTACAGTAATGTGATTCCGTCAAGACCTGGCGATTTGCCACTCTTCATATTTTTTTATTACTTGTGCCATTTCATCTATTTCTATATTGGAGTTTAGGGCCTCAACTTCTTCTTTTTCAATTCCTGGTAATTTATTTTGTTGTAAATACTCTTCCATTTTATTAACCTCTAAATGTTCTTGTTTATATAAATCTTTATAAAAGTTTAAGAATTTTATTTTTATTTTTACTGGGTCTGTTGTTTCCTCTCCTTTGTTCAAAATTTTATTTATAACTTTTTTTGTTTGCTTTTCCTTTATCATCCATGCTAACAACTTACCGGGCTTATTGGCGGACTCAAAATACCTTTGGTTTCCCCTTTTAATTTTATTTTCTACTTCCTTATTTAATATACGAGAGATATGGGATTGCACTATCTTTATTTTTTGTAATATTTCATGACTTTTTGGATTTTTGATCAACTCTTTTTCATTAATTCTTATCTGGTTAGTTAGCTCTTGGATATTATTGTCTTTTATCTTCTTCAGTCTAGCCATTTCTTGTATTCCAAGACCCCTCATGTACGCTTTACTAAACTACATTTATGTCTGCATTTTGTTTCCCATTTATCTCGAAAAATTCCGCTAACTTGATTTTTGCTTGCGTCACCCATTGGTCGTCTCTCCATATAATTTTTACTAGGAATGGTTTCAGATAATATTCCCAAAAACAAAACTAGGCTATTTATGTATGCAACGTCAGCAGCAAGGGTTGTAGTGGCAAAACACTGGAAAGATAAAAATATACCCACTAAAGAGGAATGGGTAGTCAAATTGTGCGAGTACAGTGGTGCCTCGCAAGACGAAATTAATTCGTTCCGCAAGTCTCTTCGTCTTGCGGTTTTTTCGTCTTGCGATGCACGGTTTCCCATAGGAATGCATTGAAAATCAATTAATGCGTTCCTAGGGAAACCGCCTTCAGACCAGGTCCGGGGACAGTCTGTCCCCGGACCTCTTCTGAAGGCTAGGGGGGGAAAGGGCTTTTCTTCCCACCCCCAGCATTTAAAAAAACCCCGGGACAGCGGAGGACTTTTCCGCTGTCCGGGCGATCTTAAAATGCTGGCGGGCGGCATTTTAAAATCACCCCGGACAGCGGAGGACTTCTCCGCTGTCCGGGGCGATTTAAAAGCCCCTGGGAAGGCAGGCAGGGGGGACAAAGACTTTTGCCCCCCGCCAGCCTTCAGAAGAGGTCCTGGACCTCTTCTGAAGGCGGGCGGGGGCGAAAGTCTTTGCTCCCCCCCGCCTGCCTTCAAAAGGTGTCCCCGCGGCGGCGGGAGGTGTCCCCTGCCCCCCGCCCGGCTTCGGAGCACCGGGAGAAGCGATCTCCCTGCATCCCCTTGCTTCAAAACAGGTCCGGGAGAAGCGGGAAGCGAAGCGCTTCTTTCCCGCTGCCCCCCGACGTCTTTTGCAGCAAGGGGATGCAGGGAGATCGCTATCTCCCTGCAGCCCCTTGCTTCAAAACAGGTCCGGGGGAAGCGGGGAAGAAGCGCTTCGCTTCCCGCTTCCCCCGGACGTCTTTTGCAGCAAGGGGATGCAGGGAGATCGCTATCTCCCTGCAGCCCCTTGCTTCAAAACAGGTCCGGGGGAAGCGGGAAGCGAAGCGCTTCTTTCCCGCTGCCCCCCGACGTCTTTTGCAGCAAGGGGATGCAGGGAGATCGCTATCTCCCTGCAGCCCCTTGCTTCAAAACAGGTCCGGGGGAAGCGGGGAAGAAGCGCTTCGCTTCCCGCTTCCCCCGGACGTCTTTTGCAGCAAGGGGCTGCAGGTAGATCGCTATCTCCCCGCAGCCCCTTGCTTCAAAAGAGAAGACCCGCTGTCCCCGGGGCAAGCTTCGTTTTGCGAAGCAAGCCCATAGGGAAATTCGTCTTGCGAGGCAACTCGAAAACGAAAAAACCTTTCGTTTTGTGAGTTTTTCGTCTCGCGAGGCGTTCGTCTTGCGGGGTACCACTGTACTTGGAGCTGGCAAAGCTGACAGATGCAATAAGTGATAAACCTTAAAAAATGGTGAAAGAAGAATGGGAATATTTAAATAATTATGTAGGGGACAAGGGCTAAACAAGAAAGACCTGGCTATGTTTAGAATGATACCGCATAGAGAAATGCTCCCTGATACAAAGATGAGGGATTCCTTTAGAATGCAGATAGAGAGAATTGATAAGAATAATGATCTGTTGTGAGCTTGACAGAAGTGTACAATAGATGAGCTTTCCTGCTTAGGCTCATCTTCCTTTTTCTTTTCCTTTTTTTTCTTTTTCTTTTCTTTTCTTTTATCTTTCCCATAGTTGCTTATGTTCTGTGTCATGTACCTCGATATTTTTTGTAGTCTTTTTTCATTTCCCCCCTATTACTATTAAGGAATTTTCCTTTGTAATTTTGGTTGTCTATATTTCTAAGCACCTGTTTACATGTACCTGTTTAAAGCAAAATAAAAGTTTAAAAAAGAGAGAGAAGAAGAAAAAAGAAAGAAAGGCAGTCTCAGAGGACAACGGTATTCCAAGATCATTCTGTGTTATTAAAGATGATTGAGGATTATGAAAGGTTGCTGATGCATTACTACCATTTGACATCATACCATTTTCATTTCCTAAAAATTGGGAACCTGGCTAGGACATGGGAGAATGTAGGAGATGTTGAAATAAGAGAAGGTGCTAATGGAGGTTGATGTGTCCTTTTTTTCTGTGTTCTCTTTCCTAAAACCCAAACAGGATTTCCTTTATGCCCACTCTGAAAAAGGTGATGGAGAAGACAGAATTGCAGGGGACAGGGCACCTTTCGTTTCATTAGGAATAGCCATTAAAATGTGTGAAATGTGGAATATGCTTCACTGAATGAGCACACATAGTTCACATCAACGAACACAAAAAGGAAAGAACCCATTTAAAGGTATGGAGTGTGGAAAGAGCTTCTCTTTCAATGCAAAACTTAGAACACACCAGCGGACTCACACAGAGAGAAAACGTTTTAAGTGCAGGGAGTGTGGGAAGAACTTCAGTCAGAGTGGAAACCTTAAATTGCACAAACGGAATCACACAGGGGGGGAACCATTTAAATGCATGGAATGTGAAAAAAGTTTTCATGATAGTGGAAACCTAAGAAGACATCAGACTCACACAGGGGTGAAATCTTTTAAATGTATAGAGTGTGGAAAGAGCTTTAGGGATAATGGAAAACTTAGAACACATGAACGGACTCACACCGGGGAGAAACCATTTAAATGTATTGAGTGTGGAAAGAGTTTTAGTGAAAATGAAAGCCTTAGGAACCATCAACGGACTCACACAGGGGAGAAACCATTTAAATGCATGGAGTGTGGAAAGAGCTTCAGTCAGAGTGGAAACCTTAGGAACCATCAACGGACTCACACAGGGGAGAGACCATTTAAATGCATGGAGTGTGGAAAGGACTTCAGTCAGAATGGAAACCTTAGGAACCATCAACGGACTCACACAGGGGAGAAACCATATAAATGTATGGAGTGTGGAAACAGCTTTAGTTATAATGGAAACCTTAGGAGACATCAACGGACTCACACAGGGGAGAAACCATTTAAATGTATTGAATGTGGAAACAGCTTTAGTAATAGTGGAAGCCTTAGACAACATCAACGGTCTCACACAGGGGAGAAACCATTTAAATGCATGGAGTGTGGAAAGAGCTTCAGTCAGAGTGGAAGCCTTAGACTACATCAACGGACTCACACAGGGGAGAAACCATTTAAATGCATGGAGTGTGGAAAGAGCTTTAGTGATAGTGGAAGCCTTAGACTACATCAACGGACTCACACAGGGGAGAAACCATTTAAATGTATGGAGTGTGGAAAGAGCTTTAGTTTTAATGCAGCCCTTAGAATACATCAACGGACTCACACAGGGGAAAAACCATTTAAATGCATTGAGTGCGGAAAGAGCTTCAGTCAGAATGCAGACCTTAAAAAACATCAACGGATTCACACAGGGGAGAAACCATTTAAATGCATGGAATGTGGAAAGAGCTTCAGTTACGATTCAGGCCTTAGAAGACATCAGCGGGCTCACACAGGGGGAAAACCATTTAAATGCATTGAGTGCGGAAAGAGCTTCAGTCAGAATGGAAACCTTAAATTACACCAGCGGACTCACACAGGGGAGAAACCATTTAAATGCATGAAGTGCGGAAAAAGCTTCCGTCAGAGTGGAAATCTTAGAAAACATCAGCAGACACACAGGGAAGACACCATTTAAATGTATGGCATGTGGAAGAAGCTTCAGTCAGCGTGGAACCCTTGATATACATCAACAAACTCACACAAAAGACAAACCACATAAACGTCAGGAAAGTATATTGAGGCTCAGTCCTTGTGGAAGTCCTACATCAACAGACTCGTGGCCAGGAAGAACTTTAACAGTTGACACCCTACATACCATCAATAACTTTAAATGGAAAGATTGCAGAAAGTGCTTTAGCTATAATGTAATGTTTAAGAAATATCAGACATTCAAGCGGGAGAACCCATTTAGATGTATGGAGTGTGGGACATCTTCCTCTCAGAGTCCACTCTTCTTCACGGCAATGAACTCAGAGGAAATCTGTCTTCCTGCTTCAGGGCCAGCTGAGTCTGTTTCTCTTGTCATTTTCTTGTAGCTAGGTAATTCCTCTCTAATCTGCTTTGTGTCTGTGTCTCTCCCTCCTTCTGAGACCACTGGAAACGAAGGGGATGACTTTCCCCCCTCCAGCTCCTCTTCTGAGGAAAGCTGATTGGCCTGAGAATGGATTCCCCCTTTAAGGTGGCGGACCTCAACGGAGTCCCTTCATTAGAAATGGACAGGACAGAAAGGGACAGAATATCTAGAAAAGAGAGACTACCACATACATTTTTTCAAATGGTGGACAGCTTAAACCTAAGGGATGCATGGAGAGACAAAAATCCACTGGAGAAACAGTTCACACTCTTTTCAGAAGCCTAACAATCGTCAGGGAGAATTTATGCAATCTAGATCTCAAATAGTTTAATAATAATTTTTTTTAAAAAAACAGATTAAAAAACAGGACAATAACAGATCATAATCCAGTGATATTAGAATTAGAAAATAAACAAAAGGGTAATAAAAGATGGCGATTAAATGAGAATTTATTAAACGATGAAAATCTGGTGATTAAAGCACAAGAATTGTTGAAATAATTCTTTGAAATCAATAAATCACAAGACACTGATATAAGAATAATTTGGGGTGCCAGTAAAGCATTTCTTAGAGGCTTCTATATACAGCAAAATGCAGGGGGAAAGAGAGTTTATGAGAGGAACTTAGAGCAGTTAAGAGAAGAAATAGCTAGCAATGAAAAAATACTAGCGAAGCAACCAAAAAATAAAAAGGTAGCACCAAAAATCAAGTTATTACAAACACAATTCTCATAGTTGTTAAGCATTGAAATCCAAAATAACATAAGATGGATGAAACAGAGATCCTTTGAATTTGCTAATAGGCCCAGCAAAATACTGGCATGGCAACTGAAGAAGAGACAGAAAGAGAGATTAATAGATAAAATCAAAGACAGCGAGAAAACGAGAAGAAATAAACAAGTGTTTTATCAACCACTTCAAAAATTTATGTAATATAGGCAAGAAAACAGAAGAAGATATTAAAAATTATCTGCAGGGGAAAGACTTACCCAGAGTGGGAATAGAAAAAAATGCATATCTAAATGCCCCAGTTTCTATGATGGAAGTACAGCAGGCTATTTCCAAAGCGAAGTTGTGGAAGTCGCTGGGCCCGGATGCCCTTACTGCCTTGCATTAAAAAAAAAATATGGAGGAAGTAGTGGCTACTCCGCTGAAAGTACTCATAAATAAAATAATGGCGGAAGGAAGAATCCCGGAGTCATGGCAATTAGCACATATAAGAGTAAACCCTAAACAAGACAAGAACAAAGAGAATATAAATAATGATAGACCAATATCTTTACTTAATAATGACTACAAGATATATGCGGACATATTGGCCCAGAGATTAAAAACAGTGTTGAACGAAGTCATTAGCCAAGATCAGACAGGATTCTTACCAGGAAGGAAGATGAGCAATAATGTGAGACTTGTGATTGAGGCTATTGAATATCTTGACTGGAACCCAGGGAAGAAGGCTGCATCTGTTTTTGTGGGTGCTGAGAAAGCCTTCGATAAGGTATCCTGGAGGTTTGTGGAGAAGATAATTGAAAAGATGGAAGTGGGAACAAGGATATCAACTGGATTAAGAGCTATTTATCAAGACCAAAAGGTAAATTTAATAATGAATGGGGAGATGACTGAATACTTTAAAATAGAAAGGGGGACAAGACAAGGGTGTCCCCTATCTCCCTTGTTATTTATTTTAATATTGGAGGTACTAAATCAAGTTATCAGGTCAGAGGAGGAGATTAGAGGTATAACACTAGGAAGAGTCGAATATAGAATAAGAGCATTTGCCGATGATATGATTGTAAAGATAGAAGAACCAACAGGAAGTATAAGCAAGTTGCTGAGAAAGATGGAGGAATTTAGCAAGGTGGCAGGATTTAGGATAAAGAAAGAAAAAACTAAGGTGGTGGTTAAGAATATGGACAAACAGAGCAAAAAGAATTTGGAGCAATGAAAAATATCAAATTGTTTTAAGATAATTATAATAAGACCTGGAAAGAAGTTAAAAATCAATTAGAGATTTGGTAAAGGTTAGAGTTATCAATAAGGAGGTGAATTTCAGTGATTAAAATGAATATCCTGCCAAAGTTAATGTTTCTTTTTCAAATGCTAACGATAATAGGCAAAGTTGATTGCTTTGAGAAATGGAAAAAATGATTTAAGATTTCGTTTACCAGAGGCTTTTTGTTAGGCCTAATATCTAATGACATCCCCAGAGAGAAGAAAAATGTATTCCTTTACGCAACTGCAGCGGCCAGAATACTGATCGCAAAGAATTGGAAGGGGGAGAAAACTCATCATTATTAGAATGGCAAAACAAACTGCGAGTTTGTAGAAATGGCAAAATTGATGGCACTTATTAGAGGCCACTCAAATCAGAGAATAATCAAGGAGTGGGATGGTGTGAAGGAATACATGAAAAAATATTGTTCCGGAATTGAAATAGGAATAGATAATGGGTAAAACATGCAGGGGTAAGCAAGAAAAAAGCAATAGAATTAATTGAATAATTATTAAACTATAACAACACAACAAGATGGAAGAAGTAAAACACTGAGATCACACATGGGTGAAGGGGAGTGGGGGGCCTGTGGGAATCTATAATATTATTTATAATATAATTTTTAAAACTGTGTTTCATTTACATATATAGCAAAAGGAAGCCTTTTGTAATAGGCTTAGGGACGCGGGTGGCACTGTGGCTTAAACCACAGAGTGTAGGACTTGCCAATCAGAAGGTCAGCGGTTCGAATCCCCGCGATGGGGTGAGCTCCCGTTTCTCGGTCCCTGCTCCTACCAACCTAGCAGTTCGAAAGCACATCAAAGTGCAAGTAGATAAATAGGTACCACTCCAGCGGGAAGGTAAACGGCGCTGCTCTGGTTCGCCAGAAGTGGCTTAGTCATGCTGGCAACATGACCCGGAAGCTGTACGCCGGCTCCCTCGGCCAGTAAAGTGAGATGAGCGCCGCAACCCCAGAGTCATCCACAGCTGGACCTAATGGTCAGGGGTCCCTTTTCCTTTACCTATGTAATAAGCTTGTGTTAAAATACGAATATGGATTTTGAATTTGATGCTTGTACTTTGTTTCTTTTTGGGTTTGAAATTTAAAAAAGGAGAAGGAGTGAGGAAAAGGAGAATATTCATCTTCAGACCATTCCCTGACAAAACACATTGCCCTGTGTCCTTCCAGCCTCTTTCCTCCCTTGCTCCCTACTGCCGGTTTGTGTGCCTGACTTAGATATCCTGCATGCTGTATTTTTTTACTGCTGAAACTGGATTTGCTCTCAGGAGCTAAGTTTTGTGCCTCACTGGGGACCCAGTGAGAACTGTATGCTTTGAAAGCTCAGTAAACTATTACTGAAGAAGTCCTGCTGCCTCTGTGTGCGTTTTTGACCTCAGTGTGGGACTTGCTCTGCACGTGGCCCCTACCCTGCTGCTACTTGGCCCATGCCCTGGAGTTGCTCTACTCAAGCATGCATGATGTAGCGTACTTTGGCGACAAAAAATCAAATAGAGGAACTTAGCTACTGTCTTGGGGAGCTGCTGGTCTCTCCCCTGGAATAAGAAGTGTACAACCTCCTTCTCTGGTTTCCATGTTGGAATGCATAGGTGGTCTAAAAATTGTTGGCAAAGATCATCATAGATTTTGCATTTAAGGGCCATGTGAGCTAGAGTTTCCACCAGGTGGGCATCGCATGGGCAGATCCTATCTCCTTCTGCCAAACCCACAAACCTGCCCCAAAGGAGGTTAGGAGGATTAGACTTAAACATAGGCAGAGAAAAAGCCCTTTTTTCTTGCGGGTTAAACAAAAAATGTAAATAATTAAGGTTAAATTCCTGCACCCTAGAGAGTCGAAAATAAAGAGGGGACCATGTTTTTTCTGCAGCTGAGATTAAACTTTAATTAGTTTAATGCTAATCAGATGTCCAGTGCGCTTCCGATGCAACAATGTCCCATTACAGCAGAGCTTTTCGCACAGCGGCTCAAGAAGGGCTGGAGAGTCAGCATCTTTTCAATAAAGGAATCTTGGAGCAAGCGGTTTGGAACTAAAATAAAAGGTTTGTTTACACAAAACAAAAAACCCTGGTGAAGAATCACACATTTCAGCAAACACACTCCAAAGAAAAGGAAGGGGAAGGGAGGGGCAAACACACGAGTGAGTTGACTATTTATACAAACTCACATTCCTGGAAGCCTAACGACCTCCAGCTGCTCAGTGATTAGAGCGTCCTGATTAGAGCTTCTTAACCCTTTAATACCAACACCCCCTCTCGCTCGTAACACTGAGCTGTACCAACCTTAATTCAAATTTAAACCTGAACAGAAACATTTATGAGATTGCGGACTCAAAGCTTTTGTAAAACCGTCTGCGAGATTTTCTTGGCTTGGACAATACTTTAGTTCAATTAAACCTTGTTTTACACTTTGGCATACATTTTGATAACGGATATCCAAGTGTTTTGTGTGTGCCTTGAATTGACCTGATTTAGCTAGTTTAATACAAGGTTGATTGTCTTCCCACACTCTGATAGGTAGGGAACATTCTCCAAACAATTCTTGTACCAGTTGCTTATAAAATTCCAGTTCTCTACATACATCTGATAATGCATTGAACTCAGATTCAGTTGAACTTAAAGCTATAAGTGATTGTTTTCTTGATCTCCAACCAATTAGTGCATTTCCAAATTTTATCGCCATTCCTGACACTGATTTTCTATCTGGTCCAGCATCTGCCCAACTGCTGTCAGCCCAACATTCAAGTTGTGTGCTGCCCTCTGCTGATAGTTTTAAGCGAAACCTTTTGGTAGTTTGGAGATACCTTAAAATTCTTTTTACTCCTTGCCAAGCATGCATTGATGGTTTTTCAGCTTGTCTACACAGCATGTTGACAGCATATGTTATATCAGGCCGAGTCCACTGTGCAATGTGGAGTAGACTGCCTATCGCTGACTGGTAAACCCCGGGATTACTGAACTCTGTCTGTTGCTCAGTTTGAGCATCCTTTGTGTAACTTAACTCCATTGGGGTTTTAACACCAGCACAGTTGTCCATTTTAAACCTTTCCAGCAACTGCTGGATCTTAGCTTCTTGGCTGAGCCAATAGTTCCCATCTTCATCTTGCTGAATTTTAACTCCTAGATAAACAGATACATTGCCTAGTGATTTTATCTGAAACCTTTCTCCAAGCTTTGTGGCAAATTGTTGTGCAAGTTTATCGTCCTTTCCACTGTATAATAAATCGTCAACAAATATCAAGACTGCTTCTTGTTCACATCCCGAGCCTTTTAGATAAAGACACGCATCTGCTGCGCTCTTTCTGAACCCCATGCTCTCTAGAGCATCGTTTAAGCAGGAATTCCAATTACGGGCGGACTGTTTCAACCCATAAATGGATTTGTGTAGGCGCCAGACCTGGTTTGGCTTGTCTCCTTCAAAACCTGGTGGTGGCGTCATATAGACTTCCTCCTGTAAGTCTGCATTTAAATAAGCCACATTGACATCAAAATGAAACAGCTTATTTCCCTTCTTAGCTGAAGAGGCTAAAAGCATTCTTAATGACTCCGATCTTGAAGTAGGGGCATAAATTTGAGAATAGTGAACTCCTTTGCTCTGCGAAAACCCTTTTGCAACTAGTCGGGCTTTATATTGCAACTCCTCAGTAGTTGTGGGCTTTAAACGATATACCCATCGACAACCAACAGCTTGTTGGCCTTTTGGAAGCTCTGTACTTGTAAACACACCGAGAGACTTCATTGAAGCCATCTCTTTTTCCATTGCTTCCTGCCACTTTGCGGCTTCTGAGCTTGGAAGCTGTTGTACCTCTACATAGCTATCTGGCTCACACTGTGCCATATTTACGTATACACTTGTCACCTTAAACCGCTCTGGCGGCTTGCCCTTTGTGGCACGTTTTGACCTGCGCAATTGCTCCTCTTGTGCCCCCTCTGACCGTTGGCTGTCAGAATCTGTCTCAGACTTTATGTCTGGACGTGCCTCTAGGGATAAAGACCTCCGTTTAGATACCTCCCTTGGGCTTGGTGTTGCAGGCGACCTGCTTCGCTTTTGCTGTCTGCTAGGCCTAACGACTGGCGATGTTGGAACACTCTTAGATTCTGGCTTTTCTACCTTAGGAGAAGAACCTTGTGCCTGGTCAGAATCTGCATCTGGACCATGTGCACCATCCCCTTCTGGCTCATCACCCTCTGGACTTTCTTTCTCAGCATAAATGCCCAAGTCATCCCTCAAAATGTCAGGGTTAGCATGTAAGCGAGTCCATCCGGATTGCTCACAAAATTCAGCGCTCCTACTGAGGACCACTCTTGTAGTATCCCCATTTGGGTTCACGAACCTCCAAGATTTGGCATGTGGTTCGTACCCACAAAAGATGAGTTTCCTAGCCCTTGGACTTCCCTTTTTCCTTAACGCTTTTGGGATAAGTACATAGGCTTATGATCCAAACACCCGAAAGTAATTAACTTTGGGCTTCTTCCCATATAAAGCAAAATATGGCGTAGTATCAATTACCGAATTATATACTCGGTTCAGAACATGAGTAGCCGTCTCCCAGGCTTCCGCCCAGTAACTTTGAGGAAGTTTAGCATCAAACAACATAGAGTTTGCCAACTCTTGCAGAACCCTGTTTTTACGTTCGGACACGCCTCCTTCTTGGGGGGAATAAGGTGTAGACAGACGATGCTTAATTCCCTTTTTCTTAAAGAAATTCTGCAACACAGACCCGGTAAATTCTGACCCTCTGTCTGTTTGAAAAGCAAGTACTCTAGTACCGAATTCAAGTTCTACTGCATGAACCCAATTTTTAACTGTTTCTGCAGTATCTGCTTTTGTTTTGAGAGGAAAAAACCATGTAACCTTTGTTTTGTCATCTGAGAGACAGTGCATACCTCGAACCTCCCATGCTAGCAACAGGCATTGGGCCACATAGGTCCATATGCACAAGTTGGATTACTTTGTCAGATTTCCTATTTGAACTGGGATAGCTGCATCTATGAACTTTCACCCTTTTGCATGCAGTACAATCCAAATACTTAGTACATTTGTTCAATTTGCACCCTTCTGATAATTCAGGTTGTCTTTTTACATACTGAAAATTAATATGTCCCAAACGGCGATGCCATAAATGAACACAAGAATTATGGGTAGGTGAGTTCACACAACCAGCATGAACCTGTTCAACTTCATCTGGACTTGTCTCAAAATAATATAACCCATTTCTGCATTCCACCTGCAAAAGAGATACATTATTCTTTGAAATAGTGCAAACCCCATTTTCAAACACAGTTTTAAACCCATTTCTATCAAGTTCTGACACAGACAAAATACATCCCTTCATTCCCTTTAGCACATAGGCATCAATTTCTGTTTGCAAACACTTCAAAAACACTGTGCCTACAGTCTCTAAGGAACGTTTAGTTGAATCTGCCATTGTCACAACTTTAAGAGTTTGCAAATGTCTGCAATTCTGCAAACGGACACTAGATGGCGCCACCAGGTGATGAGATGCACCACTGTCGATCAACCAGCGTAGATTGCTGCCTTGGCCACGCCCTTGCATCAACGCCATTGCTGAAGCCATGTGCTGTGTGCTGTGGGAGTAGCCATGACCTCCTCCTCTTCTTCGACGTCCCCTGGAACTCCTTGTGTGGTAACTAGGGGCAACGGCCTTGGTGCTGTCTTGACCAGGTTCACGTGTACAATCCCTGATTAAATGGGAAGAGGAACCACAGCGAAAACAGTGTCTAGCTGCGAAAGCATTTACTGTGTTCTCAAACTCAGCATCCCCACTCTTAGGCACAGCATAACTCCCCTTTGAAGACAAACCTCTTTCTCTTTGCCTTTTATCCTGTTCATCAGCAAGTCGAGAAGAAATATATTCAAGGGTTAATTCAGATGAAGGCATAGCTTCCAAAGTTAAAGCTAGAGTCTCATAGCTTTTATCAAGAGAAGACAACAAAATATATGACTGCTGCTCCATAGAGAAAGGAATGCCCAGCTGTCTTAGTTGATTAAAGGCAGACACCATTTTGGCAATATGTTCTTTCACACACGCTCCCGGTTGGAGACGTAAATCAAACAAACATCTTGTAGCATGGATCTTGGCCCCCGCAGTGTTTCTGGAATTTAACCGCTGCAGAACCGTCCAGACCTCATGCATGTTCTTTAACTCAGAAACATAGGCATTTGCTCTGGTCCCACTGCCAAAACTAGTAGACCTCGGGCTTTCCTGTCGCGTTTCTGAGAAGCTGCCGCTGCTGCTTTGTCTTTTGCAGACACGTCTGCAGCTGCCTGTAAAGGCAGTGCTTTAGTACAACTCCACAACTCTTTTGCTTGCAACCAAACCCTTACTCTAGCCTTCCAATCTTGCCAATTTTTCCCATTGAGTCGCGTAAAGGGGACAGTAAAACTTTCCTGGGACTCTGCCATCCTCCCTGGGGCTTAGGAACGATACTCACAGACCTGTAGACCGTCTCCCAGCTGCTGAGGTGGCTCCTCGAGGAATAAGGCGTTTTCCAGCGAGTACAAACTGTGCAGTGCCTCTTTAAAACTTTTCCTAGGCACGTTGCAGGACTCAAGCTGCTTTGAAGGCTTTCGTTGTCGGCAACCGCTTCTGTCTTCGCTCCAGTCCTTGCATAAATCACTCTTAACTGCACTCCTTATCTCCTTCTTGACGTACAAACAGCCATAACCTGTCCCATTAAACTTTAATTAGTTTAATGCTAATCAGATGTCCAGTGCGCTTCCGATGCAACAATGTCCCATTACAGCAGAGCTTTTCGCACAGCGGCTCAAGAAGGGCTGGAGAGTCAGCATCTTTTCAATAAAGGAATCTTGGAGCAAGCGGTTTGGAACTAAAATAAAAGGTTTATTTACACAAAACAAAAAACCCTGGTGAAGAATCACACATTTCAGCAAACACACTCCAAAGAAAAGGAAGGGGAAGGGAGGGGCAAACACACGAGTGAGTTGACTATTTATACAAACTCACATTCCTGGAAGCCTAATGACCTCCAGCTGCTCAGTGATTAGAGCGTCCTGATTAGAGCTTCTTAACCCTTTAATACCAACAGTTCCTGAAGATCTATGTCCCACAGCCTAGTTTTTAACATGGCCTTGGCTACTGGGAAAGCCATGATGATAATGTTGCAAATATTATGCCTGAATGTATCCTTTCGACTTGACAGCTCGGGGAAGATACCTAGCTTTATAAATGTGTAGAAAATCGATACTTTAACTGACTCTCCTCATTCCAATGCCATTTTGATCCTTAAAGAAAGGGGAATTTGGGCTCCACCTCCCTCTGTGAACCAAGAAGCAGAAAATCAGATTGGCAGTGTCAAGCGCTCGTCCTACACTCGAGTAGGATCCTGGTAGAGACACATGCCCGACTGGCATGTTCTCTCCCTCCTGGTCATTCGTTCGGGAGCTTCAAAAGCTTCACAGCGACTGATGCCAACAGACATCGGCACACTTAGGGATCTGCAGAGTGTTTGCAGTTTGCGTAACAGAGCTCAGCAACTCAGCATTTTGGCTAACCTACTTTATTTACATATAAACACGCACAGAGCACTGCAACACGGCTCCCTCTCTCTCTAGCATCAGACAGCAAAGAGAGAGAACAAAGGACAATAGTCTCACTTCAGGAACATAGTCTCCATCACTTCCCACTGTGGAGTCAAAACATACACCGTCATGTGATAGACAAAAATACCATGACTGCAATCATGGAGCTGGAAATCTAACAGGCAGCAGGAACAGGGCATCCCGCCATAATCCCCCAAGCGTAAGAGCAGAGACACGGACCCCCATCC
Organism: Podarcis vaucheri; assembly: GCF_965113315.1. Taxonomy (NCBI): domain Eukaryota; kingdom Metazoa; phylum Chordata; class Lepidosauria; order Squamata; family Lacertidae; genus Podarcis; species Podarcis vaucheri. The sequence goes on along the minus strand of NC_138748.1, from coordinate 74,366,110 downwards.
AGGGAGTGACCAGGGGAAGCAATGGACATCTGCAGAGGCAGTTGAGCAAGCCAGGTGTTCTGAAAGCCCATCTCCAGACAAGTCCTGAGGGCAAGGAGATGTCAAGAGTTTTATTGTTCTTCCGGTGATGGGGAGTTAAGAGGTGTTGGGAAAGGGGCCTGATAAAGAGACCGAATGTTGGACTTGTGTCACCCTTGTAGACCCCTCCCCCTTTGTGACATGCTAGTGATGTAGTGATGATGTCTCAGTGATGCTGCTCCAAGTGTATTCTGGGATATTGTGGGACGTTTTAAAAGAGGGGGGTCACCCCTTACTCAGGGTTCTTACTCCTGTGGGGACCTGTTGCACAACAATAAGGATCATGGTCTACTGACCGCTGTGTTGCTGGAGCTTCCTTCTTCTACTGACCATATGGACCCGCGGGGGAGTAGCACCCCGAAGAGCTCGGCTGTTGAGTCGTCTCTCACCCCAGAATTTTTCATTACCAATAATGATCTTTTAAAATGTTTATTTTTTTGTTGTCTGCCACATTCCAAAAAATTTCACCATCTTTTCTATCCCCAGCTCTGCTATCTGTCTCTACTCTTTTTTCTTCTGTTGACTCATATTTTTACCAACAATTTATTTCAATTTTTATTCAATTTAACACCTGCGACTTGGCCAAATTGATTAATCTTGTTGAACACCCTTGGTATACTTTCCAGTGGGCTTCTACCATTATTACCAGGTTGTTTGCAAATGCCTTAAGTTCATATGATCTTCATCCCACTGTAATAATGAATAATAATAATAATAATTTGTATCCCACCCTCCCTGGCCAAAGCCGGGCTCAGAGCTGCTAACAACAGGTAAAAATAGCCCAGTGTACAGAAAATTGCACAGTCAATTAATTAAAATACATTCTAGACTCAATTCAGAATCAAATTAATGGCAACCATCAGATTAGGGTTCTATGAAGATTACAGAAGGAGAGGAAAGGCCAGGCAGAACAGCTCCGTCTTGCAGGCCCTGCAAAAAGATATATTGATGATGCTGTGAGAACTCTATCCTGGATATGGTGGGAAAGTTTTAAATGTCAATGTCGCCCCCTGCTCTGGGATCACTCGCTGCTGTTGAATCTGTTCCACAACAATAAAGAATCTCAGTCTACTGGCTGCTGTTTTGCTCCAAATTGCTACGCTGGAATTTCCTTCTTTTACTGACCGCACGGACCCGCAGGGGACTCGGACCCTGATGAGCTGAGCTGTTGGGTAGACTCTCAACCCAGAATTTTCCTTATCAAAACCTTTCTGCAAATGGCCTTTGCAACACAACTCCCTGGATGGTTACAAAGTAGACACATTTGCCTCTTTGCAACGGATGCTTTCGCTTAGCCCCGTTTCCTCAATGAATCCTCCCATTTCTTGATGAAATAGAACTTCTGCCAGGAAAACCTGAGCTGAAATAGTAAGGAGAGCAAAACAGCAGTCCTGTCTGACCCCAGTCAGCCTCCAGACGCCCCCAGTCACGTGGCAGGAGATTCTTCCTGAGCTCCCCCCCCATCAGTGATGATCCATTGATGATCCATTGATGATCCACATGATCCAAGCAGACTGGTCCAAAGAGCAGATCTCTAGGCCTGAATGAAACGGGTCTGCGATGCTGGATTCTGGAGTCAAGAAATCCACCCTTTCCAGTGATCTCTCAGGCTGGCCAGGAAAAGGCAGCGAGCAGGAATCCTCAGGCATCCCGGTTGACAGACCTGTCATGTTGCCAAAACACGAACTCGGAGTCTGATCTGATCTGATTTCCATGCAGAACTCATTTTGTGACTTCGCTGTTGGATTGTAGGGATCAGCCCCTCCCCCCTCTCCTGATCCCCAGAAGGAAGACCGGGGGGGATTTCTACTCCCCCCCCCACCCGCTCAACACTTTCCTTCCCCTCCCGGCACATCCTTCTCTCATCCCGCCCACACAATCCCAAATCCCTCCCCCAATACATTGTTCCTCCTCCTCCTCCAATCCGGCTTCGCTCTGGAAATGGGGGGGGGAGCCCCCCTCCCAAGCTGCCTGCTTCTCTCGCAAGTAGAGCTTCTACGCCGGATTGCTGCTCTGCGGCGTAGCTGGGGGGGGGGAGGCGCTTTCGGAAAGGGGAGGAGGACGGGAAGAGGAGGATCCTCGCCCAACGTGGATGTTGCAGGAAAGAAATGAGAACCGGAGCGAGGACAAAGAGGTAAAGGGGTCGCGGGGGTAGGAGGGGGAGAAAAGGACCAGAGACCCCGCCAGCTCCCCCAAGCGCCTTCCGTGGGGCCTGGATCCCGGCACGCGTGCTGCCAAGGGGCGGAGATGGGGCGCCCACCCACGAGGATTCCCTGGGGCGCGGAGAAGCGGGCCAGAAAGGGTTAAGGGGTGCGGGAGGCGCCTGGATAGAGACCCCCCGCCCCTCCCTTGCTCCTGTCGGGGGGGCTGCGAATGGAGAGGTGTGGCGCGCAGGGCGAGGGGTGACTCGAGCCAAGGGGGCCTTTGGGTGCAAGGGAGACTCCGGGAGAGAGGGAGGGGGTCGAGGAATGGGGGGAGGGAGGGAAGCATCCCTGGGTCAGAGAAGGGCAGCGGGGGGGGGGGAGATAGGAAGACCAGTCTTTGGGGAGAAGTCTCCATCGTGGCGCCCGCTGGGAATATCCGAAGCGCTGGGGGCTCAGCGCAGAGAGAGGTGGACCACGAAAGGGTTAACGGGCACGAGGGATAGAGACCCCCCTGTCCCTCCATGGCTCGTCTTGGGGGGCCCCTCCGGCTGGAGAGATGGGGGCGCAGGACGTGGGGGGAGTGGTGCCAAGGAAGCCTCTGGATGCAGGGGAGACTCCGGGAGAGAGGGAGGGGGTCAAGGAAGTGGGGGGAGGAGGGAAGGCAGCATTGGCAGGGGGGGGGAGAGATAGGAAGACCACTCTTGGGGGGGGGGCGTCTCCATCGTGCCTTCCTCGGGAAATCTCCGGAGGGGCCGCCTTGGCTTCTCTCTCCCGCCCAGCAATCAAGGGGGGGGGCGACCAGAGAGGGATCCCTGGAAAGTGGGGGTCCTGTCCCCCCACCCCTTCCTTCCTGCAACCTCCATCCTCCTTCCACCCCATAAGCCCCTGCTCTGTCCAGACGCAGCTGTTCTGCCCAGTCCAACCACTGGTCCCCTGGAGAGGAGAAGAAATCCCGAGACGAGGGGGGAGGCCTTCTCAGAAGCGGCTCTTTGTTTCCGCAATCCCACCCAGGAAGCAGCCAGAAACCTTTTCCTCTCTCTCAGGCTTCCATCTTTAAGCGTCTTTTCCACTGAGGATGAGGATAATGTACACCTGTCATCAGAAACAGGGGTGCAGAGTCCATGGAATGGCTCTCAGGATTGATATAGAAGTTGCACCTCAAAAGCATTTCTGTTCCTCTTATTCTTTGAAGGCAGTGTCAGAGTGACTGGCAAGCTGAGATACAACCCATCATCATCCAGTGAAAGTAACTGCCTGAATCTTCCCAGTCAAAGGACCCATTTTCATGATAGACAGTGCCTGTGGCTGGAGGCTCTACACACCGGGTGTGCCTGTGCAGGCCAAAGACTGCCAGTATTAGCACAGGTGAGGTGTGTGACATTCCCAAATTTACAGACTGTATGTGAATGAGAGTTTGTGGGTGGGATTATAGTTTATGGCAACCCTGTGATTTTCTCCACCCATAACATTTTGTAAGCTAATGTTGCAGTACGAATTCCAAAATAACTAGAAAAAATCACAAGATGATAATAATAGTACAGTGGTACCTCGGGTTAAGAACTGAATTCGTTCTGCAGCTCCGTTCTTAATCTGAAACTGTTCTTAACCTGAAGCACCACTTTAGCTAATGGGGCCTCCTGCTGCCGTCGTGCGATTTCTGTCCTCATCCTGAAGCAAAGTACTTAACAAAAGGTACTATTTCTGAGTCTGTAACCTGAAGCGCCTGTAACCCGACGTACCACTCTAGACGTTATAGTATTAGTATTCCCCCCCCCAACCACTCTGGGCAGCTTACAGTATATATAGGTAAAGGTAAAGGGACCCCTGACCATTAGGTCCAGTCGTGGCCGACTCTGGGGTTGCGGCACTCATCTCGCTTTACTGGCCGAGGGAGCCGGCGTACAGCTTCCGGGTCGTGTGGGCAGCATGACTAAACTAAGCCGCTTCTGGCGAACCAGAGCAGCGCATGGAAATGCCGTTTACCTTCCCGCCAGAGAGGTACCTATTTATCTACTTGCACTTTGACGTGCTTTCGAATTGCTAGGGTGGCAGGAGCAGGGACTGAGCAACAGGAGCTCACCCCGTCACGGGGATTCGAACCGCCGACCTTCTAATCGGCAGGTCGTAGGCTCTGTGGTTTAACCCACAGCACCACCCACGTCCCTACAGTACATATACAAGACAGTAAAACATCCAAAAATTAAAAACCTCCTGATACAGCTGTCTTCTAAATGTCAGATAGTTGCCTCCTTCCTTGCCCTCTGAAGGGAGGGCATCCCATGTGGCAGGAGGCCCTCTGCCTGGTTCCCTGGAACTTCACTTCTAACAGCAAGGGAACCAGCAGAAGACCCTTGGAGGCGGACCTCCCTGTCCGGACTGAATGATGGGGGTGAAGATGCTCCGTCAGGTCCACAGGGCCGAGGCTGAGGAGGGCTTTAGGTTGCAGATCTTGCTCCTCCATAATGATCGATGTATAGTTAACAGAGTAGGTAAAACACTCAGAGGCAGGGGAAAAAAATCAGCTGAGAAATTTATTACTGAAGACAGATAAGCATGACAGTACCCAAAAAATAGCAAAAAATTAATTTACAGTAAAACCCTGACTTAGCAAACCAAAACAGCACTCAAGTAAGAAACAGCCAAGCAGAGTAGAGTAATAGCAGAATATGAAGTGGGAGCAGGCACATTTCAATACTGTAATTTATACATAGTTCAATGTCAGAGTAACCCTGGGACTAGATAACAAGCCTCCAAGTGGATGTGCCCCACCTGCCCTTCACGTTCCTCTTCCACACAGACAGAATCTGCCTTCTGGACTGTGGGATTCACGGTTGTTCTCCTCCTCTCCATCCACCAGGGCTTGACTTCAGGTGCAGCAGAATTCCCCAGCCCCCCAAGGATTTGAGACCCATCAGCTTTCCTCACCTGGTTTAGCCGGCCGGTTGAAGCCGTTGCTTGAACCCCTGTTGCATGCTGACAGCTTCTGGAAGCCACAGGTGAGAGCTGAGTGCAGGGTGGGCACCAAGGGTGGAAAAATGACCCCAGAAGGTGCAGGACATGTCCCCCACCAAAGGAGAACTACAGCTCCCCAACACCCCATGACATCTAGATTCAGGTAGGTAGCCGTGTTGGTCTGACGCAGTTGAAATAAAAAAATAAAAAATAGTCCAGTAGCACCTTAGAGACCAACTATGATTGTTCTAGGTATAAGCTTTTGTGTGCATGCGCACGTCTTCAGATACACTAACACAGATGTCACCAGACCCTTGTATGTCGTGGGAGGGTGGGGTGGGGTTTTTCTCAGAAGGTACTCCTACTACCATCTCCTACTACCCTTCACTATATGAGGAAGTGTGCATGCACACAAAAGCTTATGCCTAGAACAAACTTAGTTGGTCCCTAAGGTGCTACTGGACTATTCTTTTTTACTTCAACTGTGTCAGACCAATATGTCTACCTACCATTAAGTACAGGTATGTCCTGCTTTTCAGTGTCACTTTAGGATAGTCAGAAGACGGGCTCGAGTTCAGGCAGCACGTCATCATTATAAAGCACCATTGGGGTGGGTGTTTCCGCCTGGGATTCCCATGTGCCAGCTGCTTTCCTTCTGCTTCTCCTGCTCTCTCCATGCAATGTGAGGCATGTAGAGGGAGGTCCATCTCCAAGAACAGGAGCTTCCCTGAGCACCCATTCAGCTGACCCCAAGCACCAAGCCTTGCCACTAGTTCTCTGACTGACCCAGGCCACAGTCCCTGGAAAAGATGTAGACCTGGGTCTCACATAATGGTCCACATGGACCTCCTGAGGTCAGTGGGACTGTGCAGGTGATTCATGAAGATCTAGAGGTGGAAACGGGGGCAACCACTTGATTTGAAAGGCAGTCTTAGAGTAAAAATTCTTGCTAAATGTAGTTTTTATCAATCTCTTTATCTCTTCATAAATCATGTTCCAAAATCTTTGTATCTCTAGACAGGACCACCACATATGGTAGTATGTTCCTATCTGTTCCATACATCGCCAGCACTTGTTATTATTTGATTTATTTATTTTTGCAAGTTTTACAGGGGTCAGGTACCACCTATAGTAGATTTTCATAAGATTTTCCCTTATAAGGAAACAAGCCGTGAATTTTATATTTTTAGTCCATAATTCGTTCCAAATATTGGGTTTGATCGTATGTCCCAGGTCCCTCTCCCATTTTACTGTAATTTCTTTGATATGTTCCTCCTTTCTTTGCCAATTCAAAAGTAGTTTGTACATTTTAGAAAGTGTCTTTTGATTATTATATAAAATATCCTTCTCCAGATAGGATTTTTTTTGGTCAAATCTTTTGTTTCTTTTATCCTTTTCAAGGGCGGCTTTTAATTGATAATACTCCAGCCAGGTTATTCCCTTCTGTTTCAATTCACTTAGGCCCTTTATTTTCGGATCACTACTTGTTTCCTCTACTAAATCCTTATATGTTAGCCAATCGCTGTTCATATTCATCCTGTGAACTGACATAGATTCCATTGGTGACAGCCACCATGGTGTTTTGGTTACTACTGATTTTTTACTCCTCTCCCATACTTCATATAATGCCCTTCTCACAATGTGATTTAAAAATCCTTTGCGGGATTTAACCTTGTCATAGCCTATGTAGCCATGCCACCCGTACACAATATCCCATCCCTCCAGATCTAGGACTTCCGTGTTTTTAATTAATATCCAGTCCTTAATCCATGTCCAACACACTGCCTCAAAGTACAGTTTAAGGTCAGGGACCGCGAAGCCTCCTTTTTCCTTCAACTCTGTTAGTAGCTTAAATTTTATGCGTGGTTTTTCCCCTTGCCACATAAACTTGGCAAGGTCCTTCTGCCAATCCTTAAAACACTTTACGCCTCTAATTATAGGTATTGTTTGGAACATAAAAATCATCTTTGGCAATACCATCATTTTAACTGTGGATATTCTCCCCCACAGGAATAATTTTAATTTTCCCCAAGTCTCTATTTTTTTTTTTATTTCCTTCCACTTCTTCTCATAATTGTCCTTATATAAGTTTATATTCTTATTAGTGATCCAAACCCCCAAATAATTTACCTTATTAGCTACCTTTAAACCTGTTGTATTTTCCAGTTGCTCTTGTTCCAACTTACGTAAATTTTTCGTTAATAATTTGGATTTTCCTTTATTCAGTTTGAACGCAGAGACTTTCCCAAATTCTTCCAGTTGTGCAAGCGTTTTTTGGATACTTTCCACTGGATTTTCAGTGGTTATGATTACATCATCGGCAAAGGCTTTAATTTTGTAGTATCGAGTTCCTAGGTTAATTCCTCTTATATTTTTATCCTTTCTTATTGCTATTAAAAGTGGTTCCGAGGTGGCAATAAAAAGAAGTGGGGAGAGAGGGCACCCCTGTCTTGGCCCCCTTTCGATGCTGAACTCTTCAGTGATCTCGTTATTTATTAGCAGTTTTGCTTTTTCGTTATCATATATCGCCCTAATTCCATTAATTATTTTCTCCAGACCTTTGAAAGTTTCCAATAGGAAATTCCATGATACTCTATCAAAAGCTTTTTCTGCATCAACCAATAACATGGCCATCTTTTTACTTGGTTTCATTTCCACATATTCCAACGGGTCAATTATTATTCTTGTATTGTCTTTTATATGTCTATCCGGTAAGAAGCCCGCCTGGTCTCTGCTGATTATTTTGTTTAGAGTCTTTTTTAATCTATTAGCCATCACCCCAGCATAGATTTTATAGTTTGTATTCAACAGGGAGATTGGTCTATAATTTTTCATGTCTGTCAACTCCACTCCCTGTTTTGGGATTGGAGTGATCAGTGCTTCTTTCCATGATTGTGGTATATCTTTCCATCCCAGTATATTATTCATTATTCTTTGTAATATAGGGAGGATTACTTCTTCCAGGTTCTTATAGTACAGTAATGTGATTCCGTCAAGACCTGGCAATTTGCCACTCTTCATTTTTTTTTATTACTTGTGCCATTTCATCTATTTCTATATTGGAGTTTAGGGCCTCAACTTCTTCTTTTTCAATTCTTGGTAATTTATTTTGTTGTAAATACTCTTCCATTTTATTAACCTCTAAATGTTCTTGTTTATACAAATTTTTATAAAAGTTTAAGAATTTTATTTTTATTTTTACTGGGTCTGTTATTTCCTCTCCTTGATCCAAAATTTTATTTATAACTTTTTTTGTTTGCTTTTCCTTTATCATCCATGCTAACAACTTACCGGGCTTATTGGCGGACTCAAAATACCTTTCTTTTCCCCATTTAATTTTATTTTCTACTTCCTTATTTAATATACTAGAGATATGGGATTGCAATATCTTTATTTTTTGTAATATTTCATGACTTTCTGGATTTTTGATCAACTCTTTTTCATTAATTCTTATCTGGTTAGTTAGCTCTTGGATATTATTGTCTTTTATCTTCTTCAGCCTAGCCATTTGTTGTATTCCAAGACCCCTCATGTACGCTTTACTAAACTACATTTATGTCTGCATTCTGTTTCCCATTTATCTCCAAAAATTCCGCTAACTTGATTTTTGCTTGCGTCACTCATTGGTCGTCTCTCCATATAATTTTTAGTAGGAATGGTTTCAGATAATATCCCCAAAAACAAAACTAGGCTATTTATGTACGCAACGTCAGCAGCAAGGGTTGTAGTGGCAAAACACTGGAAAGATAAAAATACACCCACTAAAGAGGAATGGGTAGTCAAATTGTGCAAGTACTTGGAGCTGGCAAAGCTGACAGATGCAGTAAGAGATAAACCTTTAAAAATGGTGAAAGAAGAATGGGAATATTTAAATAATTATGTAGGGCAGTGTTTCCCAACCGGTGTTCCACGGCACACTAGTGTGCCGCGAGACGTTGCCTGGTGTGCCGCGGGAAAAATTGGCGGGGGGGGGGAATAAAGGGGGGGAAATTATTCCCCCACCGCCAGGCGTGGGGCTGGGGCGGGGGAAGCCCGGCTTCCCCCTCCCCCAGAACGGGACCCAGAGCCATGCCAAAGCTGCGTGCAGCTTTGGCATCGCTCTGGGAGCTTGCAGGGCTGGGGGAGGAGGAAGCCCTCCGCCAGCCTCCAAACCATGTCGGGAGACAGCGGGATGGCGCGCTGCGCCTCTCCCGTTGTCCCCCGAGTTTGCGGGGCTGGCGACGGGGAGGAGCAGGCTTCTCCCCCCCACAGCCTTCTAGCCAAGTCGGGGGACAGCGAGAAGGGTGCGCCCCATTTTCATTCCACAATTTCCCTTTTTTTTTAATAGTAAAAACACCCCACAAAATAGAAATATAGAAAATAGAAAGTATAGTAGAAGAAAGAAAACCAATTCAAAAAATAGTTGACAAGCCTTTGGATTCTAATTCTCCCCCCCCTTCCCCGGTTTAATTTCCCCCTGTCCACCAATCTATATTGTCTGCCTGGAGTTCTTAAATCCATAAATCACATTTTTGCCCCAGTTCCTTGCAGGTTTTTTCTTTTTAGAATTATTTTTAAAGTTATTTTTAATCTTTAAAACTGTGACGTTCCCCCCATTGTTCTTTCCATGTTGTAGTCCAGTTTCGTCTTGTTCCGCTGCTAAAACGTTCTAATTCAAAAATTTAGTAGCTCTGCAGGGGTCATTGTTATTCAGGAACAAAAACTTGCGTTCAGTCCCTTCCATTCTTCAATAGAAAATTCTATTGTCTCCTTTAGTCTGAACACCCTGTAGACAAAATACTGTTTCAGTTTTGCAGCTTTCCCAGAATATAATCAGTCATGTAAAATTCCGAAGGTATTTTTCCACTTACGACCATCTTTGTAATGTCCCGAGACTCCTCTAGGGGGATTGTTGTAACTTTGTTTTCTCTAGTCCAAAAGTCCGATTGTTATCCATGTTTTCGCCATTTTGTATCCAAATCTTAGCAAATTGTAGCAATTTGTAGCAAATTTAACCAGCAAAGTCCTCATAATAAAATCCTCCTTGAATTTCCGACTTTGACAGCTACTTTGACAGCTGTCAAAATCTCTGTCTCTTTTCGCCAGGCTCTCTCCTCAATCACCCCGGTTCCCGGGGGGGGGGTTAACGTTCTCCTTCTCCCTCGATTCTTCCTCCAGCACAGTTCTTGTAATTTCCCATCGTGAAATTCTTAGCTCTTATCAAAAATACAGCTCTTTTTGGACCTTGGTTTCCCAGTCCTTGTTTTAGAATGTTTACAGTAGGGAGGGGGACTGACTTCCTTTTCGGATCCCCCCCCCGCTCGTGTCAAATCCGAAAAAAATTCCTTTTTTTTCCTCCTTTTGAACCCGGTTTCCAAATTACTCACGGGTTGTTGTTAAAAGTCCGAATTCTCAATGGAAGAAGTCAGTGCTCTCCGCCGGATGGCATGCGGCTTTGCTCGGCAGGGATAGCAGAGGACTCAAAGCACCACGCTTCTCCCTGGCACCCGATCCGTAGCCTTTAAAAAGGCTCCTTCACGAGTCGGGAGGGCGCTAACGGTGCGAGCCGAGTCTCCATGTCCACGGCCTCCGTGGCCGTGGTTTTTAAGGGTCCCCGTGTCGCCGGCGCGGTAGGACCCAGCCCCTGCCGAGCAGGCTCCCTCCGGAGCTCAGAGGGAGTCCGCCATTCGGCGATGGCGCCAACCCGGAAGTCCCCCCGCCAAGTCGCGCTGCACCTCTCCCACTGTCTCCCGAGTTTGCGGGGCTGGCGACGGGGAGGAGCAGGCTTCTCCCCCCCGCCAGCCTTCCAGCCAAGTCGGGGGGCAGCGGCAAGGGCGCGCTGCGCCTCTCCCGCTGTCCCCCGAGTTTGCAGGGCTGGCGATGGGGAGGAGCAGGCTTCTCCCCCCGCCAGCCTTTCAGCCAAGTCGGGGGGCAGCGGCAAGGGCGCGCTGCGCCTCTCCCGCTGTCCCCCGAGTTTGCGGGGCTGGCGATGGGGAGGAGCAGGCTTCTCCCCCCGCCAGCCTTCCAGCCAAGTCGGGGGGCAGCGGCAAGGGCGCGCTGTGTTTCTCCGCTGTCCCGGACGGCTTTCAAAAGCCTGCCTTCAAAAGCCGTCCGGGACAGCGGAGAAACGCGATGCCTTTCTCCGCTCTCCCGGGAAGGCAGGCAGGGGGGAGCAAAGGCTTTCGCCCCCGCCCGCCTTCAGAAGAGGTCAAGGACCTTCAAAAGCCATCCGGGACAGCGGAGAAACGCGCTGCCTTTCTCCGCTCTCCCGGGAAGGCAGGCAGGGGGGAGCAAAGACTTTCGCCCCTGCCCACCTTCAGAAGAGGTCCAGGACCTCTTCTGAAGGCGGACGGGGGGCAAAAATCTTTGTCTCCCCTGCCTGCCTTCCCAGGGGCTTTTAAATCGCCCCGGATAGCGGAGAAGTCCTCCGCTGTCCCGGGCGATTTTAAAATGCCGCCCGCCAGCATTTTAAGATTGCCCCGGACAGCGGAGAAGTCCTCCGCTGTCCTGGGGTTTTTTAAAATGCTGGGGGTGGGAAGAAAAGCCCTTGTCCCCCCCCCAGCCTTCAGAAGAGGTCGGGGGACAGACTGTCCCCGGACCTGGTCTGAAGGCGGTTTCCCTAGGAACGCATTAATTGATTTTCAATGCATTCCTATGGGAAACCGTGCATCGCAAGACGAAGAGACTTGCGGAACGAATTAATTTCGTCTTGCGAGGCACCACTGTATCCGGAGAGGCGGCCTTCAGGCGAGTTTTAATTTTAATTTTCCTTCTCCCACTTAATGCCCCACGCTCGCCCGAGCAGCTTGCAGTCCTCGGTAACCACGGCGACCCGAGGGAGGGGAGGGAACAGGGAAGTCGAGGGCGGCGGCGAGCCGCGATGACGTCAGTGGGCCGCGCCGCCTCACCCTGGCACGGTGTGAGAGCCCCGGCTAGCGGTGCGAGCTTCAGAATAAGTGGGATCCGTGTGCGCGAGACCGAGATCGCGGGTAAGGAGCTCAGCCCTGGGCAGGAGGAAGCGGGGCCGCGCGTGCGGGCCACATCCCCACAGAGAGCGAGCCTCCCCCGGCCCACCACTCTGGGCAGGTCCACTTGCATGAGGGGGCAGCGATGGCGACGGCCGGCAGCTTGCCTGCAATGCCATCCCTCGAGCAGGCAAGGAGCCCGGAGGCTACCAGATGCGAGTCCTCTTTCCCACCCTGCTCGGGAGTCCAGAGCACTTGGTCGCATTCAGGATCTAGAGTGGGGAAGCGGGGCTTGTGTCTGGGCTGGACACATTGGGCTGCCTGTGCCGCTCGACCTGCGGGGAAAAATCAGGGTGGGAGTCACGACCGTGAGGCAGGGCTGCCAAGTGTTGCAGAAGAGGACACGGCCGTCGCACCTGTCCTTAGGTAGGAGCTTCTTCCGTGTCGACCTGCTGCCCTAAAGTCTTGGCTTTTTTCTTGGCTTTTTGGCGGTTGGCACAGAAGGAAGGCAAGGGGGAGGGGGGAAAATTGAAACTTACACTTTCGTGCGTCCCTCCCGGCGTGACACTGCGCGCTGACGTCACGGGGCTGTAATGGTGGTGTGCCTCGAGATTTTTTTCATGAAACAAGTGTGCCTTTGCCCAAAAAAGGTTGGGAAACACTGATGTAGGGGACAAGGGCTCAACCAGAAAGACCTGGCTATGTTTAGAATGATACCGCATAGAGAAATGCTCCCTGATACCAAGATGAGGGATTCCTTTGGAATGCAGATAGAGAGAATTGATAAGAATAATGATCTGTTGTGAGCTTGATGGAAGTGTACAATAGATGAGCTTTCCTGCTTTGGCTCATTTTTGTTTTTGTTTTTCTCTTTTTCTTTCTTTCTTTTTTCTTTTTTCTTTTATCTTTCCCATAGTTGCTTATGTTCTGTGTCATGTACCTCAATATTTTTTGTAGACTTTTTTCATTTTTTTCATTACTATTAACGAATTTTCCTTTGTAATTTTGGTTGTCTATATTTCTAAGCACCTGTTTACATGTACCTGTTTAAAGCAAAATAAAAGTTTTTTAAAAAAGAGAAGAAGAAGAAAGAAAAGAAAGGCAGTCTCAGAGGACAACGGTATTCTAAGATCATTCTGTGTTATTAAAGATGATTGAGGATTATGAAAGGTTGCTGATGCATTACGACCATTTGACATCATACCATTTTCATTTCCTAAAAATTGGGAACATGGGGAGGACATGGGAGAATGTAGGAGATGTTGAAATAAGAGAAGGTGCTAATGGAGGTTGATGTGTCCTTTTTTTTCTGTGTTCTCTTTCCTAAAACCCAAACAGAATTTCCTTTCTGCTCACTCTGAAAAAGGTGGTGGAGAAGACAGAATTGCAGGGGACAGGGCACCTTTCGTTTCATTAGGAATAGCCATTAAAATGTGTGAAATGTGGAATATGCTTCACTGAATGAGCACACATAGTTCACATCAACGAACACAAAAAGGAAATAACCCATTTAAAGGTATGGAGTGCGGAAAGAGCTTCTCTTTCAATGCAAAACTTAGAACACACCTGCGGACTCACACAGAGAGAAAACGTTTTAAGTGCAGGGAGTGTGGGAAGAACTTCAGTCAGAGTGGAAACCTTAAATTGCACAAACGGACTCACACAGGGGAGAAACCATATGAATGCCTGGAGTGTATAAAAAGTTTTCATGATAGTGGAAACCTAAGAAGACATCAACAGACTCACACAGGGGTGAAATCTTTTAAATGTATAGAGTGTGGAAAGAGCTTTAGGGATAATGGAAACCTTAGAACACATGAACGGACTCACACCGGGGAGAAACCATTTAAATGTATCGAGTGTGGAAAGAGTTTTCGTACTAATGGAAATCTTAGAACACATGAAGGGACTCACACCGGGGAGAAACCATTTAAATGTATCGAGTGTGGAAAGAGCTTTAGGGAAAATAGAAGCCTTAGGAACCATCAACGGACTCACACAGGGGAGAAACCATTTAAATGCATCGAATGTGGAAAGAGCTTTAGTGATAATGGAAGCCTTAGAAAACATCAACGGACTCACACAGGGGAGAGACCATTTAAATGCATGGAGTGTGGAAAGGACTTCAGTCAGAATGGAAGCCTTAGGAACCATCAACGGACTCACACAGGGGAGAAACCATATAAATGTATCGAGTGTGGAAAGACCTTTAGTGAAAATGGAAGCCTTAGACTACATCAACGGACTCACACAGGGGAGAAACCATATAAATGTATTGAGTGTGGAAAGAGCTTTAGGAACAGAGGATATCTTAGAACACATCATCGGACTCACACAGGGGAGAAACCATATAAATGTATCAAGTGTGGAAAGAGCTTTAGTGATAGTGGAAGCCTTAGGAACCATCAACGGACTCACACAGGGGAGAAACCATTTAAATGTATTGAGTGTGGAAAGAGCTTTAGTAAGAATGGAAGCCTTAGACTACATCAACGGACTCACACAGGGGAGAAACCATATAAATGTATTGAGTGTGGAAAAAGCTTTAGTGATAGTGGAAGCCTTAGACGACATCAACGGACTCACACAGGGGAGAAACCATTTAAATGCATAGAGTGTGGAAAGAGCTTCAATCAGAGTGGAGACCTTAGAAACCATCAACGGACTCACACAGGGGAGAAACCATTTAAATGTATCGAGTGTGGAAAGAGCTTCAGTCAGAGTGGAAATCTTAGAAAACATCAGCAGACACACAGGGGAGAAACCATGTAAATGCATGGACTCTGGAAGGAGCTTCAGTCAGAGTGGAACCCTTGATTTATGTCAACAAACTCACACAAAAGACAAACCATATAAATATCAGGAAAGTAGATAGAGGTTCACTCTTAGTGGAAGTTCAAAATCAACAGACTCATGGACATGAAGAAGTTTAAGAGTTGAAACCCTTCAGACCATCAACAAACTCAGAGTGGAGAAGCAGTTTAAATGAAAAGACTGCAAAAAGTGCTTTATTTATAATGGAGTATTTAAGGAACAGGGACGCAGGTGGCACTGTGGGTTAAACCACAGAGCCCCAGACTTGCCGATCAGAAGGTCGGCAGTTCGAATCCCCGCGACAGGGTGAGGTCCCATTGCTCAGTCCCAGCTCCTGCCTACATAGCAGTTCAAAAGCATGTGAAGTGCAAATAGATAAATAGGTACTGCTCTGGTGGGAAGGTAAACGGCGTTTCTGTGCACTGCTCTGGTTCGCCAGAAGTGGCTTAGTCATGCTAGCCACATGACCCGGAAGCTGTACGCCAGCTCCCTCGGCCAATAAAGCGAGATGAGCACCGCAACCCCAGAGTCGGTCAAGACTGGACCTAATGGTCAGGGGTCCCTTTACCTTTACCTTTATTTAAGGAACATCTAGGAACTCTCACATGGGAGAACCCATTTAGATGTATGGAGTGTGGGACGTCTTCCTCTCAGAGTCCACTCTGAGCAATGAACTCAGCAGGAAATCATTCCTAAAAACAAGAGGTATATGTGAAGTTCTGGTGTTTAGATGTAAAACAGTATAATAATGAAATAATGAAGGCAGCATCTCACAATGGTGAGTATAACTTTAGATGAAAGTACCTTTGGTTTTTGCTCCAAACTCTGTCATTCTCCCACCGCATGATCTCCAAGCACTGCTTCTTCACCAGAACTTCATCGCTGCCTCCTGCGGGTCATGAAGAAAACTTGTAATACTGAAATTGAATGGGATATTTTCCCCCAAGCCTAATTTCAAGAGGGGGAAGGAGGGGCTTTAGGTACCAGGGAAATCTCCTGGTGGGGGCATCTTCACTCTTGAACCCCATGGGGCAACCCCAGAGCTCCTGCTTTTTCTGGAGTTTGGGGAAGATAGCATCCAGGGAGACTCCCCCTCCTGCTGTGACCAGCTCCCTTCTCCCCTGGTCTCCTAGAGCACACAGGAAATCCAGTTCAGACCCCATGAGCCTGTACATGATATTAAGAGGTGTTGTTTTTTTGTCCCAACATGCATCACTTTAATCTCCTTGACAATGAGCTGTATCTGTTCATTCACTCCCTTTGAAGAAGTCCTTTTGGAGCTCCTTGCAATCTCTCTCTGTTTGAACAACCCTGGAAAATTTGCTGCCATCAGCAAACTTTGCCCCCTCCCTGCTCCCTCCTAAGTCTAGATCATTTATGAACAAGTTGAAAAGCCACAGGTCCCAATACTGATCTTGAGGGGACTCCGCTTCTGCTCCTCTCCATTCAGAGAACTGTCTGTTTACTCTCTTGGTGTTTCAGAAGGAGGGCTGCCTTCCTGGTGGTGGGATGGCGATGAGCCAAAAGAGGGAGAAAAGGGAGCAGACCGGAAGGGGAGATATTGCAAGCTGAGGAGGAAACAGGGTTTGGTGGGCGGGAAGAGTCTGGGGCAGAGAGCAGTTCAGGCTCAGAGGGAGGAGAGGAGGGGGCCAGGAGTCCCAGCGGAGGCCGGCTGCTGAAGCATCCAGGGAGACCCCCCCCTCCTGCTGCGACCAGCACATGCCTTTGAGTCTGGCAGTTAGAACTCTTAGAATGTGGGGATCCCATTTTTCAACCAAAGCCAAAACCAAACCAAAAACCCGCTAGCCTTTTCCCAGGTCTTTCCTGACCTGACAGTCGTTCGTCTCCTCTATGAAGGACTCTACAAAGCCCTTCTCCCTCTTTATCCCATGGGGTCCCAGCAACCTTTTCTGCCTCTTACACGCTAGGAAAAAGAGTCCCTTTCCATTGGACGCCTGGCAGCCCAGTGCCAAATCCGGCTGCTCCAGAGAGAACGGAAAGGAACTGGAAACGCCCTTGCGCTCTGACGCGCACCAGTCACTTCCTTCCGGATCTTGGTGCTGCCGGTGCAGCTGCATTTACGAGAAAAAGAGAAATTGGAAACCGAGCCCAAGTCCCTTGCTATCCAAACTGGCCACTTGGACCAGCCTTGGGGCGTCTTCCTTGGGAAAAAGGGAAAGTTTCAGATCTCAGGTTCCCCGACAGGGAATGAGAGCTTTGATTGGCGTTCTCCCCTTGCAGTTCATTGCCTCTCTAATTGCAGAACCCCAATTCTCCCGTTCTCCCCTCCCCCTCCACGCTACCTCTTTCCAGGAAGGCTGGGAGTGAAGACCGTCAGCAAAAGAGACAGCCAAGGATGAGAATCTGGGTTGTGGGTGTTTCAGAGAATCCCGCCCACAATCTTCTCCATTCCTAGACTCACGTCCGCATGCGCTGCTCCTGGCCACCCCGGGGTCTTTTGCTAGATTAATTCATGGCCGGCCTGGGGCTGAAAATAAACCACCTAAAAACTAAATTACTGACAAAAAGCCTCACAATGGAATGGGGGGGGGGGAGAACTTCAAGAAAAAATACGCCTGGAAATTAAAAATAAGGTTAAATACCTAGGGATCTGGATTTCAAATAAAAGTTTAAATGTATATGAGGATAATTCTAGTAAAGTATGGAAATAAATTAAAAAAATATGGAAACCTGGACCAAACTCCATCTCTCACTCTGGGGAAGAGTCTCGGTTGTGAAAATGAATATCCTTCCCAAAATGATGTTCTTATTCCAAACAAGGCCCATTTTAGGAGAAATGAATTGTTTTAAGGAGTGGAAAAGGGAAATGTCTAGATTTATATGGAGTGGAAAGAAACCGAGAATTAAACACCAGTTATTAACAGATCAAAAGGAGAGAGGAAGTTTTGCGTTGCCAGATTTGGAATTCTACCATGCGGCGGCAGGATTGGTTTGGATAAAAGACTGGATTACACTACATAATTTACATAATTATGTAAAAAATGCTTTATAAGAATAAGGGTGAAAGAAGTTAGAACAATATTATGTTAAACTTAAACAAATGGAAATAAAGGGGAAAATCGGAGACAAAATAGTTGAAATGTACAATATAGAATAAGATTTGAGAGAGGGCATGGTACTGCTGAATACAATCCTGTAAAAGGGAACACAGAAAAGGGAGATGTGAGGGAGTCTGGAAAAAGGGTTATGAAAATAATTTGTTAGAAATTGGATTTTTATGTCTTTCTATGTCTTTTTTTCTTTTACTTTTTTCGTTGTTTGCTGTATTTTTCCGTCTGTATTCGATTGGGATAATGTTTTTCTTTTTTCTGATTGTGATGTGTGTTTTATTGTTTAAAACTTTAATAAATATCTTTTTAAAAAATAAAAATAAAAAACTGGATTACACTAAAAGATATGGACCTATTAGACTTGGAAGGCCACGAGAATCGGTCTGGATGGCAGTCTTCTTTAATATACGAAAAAGTGAAGGTCCACAGGGGATTTTTGAGCCATGTGATAAGAAAATCGTGATATAAAATCTGGAATAAATATAAATACCCTTGTGGACATCACCAAGAGAAGCCATATACTCATGTTAGAATAGTTACAACTAGCAAAACCTACGGGAAGAGTTAGAGGAGAATTGAACCAGAAAATATTTGGAGAATGGAGGATATTTAAGGATTATATAAGATCATACTGTACCAACCACACCATATTAGCAGAACTTGAGTGATACTTGTAAACACAACAAATATTGTTTGTGGAGTAGACGGGAACAATATTAAAGACACCATACCTAAATCACAGAAAAGGTGGTCACCACAGAAATTTGAATGTTGTCGTTTTTCCTGTCTGCCAGGTTATCTGATATTGCCATATCTGATTCCCTTTCCTGGTAGTCTGGCCATTCCTTTGAGATGGTGATTTCCCAATTCCTGAGACAATGGGAAGGTTCCCTCACCCGCTCCCTCCTTGCAGAGAAAACATTTGGTCAGTTTGGGAATCAAAATGATTTCAGGTCGGTCTTCCTGTGCTACTCCAGACATGTGGTCTACATATCTATGTATGTGCTTGATTGGTACATTTATGAACATTTATTATATATATAAGACCTCAATTTTTTTATTACAGGATTCATCCAGTCCAGCCTTTCGCATGATGTATTCTGCATATAAGTTAAATAAGCAGGGAGACAAAATACAGCCTTGTCGTACTCCTTTCCCAATTTTGAACCAGTCAGTTCCATATCCAGTTCTAACTGTAGCTTCTTGTCCCACATAGAGATTTCTCAGGAGACAGATGAGGTGATCAGGCACTCCCATTTCTTTAAGAACTTGCCATAGTTTGCTGTGGTCGACACAGTCAAAGGCTTTTGCATAGTCAATGAAGCAGAAGTAGATGTCTTTCTGGAACTCTCTGGCTTTCTACATAATCCAGCGCATGTTTGCAATTTGGTCTCTGCTTCCTCTGTCCCTTCGAAATCCAGCTTGCACTTCTGGGAGTTCTCGGTCCACATACTACTGATACGGTAGGGGGGGCATGTCTTCCTCCTACCCTTCCACCGGTCACCAGAGGGTCTGAGGCGATGACCTCGAGGGCACCCAGCCCCACGTGGACCCCTCAGCCCCCACACCATTACACAAGCACCACACTCTACCCCAAGCCCCATAAATAAAGTGCCTTTTCCCTTTCCTATTACGGGCGAAATAAGCCCAAATCCTTATGCCTTTCCCCGCTCTATCTTTACTGTGAGTTGACCGTACGAAGCTGTATCCCCATTCTTTCAATGGGGTTCTACCCAATCAGAACCATGCATTCGCCTTGCAGAGCTAGCTCAGCGAGCTCCTGCACGCCTCATTTAACCTCTTGACAAGCTACTGACGGCTCACCACTGGGAGAACAATGGAACCAAAACTTGTGAACTCATAAAAGTGTCAACTCTTGCTACAATGTATCTATTTTGTTTCCAATTTCAATCATGGACTAAAAACGGCTAAAATCTTTAGAAAATCGTATAAAATCAACCACAACTCCGATTTCTTTGCTCTTGGTGCCGATCGATTCAGTCATTTCAGGACTCCATAACACCTCCCCAGCCTCCATGATCCCTCAAGCGAGGTGTCACGTACTCAGGTCAAATCGCTCTGCCAAGCCTTTCCTCCGGGCAATGCCAGGTGGCAGACCATGCATACATGGACCATTGTTTTCTCATCACTGCGAATATCTCCAGCTCTGCATATTCCCCCTTCCCTCCTCCATATGTTAATCCTGTGTAACCCAACCTCTCTTTAATGTATTCATGATGTAATCCATGTAACCCAACCTTTCTTTAATATATTCATGATGTATTTCGCACTGTATTCTGGGACATGGAGGGAAGTTTCAAAAGTTCATGTCACCCCTTTCTCGCTGTTCAACCTCGCCTTGAACCTGTTGTGCAATAAACTTGGATCTCCTGCCGTTGGCTCCTGTCTCCGGCTGAGCTCATTTTCCTCCGCAGGGACCCGCGGACTTAGTCCGACGAGCTGAGTGGCAGAGCAGCCTCGCACCCAGATTTTACCGTAACACTGCTTAAGCCTGCCTTGTAGCATTTTAAGCATAACCTTACTATCGTGTGAAATGAGCGCAATTGTGCAGTAGTTGGAGCATTCTTTGGCACTGCCCTTCTTTGGGATTGGTATTCATGTGTTGCAGGGAACCCCCCGCCCAATCATTCAGTTTGTACAAACAACACACACACACACTCACACAGGACATACATGACACTTGTTATAAATTCATAGAAAATCAACCGTACATCGGATCTGCACCGTTCAACTTTTATTTTACACCATGAGTGAAGGACTATCAAAGGGGGGGGGTAGACTTGACACAAGGCAGCCAACATATCCACAGCGAGCCCTACCCAGTTGGCATGCCAACCTTGATGGTCCTAGACAGAAGATCATTCCACTCACAAAGGACCTGCATATGGAAGTGGATTCAGTACAGACTGAAACACAGGACAGTGACCAGCCCTTCCCTCTGGGAGAAGGAAACAGTGAAGTCCCCTTTGTCCTCAGGAATGTAATCATGGGGAGGGGAAAGAAGGAACCGGACAGGTGAGAAGACCCTCAGGTTACCACCACAACTCCTCCTCCTTCAGAGAAGTCATAGAATCATAGAATCATAGAATCATAGAATCATAGAGTTGGAAGAGACCACAAGGGCCATCGAGTCCAACCCCCTGCCAAGCAGGAAACACCATCAGAGCACTCCTGACATATGGTTGTCAAGCCTCTGCTTAAAGACCTCCAAAGTAGGAGACTCCACCACACTCCTTGGCAGCAAATTCCACTGTCGAACAGCTCTTACTGTCAGGAAGTTCTTCCTAATGTTGAGGTGGAATCTTCTTTCTTGTAGTTTGGATCCATTGCTCCGTGTCCGCTTCTCTGGAGCAGCAGAAAACAGCCTTTCTCCCTCCTCTATGTGACATCCTTTTATATATTTGAACATGGCTATCATGTTCTTCCTTTTGCTCCGAACATACCCATAAAAGCCTTTTTGTTGCTTTTAACCTCTCTAGCAAGCCTGAGTTCATTTTGTGCTTTAGCTTTTCTGACTTTGTGTCTACACGTGCTGGCTATTTGTTTGAATTCCTCTTTGGTGGTTTCCCCCCTTTTCCATTTTTTGTACACATCCTTTTTAAATCTTAACTCAGTTAAAAGTTCTTTAGATAGCCACCCTGGCTTCTTTAGGCACCTTCCATGTTTCCGTCTCATTGGTATTGCCTGACGTTGTGCTTTTAGTATCTCCCTCTTAACAAACTCCCAGCCATCATGAACTCCCTTTCCTTTTAGTATTGTTGTCCATGGGATCTCACCCAGCACTTCCCTAAGTTTTATGAAGTCGGCTTTCTTAAAGTCAAGAAATTGAGTCCTAGTATGCTTGGCTGCTCCTTTCCGCTGTATAGTAAACTTCAGAAGAGCATGATCACTCGTGCCTAATGATCCTTCCACTTCTACCCCACTAACCAGGTCATCAACATTGGTTAGGACCAGATCTAAAATGGCTGTTCCTCTTGTTGCTTCTCCCACTTTCTGGACAATGAAGCTGTCTGCAAGGGCATTGAGGAATCTGTTTGACCTTATGCTCTTGGCTGAGTTTGACATCCAACAAATATCCGGGTAATTGAAGTCCCCCATTACTACTATCTCCCTTCCTTTTGCATGCTTGGCCATCTGTTCCAGGAAGGCATCATCTATGTCCTCCGTTTGGCTTGGGGATCTATAGTAAACTCCCACAATGAGGTCACTGTTATTCTTCTCTCCCTTAATTTTGACCCAAATGCTCACACTTCTCCGAGGTCTCTCAGCCCCACTCACCTCACAGAGTGTTTGTTGTGGGGGAGGAAGGGAAAGGAGAATTTGAGACTCCTGAAGGGGAGTGAAAGGCGGGATATCAAATCCAAACTCTTCTTTTCTTCTCCCTGAACCCCTCCTCTTTGTGATGTGTATCTGAAGAAGTGTGCATGCACACGAAAGCTCATACCAAGAACTAACTTAGTTGGTCTTTAAGGTGCTACTGGAAGGAATTTTGTTTTGTTTTGTTTTGTCTTTGTGATGTGTCAATGATGTAGTCTTGGGGTTGTAGCATGGGGAATTAGCTAATAAAAGTTGGGGTCTTCTTTTGTTGGAGGCTTCCATCTTGTTCCACCTGGGGGCAGGTGGGAATCCTGTGGCGACAGTCTTCAATCTAGACCTACTGGCTCCTCTTTTGCTCCGCTATTCCTGGCTGGTCTCCCTGTTTTTTGTTCAAGGGATCCCTCAGATTTCTCCCTTAACACATGGTATCCGCTTCTGGCTACAATTGTATCGGCTGCCTTTCTGAGCCTCTTGGCTGTTGTGCCGGGACGGGGCCTGTGTCCACGGTCCTTGTCCTGGCCTGAGTCAGAGGCTGGGGTGGGGAGCCGGGATTTGGGGGGAGTCGTTTAGCTGCCAAGCATCAAGACCTAAAAGACGGAGGGATCTAAGCTCGTGGGGTGGGGGAGGGGAGGATGTTGCACTTGTGGGGGGGACCCCTCTTTGCAGCTGGATCTCCGGGATCAGCCCCTCCCCCGCTCTACTGATGCACTAAAGAAAAGGGGAGGGGGAAAGCTTCCTCTCCCCCCCTCAATTCTTTCCCTCCCCTCCTCCTCTCACCCCACCCCCACAATCCCAAATCCCTCCCCCAATACATTGCTCCTCCTCCTCGCCAGCCGACCTCTGTTCCGGGAATAAGGGGGGTGAGCCCCCCTCCCAAACTACGTGCTTCTCCCGGAAGTGGAGCTTCCACTCCGGATTGCTGCTCTGCCCCGTGGCTCTAGGGACGCGCGCTTTCGGAAAGGGGAGGGAGGAGGCAGGGGACCCCCGTGGATGTTGCAGGAAAGGAGAATTGGGAGCGAGGACAAAGAGGTAAAGGGGTCCCGGGGGGAGGGGAGAAAAGGACCCAGAGACCCCTGCAGCTCCGCCAAGCGCCTTCCGTGGGGCCTTGATCCCTGCACGCCTGCAGCGAAGGGGGCTTTCCTTGGCAGGGGTGGACGTGGGGCGCCCACCCACGGGGTCCCACGAGAACTCCCCGGCCCCGTTTTCCCCTCGCAGGCATCCATGGGGCCCTGTGCGCTCCGCGCGGAGAGAGGCAGACCACGAAAGGATTAACGGGCGCGAGAGACGCCTAGATAGAGACCCCCTGTCCCTCCCCATCTCGTTTTGGGGGGCCCCTCCGGATGGAGAGATGGGTTGCGCATGGCGAGGGGTGAGCCACGCCAAGGGGGCCTCTGGGTGCAGGGGAGACTCCGGGGGAGAGGGAGGGGGCCAAGGGTGGGGGGAGCTGGGGGAGGAGGGAGGGGAGCATCTCTGGGGCAAGGAAGCGCAGAATTGGTGGCGGGGGTGGAGACCAGTCTTTAGGGAGACGTCTTGGGGCCGCCTTGGCTTCTCCCTCCCGCCCAGGAATCGGCCACCCCTTCAAGGCGACCAGAGAGGGATCCCTGGAAAGTGGGGGTCCAGTTCCCCCACTCCTTCCTTCCTGCAATCTCCATCCTCCTTCCACCCCATAATCCCCTGCCCTGTCCAGACACAGCCATTCTGCCCAGTCCAACCACTGGTCCCCTGGAGAGGAGAGGAAATCCCGAGAGGAAGAGGGGAGGGGGGAGGCCTTCCCAGAATCGGCTCTTGGTTTCCGCAATCCCACCCAGGAAGCAGCCAGAAACCTTTTCCTCTCTCTCAGGCTTCCATCTTTAATGTCTTTTCCACTGTGGGTGAGGATAATGTACACCTGTCATCAGAAACAGGGGTGCAGAGTCCATGGAATGGCTCTCAGGATTGATATAGAAGTTGCACCTCAAAAGCATTTCTGTTCCCCCTATTCTTTGTAGGCAATGTCAGAGTGACTGACAAGCTGAGATACAATCCTTCAGCATCCGATGAAAGCGACTGCATGAATCTTCCTACTCAAAGGACCCATTTTCTTGATAGACAGTGCCTGGGGCTGGAGGCTCTACACACCGGGTGTGCCTGTGCAGGCCAAAGACTGCCAGTATTAGCACAGGTGAGCTGTGCGACCTTCCCAAATTTACAGATTGTATGTGAATGAGAGTTTGTGGGTGGGATTATATTTTACGGCAGCCCTGTGATTTTCTCCACCCATAATATTTCATGAGCTGATATTGTAGTACAAATTCCAAAATAACTACAAAAAATCACAATGTAATAAGAATGATTGTAGTATTTATATCCTGTCCATCTGGTTTGGTTTCCCCAGCCACTCTGTTCAGCTTCCAGTACAGTGGTACCTCAGATTAAGTACTTAATTCGTTCCGGAGGTCCGTACTTAACCTGAAACTGTTCTTAACCTGAAGCACCCCTTTAGCTAATGGGGCCTCCTGCTGCTGCCGCAGCGCCGGGGCCCGATTTCTATTCTCATCCTGAAGCAAAGTTCTTAACCTGAAGAACTTAACCCAAGGTAATATTTCTGGTTTAGCGGAGTCTGGAACCTGAAGCGTATGTAATCTGAGGTACCACTGTACACATAAAAGACAGTAAAACATCAAACATTAAAAACCTCCCGATACAGGTCTACCTTCTGCTGTCTTCTAAATGTCAGATAGTTGTTCATTTCCTTGACCTCTGAAGGGAGGGCATTCCACAGGGCGGGCGCCACCACCAAGAAGGCCTTCTGCCTGCTTCCCTGTACCCTCACAGAGAGGGGACCAGCAGGAGGACCTCAGAGGAGGACCTCAGTGTTCAGACTGAAGGATGGGGGTGGAGACACTTCTTCAGGGCTACAGGGTCGAGGCGGTTGAGGGCTTTAGGTTGCAGATCTTGCTCCTCCATAACGATCTCCAAGACCGACATACAGTTAGCAGAGTAGGAAAAAACACTCAGAGGCAGCAAAAAATTCATTCAGCAGAGAAATTTAGTAATGAAGGCAAAAGATAGCAAAAACGTAACTTACAGTAAAACCCTAACTTAGTATATCAAAACAAAAAAAATTCCTTCCAGTAGCACCTTAAAGACCAACTAAGTTAGTTCTTGGTATGAGCTTTTGTGTGCATGCACACTTCACTACTGGAAGGAATTTTTTTTTGTTTTGACTATGGCAGACCAACACGGCTACCTATCTGTAACTTAGTATATCAAAACAGCACTCAAGTAAGAAACACACAAGCAGAGTAGAGAATAGCAGAATAGGAAGTGGGACCAGGCGCCTTTCAATACTGTAATTTATAAACAATTCAATGTCAGAGTAACCTTGGGACTGGATAACTAGCTTGGCTCACTCCAGTTTAAGCCAGCTTCTTCTGGTTCCCAAAGACAAGAAGGTTCAGCATAACCTCATAACAACTTATTCCACCACCTGCTCTCAGCAGAAAGGAAACTCCCTGATCAGCTAAAATATTCCAGCTAGAGAAAACATCAGCTTTGACTCACACAGAGTAAAACCAACAGAACCTTCTTGAACTAATAGACTAGGAATGATCTCTATACATTAGATCAACAATTTTCTTTTCCTGAAAAATGCAGCCATGACACTTAAAGGTCAGCACCAACAGTGTGAATTGTGCTTGGAAATGCACTGGGAGCCAGGGAAGATCCCTTAGGACCAGTGATATGTGGTCTAGGCAGCTGCTCCCAGTTACTAGTCCAGCTGTCACATTCTGAATTAGTTGCTGTTTCTGTTTCACCTTCAAAGGTAGCTCCATGTAGAGCGCATTGCAGTAGACCAAGCAGGAGGTAACCAGAGCATTGACCACTCTAGTGACACAGTCTGCAGGCTGGTAGGGTCTGCCTGCCACCTGTCCCCCAGGGACAGTGCTTCTGTCTTGTCAGGATTCAACCTCAATCTGTTAGCCGCCATTTATCCGCAAACCACCAAGGCCACCAACACAGGCCATTCACTATCTTCACTGGTTCCAATTTAAAATATAGGAAGAGCTGGGTATCACCCACATGCCTCTGAACACCCAACCAAAAACCCCTGATGATCTCTCCCAGCGGCTTCATATAGATATTAAAAAGCATGGGGAGAGGACAGAGTCCCGAGGCACCCCACAAGTGAGAGCCCAGGGGTCTGAACACTCATCCCCCAACACCACTTTCTGGACATGGCCCAGGAGGAAGGAGGGGAACCACTGCGTAGCAGGGTCCCCAGCACCCCAGAGGGTCCAGAAGGATACAATGGTCAAAGGTCTCCAAAGCCACTGAGAGATCTAGCAGAACCAGGAAACAGCTTTCCCCTCAGACTCTAGCCCATCAGAGATCATCAAGCAGCACAACCAGGACAGTTTCTGGTGCATGATGGGGCCTGAATCCCAACTGGAAGGATCATGGTGGCAGAAGCTTTCCTGGTCCTGCACCCCCAAAAGCTCCAAGCACAAGACTTTCATTAGCTTTGAAGGGGCCATCGGATACTTGGTGATCTTTTCTTCAAAAGACAAATATTCTGAATAATTTTTAATTGATGTATGATATAAACAGCACTTCTGTTTTACATATTCCACATTGGAGAGATTTTGATACACAGGTCTGAGTTCATCGCTCCCCCTGAAACTGCTGTGTTAGCAGTCCTGCCAGCCTGGACAGTGTGTTTGGGGGTTCAGGGCTGCCTAGACAACAAGACCCCCTTCTCAGCCTGGCTTATATGGTCCCAAGGAAAGCAGAGCAGTATGTTAGGCACCAGCTTGGCTGCAGGAGTGAGTGGAAGGAGGTGTCCAGGACACCATCCAACCATCTTAGAGAGTCCACTCTGGATTTGTGTAGGTTTTCCTCCATAGCTTTTTCTTCTCCTGAAGATAACTCACGAGGAAGCGAAGGAGTGCACCAAAGTATTACAACTAGAGTTTTCCTTCTCAAGGAGCTCCCTTCCCCGGTTGACAAGCCCCATCTGCCCTTCACTTTCCTCTGCAGAATGGGCAGAATCTGCCTTCTTGACTGTGGGATTCACTGTTGTTCTCATCCTCTCCATCCACCAGGGCTGCCTTCACCTCAACAGAATTCCCTAATACACCAAGGATTTGAGACCCATCAGCTATCCTCACCTGGTTTAGCCAGCCAGTTGAAGCCGTACCAGGGATTGTGGCCCCTATTCCATCCTGACAGCTTCTGGAAGAAACAGGTGAGAGCTGAGTGCAGGGTGGGGACCAATGGTGAATAAATTACCTCGTAAGGTGCATGACATTTCCCCCACCAATGGTACTACCGCTCCCCTAACACCCCATGACATCGTATGATTATGATCTTTAAGACACAAAAGGAATAAATTCATGTCCCCAGAAATAACACAACTTCAGGCCATTAGTGAATCAATACTACATTTCCAAGGTACTACATATTCCGCGTGCTGTCCCCTCTTTTGGGTGGTCTGGAACCCCAGCAAGGTGAATGTGCGGGATTCTGCCTATCCGACGTTGACCAAAGGGTAACGGCGGGGGTAGCCGAGTTTTTGGCTGCAGTCCTCCAAGGAGCAGGTTAACAAGGAAAACCACTGATTTTATATGTACATATATATATATATATATATGACTGTAGCCAACTGCTGCATTTTTATATATATTTCAAGGCTTTTACATGTTATTTTCCTTCTTATGGTTTTTATTTGCATAATGCCTAATAAAGGTTTGATTTCACATATTCCACTAAGTACAGTTTATCATTTTGCCCTGAATATCCTGCTTTTCAGTGTCATTTTAGGATAGTCCTGCGTCAAAAGACGGGTACGAGATCAGACAGCACATCGTTATTTAAAAAATCAAGCTGCTTTATGAACATTGGTTGAGTATTAGGAAAGGTTGCTGATGCATTACTATCATTTGACATAATTGCATATTCATTTCCTGAATGTTGGGAACATGGGTAGGAGGTGAGGGAATGTAGGAGACGTTGAAATAGGAGAAGGTGCAAATGGAGCTTGATGTGTTCTCTTTCCCTTTGTTCACTTCCTTGAAATCAAAACAGGATTCCCTTTCTTCCCACTCTGAAGAAGGAGATGGAGAAGACAGTCAAAACTCCAGGGGATTGGGTACCTTTCCCCCCCATTAGGAATAGAAATTAAAATGTGTGAAATGTGGACTATGCATCATTGAATGAGCACACATAGTTCACATCAACGACCTCCAACAGGGGAGAACCATTTAATGGTATGGAGTGTGGGAAACGTTTCACTGATATTGGAAAACTTAGAACACACCAACGGACTCACACAGGGGAGAAACAATTTAAATGCCTGGAGTGTGAGAAGAGTTTTAGTATTAGTGGAAGCCTTAGAAGACATCAACGGACTCATACAGGGGAGAAACCATATAAATGTATAGAGTGCGGAAAGAGCTTTAGTGATAATGGAAGCCTTAGAAGACATCAACAAACTCACACAGGGGAGAAACCATATAAATGTATAGAGTGTGGGAAGAGCTTCAGTCTGAATGGAGCCCTTAAATTACACCAGCGGATTCACACAGGGGAGAAACCATATAAATGTATAGAATGCGGAAAGAGCTTTAGTGATAATGGACACCTTAGAAGACATCAACGGACTCATACAGGGGAGAAACCATTTAAATGCCTTGAGTGCGGAAAGAGCTTCAGTCAGAATGGAGACCTTAAATTACACCAGCGGATTCACACAGGGGAGAAACCATTTAAATGTATAGAGTGCGGAATGAGCTTCAGTCAGAATGGAGACCTTAAATTACACCAGCGGATTCACACAGGGGAGAAACCATTTAAATGTATAGAGTGCGGAATGAGCTTCAGTCAGAATGGAAGCCTTAGAAAACATCAACGGACTCACACAGGGGAGAAACCATTTAAATGCCTGGAGTGCGGAAAGAGCTTCAGTCGAAATGGAGACCTTAGAACACATCAACAGACTCATACAGGAGAGAAACCATATAAATGTATAGAATGTGGAAAGAGCTTTAGTGATAATGGAAGCCTTAGAAGACATCAAGGGACTCACACAGGGGAGAAACCATTTAAATGCCAGGAGTGCAGAAAGAGCTTCAGTCAGAATGGAGCCCTTAAATTACACCAGCAGATTCACACAGGGGAGAAACCATATAAATGTATAGAATGCGGAAAGAGCTTTAGTGATAATGGACACCTTAGAAGACATCAACGGACTCATACAGGGGAGAAACCATATAAATGTATACAGTGCGGAATGAGCTTTAGTGATAATGGAAGCCTTAGAAGACATCAAGGGACTCACACAGGGGAGAAACCATTTAAATGCCAGGAGTGCAGAAAGAGCTTCAGTCATAATAAACACCTTAAATTACACCAGCGTATTCACACAGGGGAGAAACCATTTAAATGCCTGGAGTGCGGAAATAGCTTTATTCATAATGGAACCCTTAGAACACATCAACGGACTCACACAGGGGAGAAACCATTTAAATGTATAGAGTGCGGAAAGGGCTTTAGTGATAATGGAAGCCTTAGAAGACATCAACGGAATCACACAGGGGAGAAACCATTTAAATGCCTGCAGTGCGGAAAGAGCTTCAGTCAGAATGGAGACCTTAGAACACATCAACGGACTCATACAGGGGAGAAACCATATAAATGTATAGAAAGCGGAAAGAGCTTCAGTCAGAATGGACACCTTAGAAGACATCAACGGACTCATACAGGGAAGAAACCATATAAATGTATAGAGTGTGGAATGAGCTTCAGTCACAATGGAGCCCTTAAATTACACCAGCGGATTCACACAGGGGAGAAACCATATAAATGTATAGAGTGCAGAAAGAGCTTTAGTGATAATGGAAACCTTAGAAGTCATCAACGGACCCACACAGGGGAGAAACCATATAAATGTATAGAGTGCGGAAAGAGCTTCAGTCAGAATGGAGACCTTAAATTACACCAGCAGATTCACACAGGGGAGAAACCATATAAATGTATGGAGTGCGGAAAGAGCTTCAGAGTGGAACCCTTGATTTATGTCAAGAAACTCACACAAAACACAAACCTTATAAATATCAGGAAAGTAGATAGAGGTTCAGTCCTAGTGGAAGTTCTAAATCAACAGACTCATGGACAGGAAGAACTTTAGGAGTTGAAACCCTACAAAGCATCAACAAACTCAAAGAGGAGAAGCAGTTTAAATGAAAAGAGTACAAAAAGTGCTTTATTTACAATGGAGTGTTTAAGGAACATCCAGGGACTCTCACATGGAAGAACCCATTTTGATGTCTGGAGTGCGGGACGTCTTCCTCTCGGAGTCCACTCTTTTCTTCACAGGAATGAACTCAGCAGGAAATCAGTCATTAACACATGTTGTGTATGCGAAGTTCTGGAATTTATGTGTAAAACTGTATAGTAATGAAATATTGAAGGCAATGTCAAACAATGTGATTATAATCTAAGATGTAAAGTACCTTTTGATAGAGAAGGTGTTAGGGTTTATCTGGATTTCTGGTGGTCAGTGAGGATTAGGGCCGGGCGATATATTTTTCCATATTGGTTTCTAGACCACATCATGATAACCTTTCAAAAACAATTGATATGGCAACACCCCACAGATCACAGTGTCTGGGATGCTCATTTGCCTGGAAGCAGCCGGCAGAAAGCTTTGCTTCGTGAAGCCCCAGCAGATGCCGAGTTGCTGACTTCCCTCCAAAACCACATGAAGGGAAACACACCTCCATTGCCCTGTGTCCTTCCAGCCTCTTTCCTCCCTTGCTCTCTTCTGCCGGTTTGTGTGCCTGACTTAGATATCCTGTGTGCTGTATTTCTTTATGGCTGAAACTGGATTTGCTCTCAGAAGCAAAGTTTTGTGTATCACTGGGGGCCCAGGGAGAACTGTATGCTTTGAAAACTCAGTAAACTATTACTGAAGAACTCCTACTGCCTCTGTGTGTGTTTTTGAGCTCAGCGTGGGAATTGCTCTACACATGGCCCCTACCCTGCCAATACTTGGCTCATGCCCTGCAGTTGCTGTACTCAAGAATGCAAGATGGGTGCATCTGTGTGTGACTTGCTTTTGCACCAAACTCTCTCACCACCACCACCACATGATCTCTGAATACTGCTTCTTCACTAGAACTTCTCCCTGCCTCCTACATGTTCTGAAGAAAACTTAAAATACTGTAATTTAATGGGAGATTTCCCCCAATCCTTATTGCAAGAGGTGGAAGGAGGGGCTGCAGGTACCACGGAAGTCTCCTGACGGGCCCATCTTCCCTCATGAACCCCATGGGGCAACCCCAGAGCTCCTGCTTATTCTGGGGTTTGGGGAAGATAGTATTTTTCCATAGTCCCAGAAGTTATCATCCTTCCTGCCAGAGGACCAGTGTGCATATTTTTATCATACTTATTTTACTGTTGTTGTTGTTGTTGCTGCTGCTGCTGTCATGGACTGGCTGGGTGAAAGGGGGGTGGCACCAGCTGGCGGACCCACAAGGGATGAAGGCTCAGAGTCCGGGTGTTGTATGCCCCCAAAGGCTTTCAAGTCTCCTAGGTCTGACCAATAAAAGGTTAATTTGGTGTTGGGGGGGGAGAATCCAGGTGCGAGGCTGCTCAGCCACCCAGCTCATCGAGCAGAGCCCATCGGTCCCTGCGGAATAAAGGAAGGAGTCCGGCCACCAACCAAAGCAAATAGCTGTAGATCAAAGTTTATTGCGCAACAGGTTGAAAGAAGAATTGAACCCTGAGGATGGGGTGACAAGGACTTAAAAAAGTTTCTATCTTATCCCAGCATACAGCTCGTGGAGCATCATTGCTACATCAGAAAATGGGAGGCTAATACATGATTCATATGCCTGTTGCCTTTGTCCATGGAGTTTTCTTGGCAGGGATACTGGAGTGGCTTGCCGGTTCCTGCTCCTGGTGGATCACATTGGGTCAAAACTCTCCACTATGACCTGTCCATCTTGGGTGGCCCTGCATGGCATAGCTCATAGCTTCTCTGAGTTATTCAAGCCCCTTCGCCACGGCAAGGTCGTGATCCATGAAGGGGCAGTGATCCATAAAGCCATGGTTTTCCCAGTAGTAATGTAGGGAAGTGAGAGCAGGACCATAAAGAAGGCTGGTCGCCGAAGAATTGATGCTTTTGAATTATGGTGCTGGAGGAGACTCTTGAGAGTCCCATGGATTGCAAGAAGATCAAACGCATCCATTCATAAAATCATAGAATCATAGAGTTGGACTAGACCCCAAGGGCCATGGAGTCCAACCCCCTGCCAAGCAGGAAACACCATCAGAGCACTCCTGACATATGGTTGTCAAGCCTCTGCTTAAAGACCTCCAAAGTAGGAGACTCCACCACACTCCTTGGCAGCAAATTCCACTGTCAAACAGCTCTTACTGTCAGGAAGTTCTTCCTAATGTTTAGGTGGAATCTTCTTTCTTGTAGTTAGGATCCATTGCTCCGTGTCCGCTTCTCCGGAGCAGCAGAAAACAACCTTTCTCCCTCCTCCATGTAACATCCTTTTATATATTTGAACATGGCTATCATATCACCCCTTCACCTCCTCTTCTCCAGGCTAAACATGCCCAGCTCCCTTAGCCGTTCCTCATAAGGCATCGTTTCCAGGCCTTTGACCATTTTGGTTGCCCTCCTCTGGAAACGTTCCAGTTTGTCCGTGTCCTTCTTGAACTGTGGTGCCCAGAACTGGGCACAGTACTCCAGGTGAGGTCTGACCAGAGCAGAATACAGTGGCACTATTACTTCCCTTGATCTAGATGCTATACTCCTATTGATGCAGCCCAGAATTGCATTGGCTTTTTTAGCTGCCGCGTCACACTGTTGGCTCATGTCAAGTTTGTGGTCAACCAAGACTCCTAGATCCTTTTCACATGTACTGCTCTCAAGCCAGGTGTCACCAATCTTGTACTTGTGCCTCTCATTTTTTTTGCCCAAGTGCAATACTTTACATTTCTCCCTGTTAAAATTCATCTTGTTTGTTTTGGCCCAGTTCTCTAATCTGTCAAGGTCGTTTTGAAGTGTGATCCTGTCCTCTGGGGTGTTAGCCACCCTCCCAGTTTGGTGTCATCTGCAAATTTGATCAGGATGCCCTTGAGTCCATCATCCAAGTCGTTGATAAAGATGTTGAATAAGACCGGGCCCAAGACAGAACCCTGTGGCACCCCACTAGTCACTCTTCTCCAGGATGAAGAGGAACCATTGATGAGCACTCTTTGGTTTCGGTCAGTCAGCCAGTTACAAATCCACTGAGTGGTAGCATAGTCAAGACCGCATTTTACCAGTTTCTTTACAAGAATATCATGGGGCACCTTGTCAAATGCCTTGCTGAAATCAAGGTAGGCTACATCCACTGCGTTCCCTTCATCTACCAGGCTTGTAATTCTGTCAAAAAACGAGATCAGGTTAGTCTGACATGACTTATTTTTCAGAAATCCATGCTGACTATTGGTGATCACAGCATTCCTTTCTAGGTGCTCACAGACTGTTTGCTTAATGATCTGCTCCAGAATCTTCCCTGGTATTGATGTCAGACTGACTGGGCGATAATTATTTGGGTCCTCTCTTTTCCCCTTTTTGAAAATAGGGACAACATTTGCCCTCCTCCAGTCTGCCGGGACTTCGCCTGTTCTCCAGGAATTCTCAAAGATGACTGCCAGTGGTTCTGAGATCACATCTGCCAGTTCTTTTAATACTCTTGGATGCAGTTCATCTGGCCCTGGAGACTTGAATACATCTAAACTGTCCAAGTATTCTTGTACTATCTCCTTAGTTATTCTGGGCTGTGTTTCCTTTGCTGAATCATTTGCTCCAAATTCTTCAGGTCGGGCATTGTTTTCCTCTCAAGAGTCTCCTCCAGCACCATAATTCAAAAGCATCAATTCTTCGGCAATCAGCCTTCTTGATGGTCCAGCTCTCACTTCCATACACCACTACTGGGAAAACCATGGCTTTAACTATACGGACCTTTGTTGGCAAGGTGATGTCTCTACTTCTCAAGATGCTGTCAAGCCCTGTCATTGCCCTTCTCCCAAGAAGCAGGCGTCTTTTAATTTCGTGGCTGCTGTCACCTTCTGCAGTGATCATGGAGCCCAAGAAAGTAAAATCTCTCACTGTCTCCATTTCTTCCCCTTCTATTTGCCAGGAGGTGATGGGACCAGTGGCCATGATCTTCGTTTTTTTGATGTTGAGCTTCAGACCATATTTTGCGCTCTCCTCTTTCACCCTCATTAAAAGGTTCTTTAATTCCTCTTCACTTTCTGCCATCAAGGTTGTGTCATCTGCATATCTGAGGTTGTTGATATATCTTCCGGCAATCTTAATTTCAGCTTGGGATTCATCCAGCCCAGCCTTTCGCATGATGTATTCTGCATATAAATTAAATAAGCAGGGAGACAAAATACAGCCTTGTCGTACTCCTTTCCCAATTTTGAACCAGTAAGTTGTTCCATATCCAGTTCTAACTGTAGCTTCTTGTCCCACATAGAGATTTCTCAGGAGACAGATGAGGTGACCAGGCACTCCCATTTCTTTAAGAACTTGCCATAGTTTGCTGTGGTCAACACAGTCAAAGGCTTTTGCATAGTCAATGAAGCAGAAGTAGATGTCTTTCTGGAACTCTCTAGCTTTCTCCTAAAGGAAGATCCTTTAGGACCAGTGATATGTGGTCTAGGCGGCTGCTCCCAGTTACTAGTCCAGCTGTCACATTCTGAATTAGTTGCTGTTACTGTTTCACCTTCAAAGGTAGCTCCATGTAGAGCGCATTGCAGTAGACCAAGCAGGAGGTAACCAGAGCATTGGCCACCCTAGTGAGACAGTCTGCAGGTTGGTAGGGTCTGCCTGCCCCCTGTCCCCCAGGGACAGTGCTTCTGTCTTGTCAGGATTCAACCTCAATCTGTTAGCCGCCATTTATCCGCAAACCACCAAGGCCACCAACACAGGCCATTCACTATCTTCACTGGTTCCAATTTAAAATATAGGAAGAGCTGGGTATCACCCACATGCCTCTGAACACCCAGCCAAAAACCCCTGGTGATCTCTCCCAGCGGCTTCATATAGATATTAAAAAGCATGGGGAGAGGACAGAGCCCCGAGGCACCCCACAAGTGAGAGCCCAGGGGTCTGAACACTCATCCCCCAACACCACTTTCTGGACATGGCCCAGGAGGAAGGAGGAGAACCACTGCATAGCAGGGTCCCCAGCACCTCTAGAGGGTAAAGAAGGATACAATGGTCAAAGGTCTCCAAAGCCGCTAAGAGATCCAGCAGAACCAGGAAAGAGCATTCCCCTCAGACTCTAGCCCATAGAAATTACACTCTGGATTTCTGTAGATTTTCCTCTATAGCATTTTATTCTCCTGAAGATGACTCAAGAGGAAGCGAAGGAGTGCACCAAAGTATTACGACTAGAGTTTTCCTTCTTGAGGAGCTCCCTTCCCAGGTTGACGAGCCCCATCTGCCTTCACTTTCCTCTGCAAAATGGGCAGAATCTGCCTTCTTGACTGTGGGATTCACTGTTCTTCTCATCCTCTCCATCCACCAGAGCCTGCCTTCACCTCAACAGAATTCCCTAATACACCAAGGATTTGAGTCCCATCAGCTATCCTCACCTGATTTAGCCAGCCAGTTGAAGCCGTTCCTGGGATTGTGGCCCCTATTCCATCCTGACAGCTTCTGGAAGAAACAGGTGAGAGCTGAGTGCAAGCTGGGGACCAATGGTGGATAAATTACCCCATAAGGTGCATGACATTTCCCCCGCCAAAGGTACTACCGCTTCCCTAACACCCCATGACATCGTATGATTATGATCTTTAAGACAGAACAGGAATAAATTCATGTCCCCAGAAATAACACAACTTCAGGCCATTAGTGAATCAATACTATATTTCCAAGGTACTACATATTCCACTAAGTACAGTTTATCATTTTCCCTAGAATATCCTGCTTTTCAGTGTCATTTTAGGATAGTCCTGTGTCAAAAGACGGGCATGAGATCAGACAGCACATCGTTCTTTAAAAAATCAAGCTGCTTTATGAACATTGGTTGAGGATTAGGAAAGGTTGCTGGTGCATTACTATCATTTGACATGGCAATTTCATTTCCTGAAAGTTGGGAACATGGGTAGGAGGTGAGGGAATGTAGGAGACGTTGAAATAGGAGAAGGTGCTAATGGAGCTTGATGTGTTCTCTTTCCCTTTGTTCACTTCCTTGAAATCAAAACAGGATTCCCTTTCTTCCCACTCTGAAGAAGGAGATGGAGAAGACAGTCAAAACTCTAGAGGATTGGGTACCTTTCCCCCCCATTAGGAATAGAAATTAAAATGTGTGAAATGTGGACTATGTTCAATGAATGAGCACACATAGTTCACATCAACGACCTCCAACAGGGGAGAAAACATTTAATGGTATGGAGTGTGGGAAACGTTTCACTGATATTGGAAAACTTAGAACACATCAACAGACTCACACAGGGGAGAAACCATTTAAATGCCTGGAGTGTGAGAAGAGTTTTAGTATTAGTGGAAGCCTTAGAAGTCATCAACGGACTCATACAGGGGAGAAACCATATAAATGTATAGAGTGCGGAAAGAGCTTCAGTCGGAATGGAATCCTTAAATTACACCAGCGGATTCACACAGGGGAGAAACCATATAAATGTATGGAGTGCGGAAAGAGCTTTAGTGATAATGGAAACCTTAGAAGTCATCAACGGACTCACACAGGGGAGAAACCATATAAATGTATAGAGTGCGGAAAGAGCTACAGTCATAATGGACACCTTAGAAGACATCAACGGACTCATACAGGGGAGAAACCATTTAAATGTATACAGTGCGGAAAGGGCTTTAGTGATAATGGAAGCCTTAGAAGTCATCAACGGACTCACACAGGGGAGAAACCATATAAATGTATAGAGTGCGGAAAGAGCTTTAGTGATAATGGACACCTTAGAAGTCATCAACGGACTCACACAGGGGAGAAACCATATAAATGTATAGAGTGCGGAAAGAGCTTCAGTCAGAATGGAGACCTTAGAAGTCATCAACGGACTCACACAGGGGAGAAACCATATAAATGTATAGAGTGCGGAAAGAGCTTCAGTCGGAATGGAATCCTTAAATTACACCAGCGGATTCACACAGGGGAGAAACCATATAAATGTATGGAGTGCGGAAAGAGCTTTAGTGATAATGGAAACCTTAGAAGTCATCAACGGACTCATACAGGGGAGAAACCATATAAGTGTATCGTGTGTGGAAAGAGATTTAGGGACAGAGGATATCTTAGAACACATCAACGGACTCACACAGGGGAGAAACCATATCAATGTATCGAGTGTGGAAAGAGCTTTAGTCATAGTGGAAGCCTTAGACTACATCAACAGACTCACACAGGGGAGAAACCAGATAAATGTATTGAGTGTGGAAAGAGCTTTAGTAACAATGGAAGCCTTAGACTACATCAATGGACTCACACAGGGGAGAAACCATATAAATGTATTGAGTGTGGAAAGAGCTTTAGTAACAGAGGATATCTTAGAACACATCAACGGACTCACACAGGGGAGAAATCATTTAAATGCATGGAGTGTGGAAAGAGCTTCAATCAGAGTGGAGACCTTAGAAACCATCAACGGACTCACACAGGGGAGAAACCATTTAAATGTATCGAGTGTGGAAAGAGCTTCAGTCAGAATGGAAAACTTAGAACACATCAATGGACTCACACAGGGGAGAAACCATTTAAATGTATGGGGTGTGGAAAGAGCTTCAGTCAGAATGGAAATCTTAGAAAACATCAGCAGACACACAGGGGAGAAACCATGTAAATTTATGGATTCTGGAAGGAGCTTCAGTCAGAGTGGAACCCTTGATTTATGTCAACAAACTCACACAAAAGACAAACCATATAAATATCAGGAAAGTAGATAGAGGTTCACTCTTAGTGGAAGTTCAAAATCAACATGAAGAAGTTTAGGAGTTGAAACCCTTCAGACCATCAACAAACTCAGAGAGCATAAGCAGTTTAAATGAAAAGACTGCAAAAAATGCTTTATTTATAATGGAGTATTTAAGGAACAGGGACGCAGGTGGCGTGTGGTAGGAGCTGCAGTCAGAGTGGAACCCTTGATTTATGTCAAGAAACTCACACAAAACACAAACCTTATAAATATCAGGAAAGTAGATAGAGGTTCAGTCCTAGTGGAAGTTCTAAATCAACAGACTCATGGACAGGAAGAACTTTAGGAGTTGAAACTCTACAAACCATCAACAAACTCAAAGAGGAGAAGCAGTTTAAATGAAAAGAGTACAAAAAGTGCTTTATTTACAATGGAGTGTTTAAGGAACATCCAAGGACTCTCACATGGAAGAACCCATTTTGATGTCTGGAGTGCGGGACGTCTTCCTCTCGGAGTCCACTCTTTTCTTCACAGAAATGAACTCAGCAGGAAATCAGTCATTAACACATGTTGTGTATGCGAAGTTCTGGAATTTATGTGTAAAACTGTATAGTAATGAAATATTGAAGGCAGTGTCAAACAATGTGATTATAATCTAAGATGTAAAGTACCTTTTGATAGAGAAGGGGTGAGGGTTTATTTGGGTTTCTGGTGGTCAGTGAGGATTAGGGCCGGGCGATATATTTTTCCATATTGGTTTCTAGACCACATCATGATAACCTTTCAAAAACAATTGATATGGCAACACCCCACAGATCACAGTGTCTGGGATGCTCATTTGCCTGGAAGCAGCCGGCAGAAAGCTTTGCTTCGTGAAGCCCCAGCAGATGCCGAGTTGCTGACTTCCCTCCAAAACCACATGAAGGGAAACACACCTCCATTGCCCTGTGTCCTTCCAGCCTCTTTCCTCCCTTGCTCTCTTCTGCCGGTTTGTGTGCCTGACTTAGATATCCTGTGTGCTGTATTTCTTTATGGCTGAAACTGGATTTGCTCTCAGAAGCAAAGTTTTGTGTATCACTGGGGGCCCAGGGAGAACTGTATGCTTTGAAAACTCAGTAAACTATTACTGAAGAACTCCTACTGCCTCTGTGTGTGTTTTTGAGCTCAGCGTGGGAATTGCTCTACACATGGCCCCTACCCTGCCAATACTTGGCTCATGCCCTGCAGTTGCTGTACTCAAGAATGCAAGATGGGTGCATCTGTGTGTGACTTGCTTTTGCACCAAACTCTCTCACCACCACCACCACATGATCTCTGAATACTGCTTCTTCACTAGAACTTCTCCCTGCCTCCTACATGTTCTGAAGAAAACTTAAAATACTGTAATTTAATGGGAGATTTCCCCCAATCCTTATTGCAAGAGGGGGAAGGAGGGGCTGCAGGTACCACGGAAGTCTCCTGACGGGCCCATCTTCCCTCATGAACCCCATGGGGCAACCCCAGAGTTCCTGCTTATTCTGGGGTTTGGGGAAGATAGTATTGTTTATGTTTTGTTGATGATCTTCTGATGTTTTGGAAGAATCAGGCTTTGTACCAAAGCACCCTAGCTCAGCTGAAAGAGCACTTTGACATGAAGGATCTTGGTGAGGTATCCAACTATCTTTCTCTGCAGGTGGAGAGGGACCAAGCAGGTAATTTTCTGGTACAGCAAACACAGAAAATTGCTGATGTATTAACCAGGTTGAATTTGGTTGATGCAAACCCAGCAGACACACCGATGGTGACAGGTTACCAGGTAGATAGTACTGCTGAAGCGTTTTCTGACACTACGCTGTACAGATGCATTCTAGGCAAGTTGAATTTTATGGCTAGATGCTCAAGACCTGACATATCTGTAAGCACTAACCTGCCTAGCAGACATGCCAACAATCCTACTGTTCAGGATTGGAAAGCTCTGAAGCACATAGCCCGCTATTTGAAAGGGACTATGCACTACAGGCTGAGGTTCACCAGTCAGAAGACTGGAGGTCTTGAAATCTTTGCAGATGCTAGTCTTGGAAGTGACACCACGGATGGTACAAGCACTTCTGGAGTGTGCTACAAGTATAACCACTGTCTGTTTGACTGGCTGTGCAAGAAGCAGACGACAGGAAGCCTAAGTTCCTGTGAAGCAGAACTCAATGCTCTGCTATTTTCACTCATGGATTGTGAATGGTTGATGCAACTGTTTAAGGACATCAGAGTTTCTGTGAAATGTCCTATACAAGTGTATCAAGACAATAGATCCTGTTTGGCTTTGCTGAACTCAGAGAGTTGCAAGCAAAGAACCAAGTACTTGCAGATTAAGTTACATCATGCAAGAGAGTGTATTCAGAAAGGACTCATTCAGGGAGAAATGTAAAGTATTGCACTTGGGCAAAAAAAATGAGAGGCAGAAATACAAGATGGGTGACACCTGGCTTGAGAGCAGTACATGTGAAAAGGATCTAGGAGTCTTGGTTGACCACAAACAGTTGGTTGAGCCAACAGTGTGACGTGGCAGCTAAAAAAGCCAATGCAATTCTGGGCTGCATCAATAGGAGTATAGCATCTAGATCAAGGGAAGTAATAGTGCCATTGTATTCTGTTTTTTTTAATAAATTTTTTATTAACGTTTCAAAAGTTTTTATCACAGCAAAGACAAAACAAAAACAATAACATAAACAAAAAAACAATATAAAAAGAAAAAACCCATATAATTTCAACCCTTAATTTCTTATAACTTACTTTCCCGACTTCCTCATACCTCCCCTTTCTGTATCCCAATTTCTGACTAAATTTTTCAGCAAATCCTTCCCTTACTTTTAACTTGATTTTAATGTTACTTATTTTCTTTAACTTGACCGTTACAGCTAATAACCACATATTTTCTAATCCAACATCATTTTAACATTCATTAATTTTACAATAGGGACGCAGGTGGCGCTGTGGGTTAAAGCCTCAGCACCTAGGACTTGCCGATCGAAAGGTCGGCGGTTCGAATCCCTGTGGCGGGGTGCGCTCCTGTCGTTCGGTCCCAGCGCCTGCCAACCTAGCAGTTCGAAAGCACCTTCGGGTGCAAGTAGATAAATAGGGACCGCTTACTAGCGGGAAGGTAAACGGTGTTCCGTGTGCTGCGCTGGCTCGCCAGAGCAGCGATGTCACGCTGGCCACGTGACCCGGAAGTGTCTGTGGACAGCACTGGCTCCCGGCCTATAGAGTGAGATGAGCGCACAACCCTAGAGTCTGGCAAGACTGGCCCGTACGGGCAGGGGTACCTTTACCTTTACCTTAATTTTACAATATTTCTTTAAATAGTCCTTAAATTTTTTCCAATCTTCTTCCGCTGTTTCTCTTCCCTGGTTTCGGATTCTGCTCGTCATCTCTGCCAGACCCATATAGTCTATCACCTTCATCTGCCATTCTTCCAAGGTGGGTAGATCTTGTGTCTTCCAATACTTTGCGATGAGTATTCTTGCTGCTGTTGTAGCATACATAAAAAATGTTCTGTCCTTCTTTAACACCTCTTGGCCGACAATACCCAAGAGAAAGGCCTCTGGTTTCTTCAGGAACGTATATTTAAATACTTTTTTCAATTTATTATAGATCATTTCCCAGAACGCCTTAATCTTTGGGCACGTCCACCAAAGGTGAAAGAATGTGCCTTCATTTTCTTTACATTTCCAACATTTATTATCAGGCAAATGATAAATTTTTGCAAGCTTGACTGGGGTCATGTACCACCTATAAATCATTTTCATAATATTTTCTCTTAAGGCATTACATGCTGTAAATTTCATCCCGGTGGTCCACAACTTTTCCCAGTCAGCAAACATAATGTTATGACCAATATCCTGTGCCCACTTAATCATTGCAGATTTAACCATTTCATCTTGTATATTCCATTTCAACAGCAAGTTATACATTCTTGACAGGTTCTTAGTACTGGATTCTAACAGTTCAGTCTCCAATTTTGATTTTTCCACCTGGAAGCCAATTTTCCTGTCCATCTTAAAAACCTCCATTATTTGATAGTAATGAAGCCAA
Source organism: Podarcis vaucheri (assembly GCF_965113315.1). Classification (NCBI taxonomy): domain Eukaryota; kingdom Metazoa; phylum Chordata; class Lepidosauria; order Squamata; family Lacertidae; genus Podarcis; species Podarcis vaucheri. The sequence goes on along the minus strand of NC_138748.1, from coordinate 74,323,765 downwards.
TCTCTCACTTTTCCTTTTAATTTCTCAAAACTTTGCAATTTCAATCTGTCCCCTTCTTGTTCCAAAATTTCCCAATATCTCGGCCATTTAGCCTCCATATTAAGTTTTTTAACAGCTTTTGCCTCCATTGGTGACAACCACCTTGGAGTTTTACTTTCCGACAAGTCTTTGTATCTAATCCAGACATTATATAGTGCTTTCCTGACAATATGGTTTTTAAAACCCTTATGAGCTTTGGCCTTGTCGTACCACAGATATGCATGCCACCCAAAAATATTGTTAAAACCTTCTAAATCCAAAATGTCAGTGTTCTCAAGAAGTAGCCAGTCTTTCAACCAGCAGAAAGCTGCTGATTCATAGTAAAGATTAAGGTCTGGCAGGGCAAATCCGCCCCTTTCCTTTGTATCAGTTAATATCTTAAATTTTATTCTGGGCTTCTTGCCCTGCCAGACAAATTTAGAAATATCTTTCTGCCACTTCTTGAAACAATACATCTTGTCCAATATTTGCAATGTTTGAAACAAAAACAACATTCTAGGCAATACATTCATCTTTATAACCGCAATTCGACCCAACAAGGAAAGCATCATATTTGACCAAATTTCTAGATCTTTTTTCACTTCTGTCCAAGATTTCTCATAGTTGTCTTTAAATAAGTTCAAATTTTTGCTGTCATATTTATCCCCAAATATTTCACTTTCTTAACCACAGTTAACCCTGTCTCATTCTGAAACCTTTCTTTTTCAAATGATGTTAAATTTTTCTCCAATACCTTCATTTTAGACTTATTCAATTTAAATCCTGCTACTTGACCAAACTCTTGAATTAGTTCCAAAACCCTTTTTGTACTAGATTCAGGCTCTTGTAAAGTAAGTACCAAATCATCTACAAATGCTGTCAGTTTGTACTGTTTGGCTCCGACCTGCACTCCTTTAACCAACTGGTCCCTTCTAATCATGTTCAGCAAAACCTCCAGGACTGATATAAAAAGTAGTGGAGAGATTGGGCATCCCTGAGGTGTCCCTTTTTCTATCTTAAATTCTTTCGTAACCACATTATTTACAATAAGTTTTGCTTCTTGTTCAGAGTATATCGCACCTATACCGTTTTCTAACCCTTGGCCTACCCCCATCCCCCGGAGATTCTTCATCATAAAACTCCAAGAAATATTGTCAAAGGCTTTCTCAGCATCCAGAAATATCAAAACTGCTTTAGTGTTTATGTTCACTTCCAGCTTTTCCAAAATATCAACTATATTCCTTACATTATCTGATAAATGTCTTCTTGGGAGAAAGCCTGCTTGGTCTCTGTGAATCTCCTCCATCAAAACTATTTTCAGCCTTTTTGCTAAAATGTCAGCAAAAAAATTGTAATCCACATTTAATAACGAAATAGGGCGGTAGTTTTTAAGTTGAGTCTTTTCCGTCTCTGTCTTCGGTATAAGTGTGATGTAGGCCTCTTTCCGCGTAGTGCCACTGTATTCTGCTCTGGTCAGACCACACCTGGAGTACTGTGTCCAGTTCTGGGCACCACAGTTCAAGAAGGACACTGACAAACTGGAACGTGTCCAGAGGAGGGCAACCAAAATGGTCAAAGGCCTGGAAACGATGCCTTATGAGGAACGGCTAAGGGAGCTGGGCATGTTTAGCCTGGAGAAGAGGAGGTTAAGGGGTGATATGATAGCCATGTTCAAATATATAAAAGGATGTCACATAGAGGAGGGAGAAAGGTTGTTTTCTGCTGCTCCAGAGAAGCGGACACGGAGCAATGGATCCAAACTACAAGAAAGAAGATTCCACCTAAACATTAGGAAGAACTTCCTGACAGTAAGAGCTGTTTGACAGTGGAATTTGCTGCCAAGGAGTGTGGTGGAGTCTCCTACTTTGGAGGTCTTTAAGCAGAGGCTTGACAACAGAGAACAACGTAAGGTTTACGTACAGAGGTTGCAATTGGGTTGAACCACAGGTACTAAAGGTTACACGGAAAGGGGGAGGATGTTAGGATATTTCCGTTCCACCTTAAAAGGGAGCAGGCTTTGTGAGTCACAGAGTCTGCGTATTTCCTGTTCACAGGATGTTTCTGTTTTGATAGAGCTGTTCTCTCTCTATGCCTGAACACGCAAGCAGGCAGTCATGTTTTTTCCTTTGTTCTGACCAACGCTGAATAAACTTCTAAATAATGCTCTCCTGCATGCATCTTTCGCTGTGCGGATTTCTGCTGATAGAGCGTGCATCAGCTCTGGAATGTGGCAAGCTATTTTCTGGAGCTCGTGTCGCTAATTGCTGATACTGTATCTACGGGAGATCCATGGATCGTCCGGAGGCGACGTGGGGGCCATGATGGGCTTTTTCTCCCTGGCAGTATCCTAACAGTTATATCTTTAAAGTTTAATATTACAAATATTATGCCTGAATGTATCCTTTCAACTTGACAGCTCAGGGAAGTTACCTAGCTTTAAAAATAATATCAAATCATCTCCTTTCCCAGTTTCCTCCATTCCAAAGCTATTTTCCCCTTGCAAAAGGACTCCAGGACGTTCCCAGAGGTGACAATTGCTGGGCTCATTGTTAGCCAAAGGAAGCCAAATCTCATCACCTGACTCGCCTCAGGCTCCAGACATGCAAAGGAACTTCTATTGTACTTTTGGGTGGTGGTACTTAAGAAGAAGAAAAAGAAGAAGAGTTTGGACTTGATATCCCGCCTTTCACTCCCTTCAGGAGTCTCCAAGCGGCTAACATTCTCCTTTCCCTTCCTCCCCCACAACAAACACTCTGTGGGGTGAGTGGGGCTGAGAGACTTCAAAGAAGTGTGACTGGCCCAAGATCACCCAGCAGCTGCATGTGGAGGAGTGGGGAAGCGAACCCGGTTCCCCAGATTACGAGACTACCGCTCTTAACCACTACACCACACTGGTTCTCTATATCCTAGACATATTTGTCTATGCTAGTCTTATACCTGAGTCTTGCCCTGCCATGTCTGCTTATGCTAATCTTGTACCAAGGACTTGTCTGGACATGTTTGCCAAGGTTAACCCCTCCCCTTTTGTGACATGTCAGTGATGTAGCAATGATGCTGTACGAACTGTATTCTGGGATATGGTGGGAAAGTTTTAAAAGTCTTTGTCACCCCATCCTCGGGGTTCAAGTTTGCTCTTTGAACCTATTGCTCAATAAACTTTGGTCTACAGCTATTTGCTCCGGTTGGCTGGACTCCTTCCTTTATTCCGCAGGGACCCGCAGGCTCTGCCCGACCAGCTGGGGGACTGAGCAGCCGCACACCTAGATGTTTCCCCTAACAGTTAGGTCCAGGTCCCTGTTCGCAGGGAGTTCCCAGTCGTTTGGGGTTCATCGCTCCACCGTATTTGCATTCGAATTTGCCAAAATTGTTCGCCATGCCTTGTAAAGGAGCCCATTCCTCCTGTGAGTGTGGGGAACCCCGCCCCCATTATGAGCTCCTGCTTAAGTTGTTACACAAGGGGGACTCCCTGCCCTTCCAACATGTTGCAGGAGCCTTCAAGGAAAACACAAAGTGAGAAATCTCCTGTTTCCTCACAGCCTCAGCCCCCTTGGCCAAGATAGAGACAATAAAATACAAGGACATACACAGAGCTGGGAGTCTGTTGTTGCATGGGGGTGGGGTCCCCACACTCACTCTCTCACACACAGAGACACAGACTCACACACACAGCTGGCCTTCCAGCCCCAGCTCCCTTGGCTGAGCTGGAAACACAATTCTCAATGCAAAGCACACAAAAAGAGATAGAGACAATAAAATACATAGACATACCCAGAGATGGGAGCCCATTGTTGCCTGGGGGTGGGGGTGGGGGTGGTTTCTGTTACAAGAATTTTAAGGTCTTAGATATATAATAAATGTTCATAAATGTACCAAGCAAACACGTACATAAATATATAAACCACATGTCCGAAGAAGCACAGGAAGACAGTCCTGAAATCCTTTTGACTCCCCAGCTGACCAAATGTTTCTCTGCAAGGAAGGAGGAGGTGAAAAAACCTATCTGAGGATGTACAAATTCCAACGCACTTTAGTTCTGGGCTGCTTCACTCCCTGCATGAATTTTACCTGGGTGTGGGGGGGGGGGCGTGTGTGCAAAAGCCAAAGCCCCATTTTCCCCCTTAACACAGGAGTCACAGAGTCCAAGCTGCTGCTCAATGTGCACCAGTACCTAAAACACGGGCAGATCTAATCTCGTGGCATGGGGTGGATTTTGCAATGTAAACATTTTGGGGTGGGAGACCCCACTTTGCAAGTGGGTTGCCGGGATCCGCCCCTCTCCCGCTCTCCTGATCCCCAGAAGGAAGAAGGGAGGGGGGAAACCTTCCTCTCCTTCCCCCACTCAATTCCTTCCCTCCCGGCACATCCTTCTCTCACCCCGCCCCCATACATTGCACCTCCTCCTCCTCGCCATCCGACATCTGTTCCGGGAATGGGAAGGGGGGAAGAGCCCCTTCCCAAACTGCCTGCTTATCCCACAAGTGGAGCTTCTGCGCCGGATTGCTGCTCTGTGCCGTAGTTCTAGGGGCGCATGCTCTCGGAAAGGGGAGAAGGGGCGGCAAGGGACCCCCCCCCCAAAAAAAAAACATTAATGTTGCAGGAAAGGAAAGGAGAATCACGAGCGAGGACAAAGAGGTAAAGGGGTCTCAGGGGGAGGTGACAGAAGGATCCAGAGACCCCCTCAAGCTCCCCAAAGCGCCTGTTGTGGATCTGGATCCCTGCACGCATGCTGCGAAGGGGGTTTTCCTTGGACCCTTAGGAAGCCCACCCAGGGGATCCCAACGAAGCCCCCTCGCCCCATTTCCCCGCACAGGCATCCCTGGGACTGTTAACGGAAAAATCCGAGGGCTCCCTTGGACAAAAACAAAGACACCAACCAGGATAACTTGGAGCAAAACAGCAGCCTGTAGGCTTGGCCTTTATTGATCTGTTGCAACAGGGTGCTCCCCTCACTTGCAGGAGAGAGGAAGGACTCTGAAAAATGGTGTGCAAGGCCTTATAAAAACTTTTGAAATTGCCACCCTGTAGATCAGGTAACCTGAGTGTCCTGTCACCTGGCTGGTTCCCCCTTTCCCCCTCCCCATGATTACTTTCCAGGTGACAGAGGGGAATCTGCAGTTTCCTGCCCCCAGAGGGAAGATCTGATCATTGTCCTTTGTTCCAGTCCATGCTGAATCCACTCCCATATGCAAGTTCTTTGTGATCTTGATGGTCTTCTGTATAGGACCATCAGGGTCGGCATAGCAACTGGGCAGGGCTCCTGTGGATGTGCTGGGATGCTCAAGGGATTATGGCTGGCCTGTATCAAACCTTCCCCATTTTGTAGTCCTTCCTTCATGGAGTAAAATAAAAGTGGAACAGTGCAAATCCGATGTATGGTTGATTTTCTATGAATTTATAACAGAAGCGCAGCGTATGTAGTGTATGAGTGTGAGTGTGTGTGAAGTTTGTACAAACTGAATGATTGGGGGGGGGGTCCTGCTACAGTTCCCCCGTTCGGAAATAAGATTGCAAAGGTGGCTACTTTGCAATCCTTTTCTCCGCACAATTTAAGGTGGTAAATATTAACCTGCTATTCTCCGTCCCAGATGCGTGTGTCCATGTGAACCTGAAAGGGACTTGGATGTCATGCTTCTTAAGGATATTTGCATAGAAATATAACAGTGTAACACTGCACATAGTTAGACATAGGATATCACGTAAAATTAATATTTTGTTGCTCAGTTACTTGTGGTATTCTAGCACCTTGGAAGAAATATTTTCTCAATAGTGGCCTATGCTTTTCATTTAGCAGGAAGGTCCACCAATAACTGAAAAATGCAGTTTGCTACAGGACTCTGTGGGTTCCATGTGGAGAGAGGTGGGCATTAAAGGGTTAAGGGGTGTGAGGGACGCCTGGATAGACCCCTCTGTGCTTCCTCTGCTCGTCTTGGGGGTGGGGTCCTCCGGATGGAGAGATGGGGGGGCGCAGGGCGAGGGGTGATCCGCGCCAAGGGGGGCCTCTGGGTGCAGGGGAGACTCTGCGAGAGATGGATGGAGTCAATGAAGTGGGGAGGGGGAGCATCCCTGGGGCAGGGAAGGGCAGCAATGGGCGGGGGGAGAGATAGGTAGACCAGTCTTTGGGGAGACGTCTCCGTGATGGGGCCCGCGGGGATTCTCTGGAGGGGCCGCCTTGGCTTCTCCCTCCCACCCAGGAATCGGCCACCCCTTCAAGGCAGCCAGAGGGATCTCTAGAAAGTGGGGGTCCCATCCCCCCCACCCCTTCCTTCCTGCAACCTCTATCATCTTCCCACCCCATCAGCCCCTGCCCTGTCCAGACTGTTGCAGGAATCTATGTATAGGTTGGGGGTGGTTGCCCCTCCAGCAGATATCATGCACATGCAGCCCACCACCAAAATCAGCACCATCACTTTTGGGACTTGTCCCCACAAAGCACTTCCATCACAGTTTCTTCCTATCTATTCAAAGGACCTCTGCTGCACAATACCAAATGTATGAATTCACTGATAAATGTCTTTATGTACTGACTCACTGGGAGAACTTCAGAAATTCATATAGACATGTGAGCTCAGCTCCTCAGCAGCCCCTCTGCCTGAGGGATAATCCCTGGCAGCCTGATACCTGAGTGCCAGACAGGTAGCCATTCCAGAAAGAAACAACCCAGATGAAGACAAAAGGGTGTGATTAGCTTGGCTGGGAAACAGGTCAGGGAGGACAATGGATGGCCGGCTGGGGGTGGGGCAAAGGCCAAAGAGAAGAGGCCGACCCCTTTGTCCAAGCCCCTTTTGGTTTTCTTCCTTGCAGGATCAGGATCCTCAGGAGCGTGTCCTGGAGGCCGGATTAAGGTAAGTTCTGGCCTGATTGGAAGGGGCATGGCCCCTCCACCAGGCTAGGCTGCAATTTTGTGGCTTTTCTTTCTGGGCGGGCACCCAGATAGGCCGGGGGGGGGAACCTTTTTGTTTTGCGGTGGCGGGGGGGGGGCATAGCCATCCACCACCCTCTAGCTGTAGGCCGCATGCCGGCCATTTCCCTTCTTGGGGGGGGGGAATAAGTCAGGCCACATGGCGGTCATGTTTGTTTGCACTTCCTCCCCCCTTGTTCCACCCTGGCTACTGACGCACTTCTGCTCCTAGAAGGGAAATGTAAATATCTCTTTTCTTTCACCTGATAGATGTTTGGTGGAGGGCAAGGGGAACCATGGGGCAGGGTCCAGGATGCTCAGATTACAACCACCAGACCTCCCCTTTCATAATGTATTTTGGGGACTGTAACATTGGGATTAGCAGCTAATAAAATTTTGGGTTCTCTTTTGTACGGGGCTTCCATCTTGTTTCACCTGGTGGCAGGCGGGAGTCCTGTCGCGACCGTCTTCAATAAATACCAAGCCTACTGGCTGCTGTTTTGCTCTGGTATTCCCTGCTGGTGTCCTTGTTTTTTCTCCAGGGGGGCCCTCAGATTTCTCCATTAGCAAGACGCACCTTCCTTCCTGCAAGCTTCACCCGCTTCCCACCCCATAAGCCCCTGCCCTGCCCAGATAATAATAATAATAATAATAATAATAATAATAATAATAATAATAAATTTATATAACACCATTCCCCGGGCGAAGCCGGGCTCATGATCAATTAATTAAAATGCATTCTAAAAGCAACTCATTCTAATATAAAATCAAAATCAAATTAATGGCAGATACAGCAATTCTGCCCGGTCCAACCATTGTTCCCCCTGGAGAGGAGAGGAAATCCTGAGAGGAAGAGAGGAGGGGGGAGGCCTTCTCAGAAGCGGCTCTTTGTTTCCGCAATCCCACCCAGGAAGCAGCCAGAAACCTTTCCCTCTCTCTCAGGCTTCCATCTTTAAGTGTCTCTTCTCTGCATGGTTCATTGAGGATGCAGAAGATGTACACCTGTTGTCAGGAACAGGGGTGCCGAGTCCATGGAATGGCTCTCAGGATTGATATAGAAGTTGCATCTCACTTTTTGTAGGCAGTGTCAGACTGACAGACAAGCTGAGATACAATCCATCAAAATTCAATGACAGCGGCTGTGTGAATCCTCGCCATCCGGCTCCTGCTTCGGGAAAGTGGGGGGGTGAGCCCCCCTCCCAACCTGCCTGCTTCTCCCGCAAGTGGAGCTTCTGCGCCGGATTGCTGCTCTGCGCCGTAGCTCTAGGGGGGCGCGCTTTCGGAAAGGGGAGGAGGGGCGGCAGGTAAATCCCCCCCACCCACGTGGATGTTGCAGGAAAGGAAAGGAGAAGCGGGAGCGAGGACAAGAGGTAAAGGGGTCGCGGGGGGAAGGGGAGAGAAGGATCCAGAGACCCCGCCAGCTCCCCAAAGCGCCTTTCATGGATCTGGATCCCTGCACGAGTACAGCGAAGGAGGTTTTCCTTGGACCCTTAGGAAGCCCACCCAGGGGATCCCACGAAGCCCCCTCGCCCCATTTCCCCGCGCAGGCATCCCTGGGGCGCTGTGGGTTCTGCGCGGAAATTGGTGGGCCATGAAAGGGTTAACAGGAGTGAGGGACGCCTGGATAGAGACCCCCCTGTCCTCCCCTGCTCGTTTTGGGTGGGGGCCCTCCAGAGGTAGAGATGGGGGCGCAGGGCTTGGGGTAAGCCGCGCCAAGGGGGGCATCTGGGTTCAGTGGAGACTCTGGGACAGAGGGAGGGAACCAAGGAAGTGGGGAGGGGGAGCATCCCTGGGGCAGGGAAGGGCAGAATTGGGGGGGGGTAGCTAGGAAGACCAGTCTTTGGGGACACATCTCCATCGTGGCGCCCGCGGGGATTCTCTGGAGGGGCCGCCTTGGCTTCTCTCTCCCACCCAGGAATCGGCCACCCCTTCAAGGCAGCCAGAGGGATCCCTGGAAAGTGGGGGGTCGTGTCCCCCCACCCCTTCCTTCCTGCAACCTCTATCCTCTTCCCACCCCATAAGCCCCTGCCCTGTCCAGACTGTTGCAGGAATCTGTATAGGTTGGGGGTGTTTGCCCCTCCAGCAGATATCATGCACATGCAGCCCACCACCAAAATCAGCACCATCACTTTTGTGATTTGTCCCCACAAAACACTTCATCACAGTTTCTTCCTATCTATTCAAAGGACCTCTGCTGCACAATACCAAATGTATGAATTCACTCCGCCAGGCTAGGCTGCAATTTTGTGGCTTTTCTTTCTGGGCGGGCGCCCAGATGGGCCGGGGGGGGGAACCTTTTTGTTTTGCAGTGGCCGGGGGGCATAGCCATCCACCACCCTCTAGCTGTAGGCCGCATGCCGGACATTTCCCTTCTTGGGGGGGGGAGGAATAAGTCAGGCCACATGGCGGTCATGTTTGTTTGCATCTCAAAGGCATTTTTGTTCCTCTAACTTTTTGTAGGCAGTGTCAGACTGACAGACAAGCTGAGATACAATCCATCAAAATTCAATGACAGCGGCTGCGTGAATCTTCCCAGTCCAAGGACCCATTTTCATGATAGACAGCCCCCGTGGCTGGAGGCTCAACACCCAGGGTGTGCCTATACAGGCCAAAGACTGCCAGCATTAGCACAGGTGAGGTGTGTGACCCCCCCTCCAATCGACAGGCTGTGTGTAAATGAGAGTTTGTGGGTGGGATTATCGTTTACAGCAACTCTGTTGCTCCCACAAGGGAGCACCTAGGGGTCAGAACACTCCTCTCCCAAGACCACTTTCTGAACAAGGCCCAGGAGGAAGGAGGGGAACCACTGCAGAGCAGGGCCCCCAGCTCCCCTAGAGGGTCCAGAAGGATACCATGGTCGATGGTCTCCAAAGCCGCTTAGAGATCCAGCAGAACCAGGAAACAGTTTTCCCCTCGGACTCTAGCACATCGGAGATCATCATCCAGTGCAACCAGTGCTGTTTTAGTCCCATGATGAGGCCTGAATCCCAATTGGAAGGATAATGGTGGAAGAAGCTTTCCTGCTGTTGCAGGTAACCCCCTCCCCAGTCATTCAGTTTGTACTTACACGACACACACAACATACACGATGTTTTTCTTATAAATTCATAGTAAATCAACTGTACATCAGATTTACCGTATTTCCCCCTCTATAACACGCAGATTTTTTCTCCTAAAAAGTAAGTGGAAATGTCCATGCGTGTTATTGAGCGAATGTGTGGTCCCTGGAGCCGACTGGCCCGAGTGCATCACACATGTTCTTCGAGGGTCGTCTTCATTGCGGTCAGCAGAAGCCAGGGAAGTGCTTGCTAGGAGGTTTGGCCACTCTGCAGCGCGACTGTGTGTTTGCTAGTGTGTGTGCTTTGTGAGTGTGTGGTTGCCTGTGTTTGTTCACTAGTGTGGGTGCTTGGAGGGAGTGAGAGAGTGACGGACTGCTGCATCTTCTCCTGCAATTTGCCTTTTAAAAAATTGGAAGCAGCGGGGCAGTAAAAACTCCTCCCCTCCAGGCAAGCAGAGGGGAAAGCAGAGCATCCTTCCTTCTAATTCCTCTCCGTGCTGTGCTCTGGTGCTGCTGCTGCGTCTAGGGACTAGCAGGCAACATGCAGGTGGGGGGGGGGAGAGAAAGAGCGAGCTGGCTGGCTTGGGTGGGTGGGTGGGTGGGGGAACTTTTGCCTTCCTTTCCTCCCTCCGGTAAAACCCCTCTCCTGCATTCTTAGCCAGCTGTTTCTCTGCACACCCCTCTCGGTGCTCCTTGCCCCTTCTATGTTTTTCCTTCCCTCCCCACTTAAAACATGGTTACAAAGCACGGATCCTCAGGATCTTTGCATTGGGTCACCCCAAATTCACCATCAGATCACATAGCAATGAACTGATGCAAAAACAGGGCTGCAATGGTGCAAAAAAGTGGTTACAAAGCACGGATCCACATGGATCCTCAGGATCTTTGCATTGGGTCACCCCAAATTCACCATCAGATCACATAGCATATCCATGGCTACAGCCTGCACCAAAAAAAATCACGCACCCACTGTTGCCTGGGGCTGCAATGGTACAAAAACGTGGTTACAAAGCATGGATCCTCAGGATCTTTGCGTTGGGTCACCCCAAATTCACCATCAGATCACATAGCATATCCATGGCTACAGCCGCACCAAAAAAATCTCGCACCCACTGTTGTCTGGGGCTGCAATGGTGCAAAAACTTGGTTACAAAGCACAGATCCACATGGATTAACAGGATTTTTGCATTGGGCTAACCCAAACTCTCTGTCAAATCACATATCTGTGGCCACAGCATGAAGCACAAAAATGATACATCCACTGTTTCATTCAGATATTTTGTTTCTTGTTTTCCTCCTCTAAAAACTATGTGCGTGTTATGGTCAGGTGCGTGTTATCGAGCGAAAAATACAGTACACCGGTCCACTTTTATTTTGCTCCATGAAGAAAGGACTATCAAAGGGGATAGGTTTAATACAGGGTGGCCATAATCCCTTGAGCATACCAGCATATCCACAGGAGCCCTGCCCAGTTGCTATGCCAACCCTGATGGTCCCAGACAGAAGACCATCAAGGTAACAAAGAACTTGCATATAGGAGTGGATTCAGCACGGACTGGAGCAAAGGACAATGATCAGCTCTTCCCTCTGGGGGCAGGAAACTGCAAACTCCCCTTTGTCACATGGAAAGTACTCCTGGGGAGGGGGAAAGGGGGGAACTGGCCAGGTGGCAGGACACTCAGGTTACCACCACAACTCCTCCCTCAACCCCTCCTTTTTGTGATGTATAAGTGATGTAGTTTTAGGGGTGTAGTTTGAGGGGTGTAGTTTGAGGAATTAGTAACTAATAAAAGTTGGGGTCTTCTTTTGTTGTGGGCTTCCATCTTGTTTCACCTGGTGACAGGTGGGAGTCCTGTCGCGACAGTTTTCAGTAACGACCAAGCCTACAGGCTGCTGTTTTGCTCTGGTATCCCTGGCTGCTCTCCTTGTTTTTTGTCCAAGGGAGCCCTCAGATTTCTTCATTAACACTGGTCCTGCACCCCCAAAAGCTCCAGGCACAAGACTTTCATTAACATTGAAGGGGCCATCGGATACTTGGTGATCTTTTCTTCAAAAGACAAATATTCTGAATAATTTTTAATTGATGTATGATATAAACAGCACTTCTGTTTTACATATTCCACATTGGAGAGATTTTGATACACAGGTCTGAGTTCATCGCTCCCCCCGAAACTGATGTGTTAGTAGTACTGCCAGCCTGAACAGTGTGTTTGGGGGTCCTGGGCTGCCTAGACAACAAGACGCCCTTCTCAGCCTGGCTTATATGGTCCCAAGGAAAGCAGAGCAGTACGTTAGGCACCAGCTTGGCTGTAGGAGTTGAATGAAGAAGATGTGCAGGATACCATCCAACTGTCTTAGAGAGTCCACTCTGGATTTGTGTAATTTCTCCTCCATAGCCTTTTCTTCTCCTGAAGATAACTCACGAGGAAGCGAAGGAGTGCACCAAAGTATTACGACCAAAGTTTTCCTTCTCGATGGGCTTTCTTCCCTGGTTGACGAGCCCCATCTGCAGAATGGGCAGAATCTGCCTTCTTGGCTGTGGGATTCACTGTTGTTCTCATCCTCTCCATCCACCAGGGCCTTTCTTCACCTGCAGCAGAATTCCCCAACCCACCAAGAATTTGAGACCCATCAGATATCCTCACCTGGTTTAGCTGGTCGGTTGAAGCTGTTCCTGGGATTGTGGCCCGTATTGCATCCTGAAAGCTTCTGGAAGCCAGAGGTGAGAGCTGAGTGCAGGGTGGGGACCAATGGTGGAGAAATTACCCCATAAGGTGCATGACATTTCCCCCACCAAAGGTACTACCGCTCCCCTAACACCCCATGACATCGTATGATTATGATCTTTAAGACAGAACAGGAATAAATTCATGTCCCCTTCAAGCCATTAATGAATCAATACTACATTTTCAAGATACTACACATTCCACTAAGTACAGTTTATCTATTTGCCTTGAATATCCTGCTTTTTGGTGTCGTTTTAGGATAGTCCTGCATCAGAAGACAGGCACAAGATCAGACAGCACATCTTTCTTTAAAAAATAAAGCTGCTTTATTAACATTGATTGAAGATTTTGAAAGTTGCTCATAAATTACTATCATTTGACATTGCAACTTCACTTGGGAACATGGGTAGGAGGTGAGGGAATGTAGGAGATGTTGAAATAGGAGAAGGTGCAAATGGAGCTTGATGTGTTCTCTTTCCCTTTGTTCTCTTCCTTGAAACCAAAATAGGATTCCCTTTCCTCCCACTCTGAAGAAGGAGATGGAGAAGACAGTCAGAACTCCAGGGGATGGGGCACAATTCCTCCCCATTAGGGATAGAAATTAAAATGTGTGAAATGCGGAATATGCATCATTGAATGAGCACACATAGTGCATATCAACGACCTCCAGCAGGGGAGAAACCGTTTAAAGGTATGGAGTGTGGGAAACGTTTCACTGATAGTGGAAAACTTAGAACTAATCAGCGGACTCACATGGGCAGGAAAGGACTCCAATGCAGGGAGTGTGGGAAGAACTTCAGTCAACATGGGCACTTAAGTTTACATCAACGGATTCACACGGGGGAGAAAACTTTTAAATGTCTGGATTGTGGAAAGAACTTCTATCGGAGTGATAAACTTAGGAGACATCAACGGATTCACACGGGGGAGAAACCATTTAAATGCATGCAGTGCGGAAAGAGCTTCTATCGGAGTGATAAACTTAGAACACATCAACGGACTCACACAGGGGAGAAACCATTTAAATGCATGGAGTGCAGAAAGAGCTTCTATCGGAGTGATAAACTTAGAACACATCAACGGACTCACACAGGGGAGAAACCATATTATTGTATGGAGTGTGGAAAGGGCTTTACTGATAATGGAACCCTTAGAACACATCAACAGACTCACACAGGGGAGAAACCATTTAAATGCATGGCGTGAAGAAAGAGCTTCAGTCAGAGTGGACACCTCAATATACATCAACAGACTCACACAGGGGAGAAACTATATAAATGTATGGAGTGTGAGAAGAGTTTTAGTATTAGTGGGAGCCTTAGAAGACATCAACGGACTCACACAGGGGAGAAACCATTTAAATGTTTGGATTGTGGAAAGAGCTTCAGTCAGAATGGAGAACTTAAATTGCACCAGAGGATTCACACAGGAGAGAAACCATTTAAATGCCTGGAGTGCGGAAAGAGCTTTTCTGATAATGGAACCCTTAGAAGACATCAATGGACTCACACAGGAGAGTAACCATTTAAATGCTTGGAGTGCGGAAAGAGCTTCAGTCAGAATGGAGACCTTAAATTACACCAGCGGATTCACACAGGGGAGAAACCATATAAATGTATGGAGTGTGAGAAGAGTTTTAGTATTAGTGGAAACCTTACAAGACATCAACTGACTCACACAGGAGAGAAACCATTTAAATGCCTGGAGTGCGGAAAGAGCTTTTCTGATAATGGAACCCTTAGAACACATCAACGGACTCACACAGGGGAGAAACCATTTAAATGCTTGGAGTGCGGAAAGAGCTTCAGTCAGAATGGAGACCTTAAATTACACCAGCGGATTCACACAGGGGAGAAACCATATAAATGTATGGAGTGTGAGAAGAGTTTTAGTATTAGTGGAAACCTTACAAGACATCAACTGACTCACACAGGAGAGAAACCATTTAAATGCCTGGAGTGCGGAAAGAGCTTCAGTCAGAATGGAGACCTTAAATTACATCAGCGGATTCACACCGGGGAGAAACCATATAAAGGTCTGGAGTGCGGAAAGAGCTTTTCTGATAATGAACAACTTAGAAGACATCAACGGACTCACACAGGAGAGAAACCATTTAAATGCCTGGAGTGCGGAAAGAGCTTTACTGATAATGAACACCTTAGAACACATCAACGGACTCATACGGGGAGAAACCATATAAATGTATAGAGTGCAGAAAGAGCTTTAGTGATAATGTAAGCCTTAGAACACATCAACGGACTCACACAGGGGGAAACCATATAAATGTATGGAGTGTGAGAAGAGTTTTAGTATCAGTGGAAGCCTTAGAAGACATCAACGGACTCACACAGGGGAGAAACCATTTAAATGCTTGGAGTGCGGAAAGAGCTTCAGTCAGAATGGAGACCTTAAATTACACCAGCGGACTCACACAGGGGAGAAACCTTTTAATTGCATTGAGTGTGGAAAGAGCTTCAGTCAGAATGGAATCCTTAGAAAACATCAGCAGACACACAGGGGAGAAACTCTTTAAATGTATGGTGTGTGGTAGGAGCTTCAGTCAGAGTGGAACCCTTGATTTATGTCAACAAACTCACACAAAACACAAACCTTATAAATATCAGGAAAGTAGATAGAGGTTCAGTCCTAGTACAAGATCTAAATCAACAGATTCACAGACAGGAAGAACTTTAGGAGTTGAAACCATACAAACAATCAACAAACTCAAAGGAGAAGCAGTTTAAATGAAAAGATTGCAAAAGTGCTTTATTTACATACACTTCAGGTTACAGACTCTGCTAACCCAGAAATAGTACCTTGAGTTATGTACTTTGCTTCAGCATGAGAACAGAAATGGTGCTCCAGTGGCGTGGCGGCTGCAGGTGGCCCCATTAGCTAAAGTGGTGCTTCAGGTTAAGAACAGTTTCAGGTTAAGAACGGACCTCTGGAACAAATTAAGTACTTAACCCGAGGTACCACTGTATGGTTGTAAACCAAGGTTCCACTGTATACCCCCAAAGGCTATAAAAACTCCTAGGTCTGGCCAATAAACTCAGGAGCCAGGAGGAGATAAGAATCCGACGATTTTATTACAGGCCGTCAGTATTGGGAATGGGAAAGGACCTTTCAACTTTTTAAAGAAAATTATGGGATGAGAGACTACTCAACAGCCCAGCTCGCCAGGTACTAGTCCCCTGTGGGTCCATGCGGTCAGTAAACGAAGGAAATTCCAGCCAAGCAATTTGGAGCAAAGAGCAGTCAGTAGACTGAGATCCTTTACTGTTGTGCAACAGGTTTAAACAGCAGTGAGGGAACTCTGACCCTGGGGCCACACTGACTTTTAAAACTTTCCCACCAAATCCCAGAATACAGTTCGCACAGCATGATCAATGCATTATTGCTACATCACTAAAACGTCACAAAGGGGAGGATTACACAAGATTAGCATAGGCAGATATGTCAGGGCAACACCCAAGTACAATAAAAAAATTCCTTCCTGTAGCACCTTAAAGACCAGGAAGAGATAGCTATCTGCCAATCTCCGATTCCCACCACCCTTCTGAGTAATACCCCTCCCCACCTTCTCTATATATAGAAGGATCTGGCAACTTCTGTTTCAGTGTATCTGAAGAAGTGTGCATGCACACGAAAGCTTATACCAAGAACTAACTTAGTTGGTCTTTAAGGTGCTACAGGAAGGAATTTTTTTATTTTGACTATGGCAGACCAACACGGCTTCCCATCTGTAACCCAAGTACAATATTAGGCAAACATGTCTCAAGTACCCACCACCCAAAAGGACAACAGAGCTTCCTTTAATGTCTGCAGCCTGGTGAGATTTGGCTGGTGATGAGATTTGCCTTCCCTTGGCTAACAGTGAGCCCAGCAATTGTCACCTCTGGGCATTTCCTCGGGTAGGAGGTGTGTCTACACATCTTCACCCTTGGGGAGGTGGTGCTGGTTTCTGTGTGTTGCCATTGTGCCGTGCTCTTGGAGTCACAGGACTCTGTTTTGCATTCCAGAGACATTCCAGACTGTTGGAAGTCTCACGGAAGACAGGAGACGGATGTGATGTTACTGTTTCCTGTTCCTATGTTTTTCAGTTGCTCTCTGCTTTCACAGAGAGAGCGTGTATATTTCTTTTCTGTCTGCGTAGTTAGAAATAAAACTCTTTAGCAATGTAGCAAATAAACTTCTCGTCCTTCCCTGCGTGCTGGATACTCTGCTGAATCGGGAGTGTGCTTGGAGCCTCATCAAAGGCTCAGGTCATTAATCATCATCGGAGGAGCTCGGTCGAACCCAGGTCCGACAGGTGGCAGGAAAAAAGAGTCCTTTTTCCAAGGGCAAAATAGCATTGGAATGGAGGAAACTGGCAAAGGAGTTGATTTTATATGATTTTTTAAAGCTAGGTATCTTCCCTGAGCTGTCAAGCCAAAAGGATACATTCAGGCATAATATTTGTAACATTTAACAACTTTAAGGATGTGCCCCGCCCTGCCTTGTAATTTCTGTAACAAATACCTTCCTGAGATTTTTTTCTTTTTTTTGGGGGGGGGGGTCACAGTTCAGCTTCATTCAGAAGAAAACATTACTAAAGGAGGGGAAATATAAAATGCACATTGAAAACAGCATAATCAGCAAGAGAATAAAATATTATCATAATCCTAGAACACAGACTATATCTTGCTTTTCACCACTTCTGGGTCTTAAAGCAGCTTCCGGGTTCCTCTCGCCTCAGAATTTAACTCCCTGTGTCCTCTTATATGTCACTCCCCTCCTTCTATAGCACAAAATTGTCACATTTAAGAAATGTAGCAAATGGTATATGCAGAAAATAAAGATAAACTAACAGTCTCATTCTTAAATGCCATGCAGTCATAATAATAATAATAATAATAATAATATTTATACCCCGCCCATCTGGCTGAGTCTCCCCAGCCACTCTGGGCGGCTCCCAATTGAGTCTTAAAAACAGTGCAGCATTAAATATTAAAAACCTCCCTAAACAGGGTTGCCTTCAGATGTCTTTTAAAGATAGGATAGCTGCTTATTTCCTTCACATCTGAAGGGAGGGCATTCCACAGGGTGGGCGCCATCACCGAGAAGCCCCTCTGTCTGGTTCACTGTAAGCTTACTTCTCACAATGAGGGAACTGCCTGGACCTCAGTGTCCGGCTTGGATGATGGGGGTGGAGACGCTCCTGTGGAAGTTGATTGATCTGGCGCGACCCCCGCTAATTGATTTACGATCCTCAATTAGCTCTTTACTGCCCGGCACACTTCTCCTGCCGCACGCTCTGCTCCGAGCTCTCAGTCACGCCGTAGCAGAGATATCACAGCGGTGTAAGACTGTCACGTAGCTTTGGCTTCCAGACAAACACACACAGTCCAGGTTTGTCTATTTACAGCTTTTATTCCAACATTTCTCAGGAATTTCCAGGACTATTTGCAGCCATGACAAAACTGCATCCTTTCCCCACAAAGTACAGAGTGGGACTGGCATACTCTTCCCAAGCTCCTCCCAAGCTTCCAAAATTGACGTCAGAATGGTGTGGCATCATGGGAAAAACTTAACCTGTTAAGTTCCAACCTCAACACCCCCCCTTGCTGCACCTTCTGACAAGACCCTTTTGAGTTCAACGCCTTACCCTTTGCCTTGTGCTCCTTCCCAGCGTCTTTTCCAGGCACCTGTTGAACCCTTTCAACACTTCCAGAATCACACTGTGCGAATTTCGCCCACGCACATGTTGCCTGGTACCTTTCAGGTGGAATGCCCTTTGTTGTGCGACTAGACCTTCTGGGCATAAACTCAGATGTTACCTCTGCCTCACTGCCACCAGGAAATGTGTCCTCAGCATCACGGGATTCCCCCTCTGACTTAAAACGTTTTCGAATCCTCTCCATTACACTCACAGGGGAACTAGGCTCACTTTTGGCCTCCCTTTTTACAACTTGTGGAGAAACTATCGATACCTCCTCCTGTTCCTGACTTTGGTCAGTTACCTGATCGTCATCATCAGATTCAGCCTCTCCTTCCTCCCCCTCAGAATCTTCCTGTTCTGAGAGACACTCTGAAAGAACATCACGCTTGACAGCAGCTTGTGTCTTTTTATCCTGCTCATAGAACTCAGCGTGTTTACTGATCAGTAACTTACTCTGATCACCTGATGGAAATGCAAACCTCCATGCACTCGCTGTTGGCTCATACCCACAGAAGATCATTTTTCGGAACTTGGATCCATCTGGCCCCTGCAAAGCAGCAGGTACCGGCACAGACGCACGTGACCCGAACATACGCAAAAAATGAATCTGGGGTCTCCTGCCATGCAACAGCCCAAATGGTGTGTCCCCTACCATGGAATTGTAGGTGCGATTCCAGGTGAAGCTTACATACTTGATTGCCTCCAGCCAAAACCTTGGAGGTAACCCAGAATCTTCCAGCAACACCTGTGCAGTTTTAACCAGAGCCTGACACTTCCGCTCTGCCACCCCCCCCTGATTGGGTGAAGTCACTGTGTGACGTATCCCTTTCTTGCGAAAGTACTTCTGCAAAGCAGAACCTGTAAACTCAGCTCCTCTGTCACTTGTGACAGCTTGCACTTTGGTGGAAAACCTTTGTTCCACCCCCTCAATCCACCCTTTGATCAGCTGTGCTGCATCATCCTTGGATTTGAGGCCATGTATCCAGGAATTCTGAGTAAAATCCTCCTGCATCGAGAGCAGAAACCTTGACCCTCCCAGACTTGGTTCCTCTACAGGACCCCACAAATCTATGTGAATCATTTCAAAAGGCCTAGTGGTTATCCTTTCAACCTTTGGATAACTGCATCCTTTTACCTTTGCCAGTTTGCAAGTTTCACAATTTACAGCATGTCCACATTCTGAGATCTTACAACCATTGGAAACTTCTGGCAGCACCTGTAGTTCTTCAAGAGAACTATGAGCTGTACGTGTATGCCAAGCATGTACGCATGAATCATGATTGGGAATTGTAGCACGCAGTGCTTGTGCTTTCTCAACCTTCCCACCACCCTCCAAAGACGTTTTAAGAATGAAGAGATCATTTTGCCCCTTTTTAACCTTGGCAAGCATCCTCCCTCCTTTGGAGATTGTGCAAACATCACCCTGAAAACAAACCGTAAATCCCTTTTTCAGTAAATAAGGCACAGATAAAAGACAGTGGTGCATCCCGGGAACAGTACAACACTCCAACGTTTCCTGTAAAATACAAAAATGCAAATTTACAGCATTAGTCATATTTCTTTTCTGTCCATTTGCAAACAGTACAGTTTTCCCGGCAGGAATTGCCGTGCAGTTCCACCTCTCGACAGCAAGTGTCTCTGGAATCAAATTGCGATTAGCTGCTGAGTCAATAACAAAACTTAGCTCTTGGCTTGCCCCACGGCTGTCTTCAGCCAACGCCAGACTAGCCGTGATTTGATAAGTCTCCTGACGTTGTTTTCCTCGTCCTTCTCTTGCGTTCCCACGCTGACCTCCCCTTCCAGACTGGTTCCCATGGAAACCCGACTGATTCCCATGGAAGGTGTCCTTGAAGCCTTCCTGTGCAGCTGCTCTCACTTTCTGTGGGCAGTCTCTTTTGAAATGACCGTGAGATCCACACACGTAGCACCGACGAAATCCAGTGGAAAAACACTGCCTGGGGCTCCTCCCAGCTGGCCTCCTTCTCCTTCTTCCGGAGAAGCACTCCTTGCCAGATCCGCCCCCCCTGAACTGCCGCTCCATTCCAGCAGATTCAGTGGAAAACTTTTCAAACTTGCCTTTGGAACTTTCCGCCCCCCCGACTTGCTCACTAGCACTCCTTGAGGCTAAATCATCAGGAACAGGGGCTCCAGCCATCTCTAGGCTATCAGCTTCCATCTGCTCTTGGCCTCCTGCTGAGCCTTCACACAGACGTTTCAGCACACTCCAGGCCTCACACGCAGATTCAATGCTTTCCAGATGATGTTGCAAATTAGCATGAACACCTGCTCTCAACATGCAGACCTCAGCTCTCATAGCTTTCTCCCTCTGCATTTTCTCCTCCAGAGAAACAGACTTCAGCTTTCCTGCATCTCTGTCCACCAGTTGCACTGGTTCCCTCTGGGAAATGTCCCAAACCTCCGTGGCTATGAACCACGCTCTCACCCATCTTGCCCAGGTATTCCACGCTTGGGCGGTGAGTTCCTCAAGCTGTTCAAACGGAGCTTGAATCACCTCCTGGCCATCTGCCATGTTTTCCCGTTCTCCCAAGTGGGCCCCAAGCTGTACTTACAAAAGCACCAGCTCATCTGGCGTGGAGAAACGTTTCCTTGCTGCTCTCAGCTCACAGCTCCACAGCATTCAGCAACAGCATCTTTCAGCTTGCTTGCTTGCTTGCTTCCGTGCTCCTCTGCTAGACACCGCAGATTTCTCAGCTCCCGGCAGCTCTTCCGTGACAGTTTTACGATAGGTTATTTAGGCTACCCATAACCTGTGGAAGTTGATTGATCTGGCGCGACCCCCGCTAATTGATTTACGATCCTCAATTAGCTCTTTACTGCCCGGCACACTTCTCCTGCCGCACGCTCTGCTCCGAGCTCTCAGTCACGCCGTAGCAGAGATATCACAGCGGTGTAAGACTGTCACGTAGCTTTGGCTTCCAGACAAACACACACAGTCCAGGTTTGTCTATTTACAGCTTTTATTCCAACATTTCTCAGGAATTTCCAGGACTATTTGCAGCCATGACAAAACTGCATCCTTTCCCCACAAAGTACAGAGTGGGACTGGCATACTCTTCCCAAGCTCCTCCCAAGCTTCCAAAATTGACGTCAGAATGGTGTGGCATCATGGGAAAAACTTAACCTGTTAAGTTCCAACCTCAACACCCCCCCTTGCTGCACCTTCTGACAAGACCCTTTTGAGTTCAACGCCTTACCCTTTGCCTTGTGCTCCTTCCCAGCGTCTTTTCCAGGCACCTGTTGAACCCTTTCAACACTTCCAGAATCACACTGTGCGAATTTCGCCCACGCACATGTTGCCTGGTACCTTTCAGGTGGAATGCCCTTTGTTGTGCGACTAGACCTTCTGGGCATAAACTCAGATGTTACCTCTGCCTCACTGCCACCAGGAAATGTGTCCTCAGCATCACGGGATTCCCCCTCTGACTTAAAACGTTTTCGAATCCTCTCCATTACACTCACAGGGGAACTAGGCTCACTTTTGGCCTCCCTTTTTACAACTTGTGGAGAAACTATCGATACCTCCTCCTGTTCCTGACTTTGGTCAGTTACCTGATCGTCATCATCAGATTCAGCCTCTCCTTCCTCCCCCTCAGAATCTTCCTGTTCTGAGAGACACTCTGAAAGAACATCACGCTTGACAGCAGCTTGTGTCTTTTTATCCTGCTCATAGAACTCAGCGTGTTTACTGATCAGTAACTTACTCTGATCACCTGATGGAAATGCAAACCTCCATGCACTCGCTGTTGGCTCATACCCACAGAAGATCATTTTTCGGAACTTGGATCCATCTGGCCCCTGCAAAGCAGCAGGTACCGGCACAGACGCACGTGACCCGAACATACGCAA
Organism: Podarcis vaucheri; assembly: GCF_965113315.1. Taxonomy (NCBI): domain Eukaryota; kingdom Metazoa; phylum Chordata; class Lepidosauria; order Squamata; family Lacertidae; genus Podarcis; species Podarcis vaucheri. The sequence continues at coordinate 74,301,497 of NC_138748.1, read as the reverse complement.
AAAATGAATCTGGGGTCTCCTGCCATGCAACAGCCCAAATGGTGTGTCCCCTACCATGGAATTGTAGGTGCGATTCCAGGTGAAGCTTACATACTTGATTGCCTCCAGCCAAAACCTTGGAGGTAACCCAGAATCTTCCAGCAACACCTGTGCAGTTTTAACCAGAGCCTGACACTTCCGCTCTGCCACCCCCCCCTGATTGGGTGAAGTCACTGTGTGACGTATCCCTTTCTTGCGAAAGTACTTCTGCAAAGCAGAACCTGTAAACTCAGCTCCTCTGTCACTTGTGACAGCTTGCACTTTGGTGGAAAACCTTTGTTCCACCCCCTCAATCCACCCTTTGATCAGCTGTGCTGCATCATCCTTGGATTTGAGGCCATGTATCCAGGAATTCTGAGTAAAATCCTCCTGCATCGAGAGCAGAAACCTTGACCCTCCCAGACTTGGTTCCTCTACAGGACCCCACAAATCTATGTGAATCATTTCAAAAGGCCTAGTGGTTATCCTTTCAACCTTTGGATAACTGCATCCTTTTACCTTTGCCAGTTTGCAAGTTTCACAATTTACAGCATGTCCACATTCTGAGATCTTACAACCATTGGAAACTTCTGGCAGCACCTGTAGTTCTTCAAGAGAACTATGAGCTGTACGTGTATGCCAAGCATGTACGCATGAATCATGATTGGGAATTGTAGCACGCAGTGCTTGTGCTTTCTCAACCTTCCCACCACCCTCCAAAGACGTTTTAAGAATGAAGAGATCATTTTGCCCCTTTTTAACCTTGGCAAGCATCCTCCCTCCTTTGGAGATTGTGCAAACATCACCCTGAAAACAAACCGTAAATCCCTTTTTCAGTAAATAAGGCACAGATAAAAGACAGTGGTGCATCCCGGGAACAGTACAACACTCCAACGTTTCCTGTAAAATACAAAAATGCAAATTTACAGCATTAGTCATATTTCTTTTCTGTCCATTTGCAAACAGTACAGTTTTCCCGGCAGGAATTGCCGTGCAGTTCCACCTCTCGACAGCAAGTGTCTCTGGAATCAAATTGCGATTAGCTGCTGAGTCAATAACAAAACTTAGCTCTTGGCTTGCCCCACGGCTGTCTTCAGCCAACGCCAGACTAGCCGTGATTTGATAAGTCTCCTGACGTTGTTTTCCTCGTCCTTCTCTTGCGTTCCCACGCTGACCTCCCCTTCCAGACTGGTTCCCATGGAAACCCGACTGATTCCCATGGAAGGTGTCCTTGAAGCCTTCCTGTGCAGCTGCTCTCACTTTCTGTGGGCAGTCTCTTTTGAAATGACCGTGAGATCCACACACGTAGCACCGACGAAATCCAGTGGAAAAACACTGCCTGGGGCTCCTCCCAGCTGGCCTCCTTCTCCTTCTTCCGGAGAAGCACTCCTTGCCAGATCCGCCCCCCCTGAACTGCCGCTCCATTCCAGCAGATTCAGTGGAAAACTTTTCAAACTTGCCTTTGGAACTTTCCGCCCCCCCGACTTGCTCACTAGCACTCCTTGAGGCTAAATCATCAGGAACAGGGGCTCCAGCCATCTCTAGGCTATCAGCTTCCATCTGCTCTTGGCCTCCTGCTGAGCCTTCACACAGACGTTTCAGCACACTCCAGGCCTCACACGCAGATTCAATGCTTTCCAGATGATGTTGCAAATTAGCATGAACACCTGCTCTCAACATGCAGACCTCAGCTCTCATAGCTTTCTCCCTCTGCATTTTCTCCTCCAGAGAAACAGACTTCAGCTTTCCTGCATCTCTGTCCACCAGTTGCACTGGTTCCCTCTGGGAAATGTCCCAAACCTCCGTGGCTATGAACCACGCTCTCACCCATCTTGCCCAGGTATTCCACGCTTGGGCGGTGAGTTCCTCAAGCTGTTCAAACGGAGCTTGAATCACCTCCTGGCCATCTGCCATGTTTTCCCGTTCTCCCAAGTGGGCCCCAAGCTGTACTTACAAAAGCACCAGCTCATCTGGCGTGGAGAAACGTTTCCTTGCTGCTCTCAGCTCACAGCTCCACAGCATTCAGCAACAGCATCTTTCAGCTTGCTTGCTTGCTTGCTTCCGTGCTCCTCTGCTAGACACCGCAGATTTCTCAGCTCCCGGCAGCTCTTCCGTGACAGTTTTACGATAGGTTATTTAGGCTACCCATAACCTGTGGAAGTTGATTGATCTGGCGCGACCCCCGCTAATTGATTTACGATCCTCAATTAGCTCTTTACTGCCCGGCACACTTCTCCTGCCGCACGCTCTGCTCCGAGCTCTCAGTCACGCCGTAGCAGAGATATCACAGCGGTGTAAGACTGTCACGTAGCTTTGGCTTCCAGACAAACACACACAGTCCAGGTTTGTCTATTTACAGCTTTTATTCCAACATTTCTCAGGAATTTCCAGGACTATTTGCAGCCATGACAAAACTGCATCCTTTCCCCACAAAGTACAGAGTGGGACTGGCATACTCTTCCCAAGCTCCTCCCAAGCTTCCAAAATTGACGTCAGAATGGTGTGGCATCATGGGAAAAACTTAACCTGTTAAGTTCCAACCTCAACAGCTCCTTCAGGGATACAGGACAGAGGCTGTTTAGGGCTTTAAAGATAAGCACCAACACTATGAACTGTGCTCAGAAACGTACTGGGAGGCAATGCAGATCTCTCCAGACCGGTGTTATGCGGCAGCCACTCCCAGTCACCAGTCTAGCTGCGACATTCTTGATTAATTGCAGTTTTCCGGGTCACCTTCAAAGGTAGCCCCACGTAGAGCGCATTGCAGTAGTCCAAGCGGGAGATAACTAGAGCATGCACCACTCTGGCCAGACAGTCCGCGGTCAGGGAGGGTCTCAGCCTGTGTACCAGATGGAGCTGGTAGACAGCCACCCTGGACACAGAATTAACCTGCACTTTCATGGACAGCTGTGAGTCCAGAATGACTCCCAGGCTGCGCACCTGGTCCTTCAGGGGCACAGTTACCCCATGCAGGACCAGGGAGTCCTCCACACCTGCCCACCCTCTGTCCCCCAAAAACAGTACTTCTGTCTTGTCAGGATTCAACCTCAATCTGTTAGCAGCCATCCATCCTCCAACCGCCTCCAGACACTCACACAGGACCTTCACCGCCTCCACTGGTTCTGATTTAAGAGAGAGGTAGAACTGGGTATCATCTGCATACTGATGAACACCCAGCCCAAACCCCCTGATGATCTCTCCCAGCAGCTTCATATAGATATTAAAAAGCATGGGAGAGAGGACGGAACCCTGAGGCACCCCACAAGTGAGAGCCCAGGGGTCTGAACACTCATCCCCCCCCCCACATTCTGGACACGGCCCAGGAGGAAGGAGCGGAACCACTGTATGACAGTGCCCCCAGCTCCCAGCCCCTCTAGATGGTCCAGAAGGATGTTATGGTTGATGGTGTCAAAGGCCGCTGAGAGATTCAGCAGAACTAGGAAACAGCTCTCACCTTTGTCCCTAGCCCGACGGAGATCATCAACCAGTGTGACCAAGGCAGTTTCAGTCCCATGGTGAGGCCTGAATCCCGATTGGAAGGGATCCAAATGGTCCACATCCTCCAGGAGTGCTTGGAGTTGTTCAGCAACCACCTGCTCAGTCACCTTGCCCAAGAATGGTGGATTTGAGACTGGGCGATAGTTGGTCATGTTAGCCGGGTCTAAAGATGATTTTTTAAGAAGCGTTTTAATGACCGCCTCTTTCAGCAGGTCTGGGAAGGCTCCCTCACAGAGGGAAACATTCACCACCCGGCAGAGGCTACTTTCTGAGGGTGTAGAAATTGCAACGCGCTTTACTTCTGGGCTGCTTCATTCCTCGCATGGGGGGGGGGGGCTCTGCGCGCAAACAGATCAACAGCTGCCTTGCTTTCTTCCTGGCCTCATTGTGTTACCTCTGACGGAGACAGAAGGGAGGAATTTTACCTGAGTGTCGGGAGGGGGTGTGCAAAAGCCCAAGCCCCATTTTCTCCGTAACACAGGAGTCACAGCGCCCAACCCGCTGCTCAATGTGCACCAATACCTAAAACATGGAATGGATCTAAGATCATGGCGTGGGGTGGGGGAGGGAAGGATTTTCAATATAAAGATTGTAGGGGGGGACCGCACTTTGCAAATGGATTGCCGGGATCAGCCCCTCTCCCGCTCTCATCACCTGAACGAAGAAGGGAGGGGGGAACCTTCATCTCCTCCCCCCCCCCAATTCCTCCCTTCCCGGTACATCCTCCTCTCACCCCGCCCCCACAACCCCAAATCCCTCCACCGTGCGCTGCACCTCTTCCTCCTCCTCCAATCCGGCTTCTGTTTCCGGAATGAGGGGGAAAAGCCCCCCTCCTAAACTGCCTGCATTTCCCGCAAGTGGAGCTTCTGCGCCGGATTGCTGCTCTGGGGCGTAGCTCTAGGGGGGCGCGCTTTCGGAAAGGGGATGAGGATGGGAAGAGGAGGGTCCCCGCCCCCCGTGGATGTTGCAGGAAAAGAAAGGAGAATCGGGAGGACAAAGAGGTAAAGGGCTCCCGGGGGAGCGGAGAGGGGAGAAAAGGACCCAGAGACCTCCGCCAGCTCCCCAAAGCGCCTTTCGTGGGTCGCATGGGAAGGGCCTGGATCCCTGCACGTGTGCTGCGAAGGGGGCTTTCCTTGGCCCCTTAGGCGCCTTGGCAGGAGCGGACATGGGGAACCTACGCAGGGGGTCCCCACGAGGACCCCTTGCCCCGTTTCCCCCGCGTAGGCATCCCTGGGGCCCTGTAGGCTCCGCACGGATAAAGGCGGGCCGTGAAAGGGTTAACGGGCATGAGAGACGCCTGGATAGAGACCCCCCCCCTGTCCCTAAATTGTGCGTCTTGGGGTGGCCCCTCAGGATGGAAAGATGGGGGATGAGGGCTGAGGCGCGCCAAGGGGGGCCTCTGGGTTCAGGGGAGACTCTGGGACAGAGGGAGGGAGTCGAGGAAGTGGGGAGGGGGGCATCCCTGGAGCAGGGAAGGGCAGCATTGGGGGGGGGAGATAGGAAACCAGTCTTTGGGGAGACTTCTCCATGGTGGCACCGGCGGGGATTCTCTGGAGGGGCCGCCTTGGCTTCTCCCTCCCACCCAGGAATCAGCCACCCTTTCAAGGCGACCAGAGAGGGATCCCTGGAAAGTGGGTGGTCGTATCCCCCCACCCCTCCTTCCTGCAGGCTCCATCCTCTTGCCACCCCATAAGTCCCTGCCCTGTCCAGGAAGAGAAGAGAGGAGAGGCCTTCTCAGAAGCAGCTCTTCGTTTCCACAGTCCCACCCAGGAAGCAGCCAGAAACCTTTTCCTCTTTGTGGTAAACCTTCGCCCCCAGCCGCTCGCCCCTCCCTCACCTGTCTTTGCTCCCCTGCCAGACCAGGTTTCTTGAGCAGGGCCGGCAGGCGTGTTTACATTTACAGAAACAGAACAAAATAGACCCGGTAGGGCTGCCACCACTCCCTCTGTTCCAGGGGATCCAGGACCACAACCCAGGGAGAAGGCTGTGACCCCTTATCACTGGCTATCCCCACTCCACAAGCTGTATCCACAAACTTGCAGACAGAAATTACACGGTAGAGCGTAACCAAGCGTAAGGCTAGGAATTAGCTATTCCCCTGGTAAGGCACATAAATCAAACAGTTTCTTCTTTAAAAATTTATTTTAAAAGAACAACAAAAAACATGCTAAAACAGCAGGCACTTCTTTGGCAGTTACAAGCAAGAAAAATAAGAACATTGTAAAATCTAACTGGCTTACGTACTCACAACTAAGAGAGAGATAGAATGGTTAAAGTCCTTCCAAAGTTCCGCATTCAGAGTCGTTTCCGATTCTCCATCACAAAGGATGAAAGGACAGCTACTAGTGGGAACATCAGTTGCAGAGCGCGCCTTCTCAGCCATTCCCAAGATCTTTTATCCCCAATTTGCAAGTAGCGTCGGAACCCCAAAACCAATCATAACTCCTGATTATTTTTTGAATTCTCCAATGACCGGCTTGTGGGTCAATCAATCTAACTTCTGGCAGCTGGACTCATTAAGAAGCCAGAACCTAAATCAAAGGGGTTCCTCCCTTCCTTAGTGTTTATGCAGGTACACATTCTCAGGCAATTAAGGCAGATAACATCACTGAGAGAATGCACATAACTTCGAACCCAGGTGTCAAGGCTTTCATTAAATCAAGAGTTTCCTTTCCCATAGTTCTTGTGGCTAGTTGGTTACCCACAAGGCCTCACTTTTGTTACTTGACCAAGAAATAGCTTCTAAACAAACACTAACTTTACTACACTCTCTCTCAGGCTTCCATCTTTAAGTTTCTCTTCCACTGCATGGCTCCAGTACAAATAAAAGACAGTAAAACATCAGACATTAAAAATCTCCCGATAGAGGGTTGCCTTCAGCTGTCTTCTAAATGTCAGAATGTTGCCCATTTCCTCGCCCTCTGCCTGCTTCCCTGTAACTTCACTTCTCGCAGGGGGGGGGGGATCAGCAGAAGACCTTCGAAGGAGGACCTCCCTGTCCAGACTGAGCAATGTTGGTGGAGATGCTCCTTCAGGTCTACAGGGCTGAGGCTGTTGAGGGCTTTAGGTTGCAGATCTTGCTGCTCCATAACGATCTCATTCAGCAAATAAATTTATTACTAAATGCAAAGAAGCATAACAGGATTCAAAAAATAGCAAAAACTTAACTTACATAAAACCCTAACTCAACATACCAAAACTGCACTCAAGTAAGAATCACACAAGCAGAGTAGAGAAATAGGAGACTAGGAAGTGGGACCAGGCGCCTTTCGGCCTTGTAATTTATATTCCATTAAATGTCAGAGTAACCGTGGGACTAGATAACAAGCCTGGCTCACTCCAGTTTAAACCAGCTTCATCTGGTTCCCCCCAAAAAGAAAGGTTCTTCATAACCTCATCGCAACTTATCCCACCACCAGCTCTCAGCAGAAAGGAAACTGCCGAGTTTCAGGAAGCCTGCATTAGATCAATACTTTTCTTTGCCTGGAAAATGCAACCATGACAATTTAAAGATCAGCACTAACAATTTGAATTGTGCTTGAAAATGTGCTGGGAGCCAGGAAAGATCCTTTAGGAGCAGTGATATGTGGTCTCGGTGGCTGCTCCCATTCAGTTGCAGTTTTGGGTCACCTTCTAAGGTAGCCCCATGTAGACCACATAGCAGTAGTCCAAGCTGGAAACAACCAGAGCATGCAGCACTCTGGCGAGACAGTGTGCGGGGAAGGAGGGTCTCAGCCTGCGTTCCAGATGGAGCTGCTAGACAGCTGCCCTGGACACAGAATTGAGCTGCGCCTCCATGGTCAGCTGTGAGTCCAAAATTACCCCTAGGCTGTGCACCTGGTCCTTTAGGGCCACAGTTACCCCATTCAGAACCAGAGGGTCCCCCACACCTGCCCACCCCTTGTTCCACAGGGACAGTATTCTGTCTTGTCAGGATTCAAGCTCAATCTGTTAGCCGCCACCCATCCTCAAACCACCTCCAGGCACCAACACAGGGCATTCACCACCTTCACTGGTTCCGATTTAAATGAGAAGAAGAGCTGGGTATCACCCACGTACTTGTGAACACCCAGCCTAAAACCCCTGATGATCTCTCCCAGCGGCTTCATATAGATATTAAAAAGCATGGGGAGAGGACGGAGCCCCGAGGCACCCCACAAGTGAGAGCCCAGGGGTCTGAACACCCATGCCCCAACATCAATTTCTGGACATGGCCCAGGAGGAAGGAGGGGAACCACTGCATAACTATTTCCCCGGCTCTCCTCGAGGGTCCAGAAGGACACCATGGTCAAAGGTCTCCAAAGCCACTGAGAGATCTAGCAGAACCAGGAAACAGCTTTCCCCTCAGACTCTAGCCCATCAGAGATCATCAAGCAGCACAACCAGGACAGTTTCTGTTGCATGATGAGGCCTGAATCCCCACTGGATGGTGGCAGAAGCTTTCCTGGTCCTGCACCCCCAAAAGCTCCAGGCACAGGACTTTCATTAGCTTTGAAGGGGCCATTGGATACTTGGTGATCTTTTCTTCAAAAGAGAAATATTATGAATACTTTTTAATTGATGTATGATATAAACAGCACTTCTGTTTTACATATTCCACATTGGAGAGATTCTGATACACAGGTCTGAGTTCATCGCTCCCCCTGAAACTGATGTGTTTGTAGCACTGCCAACCTGGGCAGTGTGTTTGGGGGTCCTGGGCTGCCTAGACAACAAGACCCCCTTCTCAGCCTTGCTTATATGGTCCCAAGGAAAGCAGAGCAGTACGTTAGGCACCAGCTTGGCTGCAAGAGTGTCTGGAAGGAGGTGTGCAGGACACCATGTAACTATCTTAGAGACTCCACTCTGGATTTGTGTAGGTTTTCCTCCATAGCCTTTTCTTCTTCTGAAGATAACTCACGAGGCAGCAAAGTATTTCGACCAGAGTTTTCCTTCTCGATGGGCTTTCTTCCCTGGTTGACGAGCCCCATCTGCAGAATGGGCAGAATCTGCCTTCTTGACTGTGGGATTCACTGTTGTTCTCATCCTCTCCATCCACCAGGGCCTGCCTTCACCTGCAGCAGAATTCCCTAATAAACCAAGGATTTGAGACCCATCAGATATCCTCACCTGGTTTAGCCAGCCAGTTGAAGCCATTCCTGGGATTGTGGCCCCTATTCCATCCTGACAGCTTCTAGAAGAAACAGGTGAGAGCTGAGTGCAGGGTGGGGACCAATGGTGGATAAATTACCCCATAAGGTGCATGACATTTCTCCCACCAAAGGAACTACCACTCCCCTAACACCCCATGACATCGTATGATTATGATATTTAAGACAGAACAAGAACAAATTCATGTCCCCAGAATAACACAACCTCAGTCCATTAGTGAATCAATACTACATTTTCAAGGTACTACATACATACATATCATTTGGCCTTGAATATCCTGCTTTTCTGTGTCATTTTAGGATAGTCCTGCGTCAGAAGATGGGCACGAGATCAGACAGGACATCATTCTTTAAAAAATCAAGCTGCTTTATGAACATTGGTTGAGGATTTTGAAAGTTGCTCATGAATTATTATCATTTGATGACATTGCAACTTCACTTCCTAAAAAATGGAAACATGCGTAGGAGTTGAGGGAATGTAGGAGACATTGAAATAGGAGAAGGTGCTAATGGAACTTGATTTGTTCTCTTTCCCTTAGTTCTCTTCCTTGAAAACAAAACAGGATTCCCTTTCCTCCCACTCTGAAGAAGGAGATGGAGAAGGCAGTCAGAACTCCAGGGGATGGGTCACCTCAGCTCCCCATTAGGAATAGAAATTAAAATGTGTGAAATGTGGACTATGTTCATTGAATGAGCACACATAGTTCACATCAATGACCTCCAACAGGGGAGAAACCATTTAATGGTATGGAGTGTGGGAAACGTTTCACTGATATTGGAAACCTTAGAACACATCAACGGATTCACACAGGGGAGAAACCATTTAAATGCCTGGAGTGCGGAAAGACCTTTACTGGTAATGGAAACCTTAGAAGACATCAACGGACTCACACAGGGGAGAAAACATTTAAATGCCTGGAGTGCGGAAAGAGCTTTAGTGAGAATGGAACACTTAGAAGACATCAACGGACTCATACAGGGGAGAAACCATATAAATGTATAGAGTGCGGAAAGAGCTTTAGTGATAATGGAAGCCTTAGAAGACATCAACGGACTCACACAGGGGAGAAACCAAATAAATGTCTGGAGTGCGGAAAGAGCTTTAGTGAGAATGGAACACTTAGAAGACATCAACGGACTCATACAGGGGAGAAACCATATAAATGTATAGAGTGCGGAAAGAGCTTTAGTGATAATGGAAGCCTTAGAAGTCATCAACGGACTCACACAGGGGAGAAACCATATAAATGTATAGAGTACGGAAAGAGCTTTACTGATAATGGACACCTTAGAAGTCATCAACGGACTCACACAGGGGAGAAACCATTTAAATGTATGGAGTGTGGAAAGAGCTTCAGTTACAAGGCAAGCCTTAGATCACATCAACGGACTCACACAGGGGAGAAACCACTTAAATGTATGGAGTGCGGAAAGTGCTTCAGTCGGAATGGAGACCTTAGAAGACATCAACAAACTCACACAGGGGAGAAACAATTTAAATGTTTGGAGTGTGGAAAGAGCTTCATTTTAAATGGAAACCTTAGATCACATCAACGGACTCACACAGGGGAGAAACCATTTAAATGTATGGAGTGTGGAAAGAGCTTTAGTGAGAATGGAACACTTAGAAGACATCAACAAACTCACACAGGAGAGAAACCATTTAAATGTATGGAGTGTGGAAAGAGCTTCAGTTACAAGGCAAGCCTTAGATTACATCAATGGACTCACACAGGGGAGAAACCATTTAAATGTATGGAGTGCGGAAAGAGCTTTAATGACAATGGAAAACTTAGAAGTCATCAACAGACTCACACAGGAGAGAAACCATTTAAATGTATGGAGTGTGGAAAGAGCTTCAGTTACAAGGCAAGCCTTAGATCACATCAACGGACTCACACAGGGGAGAAACCATTTAAATGTATGGAGTGTGGAAAGAGCTTCAGTCACAGTGAACAGCTCAATATACATCAACCGATTCATACAGGGGAGAAACCATTTAAATGTTTCGAGTGCGGAAAGAGCTTTAATGATAATGGAACGCTTAGAAAACATCAATGGACTCACACAGGGGAGAAACCATATAAATGTATAGAGTGCGGAAAGAGCTTTAGTGATAATGGAAGCCTTAGAAGTCATCAACAGACTCACACAGGAGAGAAACCATTTAAATGTATGGAGTGTGGAAAGAGCTTCAGTTACAAGGCAAACCTTAGATCACATCAACGGACTCACACAGGGGAGAAACCATTTAAATGTATGGAGTGTGGAAAGAGCTTCAGTCACAGTGGACAGCTCAATATACATCAACCGATTCATACAGGGGAGAAACCATTTAAATGTTTGGAGTGCGGAAAGAGCTTTAGTGAGAATGGAACACTTAGAAGACATCAACGGACTCACACAGGGGAGAAACCATTTAAATGCATGGAGTGCGGAAAGAGCTTCAAGCAGAGTGGGCACCTTAAAAAACATCAGCAGACACACAGCAGAGAAACCATTTAAATGTATGGACTGTGGATGCAGCTTCAGTCAGAATGGAACCCTTGCTTTATGTCAACAAACTCACACAAAACACGAACCTTATAAATATGAGGAAAGCAGATAGAGGTTCAGTCCTAGTGGAAGTTCTAAATCAACAGACCCACGGACAGGAAGAACTTTAGTACTTGAAACCTGTCAGATGCTTAATGCTGTCCAGCTGGCATAGATAAGACTCCGGGCTCCCAGCCAGTTCCAAACTATTTGATTTACTTGACAAAGTTCAAAAGTACATCTCCAGCATTTCAATTTGCGTCCCTCCCCTTTGTTGCACAGTTGTCGCGTCTACTCTTTCTTTTTCCTTTTCCGTACCCAGCATTCAAGTCTGCGGAAACCCCTCCCCTGACTTCCTCTGTGTACAGAATGACTTGTTCCAGGCTCATCCTTCTCCCTCTCTACGTCAGACCCACTGTCAGACAACAGGCTGCTAATGATCTCTTTAGGCTCTCTATAATTGCTGGTTTCTGTTCTTTCATCTTTTCCCGTTTGCCTCTTCCTGACAAAACCATTCAAACCATCAACAATCTCAAAGAGGAGAAGCAGTTTAAATGAAAAGATTGCAAAAAGTGCTTTATTTATAAAGGAGTGTTTATCTGGATTACGGGTGGTCAGTGAGGATTAGGGCCAGGCGATATATTGTTCCAAACTGGTTTCTAGACCACATCATGATAACCTTCCAAAAACAACTGATACGGCAACATACCAAGAATCACAGTGTATGTTTCTGGGATGCTGATTTGCCTGGAAGCAGCTGGCAGAAAGCTTTGCTCCGTGAAGCCCCTGCAGATGCTGAGTTGCTGACTTCCCTCCCAGACGATAGGAAGTGACACACACACATCCATTGCCCTGTGTCCTTCCAGCCTCTTTCCTCCCTTGCTCCCTTCTGCCGGTTTGTGTGCCTGACTTAGATATCCTGCATGCTGTATTTTTTTTACTGCTGAAACTGGATTTGCTCTCAGGAGCCAAGTTTTGTGCCTCACCCAGTGAGAACTGTATGCTTTGAAAGCTCAGTAAATTATTACTGAAGAAGTCCTGCTGCCTCTGTGTGTGTTTTTGACCTCAGTGTGGGACTTGCTCTACATGTGGCCCCTACTCTCCTACTGCCCTGGAGTTGCTTTACTCAAGCATGCAAGACGGGTGCATCTGTGTGCACTCAAAAGCAAATAAAGTAGGACTCACCTTTCTATGAGAGTACAGTGGTACCTTGGGTTACAGACGCTTCAGGTTACAGACACTTCAGGTTACAGACTCTGCTAATCCAGAAATAGTACTTCGGGTTAAGAACTTTGCTTCAGGATGAGAACAGAAATCGTGCAGTGGCAGCGGGAGGCCCCATTAGCTATAGTGGTGTCTAGGTGAAGAACAGGTTCAGGTACAGAACGGACTTCCAGAAGGAATTAAGTTCTTAACCTGAGGTACCACTGTAATGTGTTTTCAACTGTTTTTATTGGTTTTTTAAATTTTGAAATCTGCTCTAGGAGATTCGGATTACAGACAGGGAACTAACAGTAATGATGATGATGATGATGAAGTTAGATTGCTTAACATGCCCCCTCCCCAGTCATGAATACTTGAGGGCACTCCTGGGTCCATCATGGCCGCTTGAGGCTCAGGTGCCCATGTCCAGCTCAGGCTACTTCCCCACCCCACAGACCTTTTCGGAAAAAGAGGACATGGCCCTGGTCTTCCCTGCTCTGCGCCAGATGGGATGGTGGCAACGCTCTCTGTGTGGAACTGCCTTGAAGGCAACTCAGGAACTGGCCCAAAATGCAGCAGCCAGATGATTGGCTGGGCTGCCTCTCTTTATGAATGGCATTTCTCTCCCACCTCTTTGCCCAAGGAGATCAAGGTGGTATCCATGGGTTTACCCCTCCCCACTGAGTCCCCCCACAACTAACACATTGGATTCCTGTTTGAAAACAGTTGCACTGGTTGTTTCCTTTCCAGCAGGACCTCTCCTGCTCTCAATGCCTTGGCTTGTGAGACCTCCAGTGGTGCTTTCATGGAACTATAGAGGTGGATGGCACCCCAAGGATCATCTAGCTCAACCCCAGGCCATCTCAGAGGGCAAACTTGCATCTGGAGGAACTGAGCACTGGAGGAGAAAATGAGCCCTGCAGGATCAGGCCAGAGGGCTGCCTCCTATAGGGGAGACAGAGTAGAGGAGCCACCCATTGCCCTCACCTCCTCCTCCACAGATTGGCCTCCCCCTCTTTTAACACCACCTTTATTAGTGGCCTCTGCCACTTGTGGGAGGGAGTTTCACAGATTTACTCTGCCCTGGAAGAGGAAGCGCTTTCTCTTCCCTTCCTTCCTTCCTTCCTTCCTTCCTTCCTTCCTTCCTTCCTTCCTTCCTTCCTTCCTTCCTTCTCCTTGCACAGGTGAGGTTTTAGGGACCAGGGTATATTTCATGTCCGAATGTTTCTATCTGCGGACAACCTCTGTTATACAAGGGGACTGATCCATACACCTGAATGGGGTTTCTCTGCATGCATTTCCCCACTTCTGGATCCAAGGGGCCAGCAGCGCATCCATGCAAAGGAAGAGCCGAGCTACCGCCCTCCTGCGACCCTCCGCGCCCTGACTTGCCCCCCTCTCGCCATGCAGCGCTGGGACCCCCGCTCTCCCCATGGGCCCTATGTTGGGAGAGAGGAGACTCACCGGATCCCAGCAGGCGCCCCCAGGCAGCCTCTGCAGAGCCGAACCAAGGGGACCCCCACACGCCCGACTTCTTGCAGGAAAGGGGGGGATTGAGCTTTCGCTTTGGAGGACCTCCCCCCCCGTCTTACTTTCCTATCTAGGAATCCAGCTCGTTTCCGTTTAACCCTTGGCAAGCCGAGCGCACCCAACTCACGCCTCTCCCTCTCTCGAGAGCCGGAGCATCGCGCACCAATGGCATCCCGAGAAGGCGGAGGAGAGGTTTATGGATTACTTCCGGCAAGGGATACATTCAGTTTTGGACAGCAGCTGAAAGGCCCCCTAACAGCTGGCCCCTGAACAAGGGTCCTAAGAAATCTTCATGGGCTCCCGGTCCTTTTCCGAGCACCATTCAAAGTGCTGGCGCTGACCTTGAAAGCCCCAAATGGTCTCAGCCCAGTAGAAGGGAAGGAGCGTCTCCACGTCCATCGCTCAGCCCGGACACTGAGGTCCAGCTCCGAGGGCCTTCTGGCAGGTCCCTCATTGCGAGAAGTGAGGTTACAGAGGGCCTTCTCGGTTGTCGTGACTGCCCTGTGGAACGCTCTCCCACCAGATGTCATGGAGATAAACCTCCATAAACGCCTGAAAGCAGCTCCGTATCGGGAATCTTTTAATATTTCATGTTGGGTCATGTTTACTTCTATTCTTTGGGAAGCTGCCCAGAGACAATGTTCTTGTTCTTGTTCTACATGCTGTTCTTGTTGGACACCCAGCTTTTCATAGCCAACAACACAGAGATAAAGGGCTGCTTCGTTCTGTGCTTTTGGACTCCTAGGTGGGCTTATGGTTCTGGTGCTTGTGGATCTCATGGGATTTAATGTCTTGCCATTATAAATGCACGGGGATAAGTGCATTTACACAGACACATTTCCGCAAAAAGACCCAAACTCCGGCATGTAGCCGCAGGTGATACAATAGGAGCCTTTCTGCAAATAGCCTTTGCAACACAACTCGCTGGGTGGTAACAAAGTATACACATTTGCCTCTTTGCAACGTAGCCCCGTTTCCTCAATGAATCCACCCATTGGGTCTGCATAAAAGGCGGATCTACACGGATCCTCATGGATCCTCCACTTTTTTAAAAATAATTCCAACAAATGCAGTGTCAAATCACACCTAGAAGGCACGCCTACAATCTGGACTATAAAAAACGTGGATCCAACACTTTGCCACGCTGCAGCACCATAAAAACATGGATCCGAGGCACGGATCCTCATGAATTCATATGATTTTTATATTGAAACAAAATAAAAACATCATGATACTGTAGACCACATCTTAGACTGTAGGCAGAACCAAAAAAATCACGCATCCACGATTTCGTGGTGCCGCAGTGGCGCAAAACCATGGTTAAAAAACACGGATCCTCATGAATCCTCATGATTTTTGAACTAGATCAGCCCAAACTCACTTTCAAATTACACATCATGTCCAGGGGCACGACATCCACCACAGAAATCATGGATCCATGGCTTCCCGGCCACACCATGGCCCAAAAACGTGGTTTTCAAGAACGGATCCTCATGGATCCTCACACTTTTTGCATTGGGCCAACCCAAACTCACTGTCAAATCACACATCATAGCCAGGGGCACAGCCTACACCACAAAAAACTCGGATCCACGCCTGCCTGGCCACGCCCTGGCCCAAAAACGTGGTTCCGAAGCACGGATCCTCATGAATCCTCATGATTTTTGCACTAGATCAGCCCAAAGTCACCATTAGATCAAACATCATGGCCAGGGGCACAGCATCCACCACAAAAATCACGGATCTACGGCTACCTGACCACTCCGTGGCCCAAAAAGGTGGTTTTGAAGCACGGATCCTCATGGATCCTCAAGCTTTTTGTATTGGGCCAACCCAAACTCACTGTCAAATCACATATCATGGCCAGGGGCACAGCATCCACCACAAAAATCATGGATCCACGGCTTCCTGGCAAATCCATGGCCCGAAAACGTGGTTTTGAAGCACGGATCCTCATGGAACCTCACGCTTTTTTTATAGGGCCAACCCAAATTCACTGTCAAATCACATATCATGGCCAGGGGCACAGCATCCACCACAAAAATCACGGATCCACGACTTCCTGGCAAATCCATGGCCCGAAAACGTGGTTTTGAAGCACGGATCCTCATGGCTCCTCATGATTTTTGCACAAGACCAGCCCAAAGTCACCGTCAGATCTAACATCATGGCCATGAGCACAGCATCCAGCACAAAAATCACAGATCCATGGCTTCCTGGCCATACCATGGCCGAAAAACGTGGTTCCGAACCACGGATCCTCATGGATCTTCACGCTTTTTGCATTGGGCCACCCCAAACTCACTGTCAAATCACACATCATAGCCAGGAGCACAGCCTGCACCACAAAAAACTTGGATCCACGACTTCCTGGAAAATCCATGGCCTGAAAACGTGGTTTTGAAGCACGGATCCTCATGGATCCTCACGCTTTTTGCATTGGGCCAACCCAAACTCACTGTCAAATCACACATCATGTCCAGGGGCACAGCCTGCACCACAAAAAACTCGGATCCACGGCTTCCTGGCCACTCCAAGGCCCAAAAACGTGGTTTCGAAGCACGGATCCTCATGGATCCTCACGCTTTTTGCATTGGGGCAACCCAAACTCACTGTCAAATCACACATCATAGCCAGGGGCACAGCCTGCACCACAAAAAACTCAGATCCACGGCTTCCTGGCCACTCGAAGGCCCAAAAACGTGGTTTTGAAGCACGGATCCTCATGGATCCTCACGCTTTTTGCACTAGATCAGCCCAAACTCACTGTCAAATCACACATCATGTCCAGGGGCACAGCCTGCACCACAGAAAACTCGGATCCACGGCTTCCTGGCCACTGCAAGGCCCAAAAACGTGGTTTTGAAGCACGGATCCTCATGGATCCTCACGCTTTTTGCATTGGGCCAACCCAAACGCACCATCAAATCACACATCATGTCCAGGGGCAGAGCCTGCACCACAAAAAACTCGGATCCACTGCTTCCTGGCAATGCCATGGCCCAAAATCGTGGTTTTGAAGCACGGATCCTCAAGGATCCTCACGCTTTTAGCATTGGGCCAACCCAAACTCACTGTCAAATCACACATCATGTCCAGGGGCACAGCCTGCACCACAAAAAACTCGGATCCACGGCTTCCTGGCCACTCCAAGGGCCAAAAACGTGGTTTTGAAGCACGGATCCTCATGGATCCTCACGCTTTTTGCATTGGGGCAACCCAAACTCACCGTCAAATCACACATCATGTCCAGGGGCACTGCCTGCACCAAAAAAACCTCGGATCCACAGTTATCTGGCCTCTCCATGGCCCAAAAACGTGGTTTTGAAGCACGGATCCTCGTGGATCCTCACGCTTTTTGCATTGGGGCTCCCCAAACTCACCATCAAATCACACATCATGTCCAGGGGCACAGCCTGCACCACAAAAAACTCAGATCCACGGCTTCCTGGCCACTCCAAGGCCCAAATACGTGGTTTTGAAGCACGGATCCTCATGGATCCTCATGCTTTTTGCACTAGATCAGCCCAAACTCACTGTCAAATCACACATCATGTCCAGGGGTACAGCCTGCACCACAGAAAACTCGGATCCACGGCTTCCTGGCCACTGCAAGGCCCAAAAACGTGGTTTTGAAGCACGGATCCTCATGGATCCTCACGCTTTTTGCATTGGGCCAACCCAAACTCACCATCAAATCACACATCATGTCCAGGGGCAGAGCCTGCACCACAAAAAACTCGGATCCACTGCTTCCTGGTAATGCCATGGCCCAAAATCGTGGTTTTGAAGCACGGATCCTCATGGATCCTCACGCTTTTTGCATTGGGCCAACCCAAACTCACCATCAAATCACACATCATGTCCAGGGGCAGAGCCTGCACCACAAAAAACTCGGATCCACAGTTATCTGGCCTCTCCATGGCCCAAAAACGTGGTTTTGAAGCACGGATCCTCAAGGATCCTCACGCTTTTTGCATTGGGGCTCCCCAAACTCACCATCAAATCACACATCATGTCCAGGGGCACAGCCTGCACCACAGAAGACTCGGATACACGGCTTCCTGGCCACTCCAAGGCCCAAAAACGTGGTTTTGAAGCACGGATCCTCATGGATCCTCACGCTTTTTGCATTGGGCCATCCCAAACTCACCATCAAATCACACATCATGTCCAGGGGCACTGCCTGCACCACAAAAAACTCGGATCCACGGCTTCCTGGCCACTGCAAGGCCCAAAAACGTGGTTTTGAAGCACGGATCCTCGTGGATCCTCACGCTTTTTGCATTGGGCCAACCCAAACTCACCATCAAATCACACATCATGTCCAGGGGCACTGCCTGCACCACAAAAAACTCGGATCCACGGCTTCCTGGCCACTCCAAGGCCAAAAAACGTGGTTTTGAAGCACGGATCCTCATGGATCCTCACGCTTTTTGCACTAGATCAGCCCAAACTCACCGTCAAATCACACATCATGTCCAGGGGCACAGCCTGCACCACAAAAAACTCAGATCCACTGCTTCCTGGCAATGCCATGGCCCAAAATCGTGGTTTTGAAGCACGGATCCTCATGGATCCTCATGCTTTTTGCATTGGGCCAACCCAAACTCACTGTCAAATCACACGTCATAGCCAGGAGCAGAGCCTGCACCATAAAAATTATGGATCCACGGCTTCCTGGCAACGCCATGGCCCAAAAACGTAGTTTTGAAGCACAGATCCACAAGGATCCTCACTCTTTTCGCATTGGGGCTCCCCAAACTCACCATCAAATCACACATCATAGCCACGGGCACAGCCTGCACCACAAAAATCATGAGTTGCTCTACAAAAATCACAAAAATCCCCTTACCTGCACTGTTAATGTCACCACTGCAATATTATTATTAGAGCCGATAGGAGAATATATGACTACCGTATTTTTCGCTCTATAGGACACACTTTTTACCCTCCAAAAATTAAGGGGAAATGTGTGTGCGTCCTATGGAGTGAATGCAGGCTCCTTGGCTTCAGCGATAGCAACACGAAGCCTCCGAAGCGCAGAGGGAGCACTCCCTCCACACTCCAGAGGCTACGCGTTGCTTTCGCTGAAGCCTGGAGAGCGAGAGGGGTCGGTGCGCACCGACCCCTCTCGCTGTCCAGGCTTCAGGGATAGCCGCCTGAAGCCTTTGGAGCACAGCGCAAGTTCCTGCTGATCTCCGAAGGCTTGTGGTAAGCTGCCTGAAGCCTGGAGAACGAGAGGGGTCGGTGCACACCGATCCCTCTTGCTCTCCAGGCTTTGCTTCGCTTGAGAGGCACTGCACAATGTTTCCTCTCTGCGCAGCGCCCCTTCAATGAAGCTGGAGGAGAATCCAATAATGAAGTTCTGTTCTTGGGGGACAGGGGGTGGGCTGGTGTGAAGCACTCCCTGGTCCAGAATGGGCTAACTGTCCCCTGAAGGACCAGGTGCACAGCCTGGGAGTCATTTTGGACTCACAGCTGTCCATGGACGCACAGGTCAATTCTGTATCCAGGGCAGCTGTCTACCAGGGCAGCTGTCTACCAGCTCCATCTGGTACGCAGGCTGAGACCCTACCTGCCCGGAGACTGCCTCACTAGAGTGGTGCATGCTCTTGTTATCTTCCGCTTGGACTACTACAGCTAGGACTACTACAGCTAGTCTGGTGACTGGGAGTGGCCACCAAGACCATATAGCACATGTCCTGAAAGACTTACATTGGCTCCCAGTACATTTCTGAGCACAATTCAAAGTGTTGGTGCTGGCCTTTAAAGCCCTAAACGGCCTCGATGCAGTATACCTGAAGGAGCATAATAGATGCCTTTCTTGCCTCCAGGGTGATCATGGCCAAAGAGCTAGGTCACAATGGAAGAATTTTCCCACTTACCGTACTTGCCACTTCATGCAGATATGTCAAAGATTGCCAGTGCAAGCTCTGAAGAACTGTTTGAGATTTGGAGTGCTAAAGAAAGGTGTTTTGATTATTCCAGTAAATGACAGAGAAGTCCACTGGAAACTGATAGTAATCATTTTTAAAAGGAAGACCATGCTCTATCTAGATTCCAAACATGGATTGAACCACTCTGTGATTGATGCAATAACATCCTTCTTAGCATGTTTGTATAAGATGGATTCAAAATATCCCTATAGTTTTGCGGCTGATCATTTTTTGCACCAACTGATATACCCAGGCAAGGTACCGTAATTCCAGTGACTACGGTCCTTTCACATGTACCATTGCCCATCTGATTGCGTCTGCTGCCCAATTACAGTTCATACAAAAGGATATGGCTGCCATTAGACCCTGGATTGCAAAAGAAATAATACAGTACTGTGGGAAAACCTATTTTGAAGGACAAGACAAATATTTTCAAGTGGAAATTGATGCTGTTCCTCCCAAGAAGAGACAAATCTTGAACGAGAGTTACATTACTGTGTCTCGATCATGCCCAGAGGGATGGAAGGATACACTAACCTATTGCTCAGATATGCTTGTTTGAAGGCTGCTGGTCACTATGTTTCTTGAAGGAAGGGTGCAGGAGGCCCAGTGGTGACCTAACTATGGCTTACTGTGAAGGAAACTGCAAGGACTGGTACCACTGCTTTCGCATAGGCATTGATTCAAAAGATCTTCCAGAGGTTTTCGTGTGTCCCGACTGTCAAACCACTGTGGCCAAATAGATTTTGAAACTGCGAACTGTCATATTCCACAGGTTGGTATAATACAGCAAAATCCAAACATATAGTTTTCATCATCATGGCAGGGATGGTCCTTTTCCATAGAATTCTTATTTATGGAGTTAGTTTTTATATCCTGCTTTTCTCTACTTGAAGGAGCCTCAAAGTGGCTAAAAATCTCCTTTCCCTTCCACCCCCACAACAGACACCTTGTGAGGTGAGTGGGGCTGAGAGAGTTCAGAGAGAAGTGTGACTGGCCCAAGGTCACCCAGCAGCTGCATGTGGAGGAGCGGTGAAGCGAACCCAGCTCACCAGATTAGAGTCCACCGCTCTTAACTACCACACCACAGAAACGTATCTCTTAAAACTCTGGAGCAAGCTGTTCAGTTCAGCCTCATAGTGATACTGATTTGTGGAGGGAAGGTTGGTGATGAGCAAGATCTGTTCCCATTTCCCAACACAGAGACCATAGAGCAGTTTCTTTTGGGGGCTGAACCTGCAGAGTGTTTCTGTTCAGAATTTCCGTGGCAGAAATTGGCTAAGTGCCTTTATAAACATTCAGCTTCTCAAATCGAACCCCATCATGAAACTTTCAGGTGTAGCTGTTGGAGGTGGAGGGCAGAGAAGGTGCTAGTCCTTACCTCCCTCCTCCCAGCCTATCATTGCCCAATGGGCTGAATTTCAGGGCTTTTGCATGTAAAGGGCAAGCTTGTTCTTTACTTGTTTAGACTCTTTAAACTTGGAAACAGATATTTGGCTCCATGACCAAAATGACCAAAAGGGTCAGCTTCTAGAGGACTGGAAAGATCATACTTGTACTTCCCCTACCCTCAGCCCTAACTCCGTTGAGTATTTTTTGTTATGAGACTGAGTGTTTGGGGCTGATGCTGTAGCATTCTTGTCTGGGGGCTTGATGGAAAAACAGAAAAGTGACCCTCACCTAACTCTCCAATGCCCTTCAACAAGAATGCTGTAGGAAATATTGCTAAGCCCAAAGGGAGGCAAGAATTTGCTTCAGCTCACCTTGTTAATGGCAGAGCAAAAGCTATGCGTGTGTCATTCTCAATCAGTCTACTTTCAGGACTGATTTTAGAACCCTCTTATATCAGGAGGTGGCCCCATCATGCAAACATGACTATCCACACAGGGACCATCTAATTTTGTTTTTTTTCTTCCTGATACTGGATTTTAAGTTACAGTTACATCTTTTAAAACAGCTGTCAGTATATCACACTGTATTCCACTTGCCTTCCAAAGGAACACGTGGCTCTCCCCACATAGCGGGTTAGGTTGAGACTGCTGATCCAAAGTAATCAGTAATTTTTACAGTAATTACAATCCTGCTTTCCCTTGTACCAGCTTACCTTGACTTCAGTAAGGCCTTTGAAAAGGTCCCCCATGATATTATTGCAAAACAACTAGTAAAATGTGGGCTAGACAAAGCTACTGTTAGGTGGATTTGTAATTGGTTGATGGGCTGAACCCAAAGAGTGCTCATCAGTGACTCACCTTCATCCTGGAAAAAAATGACTACTGGGGTTCCACAAGGTTCTGTCCTGGGCCTGGTGCTATTCAATATTTTTATAAATGATTTGGATGATGGAATAGAGGGTGTGCTAATCAAATTTGCAAATGACTGCAAACTGGGAGGGGTTGCTAATACACCAGAGGACAGGGTCAGAATTCAAAATGACCTGAATAGCCTAGAGAGCTGGGCCAAAACCAACAATATGGAGTTCAATAGGGAGAAATGTAAGGTACTGCACCTGGATAGAAAAAATGAAACGGACAGGTGGGGGACACTTGGCTTGACAACAGTACCTGTGAAAGGGATCTGGGAGTCTTAGTCGACCACAAGCTGAATATGAGTCAACAGTGTGATGTGGCAGCTAAGAATGCCAATGCAATTCTGGGCTGCATCAATAGGAGTATAGTGTCTAGATCAAGTGAATGAATGCTACCACACTATTCTGGTTGGTTGGTCAGACCACACCTGAAATACTGTGTCCAGTTGAAGAAGGATATTGTCAAGTTGGAGCATGTCCAGAGGAGGGTGACCAAAATGTAAAAGGTCTGGAATTCAAGCCCTATGAAGAGAGACTTAGGGAGCTGGATTTGTTTAATCTAGAGAAGATAAGATTAAGGAGTGACATGATAGCCATGTTTAAATATTTGAAGGGATGTCATGTTGAAGAGGGAGCAAGCTTGTTTTCTGCTGTTCTAGAGACTAGGATACAGAATAATGGATTCAAAATATGGGAAAAGAGATTCCACCTGGGCGTGGTAATCCAGTCAGGGGAAAAGGGAGGCATACTATGTTTAGGGCACCATTTCCAGCCCCTTCCCCTTTTCGGGGTGAGCATAGTGGATCCTAAAAAGGGCTGCTCAGTCATGGATACAGCTGCTGAGCTGCTCAACGGCCTCATTCCTTGAGTCAGAACGACTGACCGCCCATGTGTCGGTTCATGACTAGGGGCTTCACATTCCTGCCTCCGTAGCCATTTAGTGATGGCCATGGGGGGAGGGTTTGGGGGGGTTGGGTTTGGTTTTTGGAAGACGCCTGTGCGTGAATTTGTTTTATGTGTGTAGATTAGTGCACGCTGACCAACGCACAGTCTTCGCAGTAGGGCTCTGTTCTGATGGCATGAGTAGTCACGACAAACTGGTGGATCCTATCTGCTGCAGCCTTCATCCGCCTTCAGAGCCGTTGTAACACACTGCTTGTTATCACCCACCTGTTCTGCCGTTGAGGACTTCTTGGATCATTCTTTGTCTAACTCCTTCCCTGTTATGTACTAAGCTTGGATCCTAGAACAATAGGCAAGTAGGATCCTAGAATGCAAGAACTTATTGGCTTGCAGGAAAAGACCAACCAGGCTCCAGGAGGGAAGCAGAATCAGCTAGTCAGACGGGACTCATTGTGTAAATAATGTATATAAAAGCCTGAGGTTTGGGGGGAAATTCAATCACTGTTTTACAAGCTGCAATAAAGAGCATGAAATCACTACAGGACTCTGAGCATATTTAATTTTCTTTGACCTTACCACCTTGGGTGACCCTGCTGGGAGTATACGAGATTCCCAATGGCTTCACTCACAAGGGTCATAGGAATGTGCAAGCCCACTCACCATGACAAGTGAGAGAACTGAGATAGATTGCACTGAGCCCTGGTTCTCATTAGACAAAGCGTTCCACCAAAAAGGCTCTGGCTCTGGTTGAGGACAGCAGGATATGTTTTGGGCCAGGGACCACCAGTAGGTTGCTGTTAGATGAGCGTCACACTCGGGGGGTGTATTGGAAGATAATTCCCACAGATAAGAAAGGTCACAGACTGTTTAGGGCTTTAAAGATTAGCACCAAAACATTGAACCTGATTCGATACTCCGCCTGGAGCCAATCCAGTTGATGAACAACCAACTGAATGTGGGCTCTCCACAAAGTCCAAGTAAGAACTCGTGCATCTGCATTTTAGACCATTTGGAGTTTCTGGAGCAGTCTCAAGGGTAGCCCTGCATATCTATCTCTCTCACTCTCTCTCTCTCTCGCATTTATACCCTGCACTCCCCGGCTCAGGTGTACAGCAAGTTAAAGTAGTCTAGTCTGCAGGTGACTACTGCATGGATCACCAGGGCTAGGTTGGAAAGGGACAGGTACGGTACCGATCTCCTAACCTGACATAGATTCAAAAATTCCAGTTTGGCTACATTTGTGACCAATGCCTCCATAGAGACAGAAGCATCCAGGATCACACCGGGACTCCTGATAGCGGCTACAGGTGACTATTGCGCCCCATGAAGAGCTGGGAGCTGGCAAACCAAACTGAAATTATTCTGGCCCAGCCATTGGATGCCCATCTTTAATGGATAGAGATTCAGCCGACTCAGTTTCCTCCATCCCAGCACACCCACCTAAAAATTGTCCATATATCCAGGGTAGCATCTGGCAGTAGATCCATGATGTTTGTGGTCAGATCTGTGGTTATGTACAAGATATTTGAATAAAGGGTGAATTTGGGGCTCCCCAATGCAAAAAGTGTGATGATCCATGAGGATCCGTGCTTCAAAACCACGTTTTTGGGCCATGGTGTTGCCAGGAAGCCGTGGATCTCGGTTTTTGTGGTGCAGGCTGTGCCCCTGGCCATGATGTGTGATTTGACGGTGAATTTGGGCTGATCTAGTGCAAAAAGAGTGAGGATCCATGAGGATCCGTGCTTCAAAACCATGTTTTTGGGCCACGGTATGGTCAGGAAGCCGTGGATCTCGGTTTTTGTGGTGCAGGCTGTGCCCCTGGCCATGATGTGTGATTTGACGGTGAATTTGGGCTGTTCTAGTGCAAAAAGCGTGAGGATCCATGAGGATCCGTGCTTCAAAACCACGTTTTTGGGCCACGGTATGGTCAGGAAGCCGTGGACCCGTGATTTTTGTGGTGGATGCTGTGCCCCTGGCCATGAAGTTTGATCTGATGAAGACTTTGGGCTGATCTAGTGCAAAAAGCTTGAGGATCCATGAGGATCCGTGCTTCAAAACCACCTCTTTGGGCCTTGGAGTGGCCAGGAAGCCGTGGATCCGAGTTTTTTGTGGTGCAGGCTGTGCCCCTGGCTATGATGTGTGATTTGACAGTGAGTTTGGGTTGGCCCAATGCAAAAAGCGTGAAGATCCATGAGGATCCGTGGTTCGGAACCAAGTTTTTGAGCCATAGAGTGGCCAGGAAGCTGTGGATCCGAGTTTTTTGTGGTGCAGGCTGTGCCCCTGGGAATGATGTGTGATTTGACGGTGACTTTGGGCTGATCTAGTGCAAAAATCATGAGGATCCGTGCTTCAAAACCACGTTTTTGGGCCTTGGAGTGGCCAGGAAGCCGTGGATCCGAGTTTTCTGTGGTGCAGGCTGTGCCCCTGGCTATGATGTGTGATTTGACAGTGAGTTTGGGTTGGCCCAATGCAAAAAGCGTGAGGATCCATGAGGATCCGTGCTTCAAAACCACGTTTTTGGGCCATGGAGTGGCCAGGAAGCCGTGGATCTGAGTTTTCTGTGGTGCAGGCTGTGCCCCTGGGAATGATGTGTGGTTTGATGGTGAGTTTGGGGTGGCCCAATGCAAAAAGTGTGAGGATCCACGAGGATCCGTGCTTCGGAACCACGTTTTTGGGCCATAGAGTGGCCAGGAAGCTGTGGATCCGAGTTTTTTGTGGTGCAGGCTGTGCCCCTGGGAATGATGTGTGATTTGACGGTGACTTTGGGCTGATCTAGTGCAAAAATCATGAGGATCCATGAAGATCCGTGCTTCAAAACCACGTTTTTGGGCCTTGGAGTGGCCAGGAAGCCGTGGATCCGAGTTTTCTGTGATGCAGGCTGTGCCCCTGGCTATGATGTATGATTTGACAGTGAGTTTGGGTTGGCCCAATGCAAAAAGCGTGAAGATCCATGAGGATCCGTGGTTCGGAACCACGTTTTTGGGCCACGGTATGGCCAGGAAGCCGTGGACCCGTGATTTTTGTGGTGGATGCTGTGCCCCTGGCCATGAAGTTTGATCTGATGAAGACTTTGGGCTGATCTAGTGCAAAAAGCGTGAGGATCCATGAGGATCCGTGCTTCAAAACCACGTTTTTGGGCCATGGAGTGGCCAGGAAGCTGGGGATCCGAGTTTTTTGTGGTGCAGGCTGTGCCCCTGGACATGATGTGTGATTTGACGGTGAGTTTGGGGTGGCCCAATGCAAAAAGCATGAGGATCCATGAGGATCCGTGTTTCGGAACCACGTTTTTGGGCCATGGAGTGGCCAGATAACTGTGGATCCGAGTTTTTTGTGGTGCAGGCTGTGCCCCTGGGAATGATGTGTGATTTGACGGTGAGTTTGGGGTGGCCCAATGCAAAAAGTGTGAGGATCCATGAGGATCCGTGCTTCGGAACCACGATTTTGGGCCATAGAGTGGCCAGGAAGCTGTGGATCCGAGTTTTTTGTGGTGCAGGCTGTGCCCCTGGGAATGATGTGTGATTTGACGGTGACTTTGGGCTGATCTAGTGCAAAAATCATGAGGATCCATGAGGATCCGTGCTTCGGAACCACGTTTTTGGGCCTTGGAGTGGCCAGGGAGCCGTGGATCCGAGTTTTCTGTGGTGCAGGCTCTGCCCCTGGACATGATGTGTGATTTGACTGTGAATATGGGTTGGTCCAATGCAAAAAGCGTGATGATCCATGAGGATCCGTGCTTCAAAACCACTTTTTTGGGCCATGGAGTGGCCAGGAAGCCGTGGATCCGAGTTTTTTTGTGGTGCAGGCTGTGCCCCTGGACATGATGTGTGATTTGACGGTGAGTTTGGGTTGGCCCAATGCAAAAAGCGTGAGGATCCATGAGGATCCGTGCTTCGGAACCACGTTTTTGGGCCACGGTTTCGCCAGGAAGTCGTGGATCTGTGATTTTTGTGGTGGGTGCTGTGCCCCTGGACATGATGTTTGATCTGATGGTGACTTTGGGCTGATCTAGTGCAAAAATCATGAGGATTCATGAGGATCCGTGCTTCGGAACCACGTTTTTGGGCCAGGGCGTGGCCAGGCAGGTGTGGATCCGAGTTTTTTTGTGGTGTACGCTGTGCCCCTTACTATGATATGTGATTTGACGGTGAGTTTGGGTTGGCCCAATGCAAAAAGCGTGAGGATCCTTGAGGATCCGTGCTTCAAAACCACGTTTTTGGGCCATGGAGTGGCCAGGAAGCCGTGGATCTGAGTTTTCTGTGGTGCAGGCTGTGCCCCTGGACATGATGTGTGATTTGATGGTGAGTTTGGGGAGCCCCAATGCAAAAAGCGTGAGGATCCTTGAGGATCCGTGCTTCAAAACCACGTTTTTGGGCCATGGAGAGGCCAGATAACTGTGGATCCGAGGTTTTTTTGGTGCAGGCAGTGCCCCTGGACATGATGTGTGATTTGACGGTGAGTTTGGGTTGCCCCAATGCAAAAAGCGTGAGGATCCATGAGGATCCGTGCTTCAAAACCACGTTTTTGGGCCTTGGAGTGGCCAGGAAGCCGTGGATCCGAGTTTTTTGTGGTGCAGGCTGTGCCCCTGGACATGATGTGTGATTTGACAGTGAGTTTGGGTTGGCCCAATGCAAAAAGCGTGAGGATCCACGAGGATCCGTGCTTCAAAACCACGATTTTGGGCCATGGCATTGCCAGGAAGCAGTGGATCCGAGTTTTTTGTGGTGCAGGCTCTGCCCCTGGACATGATGTGTGATTTGATGGTGAGTTTGGGTTGGCCCAATGCAAAAAGCGTGAGGATCCATGAGGATCCGTGCTTCGGAACCACGTTTTTGGGCCTTGGAGTGGCCAGGGAGCCGTGGATCTGAGTTTTTTGTGGTGCAGGCTGTGCCCCTGGACATGATGTGTGATTTGACTGTGAATATGGGTTGGTCCAATGCAAAAAGCGTGATGATCCATGAGGATCCGTGCTTCAAAACCACTTTTTTGGGCCATGGAGTGGCCAGGAAGCCGTGGATCCGAGTTTTTTTGTGGTGCAGGCTGTGCCCCTGGACATGATGTGTGATTTGACGGTGAGTTTGGGTTGGCCCAATGCAAAAAGCGTGAGGATCCATGAGGATCCGTGCTTCGGAACCACGTTTTTGGGCCACGGTTTCGCCAGGAAGTCGTGGATCTGTGATTTTTGTGGTGGGTGCTGTGCCCCTGGACATGATGTTTGATCTGATGGTGACTTTGGGCTGATCTAGTGCAAAAATCATGAGGATTCATGAGGATCCGTGCTTCGGAACCACGTTTTTGGGCCAGGGCGTGGCCAGGCAGGTGTGGATCTGAGTTTTTTTGTGGTGTACGCTGTGCCCCTTACTATGATATGTGATTTGACGGTGAGTTTGGGTTGGCCCGATGCAGAAAGCGTGTGGATCCATGAAGATCCGTTCTTGAAAACCACGTTTTTGGGCCACGGTTTTGCCAGGCAGCCGTGGATCCGTGATTTTTGTGGTGGATGCTGTGCCCATGGCCATGATCTTTGATCTGATGGTGACTTTGGGCTGATCTAGTGGAAAAATCATGAGGATCCATGAGGATCCGTGTTTTTTAACCATGTTTTTGCGCCCCTGCGCCCCCCCCCCCCGAAACAGTGGATGCGTGATTTTTTTGATGCTTTCTACAGAGTAAGACATGGTCTACAATATCATGGTGGTTTTATTTAATTTGGATGAAAAAATCATATGAATTCACGAGGATCCGTGTAGATCCGCCTTTTACCTTTTTCCCACCCATTTCAGTAAAACCTGAGCTGAAATAGTAAGGAGAGCAAAACAGCAGCCCTGTCTGACCCCCGTCAGCCCCCAGACTCCCCCAGTCACGTGGCAGGAGATTCTTCCTGAGCCCCTCCCCCCCACGTGAGATGGGTATGACATCATGGATGATCCATTGATGATTCATATGATCCATTGGTGATCCCCATGATGCAAGCAGACTGGTCCAAAGAGCAGATCTCTATGCGTGAATGAAACGGGTCTGCGGTGATGGATTCTGGAGTCAAGAAATCCGCCCTTTCCAGTGATCTCTCAGGCTGGCCAGGAAAAGGCAGCGAGCAGGAATCGCCAGGCATCCCGGTTGACAGACTTGTCATGTTGCCAAAACACGAACTCGGAGTCTGATCTGATTTAAATGCAGAACTCATTTTGTGACTTCGCTGTTGGATTGTCGGGATCAGCCCCTCCCCCGCTCTCCTGATCCCAGAAGGGTCCTCTCCTCCCCCCCACCCGCTCAAAACTTTCCCTCCCCTTCCGGCACATCCTCCTCTCACCCCGCCCCCACCATCCCAAATCCCTCCCCCAATACATTGCTCCTCCTCCTCCTCCAATCCGGCTTCTGCTCCAGGAATGTGTGGGGGGGTGAGCCCCCTCCAACTCTGCCTGCTTCTCCCGGAAGTGGAGCTTTCACTCCGAATTGCTGCTCTGCCCCGTAGCTCGGGGGGGGGGGCGCTTTCGGAAAGGGGAGGGAGGAGGCAGGCCCCCCCCTCGTGGATATTGCAGGAAAGGAGAATCGGGAGCGAGGACAAAGAGGTAAAGGGGTCGCGGGGGGGGGAGGAGAAGGAGAGGGGAGTAGAGGATCGCGGGATGGGGAAGGGGGGAGATAAGGACCCAGAGACCCCGCCAGCTCCCCCAAGCGCCTTCGGTGGGGCCCAGATCCCGGCACGCGTGTTGCGAAGGGGGCTTTCCTCGCAGGGCGGACCCCTCACCCCGTTCCCCCTGGCTCCGCGCGGAGAAAAGCGGCCCATGAAAAGGTTAAGGGGCGCGAAAGACGCCTTGATAGAGACCCCCCTGTCCCTCCCTTGCTCCTGTTCGGGGGGCCCTGTGGGTGGAGAGATGGGGCGCGCACGGCGATGGGTCAGTCGCACCGGAGTGCAGGGGAAGCTCCGGGAGAGAGAGAGGGGGGAAGGGAAGCGCAGCACTGGGGGGGGGGGAGATAGGAAGACCAGTCTTGGGGGAGAAGTCTCCATCGTGGCGCCCGCTGGGAATAACCGGAGCGCTGGGGGCTCAGCGCAGAGAGAGGTGGACCACGAAAGGGTTAACGGACACGAGGGATAGAGACCCCCCCCTGTCCCTCCCCGGCTCGTCTTGGGGGGCCCTCCGGCTGGAGAGATGGGGGCGCAGGACGTGGGGGGAGTGGTGCCAAGGAAGCCTCCGGATGCAGGGGAGACTCCGGGAGAGAGGGAGGGGGTCGAGGACGTGGGGGGAGAAGGGAGGGGGCATCCCCGAGGCAGGGAAGCACAGCATTGGCAGGGTGGGTGGGGAGATACGAAGACCAGTCTTGCGGGAGGGGGCGTCTCCGTTGTAGCTTCTTCGGGGAATCTCTGGAGGGGCCGCCTTGGCCTCTCTTTCCCGCCCAGGAATCGACCCCCCCTTCAGGGCAACCAGAGAGGAATCCCTGGAAAGTGGGGGGGGTCCAGTCCCCCCACTCCTTCCTTCCTGCAAGCTCCATCCTCCTTCCACCCCATAATCGCCTGCCCTGTCCAGACGCAGCGATTCTGCCCAGTCCAACCACTGGTCCCCTGGAGAGGAGAGGAAATCCCGAGAGGAAGAGGGGAGGGGGGAGGCCTTCTCAGAAGTGGCTCTTGGTTTCCGCAATCCCACCCAGGAAGCAGCCAGAAACCTTTTTCTCCCCCTCAGGCTTCCATCTTTAAGTCTCTTTTCCACTGCCTGGTTCATTGAAGATGAGGATAATGTACACCTGTCATCAGAAACAGCGGTGCAGAGTCCAAGGAATGGCTCTCAGGATTGATACGGAAGTTGCACCTCCAAAGCATTTCTGTTCCTCTTATTCTTTGTAGGCAATGTCAAAGTGACTGACAAGCTGAGATACAGTCCTTCAGCATCCGATGACAGCGACTGCATGAATCTTCCCAGTCAAAGGACCCATTTTCATGATAGACAGTGCCTGGGGCTGGAGGCTCTACACACCGGGTGTGCCTGTGCAGGCCAAAGACTGCCAGTATTAGCACAGGTGAGGTGTGTGACCTTCCTAAATTTAAAGACTGTATGTAAATGAGAAGTCATGGGTGGGATTATATTTTACAGCAACCCTGTGATTTTCTCCACCCATAATATTTCATGAGCTGATATTGCAGTACGAATTCCAAAATAACTAGAAAAAATCACAATGTAATAAGAATGATTGTAGTATTTATATCCTGTCCATCTGGTTTGGTTTCCCCAGCCACTCTGGGCAGCTTCCAGTACAGTGGTACCTCAGATTAAGTACTTAATTCGTTCCGGAGGTCCGTACTTAACCTGAAACTGTTCTTCACCTGAAGCACCGCTTTAGCTAATGGGGCCTCCTGCTGCTGCCGCAGCACCAGAGCCCGATTTCTATTCTCATCCTGAAGCAAAGTTCTTAACCTGAAGCACTATTTCTGGTTTAGCGGAGTCTGTAACCTGAAGCGTATGTAATCTGAGGTACCACTGTACACATAAAAGACAGTAAACCATCAAACATTAAAAACCTCCTGACACAAGGCTGCCTTCTGCTATCTTCTAAATGTCAGATAGTTGTTCATTTCCTTGACCTCTGAAGGGAGGGCGTTCCACAGGGCGGGCACCACCACCGAGAAGGCCCTCTGCCTGGTTCCCTGTACCCTCACTTATCACAGAGAGGGGACCAGCAGGAGGACCTCAGAGGAGGACCCCAGTGCTCAGAGTGAAAGATGGGGGTGGAGACGCTCCTTCAGGGCTACAGCGCCAAGGCTGTTTAGGGCTTGAGGTCACAGATCTTGCTCCTCCATAGTCCGACATATAGTTAGCAGAGTAGGAAAAAACACTCAGAGGCAGCAAAAAATCCATTCAGCAGAGAAATTTAGCAATGAAGGCAAAGAAGCATAAGAATCCAAAAACTGAATTTACAGTAAAACCCTAACACAGCATAGCAAAACAGCACTCAAGTAAGAAACACACAAGCAGAGTAGAGAATAGCAGAATATGAAGGGGGACCAGGCGCCTTTCAATACTGTGATTTATAAACAATTCAGTGTCAGAATAACCTTGGGACTGGATACCAAGCTTGGCTCACTCCAGTTTAAGCCAGCTTCTTCTGGTTCCCAAAACAAGGAAGGTTCAGCATAATCTCATTACAACTTATTCCACCACCTGCTCTCAGCAGAAAGGAAACTCCCTTGTCAGCTAAAATGTTCCAGCTAGAGAAAACACCAGCTTTGACTCACACAGAGTAAAACCACCAGAACCTTCTTGAACCAATAGACTAGGAATGATCTCTATATGTCAGATCAATACTTTTGTTGCCTGAAAGATGCAACCATGACACTTACAGGTCAACACCAACAGTTTGAATTGTGCTTGGAAATGCACTGGGAGCCAGGGAAGATCCTTTAGGACCAGTGATATGTGGTCTAGGCAGCGGCTCCCAGTTACTAGCCCAGCTGTCACATTCTGAATTAGTTGCTGTTTCTGTTTCACCTTCAAAGGTAGCTCCATGTAGAGCGCATTGCAGTAGACAAAGCAGGAGGTAACCAGAGCACTGACCACCCTAGTGAGACAGTCTGCAGGCTGGTAGGGTCTGCCTGCCACCTGTCCCCCAGGGACAGTGCTTCTGTCTTGTCAGGATTCAACCTCAATCTGTTAGCCGCCATTTATCCGCAAACCACCAAGGCCACCAACACAGGCCATTCACTATCTTCACTGGTTCCAATTTAAAATATAGGAAGAGCTGAGTATCACCCACATGCCTCTGAACACCCAGCCAAAAACCCCTGATGATCTCTCCCAGCGGCTTCATATAGATATTAAAAAGCATGGGGAGAGGACAGAGCCCAGGGGTCTGAACACTCATCCCCCAAAACCACTTTCTGGACATGGCCCAGGAGGAAGGAGGGGAACCACTAAATAGCAGGGTCCCCAGCACCTCTAGAGGGTTCAGAAGGATACCATGGTCAAAGGTCTCCAAACCCACTGAGAGATCCAGCAGAACCAGGAAACTGCTTTCCCCTCAGACTCTAGCCCATCAGAGATCATCAAGCAGCACAAACAGGGCAGTTTCTGTTGCATGATGAGGCCTGAATCTGGATTGGAAGGATAATGGTGGCAGAAGCTTTCCTGGTCCTGCACCCCCAAAAGCTCCAGGCACAGGAATTTCATTAGCTTTGAAGTGGCCATCAGATACTTGGTGGTCTTTTCTTCAAAAGACAAATATTCTGAATACTTTTTATTTGACGTATGATATAAGCAGCACTTCTGTTTTACATATTCCACATTGGAGAGATTCTGATACACAGGTCTGAGTTCATCGCTCCCCCTGAAACTGCTGTGTTAGCAGTCCTGCCAGCCTGGACAGTGTGTTTGGGGGTTCAGGGCTGCCTAGACCACAAGACCCCCTTCTCAGCCTGGCTTATATGGTCTCAAGGAAAGCAGAGCAGTATGTTAGGCACCAGCTTGGCTGCAGGAGTGAGTGGAAGGAGGTGTGCAGGACACCATCTAACCGTCTTAGAGAGTCCACTCTGGATTTGTGTAGGTTTTCCTCCATAGCTTTTTCTTCTCCTGAAGATAACTCAAGAGGAAGCGAAGGAGTGCACCAAAGTATTACGACTAGAGTTTTCCTTTTTGAGGAGCTCCCTTCCCTGGTTGACGAGCCCCATCTGCCCTTCACTTTCCTCTGCAGAATGGGCGGAATCTGCCTTCTTGACTGTGGGATTCACTGTTGTTCTCATCCTCTCCATCCACCAGAGCCTGCCTTCACCTCAACAGAATTCCCTAATACACCAAGGATTTGAGACCCATCAGCTATCCTCACCTGGTTTAGCCAGCCAGTTGAAGCCGTTCCTGGGATTGTGGCCCCTATTCCATCCTGACAGCTTCTGGAAGAAACAGGTGAGAGCTGAGTGCAGGCTGGGGACCAATGGTGGATAGATTACCCCATAAGGTGCATGACATTTCCCCCGCCAAAGGTACTACCTCTCCCCTAACACCCCATGACATCATATGATTATGATCTTTAAGACAGAACAGGAATAAATTCATGTCCCCAGAAATAACACAACTTCAGGCCATTAGTGAATCAATACTACATTTCCAAGGTACTACATATTCCACTAAGTACAGTTTATCATTTTGCCTTGAATACCCTGCTTTTCAGTGACATTTTAGGATAGTCCTGCGTCAAAAGACGGGCACGAGATCAGACAGCACATCGTTCTTTAAAAAATCAAGCTGCTTTATGAACATTGGTTGAGAATTAGGAAAGGTTGCTGATGCATTACTATCATTTGACATAACTGCATATTCATTTCCTGAAAGTTGGGAACATGGGTAGGAGGTGAGGGAATGTAGGAGACGTTGAAATAGGAGAAGGTGCTAATGGAGCTTGATGTGTTCTCTTTCCCTTTGTTCTCTTCCTTGAAATCAAAACAGGATTCCCTTTCTTCCCACTCTGAAGAAGGAGATGGAGAAGACAGTCAAAACTCCAGGGGAGTTTTCCCCCCATTAGGAATAGAAATTGAAATGTGTGAAATGTGGACTATGCATCATTGAATTAGCACACATAGTTCACATCAACAACATCCAACAGGGGAGAAACCATTTTATGGTATGGAGTGTGGGAAACGTTTCACTGATATTGGAAAACTTAGAACACATCAACGGACTCACACAGGGGAGAAACCATTTAAATGCTTGGAGTGCAGAAAGAGCTTTAATGATAGTGCAAAGCTTAGATCACATCAACGGACTCACACAGGGCAGAAACCATATGAATGTATGGAGTGTGGAAAGAGCTTTAGTGATAATGGAAGCCTTAGAAGTCATCAACGGACTCACACAGGGGAGAAACCATATAAATGTATAGAGTGCGGAAAGAGCTTTACTGATAATGGACACCTTAGAAGTCATCAACGGACTCACACAGGGGAGAAACCATATAAATGTACAGAGTGCGGAAAGAGCTTTAGTCGTAATGGAAGCCTTAGAAGACATCAACGGACTCACACAGGGGAGAAACCATTTAAATGCCTGGAGTGCGGAAAGAGCTTCTCTGATAATGAACACCTTAGAAGACATCAACGGACTCACACAGGAGAAAAACCATTTAAATGCCTGGAGTGCGGAAAGAGCTTCAGTCATAATGGACACCTTAGAACACATCAACGGACTCACACAGGGGAGAAACCATTTAAATGCATGGAGTGTGGAAAGAGCTTCAGTCAGAGTGGAAACCTCAATATACATCTACAGACTCACACAGGGGAGAAACCATATAAATGTATAGAGTGCAGAAAGAGCTTTAGTGATAATGTAAGCCTTAGAACACATCAATGGACTCACACAGGGGAGAAACCATATAAATGTATGGAGTGTGAGAAGAGTTTTAGTATTAGTGGAAGCCTTAGAAGACATCAACGGACTCACACAGGGGAGAAACCATATAAATGTATAGAGTGCGGAAAGAGCTTTACTGATAATGGACACCTTAGAAGTCATCAACGGACTCACACAGGGGAGAAACCATATAAATGTACAGAGTGCGGAAAGAGCTTTAGTCATAATGGAAGCCTTAGAAGACATCAACGGACTCACACAGGGGAGAAACCATTTAAATGCCTGGAGTGCGGAAAGAGCTTCTCTGATAATGAACACCTTAGAAGACATCAACGGACTCACACAGGAGAAAAACCATTTAAATGCCTGGAGTGCGGAAAGAGCTTCAGTCATAATGGACACCTTAGAACACATCAACGGACTCACACAGGGGAGAAACCATTTAAATGCATGGAGTGTGGAAAGAGCTTCAGTCAGAGTGGAAACCTCAATATACATCTACAGACTCACACAGGGGAGAAACCATATAAATGTATAGAGTGCAGAAAGAGCTTTAGTGATAATGTAAGCCTTAGAACACATCAATGGACTCACACAGGGGAGAAACCATATAAATGTATGGAGTGTGAGAAGAGTTTTAGTATTAGTGGAAGCCTTAGAAGACATCAACGGACTCACACAGGGGAGAAACCATATAAATGTATAGAGTGCAAAAAGAGCTTTAGTCATAATGGAATCCTTAGAGCACATCAACGGACTCATACAGGGGAGAAACCATATAAATGTATAGAGTGCGGAAAGAGCTTTAGTATTAGTGGATGCCTTAGAAGACATCAACGGACTCACACAGGGGAGAAACCATTTAAATGCCTGGAGTGCGGAAAGAGCTTCAGTCAGAATGGAGACCTTAAATTACACCAGCGGATTCACACAGGGGAGAAACCATATAAATGCATTGAGTGTGGAAAGAGCTTTAGTGATAATGGAAAACTTAGAAAACATCAACGGACTCACACAGGGGAGAAACCATTTAAATGCTTGGAGTGCAGAAAGAGCTTTAGTCGTAATGGAAGCCTTAGAAGACATCAACGGACTCACACAGGGGAGAAACCATATAAATGTATAGAGTGTGGAAAGAGCTTTAGTGATAATGGAACCCTTAGAAGACATCAACGGACTCACACAGGGGAGAAACCATTTAAATGCCTGGAGTGCGGAAAGAGCTTTTCTGATAATGAACACCTTAGAACACATCAACGGACTCACACAGGGGAGAAACTACTTAAATGCATGGAGTGTGGAAAGAGCTTCAGTCAGAGTGGACACCTCAATATACATCTACAGACACACAGGGGAGAAACCATATAAATGTATAGAGTGCAGAAAGAGCTTTAGTGATAATGTAAGCCTTAGAACACATCAATGGACTCACACAGGGGAGAAACCATATAAATGTACAGAGTGCGGAAAGAGCTTTAGTCGTAATGGAAGCCTTAGAAGACATCAACGGACTCACACAGGGGAGAAACCATTTAAATGCCTGGAGTGCGGAAAGAGCTTCTCTGATAATGAACACCTTAGAAGACATCAACGGACTCACACAGGAGAGAAACCATTTAAATGCCTGGAGTGCGGAAAGAGCTTCAGTCAGAGTGGAAACCTCAATATACATCTACAGACTCACACAGGGGAGAAACCATATAAATGTATAGAGTGCAGAAAGAGCTTTAGTATTAGTGGATGCCTTAGAAGACATCAACGGACTCACACAGGGGAGAAACCATTTAAATGCCTGGAGTGCGGAAAGAGCTTCAGTCAGAATGGAGACCTTAAATTACACCAGCGGATTCACACAGGGGAGAAACCATATAAATGCATTGAGTGTGGAAAGAGCTTTAGTGATAATGGAAAACTTAGAAAACATCAACGGACTCACACAGGGGAGAAACCATTTAAATGCTTGGAGTGCAGAAAGAGCTTTAGTCGTAATGGAAGCCTTAGAAGACATCAACGGACTCACACAGGGGAGAAACCATATAAATGTATAGAGTGTGGAAAGAGCTTTAGGGATAATGGAACCCTTAGAAGACATCAACGGACTCACACAGGGGAGAAACCATTTAAATGCCTGGAGTGCGGAAAGAGCTTTTCTGATAATGAACACCTTAGAACACATCAACGGACTCACACAGGGGAGAAACTACTTAAATGCATGGAGTGTGGAAAGAGCTTCAGTCAGAGTGGACACCTCAATATACATCTACAGACACACAGGGGAGAAACCATATAAATGTATAGAGTGCAGAAAGAGCTTTAGTGATAATGTAAGCCTTAGAACACATCAATGGACTCACACAGGGGAGAAACCATATAAATGTATGGAGTGTGAGAAGAGTTTTAGTATTAGTGGAAGCCTTAGAAGACATCAACGGACTCACACAGGAGAGAAACCATTTAAATGCCTGGAGTGCGGAAAGAGCTTTAATGATAATGGAAGCCTTAGAAGACATCAACGGACTCACACAGGAGAGAAACCATTTAAATGCCTGGAGTGAGGAAAGAGCTTCAGTCAGAGTGGACACCTTAGAAGACATTGGCAGACACATGACGGAGAAACTGTTTAAATGTATGGCGTGTGGTAGGAGCTGCAGTCAGAGTGGAACCCTTGATTTATATCAACAAACTCACAAAAGACAAACCTTATAAATATCAGGAATGTAGATAGATGTTCAGTCCTAGTGGAGGTTTAAAATCAACAGACTCACGGACAGGAACAACTTTAGGAGTTGAAACCCTACAAAGCATCAACAAACTCAAAGAGGAGAAGCAGCTTAAATGAAAAATTGCAAAAAGTGCTTTATTTACAATGGAGTGTTTAAGGAAAATCCAGGGACTCTCACATGGAAGAACCCATTTAGATGTATGGAGTGCGGGACGTCTTCCTCTCGGAGTCCACTCTTTTCTTCACAGAAATGAACTCAGCAGGAAATCAGTCATTAACACATGTTGTGTATGCGAAGTTCTGGAATTTATGGTTAAACTGTATAGTAATGAAATATTGAAGGCAATGTCAAACACTGTGATTATAATCTAAGATGTAAAGTACCTTTCGATAGAGAAGGGGTGAGGGTTTATCTGGATTACTTGGTGGTCAGTGAGGGCAGGGCAATATATTGTCCCATACTGGTTTCTAGACCACATCGTGATAACCTTCCAAAAACAATTGATATGGCAACACACCACAGATCACAGTATGTGTTTCTGGGATGCTCATTTGCCTGGAAGCAGCCGGCAGAAAGCTTTGCTTCATGAAGCCCCTGCAGATGCTGAATTGCTGACTTCTTTCCCAGACGACAGGAAGCGAAAGACACACATCCACTGCCCTGTGTCCTTCCAGCCTCTTTCCTCCCTTGCTCCCTTCTGCCGTTTTGTGTGCCTGACTTAGATATCCTGTGTGCTGTATTTTCTTACTGCTGAAACTGGATTTGCTCTCACGAGCTAAGTTTTGTGCCTCACTGGGGACCCAGTGAGAACTGTATGCTTTGAAAGCTCAGTAAACTATTACTGAAGAAGTCCTGCTGCCTCTGTGTGTGTTTTTGACCTAAGTGAGGGACTTGCTCTACACGTGGCCCCTACTCCGCTCATGCCCTGGAATTGCTGTACTTAAGCATGCAAGATGGGTGCATCTGTGCACTTAAAAGCAAATAAAGTAGGACTCGCCTTTCTATGAGAGTACAGTGGTACCTTGGGTTACAGACGCTTCAGGTTACAGACTCTGCTAACCCAGAAATAGTACTTCGGGTTAAGAACCTTGCTCAGGATGAGAACAGAAATCGTGCGGTGGCAGCGGGAGGCCCCATTAGCTAAAGTGGTGTCTAGTTAAGAACAGTTTCAGGTTAAGAACAGACTTCCGGAAGGAATTAAGTACTTAACCTGCAGTACCACTGTGATGTGTTTTCAACTGTTTTTACTGGTTTTTAAAAATTTTGTAATCTGCTCTAGGAGATTTGGATTACAGTGGTACCTCGGGTCAAGTACTTAATTCGTTCTGAAGGTCCGTACTTAACCTAAAACTGTTCTTAACCTGAAGCACTACTACTTAGCTAATGGGGCCTCCAGCTGCTGCTGCGCCGCCAGAGCACAAATTCTGTTCTCATCCTGAAGCAAAGTTCGAAATCTGAAGCACTATTTCTGGGTTAGCAGAGTTGTAACCTGAAACTTATGTAACCCGAGGTACCACTGTACAGACAGGGAACTAACAGTAATGATGATGATGATGATGATGATGTTATATTGCTTAACATGCCCCCTCCCCAGTCATGAATACTTGAGGGCACTCCTGGGTCCATCATTGTCGCTTGAGGCTCAGGTGCCCATGTCCAGCTCAGGCTAGTTCCCCACCCCACAGACCTTTCGGGACAGAGAGGACATGGCCCTGGTCTTCCCTGCTCTGCGCCAGATGGGATGGTGGCAACGCTCTCTGTGTGGAGCTGCCTTGAAGGCGACTCTGGGAACTGGCTCAAAATGCAGCAGCCAGATGATTGGCTGGGCTGCCTCTCTTAATGAAGGACTTTGCACTCCTGCCTCTTTGTCCAAGGAGATCAAGGATCTACCCCTCACGGAGTCCGTCCCCCCCACAACAAGCACATTGGATTCCTTTTTTAAAACAGTTGCACTGGTTGTTTCCATTCCAGCAGGACCTCTCCTGCTCTCAGTGCCTTGGCTTGTGAGACCTCCAGTGGTGCTTTCATGGAACTGTAGAGGTGGATGGCACCCCAAGGATCATCTAGTCCAACCCCCAGCAATCTCAGAGGCCACGCTTGCATCTGGAGAAACTAAGTGTTAGAATATTTCGGTTCCATCTTAAGGGACAGGCATGACTGTTGTGTGTCACATGCCTGTTTACATTCCAGCACAGCTTGCTGGGAACTTCTGTTTGTGTACAGTGGTACCTCAGGTTACAGAGGCTTCAGGTTACAGACACCACTAACCCAGAAATATTACCTCGGGTTAAGTACTTTGCTTCAGGATGAGAACAGAAATTGTGCTCCAGCAGCGCAGCGGCAGGAGGCCCCATTAGCTAAAGTGGTGCTTCAGGTTAAGAACATTTTCAGGTTAAGAACGGACCTCCAGAACAAATTAAGTACTTAACCGAGGTACCACTGTATAGCTTTTGCTTATGCTGTCTTGCTTTGGACATGAAGGAGAGCAGACATGATTCCTTTGTCCTGATGTATGTTGAATAAATAGGACGCGGGTGGCGCTGTGGGTAAAACCTCAGCACCTAGGACTTGCCGATCGCATGGTCGGCGGTTCGAATCCCCGCGGCGGGTTGCGCTCCCGTCGTTCGGTCCCAGCGCCTGCCAACCTAGCAGTTTGAAAGCACCCCCGGGTGCAAGTAGATAAATAGGGACCGCTTACCAGCGGGAAGGTAAACGGCGTTCCGTGTGCTGCGCTGGCTCGCCAGATGCAGCTTGTCACACTGGCCACATGACCCGGAGGTGTCTGCGGACAGCGCTGGCTCCCGGCCTATAGACTGAGATGAGCGCACAACCCTAGAGTCTGGTAAGACTGGCCCGTACAGGCAGGGGTACCTTTACTGTTACCTTTTTATGTTGAATAAACTGCTTGTAAATCTGCTCACACATGCCTCTCCAGCCACTTCTGTTGTGCGTTTACTCTGCTGAGTGTGTGTGCCCAACTTCTGAAGACTGCTGAATCTCAGGTCGCAGTTTCATGCTGATCCAAGGACTGCCCAGCACACGGATTCTTTGGATGCATCCCAACACTAAGCACTGGAGGAGAAAATGAGCCCTGCAGGATCAGACCATAGGGCTGCCTCCTATGCGGGAGACAGGGCAGAGGATTCCCCCATCACCCCCCTCCTCCTCCACGGATTGGCCTCCTCCTCTTTTAACGCCACCTTGATTGGTGGCCTCTGCCTCTTGTGGGAGGGAGTTCCACAGGTTTACTCTGCCCTGTGTAGCAGGAACCCCCCCACCCCAATCATTCTGTTTGTACAAACTTCACACACACACACACTCACACACTACATACGCCACATTCCTGTTATAAATTCATAGAAAAATCAACCATACATCGGATTTGCACTGTTCCATTTTATTTTACTCCATGTGACAAGGACTATCGAAGGGGGGTGGCTTGGTTCTGGTCAGCCATAATCCCTTCACCATCCCAGCACATCCACAGGAGCCCTGCCCAGTTGCTATGTCAGCCCTGATAATCCCAGACAGAAGACCATCAAAATGACAAAGAACTTGCATATGGTAGTGGATTCAGCATGGACTGAAACAAAGGACAATAATCAGATCTTCCCTCTGGGGGCAGGAAACTGCAAACTCCCCTTTGTCTCCTGGAAGTGACTCATGGGCAGGGGGAAAGGAGGAACCAGCCAGGTGACAAGACACTCAGGTTACCTCCACAACTCCTCCCTCAACCCCTCCTTTCTGTAATGTATGCATGATGTCAACCCCTTCTGTAATGTATGCATGATGTCAACCCCTCCTTTCTGTAATGTATGCATGATGTTTCTGGGGGTGGGCTTGACCTGGAGGATGGGAATTTCAAAAGTGTTTATAAGGGCTTGCAGACCATCTTTGTGGGTCTTTCCTCTCTTCTGCGATTGAGGGGAACACCCTGTTGCAACAGTTCAATAAAGGCCAAGCCTACAGGCTGCTGTTTTGCTCCAAGTTATCCTGGTTGGTGTCTTTGTTTTTGTCCAAGGGAGCCCTCGGATTTTTCTGGTAACACCTGCAAGAGGAAGCGCTTTCTCTTCTCTGCCTTCCTTCCTTCTCCTTTCACAGGTGAGGTTTTAGGGACCAGGGTATATTTCATGTCCGAATGTTTCTATCTGCGGACAACGTCTGTTATACAAGGGGACTGATCCATACACCTGAATGGGGTTTCTCTGCATGCATTTCCCCACTTCTGGATCCAAGGGGCTAGCAGCGCATCCATGCAAAGGAAGAGCAGAGCTGCCGCCCTCCTGCGACCCTCCGCGCCCTGACTTGCCCCCCTCTCGCCATGCAGCGCTGGGACCCCCGCTCTCCCCATGGGCCCTATCCTGGGAGAGAGGAGACTCACCGGATCCCAGCAGGCGCCCCCAGGCAGCCTCTGCAGAGCCGAACCAACGGGACCCCCACACACCCGACTTCTTGCAGGAAAGGGGGGGATTGGGCTTTCGCTCGGGAGGACGCTGCCCCCCCGTCTTACCTCCCTGTCTAGGAATCTAGCTCGTTTCCATTTAACCCTTGGCAAGCCGAGCGCACCCAATTCACGCCTCTCCCTCTCTCGAGAGCCGGAGCATCGCGCACCAATGGCATCCCGAGAAGGCGGAGGAGGAAAGGATTATGGATTACTTCCGGCAAGGGATACATTCAGTTATGGACAG
Source organism: Podarcis vaucheri (assembly GCF_965113315.1). Lineage (NCBI taxonomy): Eukaryota > Metazoa > Chordata > Lepidosauria > Squamata > Lacertidae > Podarcis > Podarcis vaucheri. The sequence goes on along the minus strand of NC_138748.1, from coordinate 74,258,682 downwards.
CAGCTGAAAGGCCCCCTAACAGCTGGCCCCTGAACACGGGTCCTAAGAAATCTTCACTGGCTCCCGGTCCGTTTCCGAGGACCATTCAAAGTGCTGGCGCTGACCTTGAAAGCCCTACGCCTGAAAGCAGCTCTGTATCGAGAAGCTTTTAATATTTCATGTTGGGTTATGTTTTCTTCTATTCTTTTGGAAGCTGCCCAGAGTGGCTGGAGCAATCCAGTCAGATGGATGGGGTACAAAAAAAGTTGTTGTTAGACACCCAGCTTTTGATAGGGCTGCTTCATTCTGTGCTTTTGGAGTCCTATGTTGGCTTATGGGTTTGGTGCTTGTGGATCTCATGGGATTTCATGTCTTGCCATTATAAATGCACGGGGATAAGTGCATTTACACAGACACATTTCCACAAAACACCAAAACTCTGGCATGTAGCCGCAGGTGATACAATAGGAGCCTTTCTGCAAATGGCCTTTGCAACACAACTCACTGGGTGGTAACAAAGTATACACGTTTGCCTCTTTTCAACGGATGCTTTCACTTAGCCCCGTTTCCTCAATGAATCTACCCATTTCTTGATGAGATGTAACTTCTGCCAGGAAAACCTGAGCTGAAATAGGAAGGAGAGCAAAACAGCAGCCCTGTCTGACCCCAGTCAGCCTCCAGACTCCCCCAGTCACGTGGCAGGAGATTCTTCCTGAGCCCCCCCCCCTCCGTGAGATGGGTATGACATCATGGATGATCCAGTGATGATCCATATGATTCAGTGATGATCCACATGGTCCAAGCAGGCTGGTCCAAAGAGCAGATCTCTATGCCTGAATGAAACGGGTCTGTGTTACGGCTAAAATCTGGGTGCGGGGTTACTCTGCCACCCAGCTCATCGGACTAAGTCCGTGGGTCCCTGCGGAAGAAAATGAGCTCAGCCGGACACAGGAGCAAACTGCAGAAGGTCCAAGTTTATTGCGCAACAGGTTCAAGACGAGATTGAACCCAGAGAAAGGGGTGACATGAACTTTTGAAATTTCCCTCCATATCCCAGAATACAGTGCAAAATACATCCCAGTTACATCATGAATACATTAAGAAGAGGTTGGGTTACACAGATTAACATATGGAGGAGGGAGGGGTGAATATGCAGAGAGCTGGAGATATGCGCAGATAAGCACATCCTGAGAAGGCAATGGTCCATGTTTGCATAGTCTGTCACCTGGCATCGCCTGGAGGAAGGGTTTGGCAGAGTGATTTTGACTGGATTACTTGAGAGATTATGGAGGACAGAGGAGGGGTGATGGAGTCCTAGAGAAATTGAGCAAATATATTGTAGTGAAGAAGACATGCCCCCCCCCTTCCGTAACAGTCTGCCATGATGGATTCTGGAGTCAAGAAATCCGCCCTTTCCAGTGATCTCTCAGGCTGGCCAGGAAAAGGCAGGGAGCCGGAATCGCCAGGCATCCGGATGGACAGACTTGTAATGTTGCCAAAACATGAACTCGGAGTCTGATCTGATTTCCAGGTACAACGCATTTTGTGACGCAGCCGGGGATGTTTTTGGGGTGCTCTCTCAGTGACGGGGGGAAGCTACTTTCTGAGGGTGTCCAAATTGCAACGCGCTTTACTTCTGGGCTGCTTCACTCCTCGCATTGGGGGGGGGGGGGCTCTGCGCGCAAACAGATCAACAGCTGCCTTGTTTTATTCCTGGCCTCATTTTGTTACCTCTGACGGAGACAGATGTGATGAATTTTACCTGGGTGTCGGGGCTGTGTGTGCAAAAGCCCAAGCCCCATTTTTTCCGTAACACAGGAGTCACAGAGCCTAACCCGCTACTCAGTGTGCACCAATACGGTCCTAAAACATGGAATGGATCTAAGCTCATGGCGTGGGGTGGGGGAGGGATTTTGCAATGCAAACATTGTAGGGGGGGGGACCCCGCTTTGCAAATGGATTGACGGGATCAACCTTTTCCCGCTCTCCTCATCCCCTGAAGGAAGAAGGGAGGGGGAAAACCTTCCTCTCCTTCGCCCCCCTCAATTTCTCCCTCCCTGGTACATCCTCCTCTCACTCCGCCCCCACAACCCTCAAACCCCCAGTATGTCGCACCTCTTCCTTCTGCTCCTCCTCCTCTCCATCCGGCTTCTGTGAGGGGAGTGAGGGGAATGAGGGGAGAGAACCCCCCTCCCAAACTGCCTGCTTCGCCCGCAAGTGGAGCTTCTACTCCGAATTGCTGCTCTGCTGCGTAGCTCGCGGGGGGGGGCGCTTTCGGAAAGGGGAGGAGGATGGGAAGAGGAGGATCCCCGCCCCCCGTGGATGTTGCAGGAAAGGAATGAGACTCGGGAGCGAGGACAAAGAGGTAAAGGGGTCGCGGGGGGGGAGGAGAGGGGAGAAAAGGACCCAGAGACCCCCGCCAGCTCCCCAAAGCGCCTTTCGTGGGCCCCATGGGAAGGGCCTGGATCCCTGCACGTGTGCTGCGAAGGGGGCTTTCCTTGGCCCCTTAGGCGCCTTGGCAGCGGCAGACATAACCCTAACCATATAAGGCGCCAAGGAGGGGGGCTCTGGGTGCAGGGGAGACTCTGGGACAGAGGGAGGGAGTCGAGGAAGTGGGGAGGGGGAGCATCCTTGGGGCAGGGAAGGGCAGCATGGGGGGGGAGGAAGACCAGTCTTTGGGGAGACTTCTCCAGGGTGGCTCCTGCGGGGATTCTCTGGAGGGGCCGCCTTGGCTTCTCCCTCCCTCCCAGGAATCGGCCACCCCTTCAAGGCAACCAGAGGGATCCCTGGAAAGTGGGGGGGTCATGTCCCCCCTCCCCTCCTTCCTGCAACCTCCATCCTCTTCCCACCCCATAAGCCCCTGCCCTGTCCAGGAAGAGACTACGAGGCTCTCGGCAGGAAATTGAAGCAACTAAATGCACAAATTGTCATCTCGTCTGTCCTCCCAGTTGAACGACGTGGCCCAGGGAGAGAGGGGAAAATAGTGGAAGTGAACAGCTGGCTTCGCAAATGGTGTAAACAGGAACGGTTTGGATTCTTAGATCACGGACTGCAGTTTCTTGAAGATGGACTTCTGGCAAGTGATGGGCTGCACCTCACAACGGTTGGGAGAAATGTTTTTGCCAAAAATCTCAGAAACCTCATCAGGAGGGCTTTAAACTGACTAATGTGGGGGAGGGAGACAGTGCTCCTGAAGGTAGGAGTCTATCAATTAATGAAGATGATCATCCAAATGTCATAGACCAAATGGAGCAAACAGCACGCGGACCTAGTGGTGGGAGGAAAAAATCCTTAAATAAGAGACACGGGGGAATGATTAATGGACTTCAATGTCTCTACACTAATGCGCAAAGCATGGGAAATAAACAAGATGAGCTTGAGCTCTTGGTACAGCAAACTAAATATGACATAATAGGCATCACTGAAACCTGGTGGGATAAGTCCCACGATTGGAATGTAATAATGGGGGGATACAATCTATTTCAGAGAAACAGACCAGACAAGAAAGGAGGAGGAGTGGCGTTATATGTCAGGGATGTGTATACCTGTGAAGAAATCCAAGATTTAGAACCTCAAAGCCAAAGTGAGAGCATTTGGGTCAAAATTAAGGGAGAGAAGAATAACAGAGACCTCATTGTGGGAGTTTACTATAGATCCCCAAGCCAAACGGAGGACATAGATGATGCCTTCCTGGAACAGATGGCCAAGCATGCAAAAGGAAGGGAGATAGTAGTAATGGGGGACTTCAATTACCCGGATATTTGTTGGACGACAAACTCAGCCAAGAGCATAAGGTCAAACAGATTCCTCACTGGCCTTGCAGACAACTTCATTGTCCAGAAAGTGGGAGAAGCAACAAGAGGAACAGCCATTTTAGATCTGGTCCTAACCAATGTTGATGACCTGGTTAGTGGGGTAGATGTGGAAGGATCATTAGGCGCGAGTGATCATGCTCTTCTGAAGTTTACTATACAGCGGAAAGGAGCAGCCAAGCATACTAGGACTCAATTTCTTGACTTTAAGAAAGCCGACTTCATAAAACTTAGGGAAGTGCTGGGTGAGATCCCATGGACAGCAATACTAAAAGGAAAGGGAGTTCATGATGGCTGGGAGTTTGTTAAGAGGGAGATAGTAAAAGCACAACGACAGGCAATACCAATGAGACGGAAACGTGGAAGGTGCCTAAAGAAGCCAGGGTGGCTATCTAAAGAACTTTTAACTGAATTAAGATTAAAAAAGGATGTGTACAAAAAATGGAAAAGGGGAGAAACCACCAAAGAGGAATTCAAACAAATAGCCAGCACGTGTAGACACAAAGTCAGAAAAGCTAAAGCACAGAATGAACTCAGGCTTGCTAGAGAGGTTAAAAGCAACAAAAAAGGCTTTTATGGGTATGTTCGTAGCAAAAGGAAGAACAAAGAAACAGTGGGGTCACTCAGAGGAGAAGATGGTGAAATGCAAACAGGGGACACAGAAAGGGCTGAACTACTCAATGCCTTCTTTGCCTCAGTCTTCTCCGATAAAGAAAACAATGCCCGACCTGAAGAATTTGGAGCAAATGATTCAGCAAAGGAAACACAGCCCAGAATAACTAAGGAGATAGTACAAGAATATTTGGCTAGTTTAGATGTATTCAAGTCTCCAGGGCCAGACGAACTGCATCCAAGAGTATTAAAAGAACTGGCAGATGTGATCTCAGAACCACTGGCAGTCATCTTTGAGAATTCCTGGAGAACAGGCGAAGTCCCGGCAGACTGGAGGAGGGCAAATGTTGTCCCTATTTTCAAAAAGGGGAAAAGAGAGGACCCAAATAATTACCGCCCAGTCAGTCTGACATCAATACCAGGGAAGATTCTGGAACAGATCATTAAGCAAACAGTCTGTGAGCACCTAGAAAGGAATGCTGTGATCACCAATAGTCAGCATGGATTTCTGAAAAATAAGTCATGTCAGACTAACCTGATCTCGTTTTTTGACAGAATTACAAGCCTGGTAGATGAAGGGAACGCAGTGGATGTAGCCTACCTTGATTTCAGCAAGGCATTTGACAAGGTGCCCCATGATATTCTTGTAAAGAAGCTGGTAAAATGCGGTCTTGACTATGCTACCACTCAGTGGATTTGTAACTGGCTGACTGCCCGAACCCAAAGGGTGCTCATCAATGGTTCCTCTTCATCCTGGAGAAGAGTGACTAGTGGGGTGCCACAGGGTTCTGTCTTGGGCCCGGTCTTATTCAACATCTTTATCAACGACTTGGATGATGGACTCAAGGGCATCCTGATCAAATTTGCAGATGACACCAAACTAGGAGGGGTGGCTAACACCCCAGAGGACAGGATCACACTTCAAAACGACCTTGACAGATTAGAGAACTGGGCCAAAACAAACAAGATGAATTTTAACAGGGAGAAATGTAAAGTATTGCACTTGGGCAAAAAAAATGAGAGGCACAAATACAAGATGGGTGACACCTGGCTTGAGAGCAGTACATGTGAAAAGGATCTAGGAGTCTTGGTTGACCACAAACTTGACATGAGCCAACAGTGTGACGCGGCAGCTAAAAAAGCCAATGCAATTCTGGGCTGCATCAATAGGAGTATAGCATCTAGATCAAGGGAAGTAATAGTGCCACTGTATTCTGCTCTGGTCAGACCTCACCTGGAGTACTGTGTCCAGTTCTGGGCACCACAGTTCAAGAAGGACACTGACAAACTGGAACGTGTCCAGAGGAGGGCAACCAAAATGGTCAAAGGCCTGGAAACGATGCCTTATGAGGAACGGCTAAGGGAGCTGGGCATGTTTAGCCTGGAGAAGAGGAGGTTAAGGGGTGATATGATAGCCATGTTCAAATATATAAAAGGATGTCACATAGAGGAGGGAGAAAGGTTGTTTTCTGCTGCTCCAGAGAAGCGGACACGGAGCAATGGATCCAAACTACAAGAAAGAAGATTCCACCTAAACATTCGGAAGAACTTCCTGACAGTAAGAGCTGTTCGACAGTGGAATTTGCTGCCAAGGAGTGTGGTGGAGTCTCCTACTTTGGAGGTCTTTAAGCAGAGGCTTGACAACCATATGTCAGGAGTGCTCTGATGGTGTTTCCTGCTTGGCAGGGGGTTGGACTCGATGGCCCTTGTGGTCTCTTCCAACTCTATGATTCTATGATTCTATGATTCTATGATTCTAAGAGGGGAGAGGCCTTCTCAGAAGCAGCTCTTTGTTTCCCCAATCCCACCCAGGAAGCAGCCAGAAACCTTTTCCTCTCTCTCAGGCTTCCATCTTTAAGAGTCTTTTCCACTGCCTGGTGCATTGAGTATGAGAATAATGTACACCTCATAACAATTGATCCCACCACCTGCTCTCAGCAGAAAGGAAACTCCCTTATCAGCTAAAATGTTCCAGCTAGAGAAAACACCAGCTTTGTATCACACAGAGTAAAACCACCAGAACCTTCTTGAAGCAATAGACCAGGAATGATTGATCTCTCTACATTAGATCAGTACTTTTCTATGCCTGAAAAATGCAACTAAGTCACTTTAAAGGTTTGAATTGTGCTTGGAAATGTGCTGGGAGCCAAGGAAGATCCTTTAGGACCAGTGTTATGTGGTTTCCGCGGCTGCTCCCATTTACTAGTCCAGCTGCCGCATTCTGGATTAGTTGCAGTTTCTTAGTCACCTTCAAAGGTAGCCCCATGTAGAACACATGACAGTAGTCCAAACTAGAGATAACCAGAGCATGCGCCACTCTGGTGAGACAGTCCGAGGGCAGGGAGGGTCTCATCCGGTGTACCAGATGGAGCTGGCAGACAGCTGCTCTGGACACAGAACTGACCTACACCTCCATGCACAGCTGTGAGTCCAAAATGCCCCCCAGGCTGTGCACCTGGTCCTTTAGGGCCACAGTTACCCCATTCAGAACCAGGGAATCCTCCACATCTGACTGTCGTCCAGGGACAGTACTTCTGTCTTGTCAGGATTCAGCCTCAATCTGTTAGCTGCCACCCATCCTCAAATCACCTCTAGGCACCAACACAGAGCATTCACCGCCTTCACTGGTTCCAATTTAAAAGAGAGGAAGAGCTTGGTATCACCCACATACTGGTGAACACCCAATCCAAACCCCTGATGATCTCTCCCAGCAGCTTTGTATAAATACTTAAAAGCATGGGGGAGAGGATGGAGTTCTGAGGCACCCCACAAGGGAGCACCCAGGGCTCAGAGCACTCATCACCTAACACCACTTTCTGGACATGGCCCAGGAGGAAGGAGGGGAGCCACTGCATAGTAATTTCCCCAGCTCCCCTAGAGGGTCCAGAAGGATACCATGGTCAAAGGTCTCCAAAGCTGCTGAGAGATCCAGCAGAACCAGGAAACAGCTTTCCTCTCAATATCTATCCCATTGGAGATAATCAGCCAGGGCAGTTCAAGTCCCATGATGAGGCCTGAATCCCCATTGGAAGGACCATGGTGGCAGGAGCTTTCCTGGTCCTGCAGCCCACAAAAGCTTCAGCCACAATACTTTTATTAACTTTCTTTTTTAAAAAATAATATTTATTGAAAATTTTAAACAATAAACAAACAAAGATAAACATACAGAACAAAAGAGCAAAGCATAAGATAAAGAAAAAAAGAAAAAAGATAACATCCACTGTCTAACATCAAATTTTCAAAAAAAATTGACCTCCTCACATCTCCCATTCCTGCGTTCCCAATTATAAATTTATAAGCAGCAATTTATCACCTTGTTTCAATACTTATATTGTAGTTTTCAAATATTATGTATCCATCCTTACATATTTTTATCATATATTTAAAAACCTAATCTTAACATAATATTACTCCAAATTAGTTCTTTTTTCTTAAATATCACTTATTCTCATATTTCTTACGGTTCAGTTATTGGTACCATGTCATTTTCTATCCTGCATCTTTTTAACATTCATGCAGCTTATAATGTTTTTGCAAATAGTCCTTAAACTTTTTCCAGTCCTCTTCCACTGTCTCTTCTCCCAAGTCTCGAATTCTGCCAGTCATTTCTGCCAATTCCATGTAGTCTATCAGTTGCGTCTGCCATTCTTCCAGCGTAGGCAAATCCTGGGTCTTCCAATGTTTTGCAATAAGAATTCTTGCTGCTGTTGTTGCATACAAAAAAAGAGTTTGATCCTTCTTTAACACCCTCTATCCTACTATGCCCAAAAGGAAAGCCTCTGGTTTCTTAGGGAAGGTATACTTAAATACCTTTTTCAGCTCATTATAAATCATTTCCCAGAAGGCCTTAACCCTTGGGCACGTCCACCAGAGGTGAAAGAAAGTCCCTTCAGTTTCCATGCATTTCCAACATTTGTTATCAGGCAGATCGTATATTTTTGCGAGCTTGACTGGAGTCATGTACCACCGGTATATCATTTTCATAATATTTTCTTTCAAGGCATTACATGCCGTAAATTTAACACCGGTGGTCCACAAACGTTCCCAGTCAGCAAACATAATGTTATACCCAATGTCCTGTGCCCATTTAATCATAGCTGATTTGACCGTTTCATCCTGTGTATTCCATTTTAACAGCAAGTTATACATTCTTGAAAGTACCTTAATTTTAGGTTCTAGCAGTTCTGTTTCTAATTTTGATTTTTCCACCTGGAAACCTATTTTTTTGTCCAAATTGAAAACCTCCCTAATCTGAGCATAATGTAGCCAATCTCGCACTTTATCCTGTAATTTCTCAAAACTCTGCAATCTCCAAGTATCTCCAACTTTTTCTACTATTTCCCAATACTTCGGCCATTTGGCCTCCATATTGAGTCTTTTCGGGGCCTTAGCTTCCATTGGTGACAACCACCTTGGGGTCTTACTTTCTAGTAAGTCTTTGTATTTTATCCAGAGATTTAATATTGCTTTCCTGACAATATGGTTCTTGAAGGCCTTATGCACTTTTACCTTGTCGTACCACAAATATGCATGCCATCCAAAAGTGTTATTAAACCCTTCCAGATCCAAAACATCAGTCTTCTCTAGAAGCAGCCAGTCTTTCAACCAGCAGAAAGCTGCTGATTCATAATACAACCTTAAGTCTGGCAGGGCAAACCCCCCTCTTTCCTTTGCATCGGTTAATATTTTGAATTTTATTCTGGGCTTTTTGCCCTGCCAGACAAATTTAGAAATATATTTCTGCCACCTCCTGAAACACTCCACCCTGTCCACAATCTGTAGGTTCTGAAACAAAAACAGCATTTTTGGCAATACATTCATCTTTATAGCAGCAATTCGGCCCAACAAGGAAAGCTTCAATCTTGACCAGCTTTCTAAATCCTTTTTAATTTCTGACCAACACTTTTCATAATTGTCCTTAAATAAATTCAAATTTTTAGCAGTCATGTTAACCCCTAAGTATTTCACCTTTTTAACCACATTTAAATCTGTCTCTTTCTGAAACCTTTCTGATTCCAAAGTTGTCATGTTCTTTTCCAAAACCTTAGTTTTTTGCTTGTTTGATTTAAATCCAGCCACCTGACCAAAATCATGAATCAATTCTAAAACCCTTTTCGTACTAGATTCTGGCTTCTGTAGTGTCAAAACAAAGTCATCTGCAAAAGCTTTAAGTTTGTACTGTTTAGCTCCGACCTGAATTCCTTCAACCAACCGGTCCCCTCTGATCATATTCAAGAGCACCTCCAGGACTGAGATAAATAACAGAGGGGATAGAGGGCAACCTTGTCGTGTTCCTTTTTCAATCTTGAACTCTTCTGTCACCACATTGTTAACTATCAGTTTAGCTTTTTGTTCTGAATAAATTGCCTCTATACCACTCTCAAACCCCCGTCCCACTCGCATCCCTTCAAGGTTTTTCTTCATAAACTTCCATGAAATATTATCAAAGGCCTTCTCCGCATCTATAAAAATCAACACTGCTTTTGTATTTATGTTCATTTGCAAGAGTTCCAAGATATCAATGATGTTCCTAGTGTTATCACTCAAATGTCTACCTGGGAGAAAGCCTGCCTGATCTTTATGAATCACCTCATTTAACACTCTTTTGAATCTATTTGCCAAAATGTCTGCAAAGATTTTATAATCCACATTTAAAAGGGAGATGGGACGGTAGTTCTTAAGTTGTGTCTTTTCAGTTTCCAATTTGGGTATCAATGTGATGAACGCTTCTTTCCATGATTCCGGTGCCCTCTTCCCCTCCATAATCTCATTGCAAACCTCCATTAATGCTTGTTTCAAATAATCTTTCAATATCTTATAATATTTGGAGGTAAGCCCATCTGGCCCTGGAAACTTGCCCAGTTGCATGTTCTGAATGGCACCTTCAATCTCTTCTTGTGTTATTTTAAGATTCAGAATTGTCCTGTTTTCTTGAGACAGTTTTGGTAGTCCATTCCTTCTTAAAAATTGGTCTATCTCAATCTCATTTTGCGGCCCTTGCATATAGAGTTGTTTAAAGTATCTCTGGAAGCACTTTCTGATTTCCACAGGGTTCTGGATATTTCTTCCTTCAATCTCTAGGTTGGTAACTGTGTTCAGTTTTTGTCTCTTTTTCAGTTGCCATGCTAGCAGCTTCCCACATTTATTTGCAGATTCAAATGTCCTTTGTTTCATTAGCTTAATCTTCCACTCAACTTCCTGATTTATCAATTTAGAATACTGCGCTTGGTAAAGTTTAATTTCTCTCAGAATCTCCTGTGACTTTGGTTTTGATCTCAGCTTTTTCTCACACTCCTTTATTTTCTCCAAAATCTTATCCTTTTTGTCATTTGTTGCTCTTTTCTTTATTGTATTCTGTTGTATCAGAAACCCCCTCATAACAGCTTTACTTGCATCCCAGATTACTCTTTTTTCCACTGTAGTATTCAAGTTTATTTCAAAGTAGTCCTTCAAAGTCTTTTGGGCCTTTTGGATAATCCCCTGATCTCTTAACAAGGTGTCATTCATCCTCCATCTGAAAGCGCCGGTTGGAGTTAGTCTCATATCCATCTTTATTGTGTTATGGTCGGAGCAGGTTTTTGGGCAGATTTCCACCTTTCTAATCTTAGGAGCCAGTCCTCTAGTTATCCATATCTGGTCGATTCTCGTCCATGTCAGTTGGGCTTCAGAAAAGAATGTTCCTTCTCTACCTAGGGGGTTCTTTGTCCTCCAGATGTCAATCAAGTCCATATTATCCGTTAGTTCGAAAAAAGTCTTAGGTAGTCTACCGTCTTTTGTTATATTCTGACCTTGTGACTTATCCATGTTTGTGGAAACCACCCCATTCATATCCCCCATCATAATGATGTTACTATAGTCCAGATAGTCCAGCATTGTCTCATGCAGTCTCTTGTAGAATTCCGATTTCCCCTCATTTGGTGCATAAATTCCCAATATCAAAAATTTTTCACCCTGAGTTTGTATCTCAATTGCCATAATTTTTCCTTGCTCGTCTTTAAATAGAAATTTTGGTGATAGGCTCTCCTTTGCATATATCACCACTCCTCTTTTCTTGACTCGATCCGATGAAATAAATTATTGGCCTAGTCTCTTGTTGATTAGTACTTTTCTGTGGAGCCTAGTCACGTGCATTTCCTGCAAGCAAATAATGTCCAATTGTTCTTTCTTTAATAAATGAAATATCCTTCTCCTTTTTTCCGGGGAATTACACCCATTAATATTCCAACTAAGAAGCTGCAGAGACATCATGGGCAAATCTGTTATTACTTTGGTGGTGGCGTCTCTTTCTTCCGGTCTTCAGGCACCAAAGGTGTAGGTACCGCCAATGGCCCAGGCCCTGGAATTCCTGGAATCCCTTTTTGAAGGTCTCCTCCGTAGGCACTCAAAAATTGTTCTTTGTCCTCGGCTGTCTTAATTTTCACTTTCTTCCCTCTGAATGTAAAGGAAAGTCCTTGAGGAAATTCCCACCTAAAAGGAATTGAATTACTCCTCAGCAATTTTGCTAACTCTGTGTAGGTAGCTCTAAGGTCCAAAAGTTGTTTCGGGATATCTTTGTAAATTTCTGCCTTCCTATCCTGAATTTCAAGTGATTTTTGGTAATGTAGGCTCAATATTTTATCTCTTTCCTCCTTGGATCCCAAAATAATTAAACAGTCTCTGGGCTTGTCCTTCCTTACAACTTTTCCGAGTCTGAAAGCCGTCACAATTTTAAAGTCCTTATCTTCTTCCAAGGGCCAAAACTTAGAAAATTCTTTTGTCAAGTACTGAATTAAGTCCCCTTGTTCAAGTTCTGGAATTGACCTCAGTCTCAAATTATTTTCCCTACTGCGTTGTTCTAACATAGACAGATAGGCCTGCTGTTCACCAACCTGCTTGTGCAATGGTTTTACCTCCTCCTTTAATGCCTCTGCTTTTTGGTTAGCTTCCTCAGCTAACTTGCGATTTTCTGTGGTGGATTCAAATAGTTTCCCAATTGATTGTGCATTCAGAGCAACTTGTTCAGTTAATTTATTAACACTGGCTGTAGTTTGGTCAATCTTAGCCGATTGCTCGTCGGCTTTTTTATCCAATTTTTCTAGTTTTTCAAAGATTTTTTCTAATACTGAAGCAGATTCTCCTGCAGCCATACCTTCCAACAAAGTTTGCTCAGTTCCTTCCTCTTGTGTCCCCAAAATAGCAGGAACAGATGATCTATGCAGCTGTGAAGTTAGGGTCAGAGTTGTTTGTTTAGCTTTAGCTTTAGCCGCTCTTGTTTTCCCAGTGCCACTCATTCCACTTCTGTCTACGTGCCAAGGTCAAATTATGTATGGTCCCCTCAAAATCTTTAATAAATATTTTATATTAAAAAAAAATATGTATGGTCCCATGGGAATCCACAAGTCCAGAGAATAAACAAATAAGATAGGAGAAAAGAGGATAAAACAAGTCCCAGAAAGTTATAAATCCAAAGTCCTCTAGGGGGAGTTCAAACATACCTTGAGGGAAATAGCAAGTTTGCTAATCATGGAAAGTTATTTCAAAGTTACAAAACTTTTAAAGCAACGTCCATACAGCCACAATTTCCTACGGTCTTTCCTTAAATTCAGCAGAGTTAATCTTTGGGGCAAAACACTGTCTCCAAAGAGTGCCAGAAACAATGTTTCAGTATGACAGTTCAAGTAACACTCAGATGTAGCAGTTCAAACTAACAAAATAGCAAAGTCCAAAAACTGACAGTTCCACCGATCTAGCAGTTCGAATACTTGGGAATCTTAACAAATTTGTAAGTCCACAGGGAGAGGTAAAACAAAGTCCATAGCCAAAAAAGAAAAAGAGAGCGGAAAGTTAGGTCGTTAATCCCAATAGAAACAACTAAAAGAGATGCACGGGTTGCCGATTGTATCACCACTTCAAAGGCGCCAGATCAAAGTCTTCTGTTTTCCTTGTTCCACATCGGAGAGACTTTGATACACAGGTCTGAGCTCATCTCTCCGCCTGAAACTTCTGTGTTAGCAGCAATGGAAGCCTGGGCAGTGTGTTTGGGGGTCCTGGGCTGCCTAGACAACTAGACCCCCTTCTCAGCCTGGCTGATATGGTCCCAAGGAAAGCAGAGCAGTATGTTTGACACCAGCTTGGCTGCAGGAGTTGAATGAAGAAAGTGTGCAGGACACCATCCAACCGTCTTAGAGACTCCACTCAAGATTTGTGTAGGTTTTCCTCCATAGCATTTTCTTCTCCTGAAGATAAGTCATGAGGCAGCAAAGTTTAGGATCAGAGTTTTCCTTCTCAATGGGCTCCCTTCCCTTTCCTCTGCAGGATGGGCAGAATCTGCCTTCTTGACTGTGGGCTTCACTGTTCTTCTCATCCTCTCCATCCACCAGGGCCTGCCTTCACCTGCAGCAGAATTCCCCAACCCACCAAGGATTTGAGACCCATCAGCTATCCTCACCTGGTTTAGCCGGCCGGTTGAAGCTGTTTCTGGGATTGTGGCCCCTGTTGCATGCTGACAGCTTCTGGAAGCCACAGGTGAGAGCTGAGTGCAGGGTGGGGACCAGTGGTGGATAGATTACCCCATAAGGTGCATGACATTTCCCCCACCAAAGGTACCGCCGCTCCTCTAAAACCCCAAGACATTGTATAATTATGGTACGTAAGACAAATCAGGAAAAAATTCTTGTCTCCAGAGATAACACAACTTCAGCGCATCAATGAATCAATACCATATATTCAAGGCTGAAGTTTCCACTAAGTACAGTTATCCCTTTGCCTTGAATATCCAGCTTTGAAAGTGCCAGATTAGGATAGTTCTGTATCAGCAGAGGGGCACAAGATCAGGCAGGACATCAACATTATAAAGAACCATTGGGGTGGGTGTTTCCGTCTGAGATTCCCATTTGCCATCTGCTTCTCCTGCTCTCTCCATTCAATGTGTGGCATGTAGACGGAGGTCCATCTCTAAGAACAGGAGCTTCCCTGAGCACCCATTCAGCTGACCCCAAGCACCAAGCCTGGTCACTAGTTCTCTGACTGACCCAGACCACAGTCCCTGGAGAAGATGTAGACCTTGGTCTCACATAAAGTCCACTTGGACCTCCTGAGGCCAATGGGACTGTGCAGGTGATTCATTAAGAGACAGGGGTGGATGGAGGATTATGATGCAGAGGATGGGGAATGTCCAAAGGAATCATGAACCAGAGAAAGAGAGGACTGTTTCTTGGACAGAGAGCAGCTGTATTTCCTGTGAGGAAACAATTGATTTGGAAAGGCTGTATTCCAAGATCATGCTGCTTTATTAATGATGATTGAGGATTACGAAAGGTTGCTGATGCATAACTATCATTTGACATCATTGCATCTTCATTTCATAAAAACTGGGAACATGGGTAGGAGGCAGGGGAATATAGGAAATGTTGAAATAAGAAAAGCTGCTAATGGCGTTTGATGTGCTCTCTTTCCCTTTCTTCTCTTCCTTGAAACCAAAATAGGATTTCCTTTCCGCCCATTCTGAAGAAGGTGATACAGAAGACAGTCAGAATTCTGGGAGATGGGGAACCTTTCGTTTCATTAGGAATAGCCATTAAAAAGTGTGAAATGTGGAATATGCTTCACTGAATGAGCACACATATCTCACATCAATGAACTCAAACGGGAGAAACCATTTAAAGGTATGGAGAGTGGAAAAAGTTTCACTGATAGTGGAAAACTTAGAAGACATCAGCGGACTCACATGGGCAAGAAACGATTTCAATGCACAGAGTGTGGAAAGAACTTCAGTCAGAGGGGACACTTAAATTTACATCAACGGACACATACAGGTGAGAAACCTTTTAAATGTATGGAGTGTGGAAAGAGCTTCAGTCAGAATGGAAACCTTAGAAAATATGAACAGACGCACACAGGGGAACAACCTTTTAAATGCATGGAGTGTGGAAAGAGCTTCAGTCAGAGTGGACAGCTCAATAAACACCATTGGACTCACACAGGAGAAAAAGCATTTGAATGTATGGAGTGTGGAAGGAGCTTCAGTTTCAATGGAAACCTTAGAAGACATCAACAGACTCACACAGGGCAGAAACCATTTAAATGCATGATTTGCGGAAGGAGCTTCAGTTTCAATGCAACCCTTAAAAGACATCAATGGATTCACACAGGGGAGAAACCATTTAAATGCATGGAGTGCGGAAAGAGCTTTAGTGATAATGGAACACTTAGAAGACATCAACGGACTCACACAGGGGAGAAACCATATAAATGCATGGAGTGCGGAAAGAGCTTCAGTGACAGTTCAAGACTCCATTTACATCGACGAACACACACAGGGGAGAAACCATATAAATGTATGGAGTGCGGAAAGAGCTTCAGTCACAGTGGACACCTCAATATACATCAACGGACTCACACGGGAGAAACCATTTATATGTATGGAGTGCGGAAAGAGCTTTAGTGATAATGGAAACCTTAGAAGACACAAACGAACTCACACAGGAGAGAAACCATTTAAATGTTTGGAGTGCGGAAAGAGCTTTAGTGACAATGGTAAACTTAGAACGCATCAACAGACTCACACAGGAGAGAAACCATTTAAATGCCTGGAGTGTGGAAAAAGCTTCAAGCGGAGTGGACAGCTCAGTAAACACCATTGGACTCACACAGGAGAAGAAACATTTGAATGTATGGAGTGTGGAAGGAGCTTCAGTTTCAATGGAAACCTTAGAAGACATCAACAGACTCACACAGGGGAGAAACCATATAAATGTACGGAGTGTGGAAAGAGCTTCAGTCAAATTGCGCACCTTAGAACACATCAACGGACTCGCACAGGAGAGAAACCATTCAAATGCATGGAGTGTGGAAAGAGCTTCAGTCAGATTGGAAACCTTAAATTACATCAACGGACTCACACGGGTGAAAAACCATATAAATGTATGGAGTGTGGAAAGTATTTCAGTCAGAGTGCACACCTTAGAACACATCAACAGATTCACACAGGGGAGAAACCATTCAAATGTATGGAGTGCGGAAAGAGCTTCAGTGACAGTTCAAGACTCCATTTACATTGACGAACACACACAGGGGAGAAACCATATAAATGTATGGAGTGCGGAAAGAGCTTCAGTCAGAGTGGGCACCTCAATATACATCAACGGACGCATACAGGGTTGAGATCATTTTAATGAATGGAGTGCGGAAACGTTTCAGTAAGAGTGAAAATCTTAGAGGAAGACATCTACAGACACAGGGGGGAAAGCACTTATGGCTTCAGTCAGAGTGAAACCCTTGATTTACGTCAACAAACTCACACAAGAGACAAACCACATAAATGTCAAGAAGAACTTTAAGGGTAGAGGTTCAGTCCTATTGGAAGTCCTACATCAACAGAGCCAGTGTGGTGTAGTGGTTCAGAGTGATAGACTTGTAATCTTGGGAACCAGGTTCGCGTCTCCCCTCCTCCACATGCAGCTGCTGGGTGACCTTGGGCCAGTCACACTTCTCTGAAGTCTCTCAGCCCCACTCACCTCACAGAGTGTTTGTTGTGGGGGAGGAAGGGAAAGGAGAATGTTAGCCACTTTGAAACTCCTTCGGGTAGTGATAAAGCGGGATATCAAACCCAAACTTTTCTTCTTCTTCACGGTCAGGAGTAACTTTAAGAGCTGACGCCCTACAAACCAACAACAAACTCAAAGACGAGAAGCAGTTTAGATGAAAACATCGCAGAAAGTGCTTTAGTTACAATGGAGTTTTTATGAAACATCTAGGGAGATCTAAAGGGGAGAACCCATTTAGATGTATGGAGTGCTTATATGTAAAACTCTATAGTCATGAAATAATGAAGGTAATGTCTCACAACAGTGATTATAATTTTATATGTAAAGTTCATTTTGATAGAGAGGGGGAATCTAGATTGCTGGTGATGAGGATCAGGGCTTTGTAAAGCAATTGATATTGCAATACACCGTGAATCACAGTGTGTGTTTCTGGGATATGCCTGGAAGCAGGAGGCAGAAAGTTTTTCTTCGTGAAGCCCCTGCAGATGCCGAGTTGCTGACTTCCCACCCAGACGACAGGAAGCGAAAGACACACATCCATTGCCCTGTGTCATTCCAGCCTCTTTCCTTCCTTGCTCCCTTCTGCCGGTGTGTGTTCCTGACCTAGATATCCTGTGTGCTGTATTTTTTTACTGCTGAAACTGGATTTGCTCTCAGGAGCTAAGTTTCATGCCTCACTGGAGACCCAGTGAGAACTGTATGCTTTGAAAGCTCAGTAAACTATTACTGAAGAAGTCTTGCTGCCTCTATGTGTGTTTTTGACCTCAGTGTGGGACTTGCTCTACATGTGGCCCCTACCCTGCTGCTACTTGGCTCATGCCCTGGAGTTGCTCTACTCAAACATTCAAGACGGTTTTTGCATGATCTCCAAAAACGGCTTCTTCACCATAACTTTGTCCATGACTTGTGGCTGCCAGGAGGGCCATATGGAGTCCTGCAGGCTTCCACTGTGCACCCCTGCTCCCTCCGGACATGGAAACGTCCTCTCCGCCCTCCTTGGCTGGCTTAGCAGAGTAATCGCAGCGGCATGAAGCGAACGCAGTGTGTGGGTAATAATGTCAGACTTGACGCAGCTTGTCTTGCTTATCTCCAAGACTTTATTCGTGCACTAAAACAGCTCATAAATTTCCTGGTGAGAGAGTAGGCATTTTCTCTCTCGCCTTCCGTCCGGGCAAACACAGACTAAAACACTCAGAGTAAAACCCCTCCCGAATGTGTCTGTAACCACGCCTCAAGAATGTGAGACGTCATTCAGAACTCTTTAACCCTGTAAGTTCTGAAACCCTTAACACCCCCTCTCGTCTTGCATCTTGAGGGAAACTGAGGACACCTATTTACAGCCCTCTTTGAGTTCAACTCACCTCCCATTGCCTTTTGCCTCCCACTGGCATCCGTCCCAGGCAATTGTTGAATCCCTTCCACACTCCCAGAATCACACTGTGCGAAACCAACCCACGCACTGGTGACCTGAAACCTCTCCGGTGGAATCCCCTTTGTGGTGTGAGTTGACCGCCGAAGCACAACCTCAGGTGCTCCTCCTGACCCACTGGGATCAGCATGTGTTTCTCCCACCTCAGAAGACTCCCCCTCTGACTTGCTGCGTCTTCGGGCCTTCTGCATTTTGCTAACAGGAGATGAAGGCTCGCTCTTGGGTTCCCTCTTAACCTGTGGAGAAACCCACCCCTGTGCTTGACCCTCTTCAGCAACCTGGTCTTCAGCAACAGGCACCACCTCTGTATCTCCTTCTTCCCTTTCCTCCCCCTCAGAATCAGACAGACACCCTGAGAGAACATCAGGACCATCCCTAGGTCGTGACCAACCACCCTGCTCACAGAACTCAGCATGCTTGCTGACCAGCAGCTTGGTCTGATCACCCTCCGGGTATGCAAACTTCCACCCATTTGTTGCAGGATCATACCCACAGAAGATCATGTCCTGGTACCTTGGACCACCTTCCTTCCGTTGAGCTGTTGGTATTGGCACTGAAGCCCTGCACCCAAACACACGGAAGAAATGCACCTGTGGCTTTTTCTTGTGCAACAGAAAAAACGGTGTGCCACCTACAACGTGATTGTAGGACCTGTTAAAGACAAAGCTGGCAGATTTCCAAGCTTCACTCCAAAAGCTCTGAGGCAGCCCAGAGTCACACAGTAAAACCCTGACAGCTTCAGCCAGTGTTTCACTCCTGTGCTCTGCCACGCCTCTCTCTTGAGGAAACTTAGCACCCGTCACCTGGTGACGAATTCCCTTTTGCTTGAAAAACTCCTTCAGAGCAGACCCAGTGAACTGTGACCCACGGTCACTCTTGAACCCTTGCACTTTGGTGGAGAACCTTAGTTCCGCCTCCGCAACCCAATCCTTAATCAGTTGCGCTGCCTCCCCCTGCGTTTTGAGAGAGAAAGACCATCCATTCTGAGAAAAATCATCTGTTACTGTCAGCACAAACCTGGCCCCACCCAGACTCTTACACTCCATGGGTCCTGCAAGGTCTGTGTGAACAAGCTCAAAAGGTTTTGTGGTTACCCTCTTTATCCCGGGATAACTGCACCTTTGTACCTTTACCTTTCTGCATGCCCTGCACTCTAGGGATTTCCCACATGGTGTGATTCTGCAACCCTTAGTGCAGCTGGGCAACCTCTGAACATCTTCCAAACAGCTGTGAATCGTTCTCCTGTGCCATACATGAACACATGAATCATGGCTGGGAACACTAGCACACTGCGCCTGTGCTCTTCCGGCATTCCCCCCACCCTCTAGAGGTGTTTCCAGAACAAAGAGATTGTTCTTGCATTCCACGTTGACAAGCTGTTTCCCCCCTCTGAAAATGGAACAGGCAGCATTTTCAAAGCAAACTTTGTTCCCTTGCTTTACAAGAGCAGGTACAGATAACAGGCAACAATGCATCTCTGGCACAAGGTAGCACTCCAGCTCCGCCTGCAAAAAGGAAACATAAATATTTGCAACATTAGACACTGGCTTTTGTGACCCATTAGCAAACGTAACAGTTGTCCCAGCTGAAACAGCCCTGCAGTTCTGCAGCCCCCCAGCAGGTGGCGTTCCAATCAGGTGATGACTGCCACCTGAATCCACTATCCACTGCACAGCTGTGTCCCTGCTGGAGTTGTTTTTCAAAGCCGCCAGAGAAGCCGTGAGATGATAACAGTCTCCCTTCTCTGAGTCACGTCCTTCCTTCGCGTTCCCACGCTGGCCTCCTCTCCGAGACTGGTTCCCATGGGAAACGACCTTGGAGACATCCTGCCCGGCCTCTCTGCTCCTCTGTGGACAAGCTCTTTTGAAATGGCTGTTGGACCCACAGAGATAACACCAACGAGTGGAAAAAGCCTGAACAGAGCTCTCATCTGGCTTGGCCCCCCCTCTGCAACCGGTGGAGCTCCCTGCGCCAGACCTGCCCTCTCTGACACACCGTTCCTGTTCGTCCGATAAGCGTCCAGTCACGTACTGGAGAGTCAAATCCTGTGGACTCATCAAAGACAGACACAAATTGTCATAACTTTTGTCCAGAGAGCTGAGCAAAATATAAACCTTCAGCTCCTCTGAGAAGTTGACTTGCAACAGCCTCAACTCATTGAAAACAGAGAGCATCTCAGTAACATGCTGCCTGATGTTCCCACCGGGGCACAGCTTCATCTCAAACAAGCGCCTGGTGGTGTGGATCTTTGCACCAGCCGTGGTCCTGTGGTGCACCCTCTCAAGAGCAGTATAAGCCTCCTGAGCAGTGTCAAGCCCTTCAACCAGGTCTAGCTGGGAACCCTCCAAACTGAGCACTATAGCTCCCAGGGCTTTCTGGTTTTTCCTCTGCGAAGCATGAGCAGCAGCAACCTCCGCAGCCATTGCGCCTGCTGCAGCCCGTAGCGGGGGCCCCTGGGTTGCCTCCCACAGCCCCTTGGCTACCAGCCAGGCCTTCAGCTTCCGGCTCCATTCTTGCCAATTTTGTCCATTTAATTTTTCGAAGGGGACGTTAAATGATTCCTGACCGTCTGCCATCTCCTCCCCCGGGGTTAAGCGTACTCACGTCTGGCAGTAGCTTCCTCCGGCTTCCGGCAGATCAGCCCCTTCTCCCAGCGAGCTTCTCTCAGCCTCAGCAAGCTCTAGCTGGCCCCAGCTTCTTCCAGCTGGCTTCCCCCACACGTGGGACGTTCCTTCTGCAAAGGCTTCAAAGCATTACAAAAGCTCCATAACCTGTCCATGACTTGTGGCCGCCAAGAGGGCCATATGGAGTCCTGCAGGCTTCCACTGTGCACTCCTGCTCCCTCCGGACATGGAAACGTCCTCTCCGCCCTCCTTGGCTGGCTTAGCAGAGTAATCGCAGCAGCATGAAGCGAACGCAGTGTGTGGGTAATAATGTCAGACTTGACGCAGCTTGTCTTGCTTATCTCCAAGACTTTATTCGTGCACTAAAACAGCTCATAAATTTCCTGGTGAGAGAGCAGGCATTTTCTCTCTCGCCTTCCGTCCGGGCAAACACAGACTAAAACACTCAGAGTAAAACCCCTCCCGAATGTGTCTGTAACCACGCCTCAACAATGTGAGACGTCATTCAGAACTCTTTAACCCTGTAAGTTCTGAAACCCTTAACAAACTTCTCCCCACCCCCTGTGTGTTCTGAAGAAAAGTTAAAATACTGTAATTTAATGGGAGATTGTCCCCCAATCCTAATTCCAAGAGGGGGAAGGAGGAGCTGCAAGTACCCAACAGAACATTAAAAACACAGATTGAGGTCAACAGAAAGCAAAGCAAAGCCTACTCCAAGGGAAGCCGCTTCAGCTTCCAGCCTGTCCGCTCCCACAATCGCTGAAGGAGACTTGCCATTTGAGGATGGCAGAGCTGAATGGAAGCGGGCAAGGAAGCCCCACAATCGCTCCTGCTAGAGCAGGGGTAGGTAGCTTAAGGCCTGAGGGCCAGATATGGCCCATTCTCAATCTGGCCTGTGCACGGTCTGGGAATCAGCATGTTTTTCCATGAGTAGAATGTGTCCTTTTATTTAAAATGTATCTCTGGGTTATTTGTGGGGCATAGGAATTCATTCATTCCCCCCCCCCTTCAAATACAGTCCGGCCCACACATGGTCTCAGGGACGGTGGACCGGCCCATGGCTGAAAAAGGTTGCTGACCCGGTGCTAGAGGAATAGGGGCAGTGACCCCTATACTCAAAGGCGATGGCCAAGAAGGAACTCCTCCCCACCCTTGTCACATGCAGCTGGGCTCACTTGCCAGAGCCACCTCGAGGGCCTGAATACATTTCCCTTTTATGTATATGGGAAACGGGGGGGGGGGTGTTCTCGGTTATGTTTCTGTGATTGTTATTAAGAAAATGTATGCTCCCAAAAGTGTAAAGCCTTGGCTCTAACGTGGTCATGTTGATACAAAATCGTACTGTGTAATGCTTTGAATGTGCTACTGAAACAGACTTTGTAAAACTTTGTGCAAAATAGCTGGAACTAAGTGAAACAGTTGCTGTCATGACAGACCCAATATAGAGCACCCCACACTGCCATCCAGTGGCTCCACAGTGAAAAACACACCCATTCATGACTAAGGCACATTTATTGAATAAGCCATTCTTCAAACAAAGTAAGAACCATTCACAAATAAAGACTGACTTCTCCCGGTCCCAATTGTACACAAAGCTGGGAACATCTTAGCACAACATTCTAATTATGGCTTCCAGTGCTGTTGCCTCTGGCATGCCCATTCCTGCAACATCACAAAAGGGACAGCCATTAACAGAATGGGTTCAGCCCAGACACCGGCACCAGGTACTTTGCAAACACATGAATAAGAAAACATGTCAGTGTCACCATCCATTTCAAAAAGGATCCTTAGCTGTAACCTCACGCTGGGGGACCTCCTCTCTGATGTCCTCTGTGACAGAACTACGAGGGCGGGAAAAGGTGGGGTGGACAACCTGTTCTGACATTTATAAAAGTATGGTATTTCTTTTGTTCAGAGTTCCCCCCTTCCTCCCACGTGAGTGCCTTGAGACCCTGCTGCAGAAGGTCTATTAATAAAAGATCAGGGAGGATGCGGGTGGCGCTGTGGTCTATGTGTGAATTTTCAGAGAGACAGGAGAGGATATATTGTTTAATAATATCCTATCTAACTTGTGCTTTGTTGTTGTTTAGTTGTTTAGTCGTGTCCGCCTCTTCATGACCCCATGGACTAGAGCACGCCAGGCACTCCTGTCTTCCACTGCCTCCGCAGTTTGATCAGATTCATGTTTGTAGGTTCGAGAACACTGTCCAACCATCTCGTCCTCTGTCTTCCCCTTCTCCTTGTGCCCTCCATCTTTCCCATCATCAGGGTCTTTTCCAAGGAGTCTTCTCTTCTCCTGAGGTGGCCAAAGTCTTGGAGCCTCAGCTTCACGATCTGTCCTTCCAGTGAGCACTCAGCGCTGATTTCCTTAAGAATGGATATGTTTGATCTTCTTGCAGTCCATGGGACTCTCAAGAGTCTCCACCAGCATCAGCGCTAGGAAGTACTATAACTTAGCAGAGTTTTGCATTCCCCTTTTAAACTCCCAGTCACCACTCTAGCTGCCACATTCTGGATTAATTGCAGTTTCCGGGTCACCTTCAAAGGTAGCCCCACGTAGAGCGCATTGCAGTAGTCCAAGCAGGAGATAACCAGAGCATGCACCACTCTGGAGAGACAGTCTGTGGTCTCAGCCTGCGTACCAGATGGAGCTGGTAGACAGCTGCCCTGAACACAGAATTAACCTGTGCCTCCATGGACAGCTGTGAGTTCAAAATGACTCCCAGGCTGCACACCTAGTCCTTCAGGGGCACAGTTACCCCATTCAGGACCAAGGAGTCCTCCACACCATCCTGCCCCTTATCCCCCCAAAACAGTACTTCTGCCTTGTTGGGATTAAACCTCAATCTGTTAGCCACCATCCATCCTCCTACCGCCTCCAGACACTCACACAGGACCTTCACTGCCCTCACTGGTTCTGATTTAAAAGAGAGGTAGAGCTGGGTATCATCTGCATATTGATGAACACCCAGCCCAGATCCCCTGTTGCTCTCTCTCAGTGGCTTCATGTAGATGTTAAAAAGCATGGGGGAGAGGACAGAACCCTGAGGCACCCCACAAGTGAGAGCTGAGGAGTCTGAAAACTCATCCCCCACCACCAGTTTCTGAACACGGCCCAGGAGGAAGAGTGGAACCACTGTATGACAGTGCACCCAGCTATAGTCGATGGTATCAAAAGCCACTGAGAGATCCAGCAGAACTAGGAAACAGCTCTCACTTTGTCCCTAGACCTCCAGAGACTCCTTTTGCTTTTAGAAGTGCTATTAAATGTTGCTTCCAGTGTACAAAATTTTATTCATTCAGCATAGGCATTTTTTGCCCTGCATCACTATCAAAAGCTATACTGGCCACCTCAAAATTCAAAAATATACAAAATCTCAAAAAATCTCAAAATACAAAACAGATCTTCACTGCCTTAGGTCACTGTGAACTCTGAGGGACTGGGGGGAGGGTGCTTAATCCCCACTACACTATGGAACAAAGGACCATGTGCTTACCAGGAAGTATGCTCAGAAAAATACTTTTCAGCTTAGGATCTCAATCCTTTGCAATCCTTCAAAAATACACAATGCTGGAGCCAATAACCCTTTGTGGGAATGTTCAGAGAGGCAGGAGAGGATATATTGTTTAATATACTTCCTAACTTGTGCTAGCAAGTTCTATAACTTAGCAGAGTTTTGCATTCCCCTTTTAAACACATTGTGGTTAGCTTGTTGCAAGCTTGTTTAAGCTTCTCAATATAAGATTCCTGGTAATTTCCCTTATATCCCTCTTAAAAAGAATAGACACAACACAATCTTGTGTAAAGTATATAAAAGAAGTTTACTCACACATTCAGTTCACAGATGGCTCCCTGAAGGCAGACTTGGTTACAAAGTATATACACGTGGATCTACCCCCATATGAGGGGTTGATCCCAGTGACTGCAGACTGTCACTCACTGCAGCTCACATGGTGAAAGCAAGATGGAGAAAGAGAGAGAGGGGTCTGCTTGCCCTGTGCTTTTGTTACCTGAACAGGTAAGGTCACGCCCACCTCTAGTCACATGCTAAAGGAAGTTTGTCCCAGTCAGGAGGAAACAGGATGTTTTCGACTGACTGGACCAGACATTCCCTTGCATGTCCACTCTAGACTAA
Organism: Podarcis vaucheri; assembly: GCF_965113315.1. NCBI lineage: Eukaryota > Metazoa > Chordata > Lepidosauria > Squamata > Lacertidae > Podarcis > Podarcis vaucheri. Next base: position 74,233,566 of record NC_138748.1, on the reverse strand, counting down.
CTAGGAATGTTGTACTTGACTGCTATCTATGTATCACAGTCTAAACCACTGAGCCTCTCGGGCTAGCTGACCAGCGGTTCGAATCCCCAAGACGGGATGAGCTGCCATTGCTCTGTCCCAGCTCCTGCCAACCTAGCAGTTCGAAAGCATGCAAGTACGAATAGATAAATCAGTACTGCTGTTGTGGGAAGCTAAATGGCATTTCAGTGCACTCTGGTTTCCATTATGGTGTCCTGTTGTCCCAGAAACTGTTTAGTCATGCTGGCGACATGACCCAGGAAGCTGTCTGTGGACAAACGGCAGCTCCCTGGGCCTGGAAGTAAAATGAAAGTCACAAGCCCATAAACACCTTTGACTGGACTTAACAGTCCAGGGGTGCTTTACCTTTTTTAACTTAATAAAAATCAGACTTAGCAGCTGGTTTGCTCCAGCATTACTCTGGTTGGTCTCTTAGTTTCTCCAACCGTTGGGAGACTTACGGTTTCCTAGATGGGCTCCTCTTGCATCCCTTAAGGAGGAGCTGTTTTACGATCTTTTTCACCATCATCCCTGACCACTAGTCTTGCTAGCTAGGGGGTGATGCCCGCTATTGTCCATAAACAGCTGGAGACCCAAGTTTGGGAAACCCTGTTCTCCCTGAAGGACAAAGGAGCGTTCACTTGCCTCAGAACGTCAGATGAGCCCTGCAGGATCAGGCCCAAGTGGCCCCTGTGGAGGGACTGCAGCTTCCCCACATGTGAAGGAGCTGTAGGGTGAAGGTGCCGTAGGAGCCATGGGGAGGCAGGCAGTATGTGGGGGGGGGGAGTGGAGTGGAGGAACCAGCGAGGAGGAGTTTCTGGAGCCTCTACAGCCTCCCCACCTGCTCCCTCAAGGTTTCATCTCCCCTTCTCATTTCAAGGATTGGGGCATCTCAGCCCCTCGGGGTTGCTTGGCTTGGGGGGCAGGGATCTATTTTGTTTGCTGAGGGCAGGTGTCACAATCCTGTCACATTGTGGGTGTCAGGCTTTTAGGTAAGGGGGTGAGGCTCAGGTGGGAAAGAGTTGAGAAGGAAAATATCCTTGGGTGTGGGTTTACTTTGCTGCCCAGATCCTCAGGTTCCCACTCCCAGCAGGTCTCTCTGGGGTCAGCAAAAGAAGGAGCCTCCAGCCAAGTTAAAGATGCAAAACAGCAGTCAGTTGACTTGATCTTTATTTGTTGCAACAAGGTTCAAACACACCAAGAGTAGGAACCCCGAGAAGATGGTTGCATGAATTTTTAAGACCTCTCCCCATTTCCCACAATACATTTTTCAACAGCATCTTTGATGCATCACAGATTTGTCACAAAGTAGGAGTCTTTGGCATTCAGAACCATGGACCCGTCACCCACCCCTGTCAACAACCCCAGTTTCCCACATGTTTTAACTTCCCTCTTCCCCAAAGAATGTTGTTGTTTAGTCCTTTAGTCCTGTACGACTCTTCGTGACCCCATGGACCAGAGCAAGCCACGCCCTCCTGTCTTCCACTGCCTCCCACAGCTTGGTCAAGCTCCTTTTTGTAGCTTCAAGAAAACTGTCCCACCATCTCGTCCTCTGTCGTCCCCTTCTCCTTGTGCCCTCCATCTTTCCCAACATCAGGGTCTTTTCCAGGGAGTCTTCTCTTGTCATGAGGTGGCCAAAGTCTTGGAGCCTCAGCTTCAGGATCTGTCCTTCCAGTGAGCATTCAGGGCTGATTTCCTTCAGAATGGAGAGGTTTGATCTTCTTGCAGTCCATGGGACTCTCAAGAGTCTCATAGAATCATAGAATCATAGAGTTGGAAGAGACCACAAGGGCCATCGAGTCCAACCCCCTGCCAAGCAGGAAACACCATCAGAGCACTCCTGACATATGGCTGTCAAGCCTCTGCTTAAAGACCTCCAAAGTAGGAGACTCTACCACACTCCTTGGCAGCAAATTCCACCGTCGAACAGCTCTTACTGTCAGGAAGTTCTTCCTAATGTTTAGGTGGAATCTTCTTTCTTGTAGTTTGGATCCATTGCTCCGTGTCCGCTTCTCTGGAGCAGCAGAAAACAACCTTTCTCCCTCCTCTATGTGACATCCTTTTATATATTTGAACATGGCTATCATATCACCCCTTAACCTCCTCTTCTGCAGGCTAAACATGCCCAGCTCCCTTAGCCGTTCCTCATAAGGCATCGTTTCCAGGCCTTTGACCATTTTGGTTGCCCTCCTCTGGACACGTTCCAGTTTGTCAGTGTCCCTCTTGAATTGTGGTGCCCAGAACTGGACACAGTACTCCAGGTGTGGTCTGACCAGAGCAGAATACAGTGGCACTATTACTTCCCTTGATCTAGATGCTATACTCCTATTGATGCAGCCCAGAATTGCATTGGCTTTTTTAGCTGCCGCGTCACACTGTTGGCTCATGTCAAGTTTGTGGTCAACCAAGACTCCTAGATCCTTTTCACATGTACTGCTCTCAAGCCAGGTGTCACCCATCTTGTATTTGTGCCTCTCATTTTTTTTGCCCAAGTGCAATACTTTACATTTCTCCCTGTTAAAATTCATCTTGTTTGTTTTTGCCCAGTTCTCTAATCTGTCAAGGTCGTTTTGAAGTGTGATCCTGTCCTCTGGGGTGTTAGCCACCCCTCCCAGTTTGGTGTCATCTGCAAATTTGATCAGGATGCCCTTGAGTCCATCATCCAAGTCGTTGATAAAGATGTTGAATAAGACCGGGCCCAAGACAGAACCCTGTGGCACCCCACTAGTCACTCTTCTCCAGGATGAAGAGGAACCATTGATGAGCACCCTTTGGGTTCGGTCAGTCAGCCAGTTACAAATCCACTGAGTGGTAGCATAGTCAAGACCGCATTTTACCAGCTTCTTTACAAGAATATCATGGGGCACCTTGTCAAATGCCTTGCTGAAATCAAGGTAGGCTACATCCACTGCGTTCCCTTCATCTACCAGGCTTGTAATTCTGTCAAAAAACGAGATCAGGTTAGTCTGACATGACTTATTTTTCAGAAATCCATGCTGACTATTGGTGATCACAGCATTCCTTTCTAGGTGCTCACAGACTGTTTGCTTAATGATCTGCTCCAGAATCTTCCCTGGTATTGATGTCAGACTGACTGGGCGGTAATTATTTGGGTCCTCTCTTTTCCCCTTTTTGAAAATAGGGACAACATTTGCCCTCCTCCAGTCTGCCGGGACTTCGCCTGTTCTCCAGGAATTCTCAAAGATGACTGCCAGTGGTTCTGAGATCACATCTGCCAGTTCTTTTAATACTCTTGGATGCAGTTCATCTGGCCCTGGAGACTTGAATACATCTAAACTAGCCAAATATTCTTGTACTATCTCCTTAGTTATTCTGGGCTGTGTTTCCTTTGCTGAATCATTTGCTCCAAATTCTTCAGGTCGGGCATTGTTTTCTTTATCGGAGAAGACTGAGGCAAAGAAGGCATTGAGTAGTTCAGCCCTTTCTGTGTCCCCTGTTTGCATTTCACCATCTTCTCCTCTGAGTGACCCCACAGTTTCTTTGTTCTTCCTTTTGCTACGAACATACCCATAAAAGCCTTTTTTGTTGCTTTTAACCTCTCTAGCAAGCCTGAGTTCATTCTGTGCTTTAGCTTTTCTGACTTTGTGTCTACACGTGCTGGCTATTTGTTTGAATTCCTCTTTGGTGGTTTCCCCCCTTTTCCATTTTTTGTACACATCCTTTTTTAATCTTAATTCAGTTAAAAGTTCTTTAGATAGCCACCCTGGCTTCTTTAGGCACCTTCCATGTTTCCGTCTCATTGGTATTGCCTGTCGTTGTGCTTTTACTATCTCCCTCTTAACAAACTCCCAGCCATCATGAACTCCCTTTCCTTTAAGTATTGCTGTCCATGGGATCTCACCCAGCACTTCCCTAAGTTTTATGAAGTCGGCTTTCTTAAAGTCAAGAAATTGAGTCCTAGTATGCTTGGCTGCTCCTTTCCGCTGTATAGTAAACTTCAGAAGAGCATGATCACTCGCGCCTAATGATCCTTCCACATCTACCCCACTAACCAGGTCATCAACATTGGTTAGGACCAGATCTAAAATGGCTGTTCCTCTTGTTGCTTCTCCCACTTTCTGGACAATGAAGTTGTCTGCAAGGCCAGTGAGGAATCTATTTGACCTTATGCTCTTGGCTGAGTTTGACGTCCAACAAATATCCGGGTAATTGAAGTCCCCCATTACTACTATCTCCCTTCCTTTTGCATGCTTGGCCATCTGTTCCAGGAAGGCATCATCTATGTCCTCCGTTTGGCTTGGGGATCTATAGTAAACTCCCACAATGAGCACCATAATTCAAAAGCATCAATTCTTCGGCGATCAGCCTTCTTCATGGTCCAGCTCTCACTTCCATACATCACTACTGGGAAAACCATAGCTTTAACTATACGGACCTTTGTCGGCAAGGTGATGTCTCTGCTTTTTAAGATGCTGTCTAGGTTCGCCATTGCTTTTCTTTCAAGAAGCTGGCGTCTTTTAATTTCATGACCATCTGCAGTGATCATGAAGCCCAAGAACGTAAAATCTCTCACTGCCTCCATTTCTTCCCCTTCTATTTGCCAGGAGGTGATGGGACCAGTGCCCATGATCTTCGTTTTTTTGATGTTGAACTTCAGACCATATTTTGTGCTCTCCTCTTTCACCTTCATTAAAAGGTTCTTTAATTCCTCCTCACTTTCTGCCATAGGCGCCGACTCCATGGGGCTTGAGGGGGCCCGAGCCCCCTCAAAAATTCGTTTGGGGGGCTCAGCCCCCCCAATAATCTCAGGCGGCGGTGGGCGCGTCCGCGGCTTTTATAGGGCGCCCGGCGCGCACCAGCTCGATAACGGGCACCGGCGCGGCGGGGGGCGCCGGGCCGGGGGAGGGGGGCGGCCGGCCTGTCTCCTTGGCAACCCCATTGAGCAGCGCCGGCTCCCCCGGGAGGACCATCCCCCCGCGCCGCCGATCGCCAACACCGCTGACGCTGTGGCTGCCCAAGCCCGAGCCTGAGCCCGAGCCGAAGCCCGAGCCTGAGCCGAAGCCCGAACCCGAGCCCGTCAGGAAGGAAGGAAGGAAGGAAGGAGAAATGGGGAGGGAGACGAGGGAGGAAAATTGCGCGCAGGGTGAAGAAAGGAGAAAGGCCAACGAGACGAGCTTCCAACCCAAAAAAGGGCTGGAAGACTGGGAGGATGAAGGATCGGGAAAGAAAGCGACGCCTTCCCCGCCCGCGACGTCGCCCACTTGTCATTGGCAGCGCAGCGGGCGCCCAGAGGGGCTGGGCACCGGCGCAGGGCTGCTCCACAGCCGCGGAGGACAGCTGCGCGGCTAGCAAGGTGCGCCGCGTAGAGCGCGGCCCTTGTGTGGCCCGGTGGCCAGGCAAGCTCAGGCGGGGACCCCCATGCGAATCTAAGACGGGAGAAGAGGGCAGAGCAAAGGGGGTCCCTTCCCCAACCTCCGGCTCTGAGACTTCCCTGAGCCCCAGAAAAGCGAAAGGATTTTCTCTTTTTTATATATATAAATATTTTATTAAGTTTTCAAATACAAAGTTAGAAACATACACTGAAGAAAAAAGTAAAAGAACAAGAAAAAGAAAAAAAGAAAAAGAAGAAAAGAAAACCAACCATTCAACACATTTTTTATATAACTAACTGGACTTCCTCGCATCTCCCTTACCCTGCATTCTTTATAATAAAGATATCAGCAAATTATTACCTTGTTTCGTACCAGTGTGGTGTAGTGGTTAAGAGCAGTAGTCACGTAATCTGGGAAACCGGGTTCGTGTCTCCGCTCCTCCACATGCAGCTGCTGGGTGACCTTGGGCCAGTCACACTTCTGTGAAGTCTCTCAGCCCCACTCACCTCACAGAGTGTTTGTTGTGGGGGAGGAAGGGAAAGGAGAATGTGAGCCGCTTTGAGACTCCCGAAGGGGAGTGAAAGGCGGGATATCAAATCCAAACTCTTCTTCTTCTTATTATTATTATTATTTTGTACTTTTCAAATACTATACCTCTAAATTTAACATACTTTTCATCAGTTACTTATATCTTAAATTAAACATAGTATTACCTTAGATTTTGACCTTTTCTTACTTAAAATATAATTTCCTGTTTCCCAAATCTAATTGCTGAAGCTATAGTTTCCGAATCGTGTAAATTTTTCATACAACTTATATTGTTTTTGTAAATAGTCCTTAAATTTTTTCCAGTCCTCTTCCGTTGTTTCCTCTCCCAAATCTCGGATTCTGCCAGTCATTTCAGCCAGTTCCATGTAGTCCATCAATTGCGTCTGCCACTCTTCCAGTGTGGGCAAATCTTGTGTCTTCCAATATTTTGCGATAAGTATTCTTGCTGCTGTAGTTGCATACATAAAGAAAGTTCTATCCTTCTTTAACACTTTCTGGCCAACAATGCCCAAGAGGAAGGCCTCTGGTTTCTTGGGAAAGGTATACTTAAATACCTTTTTTAACTCATTATAGATCATTTCCCAGAAGGCCTTCACTTTTGGAAAAGTCCACCAGAGGTGAAAGAATGTCCCTTCAGCCTCCTTACATTTCCAACATTTATTATCAGACAGGTGATATATTTTTGCAAGCTTGACTGGGGTCATGTACCACCTATAAATCATTTTCATAATATTTTCCTTCAAGGCATTACATGCCGTGAATTTCATTCCGGTGGTCCATAACCTTTCCCAGTCCTCAAACATGATGTTATACCCAATATCCTGAGCCCATTTTATCATGGCTGATTTGACTGTCTCATCCTGAGTGATTTTCTCTTCAACCTGCCCTCCATCCTCTTGCAGAAAACTCTTTGCCTGCCCTGCCCGTATCTCGTTTTAGCTTTTTAATTCCACACACGCACCCTTCGGACTTCGTGGCAATCGGGCGCGCGGGTGCGTTTCCTAAGAGAGTGAGGACCCCCGCCTCCTCCCCACCTGCTCCCTCGCCAGCCAGCCAGCCGCGCGCCCTAGCCGGAGAGCCCCGGCCGTCCCCGTCGCGCAATCGGCTGGATCTCCCTTCAGCAGGCCGTGCTCACAACTCGGCCCAGGGACCCCCAGCAGCGGATCTCCGGCTCAGCTGAAGAATCCGGCAACAAGCCCCCTCCTCCCCAATTGCTCCGCCGAAATACGCTCAAAAACCCCCCAGATAGGCCGCCGGCCGCCAAGTCTAGTGGCGCCCTGAGCGAGCGTCTCTCCCCAACACCGCCACCTCGAACTGCGTTCTCCCGGCTACCCGAGCGAACCAGCGGCAGGACCCCGGTATGGGCCCCCCCCCAATATTTTTTATAAGTCGGCGCCCCTGCTTTCTGCCCTCAAGATTGTGTCATCTGCATATCTGAGGTTGCTGATTTTTCTTCTGGCAATCTTAATTCCGGTTTGGGATTCATCCAGCCCAGCCTTTCGCATGATGAATTCTGCATATGTCAAATAAGCAGGGAGACAATATACAGCCCAAAGAACCATAATAGTATTTACCCATCCCCCCCAGCTGCAAGGCTTTAATGGGCTTCTCCTTTGAAAGCATCAGAATTCAACCCACCATCCCGATGGATTTCTGCCTGGGGCATGTGCTGCCCTTGATCGCCTCCTGCCTCCTAAGGGATTATGGAGTCAGGGGGAGCCCTGGATCCCCCAATTCCAGAGGAGTCATTAGTCGTTGGAACCCAGGAAATCCATCAAACCGTTGAATGTTGGCGATTATTTGAAGCTTCTTCAGTTTTCTATACAGTATTGGGTAGTCGGAGGACACAGTCCGATTCATGGTATCGGCTTATTGCTACAATTTTATAGGTTGCTTTTCTGAGCCTCTTTGCTGTTGTGCATGGAAGGTGCCTGTCTCAATGGTCATTGTCCTGTACTTAGTCAGAGGCTGCGTTGGGGACAGGGTTTTTTGGGAGTCGTTTAACCGCCCCCCCCATTCCTGGTGTTAATAGCACCAATACCTAAAACGTGGACGGATCTAAGTTCATGGCGTGGGGTGGGGGAGGGAAGAAATTTGCAATGTAAACACTGTTTGTGCGGGACCCCACTTTGCAATTGGATTGCCGGGATCAGCCCCTCTCCCGCTCTCCTGATCCCCAGAAAGAGGAGGGGAGGGGGAACCTTCCTCTCCTCCCCCCCATTCTTTCCCTCCCCTCCCGGCACCTCCTCCTCTCACCCCGCCCCCACAAGCCCAGATCCCGCCCCCCAACGTCCCACCCCTTCCTCCTCCTCCTCCAATCCGGCTCTTCTGTCCCAGGAATGGGGGGGGGGGTGAGCCCCTCCCACCCTGCCTTCTTCTCACGGAGGTGGAGCTTCTGCGCCGGATTGCTGCTCTGCGCCCTAGCTCGGGGGGGGGGCGCTTTGGAAAGGAAAGGTAGGGCGGCAGGGGAGGGAACCCCCGCCCGGTGGATGTTGCGGGAAAGGAGAATCGGGAGCGAAGACAAAGAGGTAAAGGGGTCCCGGGGGGGGAGGGGGGAGAAAAGGACCCAGAGACCCCCGCCAGCTCCCCCAAGCGCCTTCCGTGAGCCCCGTCGGCAGGGTCTGGATCCCTGCACGTGTGCTGCGAAGGGGGCTTTCCTTCGCCCCTTAGGCGCCTTCGCAGGGGCGGATATGGGGCCCCCACCCTGGGAGTCCCCACGAGGGCCTCCTTGACCCGTTTCCCCCACGTAGGCATCCCCGGGGCGCTGTGGGGTTCGCGGGAAGAGAGTCAGGCCTTGAAAGGGTTAGCGGGCGCGAGGGACGCCTGGATAGAGACCCCACCCAGTCCCTTCCCATCTCGTCTTGGGGTGGCCCCTCCGGATGGAAAGATGGGGCACGCATGGCGAGGGTTGGGCCGGGCCAAGGGGGCCTCTGGGTGCTGGGGAGACGCTGGAGAGAGGCAGGGGGTCGAGGAAGTGGGGGTGGAGGGAGGGGAGCATCCCAGCAGCATTGGGGGGGGGAGAGCTAGGAAGACCAGCCTTTGGGGAGACCGCTCCATTGTGGCTTCCTTGAGGAATCTCCAGAGGGGGCGCCTTGGCTTCTCCCTCCCACCCAGGAATGGGCCACCCCTTCAAGGCGACCAGAGAGGGATCCCTGGAAAGTGGGGGGTCGTGTCTTCCTTCCTTCCTGCAACCTCCATCCTCTTCCCACCCCATAAGCCCCTGCCCTGTCCAGACCCAGGGGTTCTGCCCAGTCCAACCATTGGTCCCCTGGAGAGAAGAGGAAATCCAGAGGGGAAGAGGGGAGGGGAGAGGCCTTCTCAGAAGGGGGTCTTGGTTTCCACAATCCCACCCAGGAAGCAGCCAGAAACCTTTTCCTCTCTCTCAGGCTTCCATCTTTATTGTCTTTTCCACTGAGGATGAGGATAATGTACACCTGTCATCAGAAACGGGGGTGCAGAGTCCATGGATTGGCTCTCAGGATTGATATGGAAGTTGCACCTCAAAAGCATTTCTGTTCCTCTTATTCTTTTTAGGCAGTGTCAGAGTGACTGACAAGCTGAGATACAATCCTTCAGCATCCGATGATAGCAATTGCATGAATCTTCCCAGTCAAAGGACCTATTTTCATGATAGACAGTCCCTGTGTGGCTGGAGGCTCTACACACCGGGTGTGCCTGTGCAGGCCAAAGACTGCCAGTATTAGCACAGGTGAGGTGTGTGACCCCCCCCCTCCAAATTGACAGACTGTGTGTGAATGAGAGTTTGTGGGTGGGATTATATTTTACAGCAACCCTGTTATTTTCTCCACCCATAACATTTCGTGAGCTGATATTGCAGTACGAATTCCAAAATAACTTTTAAAAATCACAAGATGATGATGATGATAATAAAATAATAAAAATAAAATTTTATTTATACCCCCACCCTCCCCAGCCGTGCTCAGGGGCATGATAAGAATAATTGCAGTATTTATAATTGCAGTATTTATAGCCTAGCCTGTCCATCTGGTTGGGTTTCCCCAGCCACTCCGGGGAGCTTAAAGTACATAAAAAAGTAAAACATCAAACATTAAAAACATCCCAATGCAGCTGTCTTCTAAATGTCAGAGAGTTGCCCATTTCCTTGCCCTCTGAAGGGAGGGCATTCCATAGGGCGGGAGGCCCTCTGCCTGGTTCCCTGGAACTTCACTTCTGGCAGCAATGGAACCAGCAGAAGACTCTCGGAGGAGGACCTCCCTATCTGGACTGAGCGATGTTGGTGGAGACGCTCCTTCAGGTCTACAGCGCTGAGGCTGTTTATGGCTTTAGATTGCAGATCTTGCTCCTCCATAGCGATCTCCAGAGCAAGTTTGATATATAATTAGCAGAGTAGCAAAAAACGCTCAGAGGCAGCAAAGAATTAATTCAGCTGAGAAATCTATTACAGTTGTACCTCTGGTTGTGAAGGGGATCTGTTCCGGAGGCCAGTTCGCAACATGAGCAGAACGCAACCCACGTCTGTGGGTCGTGATTCGCTGCTTCTGCGAATGCGTGTGACTTCGTTTTGCTTGTCGGCACATGCGCAATTGGCAAAACACAGAAGTAACTGGGATGCCACGGGACACAACCTGAAAATGCACAACCTGAACAAACATAACATGAGGTATGACTGTACTGAAGACAAATAAGCATAACAGGATCCAAAAAATAGCAAACATGTAACTCACAGTAAAACCCTGACTTAGCATGCCAAAACAGCACTCAAGTAAGAAACAGACAAGCAGAGTAGAGTAAATATCAGAATATGAAGTGGGACCAGGCTCATTTCAATACTGTAATTTATATACAATTCAATGTCAGAGTAACCCTGGGACTAGATAACAAGCCTCCAGGTGGACGTGCCCCATCTGCCCTTCACTTTCCTCTGCAGGATGGGCAGAATCTGCCTTCTGGACTGTGGGATTCACTGTTGTTCTCCTCCTCTCCATCCACCAGGGCCTGCCTTCACCGGCAGCAGAATTCCCCAACCCACCAAGGATTTGAGACCCATCAGCTTTCCTCACCTGGCTTAGCTGGCCGGTTGAAGCCATTGCTTGAACCCCTGTTGCATGCTGATAGCTTCTGGAAGCCACAGGTGAGAGTTGACTGCAGGGTCAATGGTAGATAAATTACCCCATAAGGTGCATGACATGTCCCCCACCAAAGGAACTACTCCTCCCCTAATACCCTATGACATCTAGATTCAGGTAGGTAGCCGTGTTGGTCCGACACAGTTGAAATACAAAATTAAAAAATAGTCCAGTAGCATCTTAGAGACCAAGTAAGTTTGTTCTAGGTATAAGCTTTTGTGTGCATGCACACTTCTTCAGATACTCTGAAACAGATGTCACCAGACCCTTGTATATCGTGGGAGGGTGGGATGGGGTTTTTCTCAGAAGGGTACTCCTACTACCATCTCCCACTACCCTCCACTATATGAAGAAGTGTGCATGCACACGAAAGCTTATACCTAGAACAAAATTAGTTGGTCCCTAAGGTGCTACTGGACTATTTTTTTACTTTTTTACTTCAATTGTATCAGACCAATACGGGTACCAACCATTAAGTACAGTTATCTCCTTGCCTTGAATATCCTGCTTTCCAGTGCCAGATAAGGATAGTCCTGTGTCAGAAGACAAGCAGAGGATCAGGCAGCACATCATCATTATAAAGAACCATTGGGGTGGGTGTTTCTGTCTGGAATTCCCATGTGCCATCTGCTTTCCTTCTACTTCTCCTGCTCTCTCCATGCAATGTGAGGCATGTAGACGGAGGTCTATCTCCCAGAACAGGAGCTTCCCTGAGCACCCATTCAGCTGATTCCAAGCACCAAGCCTTGTCACTAGTTCTCTGACTGACCCAGACCACAGTCCCTGGAAGAGATGAAGGCCTGGGTCTCCCAAAATGGTCCATATGGACCTCCTGAGGTCAGTGGGACTGTGCAGGTGATTCATGAAGATCTAGAAGGGGAAACGGGGGCAACCACTTTATTTGAAGGGCAGTCTCAGAGGACAACGGTATTACAAGATCATACTGTGTTATTAAAGATGATTGAGGATTATGAAAGGTTGCTGATGCATTACTAGGATTTGACATCATACCATTTTCATTTCTTAAAAATTGGGAACATGGGGAGGACATGGGAGAATGTAGGAGATGTTGAAATAAGAGAAGGTGCTAATGGCGGTTGATGTGTCCTTTCCTCCCCTGTGTTTTCTTTCCTGAAACCCAAACAGGATTTCCTTTCTGCCCACTCTGAAAAAGGTGATGGAGAAGACAGAATTGCAGGGGACAGGGCACCTTTCGTTTCATTAGGAATAGCCATTAAAATGTGTGAAATGTTGAATATGCTTCACTGAATGAGCACACACATTTCACATCAACGAACAGAAAAAGGAAAGAACCCATTTAAAGGCATGGAGTGCGGAAAGAGCTTCTCTTTCAATGCAAAACTTAGAACACACCAGCGGACTCACACAGAGAGAAAACGTTTTACGTGCAGGGAGCGTGGGAAGAACTTCAATCAGAGTGGAAACCTTACATTGCTCAAACGGACTCACACAGGGGGGAAACCATATGAATGTATGGAGTGTGGAAAGAACTTTAATAACAGTGGAAGCCTTAGAAGACATGAACGGACTCACACAGGGGAGAAACCATTTAAATGCATGGAGTGTGGAAACGTCTTCAGTCACAGTGGACACCTGAGAAGACATCAACGTACTCACACAGGAGAGAAACCATTTCAATGTATGGAGTGTGAAAAGAGCTTTAGTGATAGTGGAATCCTTAAAAGACATCAACGGACTCACACAGGGGAGAAACCATTTAAATGTACAGAGTGTGGAAAGGGCTTCAGTTGCAGTGGAAATCTTGGAAGACATCAATGGACTCACACAGAGGAAAAACCATTTAAATGTATGGCGTGTGGAAAGCTCTTTAGTGATAGTGAAAGCCTTAGACAACATCAATGGACTCACACAGAGGAGAAACCATTTAAATGCATGGACTGTGGAAAGAGTTTTAGTAATAGTGTAAGACTTAGAAGACATCAGTGGACTCACAAAGAGGAGAAGCCATTTAAATGTACAGAGTGTGAAAAGAGCTTTAGTGATAGTGGAAGCCTTAGAAAACATCAATGGACTCACACTGGGGAGAAACCATATAAATGTATGGAGTGTGAAAAGAGCTTTAGTGATAGTGGAAGTCTTAGACAACATCAACGGACTCACACAGGGGAGAAACCCTTTAAATGCATGGAGTGTGGAAAGAGCTTCAGTCAGAGTGGAGACCTTAACAATCATCAACGGACTCACACAGGGGAGAAACCATATAAATGTATGGAGTGTGGAATGAGCTTCAGTAAGAGTGGATACCTCAATATACATCAACGGATTCACACAGGGGAGAAACCATTTAAATGCATGGAGTGTGAAAAGAGCTTCAGTCAGAGTGGACACCTCAATAAACATCAACGGACTCACACAGGGGAGAAACCATTTAAATGTATGGAGTGTGGAATGAGCTTCAGTCAGAGTGGACAACTCAATATACATCAACGGACTCACACAGGGGAGAAACCATTTAAATGTACAGAGTGTGAAAAGAGCTTTAGTGATGGAGGATGCCTCAGGAAACATCAACGGACTCACACAGGGGAGAAACCATTTCATTGTACGGAGTGTGAAAAGAGTTTTGGTAATCGTAGATACCTTAGAGAACATCAACGGACTCACACAGAGGAGAAACCATATAAATGCGTGGAGTGTGGAAAAAGCTTCAGGCAGAGTGCACACCTTAGAAGACATCAACAGACTCATACAGGGGTGAAACCTTTTAAATGCCTGGAGTGTGGAAAGAGCTTCCGTTGTAATACAAGCCTTAGATCACATCAACGGACTCACACAGGGGAGAAACCATTTACATGTATGGAGTGTGGAAAGTACTTCAGCTATAGCGGAAACCTGAGAAGACATCAGCAGTCTCACATTGTTGAGAAACTATTTAAATGTATGGACTGAGGAAGGAGATTTGGTGATAATGGAAAGCTTAGAACACATCAACGGACACAAACAGGGGAGAAACCATTTCAGTGTATGGAGTGCAGAAAGGTCTTCAGTCAGAGTGGATATCTGTATTTACACCAACGGACTCACACAGGGGGGAAACCATTTCAATGTATGACATGTGGAAAGGGCTTTAGTTGCACATCAACACATCAACGGACTCACACGGGAGAAAACATTTAAAGGTATGTGTCAGAGGCTGCCTCAGGTCTCAGCTCACAAAAGACCAACGCCAAGCTCTTCTTATATACAAGGATGTTTATTGCAGTTCATTATTGGTTCCACAACCGAGGTGCGCAGCCCCGAGTCTCTAACGTCAGACATTTGAAGTCCCCTCTGAATCGGTCCCGCCCCTGCACCAACTTAAGAGGCTTGTGCTAGACCACCTCTTCCTGTCTTTCCTTTTCCGCAGGGTCTTTCTGCCCCCCTGGGTTCCTTCCCTCCTGCTCTCTCCTGAAGCGGATTCCTGAGATGCCTGTTCCCCCCTCCTTCGTGCTTTGGGGCTGGGCTCCTCCTCCGGGCTTTCTCCATTTCAGCGCGCCTCCACATTTGAACTTGGCGCGCGCTCGCTACCCCTGACCTTCCTTTTGACACTTACACTACTCCCTGTACTACTCTCCGCCTCCTCCGGCAGGAGGTTCTCCCCAGATCTCCTTCCCCTGTCTCTTTCCTGCTCCGCTCCGTGTGTCACACTGGGAACCCCCCTCTCTTCCCTTCGTTCCTGCTGGGAAGCCGGCCCCGATCTCCCACTCCCACTTGGGGTTTCCCTGCTGCTTCCCTGCTCCTGGCAGGTCCCCCCTGTGACCCCCCTTGTCCTGACTAGGGGCGCCCCCTCCTGAGAATCCTCCGATTCACTTGAGAGACTCATTGAAGATCTCGAGTCATTGTCATCCTCTTCCTCACTGTCCTGGGATTCTTCCTCGTCGCTCTCCGTCTCCTCCCTCACCTGTGCCTCTGTCTCTGAACCCCTGACATCCATCCCCCCTCGAAGCCCCCCCTTCCCCCCTCCCGCTGCTCGGGCGCAGGTTCCGGGGGCTCCGTCGTTGCGGAGGTTGCTGCCGGACACAGGTCGTCGACGTCGATCTCCTCTGCTTCCAGTTCATTGTTTGTGTACTCAAACCCATTGTCCTCTCCCAACATGTTCACGTCCTCCCCTCCCCCTGTTGCCTGGGTGGGGTCTGCTTGCCAAGGACCCATCCGCCACCTCATGCGCCAGTCCTCTTCTGGTTGGTCGTCCCACCAGTAAGAAGGGTCGGTGTCCACCCCCGAACACGATCCCCTTGGAGGGCTCGACTCTGGCGTCGTCTCCTCTGCGGAGGAGAACCCTCGGAAGGTGCTGGCGGAAAGTGTGGGCGTAAAAAGCCAATCGTCGAAAAACTGTGCTGGCATGGGCCTGTGTGGGAAAAGGGCATGGAACTCGTCCTTGAGGAGGGGTTCGTCCAAAGCGTAGTCCGGCACCCAACTGTTGGTGCTGGCCGGGGCGCCCTCCCTGGCGAGAAAATATTCCACTCCCTCTTCCCCCCATCTCGAGTCCAGAATCTCTGTGACCTCGTTGACTGGTTCGTCCTTAGGTGACCTCCCCCTCTTGGGTGACTCCCTGCTTGGTTCTGGTGCCGTCCCTGACTCCTGAAATCTGTGTGGGGCCTTGTAGGGGGTGAGCATCGACCTATGAAAGACCGGGTGCATTCTGGAACCCTCGGGGAGGGCCAATCGAAACGCTACGGGATTGATCGTGGCCTCAACTTGGTACGGCCCTAGTTGCCTGTGTCCTAGCTTCTTTTTAGCTAACGACTTGGCCGGCACCGCTTGGGCCGCTAACCATACCCAGTCTCCCACCTGGATGTCTTCCCCCTCCCTCCTGTGTTTGTCCGCCTGCACCTTATAGGCTTGTTTAGCTAGCTCTAAATGTCTCCGCAGCTCGTCGTGCACCTCTTGCAATTCTGCTGCGAAATGGTCGGCTTCCTGTGGCGCCCCCTCCCCCGTCGTTACGAGCCCCGGGAAGGTTCTGGGATGCCTTCCATTGTTAGCGAAGAACGGCGTCACCCCCGTAGACGCGTGCTTCGTGTTGTTGTAGGCAAACTCAGCCATCGGCAGGTAATCCACCCAAGCCGCGGGTCGCTGATTGGCGTAACATCTCAGGTACTGCTGCATGATCGCGTTGACCCTCTCTGCTTGGCCGTTGGTCTGCGGATGTCTCGCCGACGACAGGTTGATTTTGACGTGCAGGATCCCTAGGAGCTTCCGCCAGAAACTGGACACAAACTGGCGCCCCCTGTCGGACAGAATGGACCGTGGCAACCCATGCACCTTGAACACGTGGTCGATGAACAGTTTGGCTGTCTGCTCCGCTGTCGCCACCTTCGCGCAAGGAATGAAATGCGCCATCTTGGTGAACAGGTCTACAACCACAAGCACCGCCGTCTTGCCTCGCGAACTGGGCAGATCAGTGACAAAGTCCAGCGCCACCCTCTCCCACGGTTGCAGTGGCGTTTCCAGCGGTTCCAGCAGTCCCGCTGGCTTCTGGTGCACTGGCTTGGACCTTTGGCACGTGTCACACCTGGCGACGTACTCCGCGACCTCCCCTCGCATCTGGGGCCACCAAAAGTCTCTGGCCACTAATTTCGTCGTCTTTTCCTTGCCGAAGTGGCCAGCGCTGGGTGCGTCGTGCAACTGCTGCAGAACCTTCGCGCGGAGATCGTCTCCCGGAACGTAGAGAGCACCTTTACGGGTCAGCAGGCCGTCGCGTATCTGGAACTCATCGTCCTTCGCTGTGCCCCTCCGCACCTCTTCCATCTTGGACTGTGCGAACGGATCCGCCTGCAACGCGCGACGCACCGCCTCCAGGTTCACGGCGGCTGAAGTGCACGCCCACGCCTGCGGTGCAAAAATGTGCTTGGCTGCCACCGGTGCCGCTGCCTCGAGATACTGCGGTTTCCTGGAGAGCGCATCTGCTATGACATTGTTGTCACCTGGGATGTACTCTATCCTGAAATCGAAATCCGCAAAGAACTCCGCCCAGCGTATGTGCCTCTGGCTCTGTAGCTTCGCCGTGCGCCAGTACTCTAGGTTCTTGTGGTCCGTGCGGACCTGCACGGTGTGCTTGGCTCCGATGAGAAAGTGCCTCCACGCCTTGAAAGCTGCGTGGATGGCCAGCAACTCCCTGTCCCAAATGGTGTAGTTCTGCTCCGACTTGCTGAGCTTTCGGGAGTAGAAAGCACAGGGCCTCCAGTTTCCCTGCGGGTCTTCCTGTAAGAGGACGGCCCCCACCACTCTGTCAGATGCGTCAGTCTCCACCCTCATGGGCCTGCCAGGATTCACGTGTAGCAGCTGTTCTTCGGACGCGAAGAGACTCTTAAGTCTCCTGAAGGACTGCTCCGCCTGGTCCGTCCAGGTGAACTTCTTCTTCTTGGAGCTGAGAGTGTCCGTGATAGCTGCCGTCTCCTTGGCGAAACCCCTGATGAACTTGCGGTAAAAGTTGGCGAAGCCGACGAACCTCTGGACCTCTTTTCGGTTTCGCGGGCTCTTCCAGTCCAACACCGCACGGACCTTGGCGCTGTCCATGGCTAGTCCTCTGTCGGACAGCCTATAGCCCAGAAAATCCACCTCCGTCACGTTGAATTGGCACTTCTCCAGCTTGGCGTAGAGCCTGTGCTCCCGTAGCCTCTGCAGGACCTCCTTCACGTCGCTCTCGTGAGCCTCCGGCAATTCTGAGAAGATCAGAATGTCGTCGAGGAAACACACGCACTTCTTGTAGAGGAGTCCCGCTAGCACATGATGCATAAAAGCTTGGAAAAAGTGGGAGCCATTTTGGAGACCAAACGGCATAACTCTGTATTCGTAGGTGCCCAACGGCGTGAACATGGCCGTCTTCCACTCATCACCCTCTCGCACGCGTATGAGATTGTAAGCTCCGCGGAGATCCAACTTGGTGAAGATCTTCCCTTTCCGCACCGTCGCGAGCAGGTCGTCGATCTTGGGCATGGGAAAGGCCGCGGGCTTTGTCTTTGAGTTTATGAATCTGAAGTCTACGATGAGCCTCTTTTGGGGCGTGTCCTTCTTCTTCACAAAAAACACAGGACTGCCCCCTACAGCCTTCGATTCTCGGATGAATCCCCGCTGCAGATTGTGGTCTATGAATTCCCGGAGCTCCTGCAGCTCCTCCTCGGACATGGAATACAGCTTCACAGGCGGCAGCGTTGTCCCTGGCAAGAGGTCAATAGCGCAATCGTAGGGCCGGTGAGGTGGCAATTGGTCAGCCTCCTTTTCGCAGAAAACCTCCAAAAACCCCTTGTACTTGAGGGGTACTGCTTGCGCCATGCTGAGACGTAGCTGCTGCCCCTCCTCTTGGCCCTCCTCCTCCTGACCGGTCTGGATGCAATGCTGCGCGCAATAGGACGAGCCGAAGGTGAGCTGCCGCTGGTACCACGCCATGGTCGGGCTGTGCCTATCCAGCCAACTCATGCCTAACACTATAGGCGTGTCTGACAGGCGGGTGACGTTGAAACTGATGACTTCTCGGTGATTGCCAATCTGCATCACCATGGGCGGCGTCTGTTGTACCACTTGCCCCCCCAGCAGTTTCCTGCCATCCACTGTGACGACGTTCAATGGCAGCGTGGCTGGCAGAAGCTCTATGCGATGCTGCTTGACGAACTGCACCCCCACGAAGTCTGCGTTGCTCCCACTGTCAATTGTGATGGGGACCTCCAGGGTGCGTCCATTAGGTAGCTGGAGGGTTGCAGTGAGCTGCACTACAGGTTTGGGTGGCAGGGGGTCTGTAGGCTGCAAAAGCGCTGGGGACTGCTCTACTGATTTGCCTGGCTGTGCCCCAACATTGCTGATTCCAGCCAGGCATTGTCATTTCCCTGAAACAGCTCTTCATGCTGTGCTGCTGCATTTACTGTTGCCAAGGCTGCAGTGTGCTGCCGCAGCCTCTGGGGACACTCTTTCGCCATGTGCGTCCCACTGTCACAGATGTAACACTTCCTGTTCCCTCTAGGAGGCTTCTTCTTGACTGTTCCGGACGCTGGGGCTCCGGCCACTGACTGAGCCTTTGCACTCCCCAGTTCCATAGGCTCCTCCCCTGGCTGCAGCTGAGGGGAGAGACGCGGACGTCCTGGATCTCTGGGAAACAAAGGAGGCACTCTAGACGGTGCGTGAAGCTGGCTACCCCCCTCATTGCGCCAAGGGCGTTCTTCCTGGCGCACTCCAATGGCAAGCACACGCTGCACCACGTCTGCCAGGGTTTTAGGTCTGTCCCCCCTAGCCAGCTCGTCCTTCACCGGGCTAGAGAGCCCCTCCCAAAATAAGTCTCTGACAGCCAGAGAATCTTTCTCCCATCGCAGCACATTCAGCAAGGCGAAAAAGCGAGCATGGTACTGACGTACTGAAGCCATGCCTTGCCTTAAACCATGGATCTGCTGGCGTGCCACATCCACATCCACGCTAGACTGGAAGCAAGCGTCCATGCATTTGATAAATTCATCAGAGTCCCTTCGAGCAGGGCAATCCTCACGCCACAGATTGCGCAGCCAAGCCCTCGCTTCCCCATGCAAGTGGGACACAATGAAGCCCACTTTCTCTTCCTCATCTTTAAAGTCGTTGCGAAGCAAGTGCAACGCATATTCTACGTCTGCTTTAAAACTGGGGTATTGCTGCAGGTTCCCATCGAAGTGGGCTACCAAGTTGCCCCCTCTTCTGCCCAGTGCTACTCCAGCAGCTTTGGTCCCCGGGAACCCCACTTGGCATGCATGATCCCACCTGGCTTGCAGATCTTGGCACCGCTTTTCCGCCTCTTCCCCCTTCTTCTGGGAGACCACTACCTCAGTGGTAAGCCGGGAGACTGCGTTGCGTAGCTCAGCTATCTGCTGCTCCATACTCATGGCTGCCAAACTTCGTGAGCTTTGCAAAAAAAAAATTTGCGTAGTTTTGGAGGGGACTTACTGTCAGAGGCTGCCTCAGGTCTCAGCTCACAAAAGACCAACGCCAAGCTCTTCTTATATACAAGGATGTTTATTGCAGTTCATTATTGGTTCCACAACCGAGGCGCGCAGCCCCGAGTCTCTAACGTCAGACATTTGAAGTCCCCTCTGAATCGGTCCCGCCCCTGCACCAACTTAAGAGGCTTGT
This sequence comes from Podarcis vaucheri, assembly GCF_965113315.1. Classification (NCBI taxonomy): domain Eukaryota; kingdom Metazoa; phylum Chordata; class Lepidosauria; order Squamata; family Lacertidae; genus Podarcis; species Podarcis vaucheri. Next base: position 74,213,453 of record NC_138748.1, on the reverse strand, counting down.
GCTAGACCACCTCTTCCTGTCTTTCCTTTTCCGCAGGGTCTTTCTGCCCCCCTGGGTTCCTTCCCTCCTGCTCTCTCCTGAAGCGGATTCCTGAGATGCCTGTTCCCCCCTCCTTCGTGCTTTGGGGCTGGGCTCCTCCTCCGGGCTTTCTCCATTTCAGCGCGCCTCCACATTTGAACTTGGCGCGCGCTCGCTACCCCTGACCTTCCTTTTGACACTTACACTACTCCCTGTACTACTCTCCGCCTCCTCCGGCAGGAGGTTCTCCCCAGATCTCCTTCCCCTGTCTCTTTCCTGCTCCGCTCCGTGTGTCACACTGGGAACCCCCCTCTCTTCCCTTCGTTCCTGCTGGGAAGCCGGCCCCGATCTCCCACTCCCGCTCGGGGTTTCCCTGCTGCTTCCCTGCTCCTGGCAGGTCCCCCCTGTGACCCCCCCTTGTCCTGACTAGGGGCGCCCCCTCCTGAGAATCCTCCGATTCACTTGAGAGACTCATGGAAGATCTCGAGTCATTGTCATCCTCTTCCTCACTGTCCTGGGATTCTTCCTCGTCGCTCTCCGTCTCCTCCCTCACCTGTGCCTCTGTCTCTGAACCCCTGACAGTATGGTGTACAGTAAATGCTTCAGTCAGAATGGAAATCTGAGATAACATCAGCCGACACACAGGGGAGAAACTATTTAAATGTATTGACTGTAGATGCAGTTTCAGTCTGAGTGGAAACCTTGATTTATGTCACCATACTCAAACAAGGTGATGCTTAAAATTCTACAAAGTAGGCTCAAGCAGTATGTGGACCGAGAACGCCCAGAAGGGCAAGCTGGATTTAGAAGAGGCAGAGGAACCAGAGACCAAATTGCAAACATGCGCTGGATTATGGAGAAAGCTAGAGAGTTCCAGAAAGACATCTATTTCTGCTTCATTGACTATGCAAAAGCCTTTGACTGTGTTGACCACAGCAAACTATGGCAAGTTCTTAAAGAAATGGGAGTGCCTGATCACCTCATCTGTCTCCTAAGAAATCTCTATGTGGGACAAAAACTACAGCTAGAACTGGATATGGAACAACTGATTGGTTCAAAATTGGAAAAGAAGTACGACAAGGCTGTATATTGTCTCCCTGGTTATTTAACTTATATGCAGAATTCATCATGCGAAAGGCTGGGCTGGATGAATCCCTAGCCGGAATTAAGATTGCCGGAAGAAATATTAACAACCTCAGATATGCAGATGACACAACCTTGATGGCAGAAAGTGAGGAGGAATTAAGGAACCTTTTAATGAGGGTGAAAGAGGAGAGCGCAAAATATGGTCTGAAGCTCAACATCAAAAAAACAAAGATCATAGGCACTGGTCCCATCACCTCCTGGCAAATAGAAGGGGAAGAAATGGAGATTTTACTTTCTTGGGCTCCATGATCACTACAGATGGTGACAGCAGCCACAAAATTAAAAGACACCTGCTTCTTGGGAGAAAAGCAATGACAGCGACTGCATGAATCTTCCCAGTCAAAGGACCCATTTTCATGATAGACAGTGCCTGTGGCTGGAGGCTCTACACACCGGGTTTGCCTGTGCAGGCCAAAGACTGCCAGTATTAGCACAGGTGAGGTGTGTGACCTTCCCAAATTTATAGACTGTATGTGAATGAGAGTTTGTGGGTGGGATTATAATTTACGGCAACCCTGTGATTTTCTCCACCCATAAAATTTCGTAAGCTAATATTGCAGTACGAATTCGAAAATAACTACAAAAAATCACATGATGATAATAATAGTACAGTGGTACCTCAGGTTAAGAACTGAATTCGTTCTGGAGGTCCGTTCTTAACCTGAAACTGTTCTTAACTGTTCTGTAACCTGAAGCGCCTGTAACCTGAGGTACCACTGTAGAAGTTATAGTATTAGTGTTTTCCCCCAGCCGCTCTGGGCAGCTTACAGTACATATAGGTAAAGGTAAAGGGACCCCTGACCATTAGGTCCAGTCGTGGCCAACTCTGGGGTTGCAGCACTCATCTCGCTTTATTGGCCGAGGGAGCCGGCGTACAGCTTCTGGGTGATGTGGCCAGCATGACTAAGCCGCTTCTGGCGAACCAGAGCAGCGCACAGAAACGCCGTTTACCTTCCCACCAGAGCAGTACCTATTTATCTACTTGCTCTTTGATGTGCTTTTGAACTGCTGCTAGGTTGGCAGGAGCAGGGACTGAGCAATGGGAGCTCACCCCGTCGCGGGGGTTCGAACCGCCAACCTTCTGATCAGGAAGTTCTGGGCTCTATGGTTTAACCCACAACGACACCAGTGTCCCTACAGTACATATACAAGACAGTAAAACATCATACATTAAAAACCTCCTGATACAGCTGTCTTCTAAATGTCAGATGGTTGCCTGTTTCCTTGCCCTCTGAAGGGAGGGCATTCCATGGGGCAGGAGGCCCTCTGCCTGGTTCCCTGGAACTTCACTTCTAACAGCAAGAGAACCAGCAGAAGACCCTCGGAGGCAGACCTCTCTGTCCGGACTGGGCGATGGGGATGAAGATGCTCCTTCAGGTCCACAGGGCCGAGGCGGTTGAGGGCTTCAGGTTGCAGATCTTGCTCCTCCATAATGATTGATTTATAGTTAGCAGAGTAGGAGAAAACACAGAGGCAGCAAAAATATTCAGCTGAGAAATTTACTACTGAAGACAGATAAGCATAACAGGATCCCAAAAATAGCAAAAACTTAATTTACAGTAAAACCCTGACTTAGCATACCAAAACAGCACTCAAGTAAGAAACAGACAAGCAGAGTAGAGTAATAGCAGAATATGAAGTGGGAGCAGGCGCATTTCAATACTGTAATTCATATATAATTCAATGTCAGAGTAACCCTGGGACTAGATAACAAGCCTCCAGGTGGACGTGCCCCATCTGCCCTTCACGTTCCTCTTCTGCACGGGCAGAATCTGCCTTCTGGACTGTGGGATTCACGGTTGTTCTCCTCCTCTCCATCCACCAGGGCTTGACTTCAGGTGCAGCAGAATTCCCCAGCCCCCCAAGGATTTTAGACCCATCAGCTTTCCTCACCTGGTTTAGCCGGCTGGTTGAAGCAGTTTCTTGAACCCCTGTTGCATGCTGACAGCTTCTGGAAGCCACAGGTGAGAGCTGAGTGCAGGGTGGGCACCAAGGGTGGAAAAATGACCCCAGAAGGTGCAGGACATGTCCCCCACCAAAGGAACTACTGCCCTCCAACACCCCATGACATCTAGATTCAGGTAGGTAACCGTATTGGTCTGACGCAGTTGGGGGAAAAATTAAAAATAGTCTAGTAGCACCTTAGAGACCAACTATGATTGTTCTAGGTATAAGCTTAGTTGGTCCCTAAGGTGCTGCTGTTGTTGTTGTAGTAGTAGTAGTACTTTTCCATATTCCCAGAAGTTATTATTCAATCCTGCTGCAAGGGAGTTTTCCTACCAGAGGACCAGAGTGTATATTACTAGCATACTGATTTTACTGCTATGGCTGTTTTTGCTGTCATGGACTGGCTGGATGGGGGGGGGGGAGGCACCAGCTTGGGAACCCCCAAGGGAAGAAGGCACAAAGCCTGGGGCTGGTGGTGGGATGGCAATCTCTCTTTCTTTGAACAACCCAGGACAATTTACTGCCACCAGCAAACTTTCCCCCCTCCCTGCTCACTCCTAACTCTAGATCCTTTATGAACAAGTTGAAAAGCCACGGGTCCCAATACTGATCTATAGGGAACTCCACTTTCTGCTTCTCTCCATTCATAGGAGTCTCCGTTTATTACTACGTGTTCCTCCCTCCTCCCATCCTTCTGTGCTGTGGAGGAAACCCTGTGGAAGATTTATGGAGTGAATTTCGCTTCTCCACACATCCAACACTGCTCAGCATTCAGGGAAATGGAAGAGGAAAGCTGGCCACAATCCAAGAGACTGAGGTCAGCAGAAAGCAAAGCAAAGCCTACTCCAAGGGAAGCCGCTTCATCTTCCAGCCCGTCTGCTCCCACAATGGCTGAAGAAGAATTGCCCTATGGGAATGGCGGAGCTGAATGGAAGTGGGCGAGGAAGCCCCACAATCGCTCCTGCTGGAGGAATAGGGGCACTGACCCCAATACTCAGAGGTGATGACCTGGTCCTTTAGGGGCACTGTTACGCCATCAGGAACCGGGAGTTCCCCACACCTGCCTCCCTTGTCTGGATTCAACCTCAATCCCTTAGCTGCCATCCATCCTCCAACCACCTCCAGAAAGGCACACAGGGAATTCACTGCCTTCACTGGTTCCAATTTAAAAGAGAGGAAGAGATGGGAGGAGCCTCCCCATTGTCTTTTCCTTCACAAATCCTTTCTTAAGGGTACATTTAAGATATGAATAGGGTGTAAGGCTGTGACCTGGCACAGGAACTAAATATTCATCATTACAAAAGACTGGCCAGGCTCCCCTGGGAATCCAATCAAGTGACCATTAAACAGGTAACCTGGCAGACAGGAGGTAAACAAACCACTCAGATTTCTGCTGTAAACCGCCCTTTCTGTGATGTAGGTATGATGTATCGGGGGTGGGGGGTGGTCTTGGGTTACACCTCTTCTGTGGTGTATGTATGATGTATGGAGGGGTGGTCTTGAGCTCCAGGGCAGGGAATTTAAAATGTCTATATAAGGCTTTGTGTGCCATTGTTCTGGGTTCCTCCTCCCTCCTGCGTGTGGTGAGTGAGGACCCTGTTGCAACAGATCAATAAAGATCAGGCTTACTAGCTGCTTGCTTCTCAACACAACAACAACAAATGTTTATTCGGCTTTACGCCCATCATGAAGCACAACACAACAAAACAAATCAAATAAAAAATCATCCGTCCTTGTGAGTTGTGAACTGTGTTATACTACTTGTGGTTTGTATATTAGTCATCCATAAAAAAGTTTAAGATTAAGATTAAAAAAATTTTGGCACTACACTAAAAACAATATGTGATGTCATTATAGAAAATTCTTATGACTATCAATAATCAGCTAACATTCCGTTCCGTCTCTTGTACGAGAGGACGGCTGTTAGGAATTTAGCAACCTGCAGGGTAATATAAGGATCCACATCTTGAAGAACCCAGGCAAGCTGTAGGTCTACTGGTTTGTCAGCCATAGGCTGGATTATGGGGTTTAGTATACTAGCACGGGCTGAACTGTACAAAGGGCAGATAAACATAACATGATGTAGAGATTCAGATGTTTTCATTTCACAAGCACACATTGAAGGGACTTGGCCCTTAGTGAATCTATGTCTCAGCACGTTTGTTGGAAAGATATTGAACCTAGCTCTAATGAAGGCATATCGGTGAGACGCGGCCATAAGCGATGTTAAGTAGGACGGAGCGCGGTAGATAGGGGTTATGCCGAAATTTAACGGCGAGCAGGCTCCACCACCAGCTACGAAATTTTGGTATAGCTCCGTATCATCCAGCCTTTGTTTTATACAGTGGGCGAGATCTCATAGGACAGCAATTTGGCATGGATTTTTCCTGACCACAAATTTGTGAAGTCATCCCGCCACATGCATTGAATGAGATAGTGGTTCGGGAGTTTATGCCATAGGGATATCCAATAGATCAAAACTCTCCTCCATATGACTAACTCCACTGAGGGGATCTTCATTTCTAAGCGAACGGCCGCATTACTTACGCATGTTGGTAATTTTAAAAGTCGGCGTAAGAATTGTCTTTGAAGTGTCTCTAAAGGTGAGAGGTTTGCAAAGGCAGCCCATAAAGGAGCAGCATAGGCCATTGTGGCCATCACTTTGATGCTATACACTTTCAAGGCCGCAGGGATGAATAAGGCCCCCTCAGAGTAGAAAAAACGGAGGAGGGAGTGTGATAGGGCTTTTGTCTTGTTTTGAAGATATTCAACATGCGCTTTCCACCCTAGATTATATTGAAAATAAATTCCTAAGTATTTAAACTTATGTACTTGTGCCCTCCAGCTTCCATGAATAAAGTTTTCGACTCCTTGAAAATATCAGTACTTTAGACTTGGTGTGGTTGATAGACAGATGATTAGAATGGCAATATGTCGCAAAAATCTTTAATGCCCTCCTTAAACCCACTCTAGAGTAAGAGAGTAGTACCGCATCATCTGCGTAGAGAAGTAAAGGACAACGGTAATCAGCTATGCGAGGGGTGTGGATAAATTTTTGTGCGACGGCTAATGGGTTCCTCATATCACTGATAAATAAGTTAAAAAGAAGCGGCGCTAAAATACAGCCCTGGCGTACACCCTTATTTACTGGCACTGGGTTAGTCAGGTCTCCAGCAGGGGATAATCTCACCCTGGCCACGGACCCGGCATGAAGTTGGGAGATAAGCCACAGGAGCCTTCTATCTATTCCCCAACAGGCAAGTTTATCCCATAGCAATTTCCTCGGAATACTATCAAACGCAGCTTTCAAATCTATGACAGCTGCGCAAAGTTGGCCCCGTCGAGGTGTCGAGTATTTCCGGGCTAAGTGATAAAGAATAATTGCCTGGTCTGTTGTGGATCGGTTTGATCTAAATCCAGCTTGCTCATGTCCAATCAGGTCAGCCTCAACTGACCACTTCATCAACCTTGTCAGCAAAAAACGGGCATATATTTTCCCAATGGACGATAGCAGACTGATATTCCGATAATTCCCTGGGTCACCGGGAGGGCCTTTTTTGTAGATAGGAATTATAATGGCCTCCTTCCACGTTCCTGGTATTAAGCCCGTGGCATTTATTGCGTCGAACGTTTTAGCTAAGATCCCTGCCCACCATGCAGAATGAAGCTTTATGGCCTCAACTGGGACCAAATCTGGCCCAGGGGCCTTACCAGTTTTCAGCTCAGCTATCAATTCTAGGATTTCCGCAGGGTCGGTATTGGGCCAGACGGGAAGGGGATTAGAAGGTCTCCAATGAGTGGCCGGAGCTTCTGCCACTGAGAAATATTTTCTCAGGAACTGCTCCCATGTAGGGGCCGGGATCACCGTTAAGGGGTATTTCGTGTTTCTTCCCTTTATTAAGGACCAAAATTTCCGGGAGTTATGAGATTTTGAGGCAGAAATTATAGTCTGCCAACGATTTAAATGCCATTCCCGTTTGGCCGATTTCTGGGCCTGTTTGTATGCTTTTTTAGCCAGGGAATAAGATGGAGGTAAAGCCGGAGCGGCGGAAAGTTTATAATCATTGTATATTGTATGAAGATGGAGTCTGGCTAGTTTGCAAGCAGAGTTGAACCAAGGGGCGCCAAATTTAAAATAGTCTTTTTTAACTCCATAGGTAGGAGAAGTAAAAAAGCGAGTTAAAACTTCTATCAGGCAAGAAAAAAAGTTCAAACAGGTAATAGGATCACGTGGGACTATTCCTACGTCCGGCTGATCACCAGAAAACTTTTCTCTGATAAAATCCATATATCTATGAGCGAGGGCAGGGGACCATCTAGTCCCCTTTACTTTAGAGGATGACTCCACAGTCACCGGGATTGGGTGGAAGCGGTCGAGCAACTGCCAGTCAACACATAACTTGGTTGTCAGGGGAAGATGGTCACTAAATTGGGCATTATCAATTTAAAGGAGGTGACATTCAAAAATAGATCCCGGGAAACCAAAACATAGTCGAGAACACTGTTGGATTTTAACCCCATGTGGGTGAACTCTCCTGGTATGTCTGGAGGACACCTGCCGTTTAATATTATTAAATTAAGGCGTAGAGTCATCTGATAAAGCATCACTCCCGACTTGTTGACTTTTACATCCTTTGATATTCTAGTGGGGGTGTATGCTAGATCGTAAGTTTGAGCGCCAGGGTCAATCCACCACTTAGACTTTTTAAGAGCCTCCCAATTTGAGGCTATCCGAGCGTTAAAATCGCCTCCAGTAATGGAGGGGACATTGGGATATTTAAGATAGCAAGAAAGTAAAAAATCCTCTAGGGATTCCCATCTAGAAGTAAGATCCGCTGCTAACCCTCCCGGAGGGAAATAGACATTTGTAACCAATAAAGAGAAGTTTCCACCAGAGATCAGTCCGGTAATAGCATAAGGCGGAAATGCGTGCACTAGTGAAAGTTTAGCCCGAAGTTTAAGGGAGATACCAATTGTAAGGCCACCTTTAGGGCGGCCACCATTCGTTGACGGGCTAGCAGGCAGACATATAAACTCAAAGCCATTTAACTCAATTTCCTCCTCCACCCAAGTTTCTTGTAATAGTATAATAAGAAAGGAATTAATATATTTTTGGAATTCTGGATCTAATTTTTTACTTTTCCATCCAGCAATGTTCCAACTTAATATTGAAGGCTGGGGTTTCCCCGTACCTCCAATTGACTGTCATTCGGAAAACTGGCTCAACTTTAATACGGGAAGAGGGGAGCCAATAAAGAAATCAGTTATCTTCCTCTGATGAAAAACCTCTCGTAAAGGCTGAGTAGCATTTACAAGGTCATCTGACTGTTGAGCTTGGCCACTCGATCTACTAGGAGTAGGACCTTGAACAGGGGCGGACCCCTTTTCCAAAAGAGTTTGGTGGGCCACCCGGGGTGGACCAGCTATCTCGTCAGAAGTTTGGTCTCTCTGTAGCCTGCTACTGGTCTTTTGAGCTACATGATTTATGTGGCCTGTTGGGTCTTCAATCAGTTCCGTCACTGATCTTGCTGTTGAATCCATAATACTCCGCAAGGAGGGATGAGGCTGGGCGGTAGGACTATTTGGGGAGGTTGGCAAAGGCACCTCTTCTCTTGATTGGTCAGTGCTATAAGAAGGTTCCAGGTCTGGCATCGATGAATGTGTAGAAGGGGATTTTTCCTGTTGTGTGCTGCTTTCTTCAGGTATGTTTTTCGATGGACGGTCATGCAAATCTATTAAGAGCACAGAGGATTGTTCTGCTTGGAGGGGAGGACTGGTTGTTTCTTCTTGGGGTTGTATCTTATCCTCCATTGCCGACATGCATTTAGCATTAGATATTGAGAGATCCCTATGATCTGGTTCTTCTAGAGAGACATATTCGCTGTACGTGAGTATTCTGGTGCTGAGCTTCCTAATAAGTTGGGTTTTAAGCGATTCCAGTCTTTTAATAATTTCTTTTTGTTCCACCACTGGTAAATCTGCGAAGGAGGCAATGAGTTCGATCTCTTCTGGTGGTGTCAGGCCACTTTCCAGATGGTCATTGTTCTTTGCTAGGGGAGTGGAGACCACATAGCTCTTCTCCTGGGGTAGACCACCCACCCCGGTGTCCATTGGTGGATCGGGTTTAGCAGATTTTGAGCCCTCTTTGGTTGTTGCCTCCAACAGTAGGGGTTTAGGCTTAGGGTCTATAAAGGCTCTTGTTGGTACTATCCCACAGCGAAACAAAAATGCTTTCTTTCGTAGTATGATAGTGGGAATTTTTGTGGATTGGAACGCAAGCAGGACTCTCTGGGATTTATGATGATGGACAAGGGGGAGGACTGCACAGAGGTCAATTTGTGTTGCCTCCATATTTAAAAGCACCTTTAGGAGATCCTTGGCACCACACAGAGTTCTCCATCTTGGGTCCCCATTTTGTATAGTTAGGCTCACTTTCCTTGGTGTTAAGATCAAGGATTGATGACCTAATTGAAGGTTAAGGCTGAATTTAAATTTGTCGGTACGTTTGTTATTTAAGGACAAACTCCTCGTCCCCTTCCTCTCTTCAAGGGACTTAACACCGGCTGACGCTGGGGAAGTAGTAACTAGCTTTTGTTGGAGGCTGTGCAGCTGGGACGAAAGATCATCTAGTCTTTTGAATATACAGTGCAAGGTTTTGATTATTAAATGGGACTGTTCAAATGTCATATGATTGGTCGTGCCAAGGACCAGTTCCTCCTTCTGAGGAGAGACTACACTCTTACTGTTGGCCACATCGCTTGTTGTTTGTGGAATTATTCGCTCTTCGTCTTTAAGTGCAGACGCGCAATCAATCAGTGGGTTGAAGCGGTTCTGCGTTTCTACCATGTAGGAACAATCCAGTAGATTACTCCCTTCTTTAAAGTGACATGGTTCAACCCTTGTTTGCTTTGATCTCGGAAAGGGAACGGGGACTATCTCCTCGGAGTCTCTAAGACGTTTCCCGTATCCCATATTTCAGATATCGAGAAGAGGGGGGATAGTATTTCAACGTCAACCCAGGTGATAAATATTTCCTTCTAGCCTACCAGCACTTGCAGTGGGGGGATATTTCACTACCTGTTCATATGAACGTTGGCGTCTTCACCTACACCCTCACAGGCCGGCAATTTAGGTCTATTTAGGTCTACAAGGAGACTGCCGGTAAGCAGCACAGACCATTCCTTTGAAGTCCTGCTCCCACCGGACTAAAACTAATATAAGATTCTCCTTCAAAGCTTATCGCAGGGCCCACCGCGGGTCGGTCTCAGATGAAAGGGAAACTCCCAAAGGCCTCACCTTGAACAGGGGAGTTTCTCTTCGTGCAGCTTAAAGATTTTTCTCCAGCATCTAGGTCACCAGCTCAAGCACACATTACCGCCACCGCCACCGCGAGTTCGTTCTATTTTAGTCCAAGTTTTTAGCCAGGAATCAAAGCAGGCAATCAATCACAGGAGCCGCTCCTTTAGGCATTTGTTGATGGGGGAGGCCAGCCTGGTCAGTAGCACAGCAACAAGCCAGTAAAACAATAAAAACGTTAACTAGGAAAAACAGGGGCAATGGTGAGGTGCTAAGGCAGCCAATAAATCATTAAAACTATAAAATTAGAGTCCAAGAAAGCTAAAAAACCGACTTAAAATCTTAATTGAAGGCAGGCGAACCTGACTATGCTGCTATCTCCGTCGCCATCTTGCAGCCCCCCTCCAAAGAAAGCCTTTGCTTCTCAATATTCTCTGGTTGGCCTCTGTTATTTTCTCCTACCAATAGGGAACCTACGTAAGGACTCTATGTAGGCTCTCGGATACCCCATAAGGGGAAAAGGGCAGATTTTTTGTTTAAAACACTTGCTTGGAACATTTATTTTATATATATTAGACCTTAAAATTCTTACAACAATTGCATATGGTTGCATGAACTTTTAAGACCTCTTCCCATTTCCCACAATACATTTTTTCACAGCATCATCCATACATCACAAATGTGTCACAAAGTAGGAGTGTTTGGAATTTAGAAACATGAGCCTGTCACCCTGCCCTGTCAAGAACCCAAATTTCCCATACCTTTTAACTACCCTCTTCCCCAAAGAACCATAATAGTATTTACCCATCCCCCCAGCTGCAAGGCTTTCCTCCGCTTCTCCTCTGAATGCATCAGGATTCAACCCACCATCCCGATGGATTTCTGCCTGAGGCATGTGCTGCCCTTGATCGCCTCCTGCCTCCTAAGGGATTATGGAGTCAGGGGGAGCCCTGGAGACCCCAATTCCAGAGGAGTCATTAGTCGTGGGAACCAAGGACATCCGTCAAACCGTTGAATTTTGGTGATTATCGGACGTTTCTACAGTTTTCTATATTGGATACTCGGAGGACACAGTCCGATTCATGGTATCCGCTTCTTGCTACAATTGTATAGGCTGCTTCTCTGAGCCTCTTGGCTGTTGTGCATGGAAGGTGCCTGTGTCAACGGTCATTGTCCCGGCCTTAGTCAGAGGAGGTGGTGGGGACTTGGGGTTTTGGGGGGGTCGTATAACTGTCCCCCCATCCTGGTCTGAAGAGCACCAATACCTAAAACACGGGCGCACGGCTCGTGGCGTGGGGTGGGCGAGGGAAGGGTTTTGCAATATAAACATTATAGCGGGGGGAACCCCACTTTGTCACTGGATTGCCAGGATCAGCCCGTCCCCCGCTCTCGTGATCCACAGATGGAAGAGGGGAGGAGGGAAACCTCCCCCCCGCAATTCCTCCCCTCCCCTCCCGGCACATCGTTCTCTCACCCCTCCCACACAACCCCAAATCCCGCCCCCATACGTTGCATCCATTCCTCCTCCTCCTCCTCCTCCTCCTCCTCCTCCTCCCCTCCCAAACTGATTGCTTCTCCCGCAAGTGGAGCAACTGCGCTGGATTGCTTCTCTGCGCCGTAGCTCTAGGGGCGCGCGCTTTCAGAAAGGGGAGGGAGGAGGCAGGGGAGGACACCCCACCCCCGTGGATGTTGCAGGAAAGGAAAGGAGAATCGGGAGCGAGGACAAAGAGGTAAAGGGATTGCGGGGGAGGGGAGGGGCGGTAAGGACCCAGAGACCCCCGCCAGCTCCCCAAAGCGCCTTTCGTGGGCCCCACGGGCAGGGCCTGGATCCCTGCATGCGTGCTGCGAAGGGGGCTTTCCTTGGCCCCTAAGGCGCCCTGGCGGGGGCGGACATGGTGCCCCCACTCAGGAGGTCCCCACGAGGGACCCTTTGCCCCGTTTTCCCCAGGCAGGCATCCCTGGGGCTCTGTGGGCTCCGCATGGAGAAAGGCGTGTCATGAATGGGTTAATGGGCGCGAGAGACGCCTGGATAGAGACCCCCGTGTGGCTCGTGTTGGGGGGGTGCTCTTGATGGAGATGTGGGGCGTGCAGGGCGAGCGGTGGGTGAGCCCCGATAAGGCGGCCTCTGGGTGCAGGGGAGACTCAGGGAAAGAGGGAGGGGTCGAGGAAGTCGGGGGGAGCATCCCTGGGGCAGGGAAGGGCAGCAATGGGGGGGGGGAGCTAGGTAGTCCAGTCTTTGGGGCTTGTCTCCATCATGGCCCCCACCAGCTCCCAAAAAGCATCTTTCGTGGGCCCCTTAGGCGCCTTGGCAGCGGCGGACATGGGACCCCCACCCAGGGGGTCCCCACGAAGGCCTCCTTGCCCCGTTTCCCCAGCACAGGCATCCCTGGGGCCCTGTGGGATCTGCACGGAGAAAGGCGGGCCATGAAAGGGTTAATGGGCGCGAGGGACGCCTGGATAGAGACCCCCGTGTGGCTCGTGCTGTGGGGGTTGTCCTCTGGATGGAGAGGTGGGGCGTGAAGGGTGAGGATGAGCCCCGCCAAGGCGGCCTCTGGGTGCAGGGGAGACTCAGGGAAAGAGGGAGGGGGTCGAGGAAGTCGGAGGGGGAGCATCCCTGGGGCAGGGAAGGGCAGCAATGGGGGGGGGAGCTAAGTAGATGATGGGGCTTGTCTCCATCATGTCGCCTGCCGGGATTCTCTGGAGGGGCCGCATTGGCTTCTTCCTCCTGCCCAAGAATCTGCCACCCCTTCAAAGCTACCAGTGGGATCCCTGGAAAGTGGGGGGTCGTGTCCCCCCACCCTTTCCTTCCTGCAACCTCTATCCTCCTCCCACCCCATAAGCCCCTGCCCTGTCCAGACACAGCCATTCTGCCAAGTCCATCAATGGGTCCTCCTGGAGAGGAGAGGAAATGCCAAGAGGAAGAGGGGAGGGGAGAGGCCTTCTCAGAAGCGGCTCTTTGTTTCTGCCATCCCACCCAGGAAGCAGCCAGAAACCTTTTCCTCTCTCTCAGGCTTCCATCTTTAATGTCTTTTCCACTGCCAGCTTCACTGAGGATGAGGATAATGTACACCTGTCATCAGAAACAGGGGTGCAGAGTCCATGGAATGGCTCTCAGAGGTGCAACAGAAGTTGCACCTCAAAAGCATTTCTGTTCCTATTATTCTTTGTAGGCAGTGTCAAAGTGACTGACAAGCTGAGATTCTTCCCAAAGGACCCATTTTCATGGTAGACAGTGCTTGTGGCTGGAGGCTCTACATACAAGGTGTGCTTATACAGGCCAAAGACTGCCAGTATTAGCACCGGTGAGGTGTGTGACCTCCCCAAATTTACAGACTGTATGTGAATGAGAGTTTGTGGGTGGGATTACCGTTTATGGCATCCCTGTGATTTTCTCCACCCATAACATTTCATGAACTGATATTGCAGTACGAATTCCAAAATATCTGCAAAAAAATCACAATATAACAAGAATGATGGTAGTATTTCTACCCTGCTATCTGGCTGGGTTTCCCCAGCCACTCTGGGCAAATTACAGTACATATAAAAGACAGTAAAACATCAGACATTAAAAACATCCTGATACAGGGCTGCCTTCAGCTGTCTTCTAAATGTCAGATAGTTGCCCATTTCCTTGCCCTATGCCTGCTTACCTGTAACTTCGCTTCTCAATGGGGTGGGGGGGGGGTGAACCAGCAGAAGACCCTTGAAGGAGGACCTCAGTGTACAGACTGAGCGATGGGGGTGGAGACACTCCTTCAGGTCTACAGAGAGTGAGGGTGTTTAGGGCTTTAGGTCAATGATCTTGCTCCTCCATAATGATTTCCACAGCAAGTCTGACATACAATTATCAGAGTAGGGAAAAAACTTCAGAGACAACAAAAATTTCCTTCAGCAAATAAATTTGTGACAGAAGGCATAACAGGAATCTATGCCTGAAAAATGCAACCACAGCAATTTAAAGGTCAGCACCAACAATGTGAATTGTGCTCAGAAATGTACTGGGAGTCAATGAAGATCCTTTCAGACTGGTGTTATGTTGTCTCAGCGGCTGCTCCCATTCTGTTCTCTAGCTGCCACATTCTGGATTAGTTGCAGTTTACGAATCACCTTCAAAGATAGCCCCATGTATCATATGGCAGTCGTCCAAGCGGGAGATAACCAGAGCATGCACCACTCTGGGGAGACAGTCTCCAGGCATGTAGGGTCTCAACCAGCATACCAGATGGAGCTGGCAGACAACTGCCCTTGACACAAAATTAACCTGTGCCTCCATGGACAGCTGTGAGTCCAAAATGACCCCCAGGTTGTGCACCTGGTCCTTTTGGGGCACAGTTACCTCCATCAGGTCTAGGGAGTCTCCCACATCTGCCTGCCCCCTTTCCCCCTTGGACAGTATTTCTGTCTTGTCAAGATTCAACCTCAATCTGTTAGCCACCATCCATCCTCCAAGTGCCTCCAGAAACTCACACAGGACCTTCACTGGTTCCAATTTAAAAGAGTGGAAGAGCTGTGTATCATCCACATACTGGGGAACACGCAGCCCAAACCCGCTGATGATCTCTCCCAGTGACTTCGTATAGATATTAAAAAGCATGGGGGAGAGGACGGAGCCCTGAGGCACCCCACAAGTGAGAGCCCAGGGGTCTGAACACTCATCCCCCAACACCACTTTCTGGACATGGCCCAGGAGGAAGGAGGGGAACCACTGCACAGCAGTGCCCCCAGCTCCCCTAGAGGGTCCAGAAGGATACCATGGTCAAAGGTCTCCAAAGCTGCTGAGAGAACCAGCAGAACCAGGAAAGAGCTTTCCCCTTGGTCTCTAGCCCATCGGAGATCATCAAGCAGTGCAACCAGGGTAGTTTCTGTCGTATGATGAGGCCTGAATCACAGTTGGAAGGATAATGGTGGCAGAAGCTTTCCTGGTCCTACACCTCCAAAAGCTCCAGGCCCAAGACTTTCATTAGCTTTCAAGGGGCCATTGGAGTTGCTGGAAGTAGGTGTCCAGGACACCATCCAACCGTCTTAGAGAGTCCATTCTGGATTTGTGTAGGTTTTCCTCCATAGCATTTTCTTCTCCTGAAGATAATTCAAGAGGAAGTGAGGGAGTGCACCAAAGTATTATGACCAGAGATTTCCTTCCCGTTGGGCTTCCTTCCCTGGTTGACGAGCCCCATCTGCCCTGACTTTCCTCTGCAGAATGGGCACAATCTGCCTTCTTGACTGTGGGATTCACTGTTGTTCTCATCCTTTCCATCCACCAGAGCCTGCCATCACCCACAGCAGAATTTCCCAACCCACCAAGAATTTGAGACCCATCAGCTATCCTCACTTGGTTTAGCTGGCCGGTTGAAGCCGTTCCTGGGATTGTGGCCCCTGTTGCATGCTGACAGCTTCCGGAAGCCAAAGGTGAAACATGACATTTCCCCCACCAAAGGTACTACTGCTCCCCTAACACCCCATGACATTGTATGATTATGATCTTTAAGACAGAACAGGAATAAATTCATGTCCCCAGAAATAACACAACTTCAGGCCATTAGTGAATCAATACTACATTTTCAAGGTACTACACATTCCACTAACTACAGTTTATCTATTTGCCTTGAATATCCTGCTTTTCAGTGTCATTTTAGGATAGTCCTGCATCAGAAGATGGGCACGAGATCAGACAGCACATCATTCTTTAAGAAATCATGCTGCTTTATGGAACATTGATCGAGGATTTGGAAAGGTGCTCTTGAATTACTATCATCTGACATGGCAACTTCAGTTCCTAAAAATTGGGAACATGGGTAGGAGGTGAGGGAGTGTAGGAGACATTGAAATAGGAGAATGTGCTAATGGAGGTTGATGTGTTGTCTTTCCCTTAATTCTCTTCCTTGAAACCCAACAGGATTTACTTTCCTCCCATTCTGAAGAAGGAGATGGTGAAGACAGTCAAAACTCCAGGGAATGGTGCACCTTTCGCTTCATTAGGAATAGAAATTAAAATGTGTAATATTCTTCATTGAATGAGCAAACATAGTTCACATCAACGACCTCCAACAGGGAAGATACCATTTAAAGGTATGGAGTGCGGAAAGAGTGTTAGCAATAATGGAAAACTTAGAAGACATCAACATAATAGCACAGGGGAGAAACCATATAAATGTATGGAGTGTGGAAAGAGCTTCAGTCAGAGTGGACACCTCAATATACATCAACGGATTCACACAGGGGAGAAACCATATAAATGTATGGAGTGTGGAAAGAGCTTCAGTCAGAGTGGACACCGTAATATACATCAACGGACTCACACAGAGGAGAAACCATATAAATGTATGGAGTGTGGAAAAAGCTTTAGTGATAATGGAAAACTTAGAAAACATCAACGGACTCACACAGGGGAGAAACCATTTAAATGTATGGAGTGTGGAAAGAGCTTCTGTTTCAATGCAAACCTTAGAACACATCAACGGATTCACACAGGGGAGAAACCATATAAATGTATGGAGTGCGGAAAGAGCTTTAGTGATAATGGACAACTTAGAAAACATCAACGGACTCACACAGGGGAGAAACCATATAAATGTATGGAATGTGGAAAAAGTTTCAGTCGGAGTGGACACCTCAATATACATCAACAGACACACACAGGAGAGAAACCATTTAAATGTATGCAGTGTGGAAAGAGCTTTAGTGATAATGGATACCTTAGAACACATCAACGGACTCACACAGGGGAGAAACCATTTAAATGTATGGAGTGTGGAAAGTGCTTCAGTGAGAATGGAAGCCTTAGAACACATCAGCGGACTCACACAGGGGAGAAACCATATAAATGTATGGAGTGTGGAAAGTGCTTCAATGAGAATGGAAGCCTTAGAACACATCAACGGACTCACACAGGGGAGAAACCATTTAAATGTATGGAGTGTGGAAAGAGCTTTAGTGATAATGGAAATCTTAGAAAACATCAACGGACTCACACAGGGGAGCAACCATATAAATGTATGGAATGTGGAAAGAGTTTCAGTCGGAGTGAACACCTCAATATACATAAACAGACACACACAGGAGAGAAACCATTTAAATGTATGCAGTGTGGAAAGTGCTTCAGTGAGAATGGAAGCCTTAGAACACATCAACGGATTCACACAGGGGAGAAACCATTTAAATGCATGGAGTGTGGAAAGGACTTCAGTCAGAATGGAAACCTTAGGAACCATCAACGGACTCACACAGGGGAGAAACCATTTAAATGTATGGAGTGTGGAAAGTGCTTCAGTGAGAATGGAAGCCTTAGAACACATCAACGGACTCACACAGGGGAGAAACCATATAAATGTATGGTGTGTGGAAAGTGCTTCAGTGAGAATGGAAGCCTTAGAACACATCAACGGACTCACACCGGGGAGAAACCATTTAAATGTATGGAGTGTGGAAAGTGCTTCACTGAGAATGGAAGCCTTAGAACACATCAACGGACTCACACAGGGGAGAAACCATATAAATGTATGGAGTGTGGAAAGAGCTTCAGTCAGAGTGGACACCTCAATATACATCAGCAGACTCACACAGGGGAGAAACCATTTACATGTATGGAGTGCGGAAAGAGCTTTAGTGATAATGGAAAACTTAGAAGACATCAACAGACTCACACAGGGGAGAAACCATTTAAATGCCTGGAGTGCGGAAAGAGCTTCAGTCAGAGTGGACACCTTAGAAGACATTGGCAGACACATGACGGAGAAACTGTTTAAATGTATGGACTATGGAAGGAGCTCCAGTCAGAGCTGGAACCCTTGGATTTATGTCAACAAACTCAAACAAAAGCCAAACCTTATAAATATCAGGAAAGTAGATAGAGGTTCAGTCCTAGTGGAAGTTCTAAATCAACAGACTCACGGACAGGAAGAACTTTAGTACTTGAAACCCGTCAAACCATCAACAAACTCAAAGAGGAGAAGCAGTTTAAATGAAAAGATTGCAAAAAGTGCTTTATTTACAATCGAGTTTTTAAGGAACATCCAGAGACTCTCACATGTAAGAACCCATTTAAATGTATGGAGTGTGGGACATCTTCCTCTCAGAGTCCACTCTTTTCTTCACAGAAATGAACTCACCAGGAAATTGGTCTTTAAAACATGTTGTGTATGTGAAGTTCTGGTATTTATGTGTAAAACTGTATAGTAATGAAATATTGAAGGCAATGTCAAACAATGTGATTATAATCCAAGATGTAATATACCTTTCGATAGAGAAGGGAAGAGGGTTTATCTGGATTACTTGGTGGTCAGTGAGGGCTGGGCGATATATTGTCCATTACTGGTTTCTTGACCACATCATGATAACCTTTCAAAAACAATTGATATGGCAACACACCACAGATCACAGTGTGTGTTTCTGGGATGTGCCTGCAAGGAGCGGCAGAAAGCTTTGCTTCGTGAAGTCCCTGCAGATGCTGAGTTCCTGACTTCCCTCCCAGACGACAGGAAGCGAAAGACACACATCCTTTGCCCTGTGCCCTTCCAGCCTCTTTCCTCCCTTGCTCCCTTATGCCGGTGTGTGTACCTGATCTAGATATCCTGTGTGGTGTATTTTTTTACTGCTGAAACTGGATTTGCTCTCAGGAGCTAAGTTTTGTGCCTCACTGGGGACCCAGTGAGAACTGCAGGCTTTGAAAGCTCAGTAAACTATTACTAAAGAAGTCCTGCTGCCTCTGTGTTTTTGACCTCAGCATGGGAATTGCTTTACACGTGGCCCCTACCCTGCCAATACTTGGCTTATGCCCTGGAGTTGCTCTACTCAAGCATGCAAGACGGGTGCAAATGTGTGTGACTGGTTTTTGCACCAAACTCTCTCACCCCCACCACCACATTATCTCCAAACACTGCTTCTTCACTAGAACTTCTCCCTGCCTCCTACATGTTCTGAAGAAAACTTAAAATACTGTAATTTAATGGGAGATTATCCCCAAGCCTTATTGCAAGAGGGGGAAGGAGGGGCTGCAGGTACCAGGGAAGTCTCCTGGGGGCCCCATCTTCCCTCACGAACCCCATGGGGCAATCCCATAGCTCCTGCTTATTCTGGGGTTTGGGGAAAATAGTCCTTTCCCATAGTCCCAGAAGTTATTATTCTTCCTGCCAGAGGACCAGTGTGCATATTATTATTGTACTGATTTTACTGTTGTTGCTGCTGTTGCTGTCATGGGCTGGCTGGGTGAAAGGGGGGGAGGCACCAGCTGGGGAACCCCCAAGGGAAGAAGGCTCAGAGTCCGGGTGTTTTATGCCCCCTAAGGATATCAAAACTCCTAGGTCTGGCCAATTAAAGGCTGATATGGGAGCTGTTGGGGGCCAGGTCGGTTCTTTCATTTTCGCCTCTCCTCTGGAAAAGTGCTCTTTCTTTTGGGGTTTGATTACTTCTGCCTCCTCCAGAGCCCACTGCATCCTCAGCGAGGTACAATACTTTCCTTTGAGCTTATGTAGGGCTCTCTCTCAGGACCGCTACCCAGGAGTCTGCCTATGCAAACTGCTCCAAACATCCAGGGTGTTTTGTCACGTTTCAAAAGCCTTCAAGCAAAACACAAAGTGGTACCTCGGGTTACATACGCTTCAGGTTACAGACGCTTCAGGTTACAGACTCCGCTAACCCAGAAATAGTACCTCAGGTTAAGAACTTTGCTTCAGGATGAGAACAGAAATCATGGTCTGGAGGCGCGGCGGCAGCAGGAGGCCCCATTAGCTAAAGTGGTGCTTCAGGTTAAGAACAGTTTCAGGTTAAGAACGGACCTCCGGAACGAATTAAGTTCTTAACCCGAGGTACCACTGTACCTCCAAAGGCTATAAAAACTCCTATTAAAGGTAAAGGCACCCCCGACCATTAGGTCCAGTCGCTGGCGACTCTGGGGTTGCGGCGCTCATCTCACTTTATTGGCCGAGGGAGCCGGCGTGCAGCTTCCGGGTCATGTGGCCAGCATGACTAAGCCGCTTCTGGCGAACCAGAGCAGCGCACGGAAACAGCGATTACCTTCCCGCCGGAGCGGTACCCATTTATCTACTTGCACTTTGAAGTGCTTTCAAACTGCAAGGTTGGCAGGAGCAGGGACTGAGCAACGGGAGCTCACCCCGTGGTGGGGCTTCGAACCGCCAACCTTCTGATCGGCAAGTCCTAGGCTCAGTGGTTTAACCCACAGCGCCACCCGCGTCCCTTAGGACTCCTAAGGGACTCCTAGGTATGGCCAATAATACTCAGGAGCCAGGAGGAAATAAGGCAGTGGAAGACAGAAGTGCCTGGCGTGCTCTGGTCCAGGGGGTCACAAAGAGTCGGACACGACTAAACGACTAAACAACAACCATACATCTGAATGGGGTTTCTCTGCATGCATTTCCCCACTCCTGGACCCAAGACCCCTCCCCAAGGGGCCAGCAGCGCATCCATGCAAAGGAAGAGCAGAGCTGCCACCCTCCCGCGACCCTCCGTGCCCTGACATGCCCCCCTCTCGCCATGCAGCGCTGGGACCCCCGCTCTCCCCATGGGCCCTATGCTGGGAGAGAGGAGACTCACCAGATCCCAGCAGGCGCCCCCAGGCAGCCTCTGCAGAGCCGAACCAAAGGGACCCCCACACTTCCGACTTCTTGCAGGAAAGGGAGGGGTTGGGCTTTCGCTCGGGAGGACGCTGCCCCACCCGTCTTTCTTTCCTGTCTAGGAATCTAGCTCGTTTCCGTTTAACCCTTGGCAAGCTGAGCGCACCCAACTCATGCCTCTCCCTCTCTTGAGCATCAGGCACCAATGGCCTCCCGAGAAGATGGAGGAGGAGAGGTTTATGGATTACTTCTGGCAAGGGATACTTTCAGTTTGGGCCCCCTAACAGCTGGTCTGAAATATACTCAGAGTCGCAAAGTGATTTCATGCTCTTTATTCAGCTCATAGTGGTGAGGAGGAGGAATGAATGAATTTCCCCTCAAAGTATCTGCTTTATATACATTATTTACACAATGGGCTGCACATGATTGGCTAATTCCGGAATTCTACTGTAAGCCAATCAGGTTGTGGATTCACTTCTATCTGGAGAATGATTGGGTGGTTCCTGCCAACCAATCATACTGCTGCATTGTTCTAGGACCAATCAGACTGCTGCATTCTGAATCCTATTGTTCTAGGACCAATCAGACTGCTGCGTTTTGGATCCTATTGTTCTAGGACCAATCAATTTGCTGCAGTTTGGATCCTATTTAACTCAGTACATAACACCCCTCCCCTCTAAGTTCCAGTCCTGCCCGGGAGTTCACATTCATAGTCCTCAAGGTATGCCGGCGGCCTACGTGTGTGTTGCGGCCTGGGGTGTTCCCTGGTCAGGGGTTCAGGTTCTGGCTCATGTTCCAAGGATGCTGGCTGTGATGGGGCTGTTTGGTCTGGCGCAACTGGCTCGCTCAGTTGTGGTTCTGGTTCTGGTGTCCTTGCGGCCTCGCGTGTCCTCTCTGTATTTACTGATTCTGCCTCTCCTGCTGCACCCTCCTGCTCTATGGGCCTCACTGCCCCACTATTCCCTTGGGACTCCTCTGACCTGTCCTCCTCCTGGTTTTCTCCCGGGAATCGCCACCGTATCTGGTTGCAGTGGCGGCGCCAGCATTGCCCCCCATCCGTTAGCACCTTGTACAACACGGGGCCAGTGACCCTGGTGACTATGGCAGGTACCCATGCTGGGCCTGCCCCAAAATTCTTTGCGTACACTGGGTCCTGGGCCTCGAAGGTCCGGGGGTTCCTGCCTTCCCCCACCACTACCTCATCCTGAGCTCTATCGGGGTGAAGGCGGTCCAATCTGATTGCAAGGCGCCGACCCATTAGTAGTTCAGCGGGGCTCTGGCCAGTCGTTGAGCTGGGGGTGCTGTGTTGTGCTAGGAGGAATGTGGCAAGGCCCTTGTGCCATGCGGCGAAGGGTGTCCTTGGTGGTCCGCACCATGCGTTCTGCTTGGCCATTGGTGGCAGGGTGGAATGGTGCCGAACGGATGTGGCGGATGGCGTTCTGTGCTGTGAAGGTTTGGAATTCTCCTGACGTAAATGCAGTCCCGTTGTCTGAGACGAGAGTGTCAGGGAGCCCGTGGGTTGCAAACAGCCTGCGTAGTACACGGATGGCTGCGGACGTGGAAGTGGACGGTACCAGTGCGACTTCCAGCCATTTGGTGTAGGAGTCCACCACTATGAAGAATGTTTTCCCCTGAAAGGGGCCAGCAAAATCCACATGCGGGCGTGACCATGGTGCTCGGGCGGACTCCCAGGACTGGACTGGGGCCCTTGGGGGATCTGGGCGGGATTCTTGGCAGGCCTGGCAGTGTTTGACCCAGGCTTCTATCTCTCCGTTGATCCCCGGGCACCACACATAACTCCTGGCCAGGGCCTTCATTCTTACTACCCCTGGGTGTGTCTCGTGTAGGGCTGTGAGGACCCTTTTGCGGAGGGGCTGGGGAACAACGACTCTGCTTCCCCATAACAGGCACCCCTTGTGGGCCGACAGTTCATGTTTGTGGGTTGTGTAGCTGGCGAATTCTGGCCCAGGGCTGCTGCTGGGCCATCCCCTCCACACCCAGTCCAGGACCCGGGAGATGACCCTATCTTTCTTGGAATGGTGTGCAACTTCTTGTGCCTGAATGGGGCGGTCGGGAAGCAGCTCCAGGCTCATAACCTCTTGTGCAGGTGCTGGGTCGGGGCCTGTTTCCGGTAGTGGTAGCCTGCTGAGGGCGTCCGCATGGTCCATTGCCTTCCCTGGGCGGTGAATCAGTGCATACTGGTAGCTGGCAAGGAAAATTGACCACCTGAGGACGCGAGGAGACAGCACTTGGGGGGTCTGCTTTTCGGGGGCAAACAAGCCAAGCAACGGCTTGTGGTCAGTCACCACGGAGAAGGGCCGCCCGTACAAGAAATCATGGAATTTTTTTACTCCCTTCACGATTGCCAGACCCTCCTTGTCCATTTGTGAGTAGTTCCGCTTGGTTGCGTTGAGTGTCTGGGAAAAGTATGCCACCGGTACCTCTCTTCCATCCAGGAGTTGGTGTCCCAGGACAGCGCCAATGCCATAGGGCGAGGCGTCGCATGCTAGCACCACCGGCAGCCTCTCGTCGAAGTGTGCCAAGACAGAGTTTGAGACAAGCAAGTCCTTGACTGCCTGGAATGCGGCCTCCTGGCGCTGGCCCCACACCCAAGGGGCCCGCTTGTCCAGGAGTCTGTGTAGGGGCTCTGCTACCGCCGCCTTGTGGGGAAGGAAGGAATGGTAAAAGTTCAATAGTCCCAAGAAGGCCTGAAGTTCAGTCTTGCTCTTGGGCGCTGGGGCATCACAAATGGCCCGTACCTTGTCCCCAGTCGGGTGGACCCCTTCTGCGTCCACCATAAATCCCAGAAAGTCCACCTGAGGCACTCCTAGTAGACATTTTTCCCGCTTCACCTTGAGACCCGCCATCTGGAAACGGTGCAGAATGGTGCGGAGGCGGTCCTCAAACTCCTCTGGTGTGGGCCCGGCAATCAACACATCATCGAAGAAGGGGGTGACACCAGGAATCCCTTTAAGGAGAGAGTCCATTAGATTCTGGAATATGCCTGGTGCCACGCTGACCCCGAATTGCAGCCGCTTTACCCTGAACGCTCCTCTGTGCGTCACAATCGTCTGTGCCTCTGCTGTGGCCTCATCTACTGGCAGCTGTTGATATGCTTGGGCCAGGTCCAGCTTGCCAAAAATTTTCGACCCAGCCAGGGTGGCAAGGACATGGCTGACCACTGGCACTGGGTATGCGTGGGCCGTGAGGGCCTTGTTTATGGTACATTTGTAGTCTGCGCAGATGCGGACCGAACCATTAGGCTTGACGGGTGTGACGATTGGGGTTTCCCAGGGGGCATTAGGCACCGGCTCCAGCACTCCTTGCTCCACGAGTCGGTCCAATTCCTCGTCTATACGGGGTTTCAAGGCGAACGGGACCCGGCAGGCCTTGAGCCTGACCGGTCGTACTGTGGGGTCAAGCTGTAGCGCAATGGGGGCGCCCGTATACTGTCCCAATTTCCTGTCGAAAACCCCTGGAAATTCCTTGTATATGGTGTCCACGTCCACTTGTAAGCTAGTGTGGTTCACCCCGGTGACAGCTAGCCCCAGTGGTCCAAACCATGCCAGCCCCAGTAAGCTAATGTAGGGGCCCTTGACCACAAGCAAGTCCAGTTGCCGCGTCCGCCCTCGGTATTGCACCCTGAAGGTCCCCACCCCCATTGTGGGGACCTTACGTTTCTGGAAGTCCCGTAGGGTGAATGGGGCCGGCCTGAGTTTGGGACCCCCAGTAGGACACAGTTTCCTTAAGGTCTTTGCCGAGATTATGGATAGAGTTGAACCCGTGTCAAGCTCCATGCGGCATGGGGCCCCCTCTATCTGTACCTCCACATAAATTTTCTCTACGTTGGGGTGGGGCAACTGGTATACCTGGCAGTCCGTGAGCTCTGTCAAGTTGCTTTGGTGCATTGGGCCCCGGGACTTGGGGCTCTTGGGTTGGTCATCTGATGCCTGGTGCCGGGTGGGCCGAGCCCGGCATACCCGGGCGATGTGTCCCGATTTTCTGCACTGCCTGCACTCTGCGTTGCGGAAACGGCAGGTCCTCCTCTTGTGACTCTCCCCGCAGCTTGCGCAGTTTCCTCCTTCTCGTCGAGGCAGCTGTGGTCTGTGCACTGCTTGAGTGCGCTGCTGTACTCGGTGCACCTCCTCCCTGTCGGATCCTGAGTTGTCGGTGAGGTCTTCGTGGTGGACCCTCGGTTGGAATGGCAGGCTCGGCCGTGCCTCTTGCGTTGACCTCTCGGCAGCTTCCGTTGCCAGGGCCTCCTCTAGAGCGACCTGGAACGTTAGGTCCTTCTTGGCGTAGAGGCGTCGTTGCAGCTTCTCATCCTTCAGGCCACCGACGAGGCGGTCACGAAGCATGTTCTCCAGCTCTGAGAAGTTGCAGAACCGGGCGGCTTGGCGGAGAGAGGTCACAAACCCAGTTATGGTTTCCCCAGGGGCTTGTCGCTTTGCGTAGAAGGCATTTCGACGAGCCACCACTGAGGGCTGCGGCGAAAAGTGCCCCTTCAGCTGTTCCATTATTGTTTTGTATGGAACAGTAGCGACGTCTTCAGGCGCAAGGAGAGCCTGGGTGATTTCAAACGTCTCCTCTCCGCAAACGCTGAAGAATATCGCCCTCTTCTTGGCGTCTTCTTCGTCGGTGACCACTTTGGCTTCTAGGAGGAAGGTGAAACGGGAGGCGTACGCTTCGCAGTCTCCAGATGCTGGGTTGAATGGCGAGAAGCTGCTGTCGGTTGCCATTCTGCTTGTGTCCCGGAGCTGAAGCCTGGATACACGGTGCGAGGCAGCGGTGCGGCAGGTGGCGGTGCTGCGGTGCTGTGTGTGGCAGTCAGCTCAGCGGGATCCCACCTTCGTCGCCAGTGAAATATACTCAGAGTCACAAAGTGATTTCATGCTCTTTATTCAGCTCATAGTGGTGAGGAGGAATGAATGAAAGTCCCCTCACAGTATCTGCTTTATATACATTATTTACACAATGGGCTGCACATGATTGGCTAATTCCAGAATTCTACTGTAAGCCAATCAGGTTGTGGATTCACTTCTATCTGGAGCAGGATTGGGTGGTTCCTGCCAGCCAATCATACTGCTGCATTGTTCTAGGACTAATCAGACTGCTGCAATTTGGATCCTATTGTTCTAGGACCAATCAGACTGCTTCAGTTTGGATCCTATTCAACTCAGTACATAACAGGGTATGACATCATGAATGATCCATGGTGATCCATATGATCCATTGGTGATCCCCACTGATACGGACGGGGGGGTGCCTCCTTCTCCCCCCCTTCTCCTTGAACGTCCGAGGCGATGACCTCGAGGGTGCCACCGCACACTCACCCTCAAACCCCTTCACCGTTGCACAAGCACCACACTTTTCCCAGACCCCCCTTTTTTGCGAGTGAAATAAGCTCGAATATATATATATATTCCCTATCTTTTCCTATGTCTATCTGCGCTCCATACTTAGAACGAGTAGACCGAGTGTTTCTCTTCTCCGCTTATTCCTATGGCCGCGCTTTAGCCAATCACAGCCATGCATTCGTCCTGCAGGAGCTAGCTCAGGGAGCTCTTGCACGCCTCATTTCATCCCTGACAAGCTGCTGATGGCCCCCCACTGCGAGAACAATGGATCCGAAACCAGGGACCTCGTAAAACTGTCAAAATCCGGTTACAATGTATCCATTCTGTTTCCGCTTGTCAAAACCTTGTTACAATGTATCTATCCTGCTTCTGCTTTCCCTCTACAGTACGGAATGGGATAGAGATCATTGAAATCTTTAGAAATTAATATAAAATCAACCGTAACTCTGATTTCCTCGCTCTCGGTGTCATTCAACTCAGTTCCCCTTGGACTCCATGATGCTGTCCCTACTTCCATAATCCCCAAAGCGGCAGGTCACGTACGCAGGAACTTCCTAATCCTGTCAGATCGTTTCGCCAAACCTCTCCTCTAGGCAATATAAGGTGGCAGACGATGCATATCTCTGACCCATTGTCTTGCCACCACCGGTACTCAATAAATGTTTATCTATGTATATTTCTTGCTCTGCATATTCCCCCTCCCTTATCCGAAATGTTAATGAATGTAATCCCACCCCTTCCTTAATCTATTCATGACGTGTGAAATATATTCATGATGTAATTCACGAAACATGACCTTCCCATAATGTATTCATGACGTTTCCTGCACTGTATTCTGGGTTATGGAGGGAACCTTTAAAAGTCTATGTCACCCCATACTCGGGGTTCAATGCCATTTTGAACCTGTTGCGCAATAAACTCGGATCTTCGTAGTTTGCTCCTGCGTCCGGCTGAGCTCCTTTCATCCGCAAGGACCCGCGGACCCTGTCCGACGAGCTGGGTGGCAGTGTAGTCACGCACCCAGATTTTACCGTAACACCATGCAAGCAGACTGATCCAAAGAGCAGATCTCTATGCCTGAATGAAACGGGTCTGCGGTGATGGATTCTGGAGTCAAGAAATCCACCCTTTCCAATGATCTCTCCGGCTGTCCAGGAAAAGGCAGCGAGCAGGAACCCTCAGGCATCCCGGTTGACAGACAGACTTGTCATGTTGCCAAAACACGAACTCGGAGTCTGATCTGATTTCCATGCAGAACTCATTTTGTGGAGCAACCGGGGATGTTTTTGGGGTGCTTTCTCTGTGACGGGGGTCGATTATTTGAGGATGTACAAATTGCAACGCGCTTTAGTTCTGGGCTGCTTCACTCCTCGCATGGGGCGGGGGGGGGGGGCTCTGCTCGCAAACAGATCAACAGCTGCCTTGCTTTCTTCCGGGCCGCATTGTGTTGCCTCTGAGGGAGACACAAGGGAGGAATTGTGTTGGTTCCGTATCAGGGTGTGTGTGCAAAAGCCCAACCCCTATTTTTTTCCGTAACACAGGAGTCACAGAGCCCAACCCGCTGCTCAATGTGCACAAATACCAAAAACATGGAATGGATCTAAGATCATGGCGTGGGGGGGGGAGGGAAGGATTTTGCAATGCAAACATTGTAGGGGGGGGCACTTTGCAGCTGGATTGCCAGGATCAGCCCCTCCCACGCTCTCCTGAGCCCCAGAAGTAAGTGAGGAGGGGGAAAACCTTTTTCTCTCCCCCGCAAACAATTCTTTCTCTGCCTTCCCGGCACAACCTGCTTTCACGCCGCCCCCACAATCCTCAATCCCCCCCCCCTATGTCGCACCTCTTCCTCCTCCCCGCAATCCGGCTTCTGTTTCCGGAATGAGCGGAGAGAGCCCCCCTCCCGAACTGCCTGCTTCTCCCGGACGTGGAGTTTCTGCGCCGGGTTGCTGCTCTGCGCCGTAACTGGGGGGGGGGCGCTTCGGAAAAGGGAGGAGGGGCGGAAGGACCCCCCCCCTGGATGTTGCGGGAAAGAAAAGGAGAATCGGGAGCGAGGACAAAGAGGTAAAGGGGTCGCGGGGGAGGGGAAAGGGGAGACGGGAAAGAAGGATTCAGAGACCCCCGCCAGCTCCCCAAAGCGCCTTCCGTGGGGCCTGGATCCCTGCGCGCGTGCTGCGAAGGGGGCTTTCCTTGGCCACTTGGGTGCCTTGGCAGGGGCGGACATGCAGCGCCCACCCAGGGGATCCCAGCGAAGCGCCCTCGCCCCGTTTCCCCCGCTTAGGCATCCCTGGGGCGCTGTGGGTTCCGCGCGGAGAGAGGTGGGCCATGAAAGGGTTAATGGGAGTGAGGGACGCCTGGATAGAGACCCCCGTCCCTCCCCTGCTCGTCTTGGGGGGCCCTTCTGGACGGAGAAAAGGGGGTCGCAGGGCGAGGGGTGAGCCGCGCCAAGGGGTGGGGGGCCTCTGGGTGCAGGGGAGTCTCTGGGACAGAGGGAGGGAATCGAGGAACTGGGGAGGGGGAGCATCCCTGGGGCAGGGAAGGGCAGCATTGGGGGAGAGAGAGATAGGAAACCAGTCTTTGGGGAGACTTCTCCATGGTGGCGCCCGCTGGGGATCTCCGGAGGGGCTGCCTTGGCTTCTCCCTCCCACCCAAGAATCGGCCATCCCTTCAAGGTGACCAGAGGGATCCCTGGAAACTGGGGGGTCCAATCCTCCCACCCCTTCCAGAAAGCTCCATCCTCTTCCCACCCATGAGCCCCTATAAGCCCCTGCCCTGTCCAGACGCAGTGATTCTGCCCAGTCCAGCCACTGGTCACCTGGAGAGGAGAGGAAATCCTGAGAGGAAGGGGGGAGGGGAGAGGCCTTCTCAGAAGCGGCTCTTGGTTTCCACAATCCCACCCAGGAAGCAGCCAGAAACCTTTTCCTCTCTCTCAGGCTTCCATCTTTATTATCTTTTCCACTATGTATGAGGATAATGTACACCTGTCATCAGAAACAGGGGTGCAGAGTCCATGGAATGGCTCTCAGGATTGATACAGAAGTTGCCCGCCAAAAGCATTTCTGTTCCCCCTATTCTTTGAAGGCAATGTCAGAGTGACTGACAAGCTGAGATACAATCCTTCATCATCCGATGACAGTGACTGTATGAATCTTCCCAGTCAAAGGACCCATTTTTATGATAGACAGTGCCTGTGGCTGGAGGCTCTACACACAGGGTGTGCCTGTGGAGGCCAGAGACTGCCAGTATTAGCACAGGTGATGTGTGTGACCTCCCCAAATTTACAGAATGTATATGAATGAGATTTCCTGGGTGGGATTATAGTTTATGGCAACCCTGTGATTTTCTCCACCCATAACATTTTATGAGCTGATATAGCAGTACGAGCTCCAAAATAACTAAAAAAAACCCCCACAAGATCATCATCATCATCATCGTATTTATACCCCCAGGCCTTAGTTTGCCTCCCCATGATCTAGAGAAAACACCAGCTTTGAATCATACAGAGTAAAACTACCAGAACCTTCTTGAACCAATAGGTTAGGAATTATCGCTATACATTACATCTGTACTTTTCTATGCCTGAAAAAAGCAACCATGACACTGGGAATGTTCATGGATGCAGGAGAGGATATATTGTATGATTATATCCTTTCCAACTTGTGTTAACAAGTTGTACAATTTAGCAGAGTAACATTCCCCCTTTTAAACGTACAACGGATGCATTTGCTCAGGCTCGCTAAAGCCTCTAAAATAAGTTTCCTTGGTAATTTCCCCTTGAGTCCCTCATAAAAAGATAAGACACGACACAGTCTTCTATAAAAGTATAATAAGAGTTTACTCACACATTCTGTTCATAAATGGATCCCAGAAGTCAGACTTAAGTTACAAAAATTACATACACCTGGAAACTATCCCATAAGGAGACAGCCCAAGAAAGCATCTTAGGCTAAGCAGATGTTGCTTCTTTGACGAATGTAGTCAGAGAGAGAGTGGCTGACCAGTCCTGCTGTTTTGTTACCTGGGCAGGTGAGGTCGCACCCACTTCTAGTCACATGCAGAAGAAGTCTGTCCCAGCCTAGGAGAAACTGGAAGTTCTGACTGGCTGGTCCAGACATCCCCTTTTATTTCCACTCTAGGGATGTTGTACCTGACTGCTCTTGTGTTTCACATTCCACAGACACTTTAAAAGTCAGTACCAACCATTTGAATTGTGCTCTGAAATGCGCTGGGAGCCAGGGAATATACTTTAGAAATAGTGTTATGTGGTCTCAGTGGCTGCTCCCAGTAACTAGTCTAGCTCCCCCATTCTGGATTAGTTGCAGTTTCAGAGTCACCTTCAAAGGTAGCCCCATGTAGAGCAGCTGGCAGTACTCCAAGCAGAAGATAACCAGAGCATGCACCACTCTGGCCAGACAGTCTGCAGGCTAGTTGGGTCTCATCCTGTGTACCAGATGGAGCTGCCAGACAGCTGCCCTGGACACAGAATTGACCTGCGCCTCCATGGACAGCTGGGAGTCCAAAATGATCCCCAGGCTGCACACCTGGTACTTCAGGGGCACAGTTACCCCATCAGGACCAGGAAGGCCCCCACCCTCCCCCAGGGACAGTATTTCTGTCTTGTCAGGATTCAACCTCAATGTGTTACCCGCCATCCATCCTCCAACCATCTCCAGACAGCCACACAGGGCATTCACCATCTTCACTAGTTCCAATTTAAAAGAGAGGAAGAGCTGAGCATCATCCACATACTGGTGAACACCCAACCCAAATCCCCTGATGATCTCTCCCAGTGGCTTCATATAGATAGTAAAAAGCATGGGGGGGGTGAGAATGGAGCCCTGGGGCACCCCACAAGTAAGCATCCAGGAGTCTGAACACCAATCTCTGGGCATGGCCCAGGAGGAAGGAGGGGAACCACTGCATAACAGGGCCCCCAGCTCCCCTAGAGGGTCCAGAAGGACACCATGGCCAAAGGTCTCCAAAGCCGCTGAGAGATCCAGCAGAACCAGGAAACAGCTTTCCTCTCAATATCTATCCCATTGGAGATAATCAGCCAGGGCAATTTCAGTCCCATGATGAGGCCTGAATCCCCATTGGAAGGATCATGGTGGCAGAAGCTTTCCTGGTCCTGCACCCCCAAAAGCTCCAGACACAAGACTTTCATTAGCTTTGAAGGGGCCACATGATACATTGTGGTCTTTTCTTCGAAAAACAAATATTTTGAATACTTTTACAGTGCCGTATGATGTAAATATGGGATGCGGGTGGCGCTGTGGCTTAAACCACAGAGCCTAGGACTTGCCAATCAGAAGGTCGGTGGTTCGAATCCTCGTGATGCGGTGAGCTCCCGCTGTTCGGTCCCTGCTCCTGCCCACCTAGCAGTTCGAAAGAATGTCAAAGTGCAAGTAGATAAATAGGTACCACTCCGGAGGGAAGGTAAGGGGCGTTTCCATGCACTGCTCTGGTTTGCCAGAAGCGGCTCAGTCATGCTGGCAACATGACCTGGAAGCTGTATGCCTGTTCCCTCGGCCAATAAAGCGAGATGAGCGCCGCAACCCCAGAGTCGGTCACGAGTGGACCTAATGGTCAGGGGTCTCTTTACCTATACCTTTATAATGTAATTATTTTCTGTTTCCCTTTTCCACATTGGAGAGACTTTGATACACAGCTCTGAGCCCATCTCCCCACTTGAAACTGCTGTGTTTGTAGCACTGCCAGCCTGGGCAGGGTGTTTGGGGGTCCTGGGCTGCCTAGACAACAAGACCCCCTTCTCAGCCCAGCTGATATGGTCCCAAGGAAAGCAGAGCAGTATGTTTGGCACCAGCTTGGCTGCAGGAGTTGAATGAAGAAGGTGTGCAGGACACCATCCAACCGTCTTAGAGACTCCACTCTGGATTTGTGTGGGTTCCCTCCATAGCCTTTTCTTCTTCTGAACATAACTCATGAGGCAGTGAAGGTTTAGGACCAAAGTTTTCCTTCTCGATGGGCTTCCTTCCCCGATTGACGATCCCATTGGCCCTTCACTTTCCTCTGCAGAATGGGCAGAATCTGCCTTCTGGTCTGTGGGATTCACTGTTCTCCTCCTCTCCATCCACCAGGGTCTGCCTTCACTTGCAGCAGAAATCCCCAACCCACCAAGGATTTGAGACCCATCAACTATCCGCACCTGGTTTTGCCGGCCGGTTGAAGCGATTCCTGGGATTGTGGCCCCTGTTGCATGCTGACAGCTTCTGGAAGCCACAGGTGAGAGCTGACTGCAGGGTGGGGACCAATGCTGGATAAATTACCCCATAAGGTGCATGACATTTCCCCCACCAAAGGTACCCAGATATTTGAGACAGATAAGG
Organism: Podarcis vaucheri; assembly: GCF_965113315.1. Lineage (NCBI taxonomy): Eukaryota > Metazoa > Chordata > Lepidosauria > Squamata > Lacertidae > Podarcis > Podarcis vaucheri. The sequence goes on along the minus strand of NC_138748.1, from coordinate 74,180,780 downwards.
AATAAATTCATGTCTCTGGAAATATCACAACATCAGGCCATCAATAAATCAACACTACATATTCAAGGATGAAGGGATAAGTACAGTTATCCCTTTGCCTTGAATATCCAGCTTTGTCAGTGCCAGATTAGGGTAGTCTTGTGTCAGAAGAGGGGCTTGAGATCAGGCAGCACATCATCATTATAAAGAACCATTGGGATTCCCATTTGCCATCTTCTTTCCTTCTGCTTCTCCTGCTCTCTCCATGCAATGCGAGGCATGTAGAGGGAGGTCCATCTCCAAGAACAGGAGCTTCCCAGAGCACCCATTCAGCTGACCCCAAGCACCAAGCCTTGTCATTAATTCTCTGACTGACCCAGACCACAGTCCCTGGAAAAGATGTAGACCAGGGTCTCACATAATAGTCCACATGGACCTCCTGTGGCCAATGGGACTGTGCAGGTGATTCATAAACATCTAGAGGTGAATGGAGGATTATGATGCAGAGGATGGGTAATGTCCAAAGGAACGATGGACCGGAGAAAGAGAGGGCCTGTTCATGGACAGAGAGCAGCTGCCTTTTCTGTGAGGAAACAATTGATTTGAAAAGGCTGTATTCCAAGATCATGCTGCTTTATTAACGATGATTGAGGATTATGAAAGGTGGTGATGCATTACTATCATTTGATGACATTGCTTTTTCATTTCCAAAAAATTGGGAACATGGGTAGGACATGGGAGAATGTAGGAGATGTTGAAATAAGAGAAGGGGCTAATGGCGCTTGATGTGTTCTCTTTCCCTTTGTTCTCTTTCTTGTAACCCAGACAGGATTTCCTTTCCTCCCACTCTGAAGAAGGTGATGGAGAAGACATTCAGAATTCCAAGGAATGGGGCACCTTTCGTTTCATTAGGAATAGAAATTAAAATGTGTGAAATGTGGGATATGCTTCATTGAATGAGCACACATAGCTCACATCAATGACTCTAAGAGGGGAGAAAACATTTAAAGGTATGGAGAGTGGGAAAAGTTTCACTGATAGTAGAAAACTTAGAACACATCAGCGGACTCACAAGGGCAAGAAAGGATTCCAATGCAGGGAGTGTGAGAAGAACTTCAGTCTAAGAGGACTCCTCAATATACACCAGCGGACTCACACAGGGGAAAAACCATTTAAATGCATGGAGTGCGGAAAAAGCTTCCGTCAGAGTGGACACTTAAGTGCACATCTACGGACTCACACAGGAGAGAAACCATATAAATGTATGGAGTGTGGAAAGAGCTTCAGTCAGAGTGGACACCTCAATATACATCAATGGGCTCACACAGGGGAGAAACCATATAAATGTGTGGCGTGTGGGAAGTGCTTCAGTTTCAATGCAATGCTTAGAAGACATCAACGGACTCACACAGGGGGGAAAACCATTTAAATGCATTGAGTACGGAAAAAGCTTCAATCAAAGTGGAAATCTTAGAAAACATCAGCAGACACACAGGGAAGAAACCATTTAAATGTATGGCATGTGGAAGGAGCTTCAGTCAGAGTGGATCCCTTGATATACATCAACAAACTCACACAAAAGACAAACCACATAAACGTCAGGAAAGTATATTGAGGCTCTGTCCTTGTGGAAGTCCTACATCAACAGACTCGTGGCCAGGAAGAACTTTAACATTTGACACCCTACATACCATCAATAACTTTAAATGGAAGGATTGCAGAAAGTGCTTTAGCTATAATGTGATGTTTAAGAAATATCAGACATTCAAGTGGGAGAACCCATTTAGATGTATGGAGTGTGGGACATGTTCCTCTCAGAGTCCACTCTTCTTCACGGCAATGAACTCAGACGAAATCTGTCTTCCTGCTTCAGGGCCAGCTGAGTCTGTTTCTCTTGTCATTTTCTTGTAGCTAGGTAATTCCTCTCTAATCTGCTCTGTGTCTGTGTCTCTCCCTCCTCCTGGATGACCTCCTCTCTCCCTCCTCCTGGATGACTTTCCCCCCTCCAGCTCCTCTTCTGAGGAAAGCTGATTGGCCTGAGAATGGATTCCACCCTTAAGGTGGGGGACCTCAACGGAGTCCCTTCATTAGAAATGGACGGGACAGAAAGGGACAGAATATCTAGAAAAGAGAGACTACCACATACATTTTTTCAAATGGTGGACAGCTTAAACCTAAGGGATGCACGGAGAGACAAAAATCCACTGGAGAAACAGTTCACACTCTTTTCAGAAGCCTAACAATCGTCAGGGAGAATTTATGCAATCTAGATCTCAAATAGTTTAATAATAATTTTTTTAAAAAAACAGAGATTAAAAAACAGGACAATAACAGATCATAATCCAGTGATATTAGAATTAGAAAATAAACAAAAGGGTAATAAAAGATGGCGATTAAATGAGAATTTATTAAACGATGAAAATCTGGTGATTAAAGCACAAGAATTGTTGAAATAATTCTTTGAAATCAATAAATCACAAGACACTGATATAAGAATAATTTGGGATGCCAGTAAAGCATTTCTTAGAGGCTTCTATATACAGCAAAATGCAGGGGAAAAGAGAGTTTATGAGAGGAACTTAGAGCAGTTAAGAGAAGAAATAGCGAGCAATGACAAAATACTAGCGAAGGAACCAAAAAATAAAAAGGTAGCACCAAAAATCAAGTTATTACAAACACAATTCTCATAGTTGTTAAGCATTGAAATCCAAAATAACATAAGATGGATGAAACAGATATCCTTTGAATTTGCAAATAGGCCCAGCAAAATACTGGCATGGCAACTGAAGAAGAGACAGAAAGAGAGATTAATAGATAAAATCAAAGACGGCGAGAAAACGAGAAGAAATAAACAAGTGTTTTATCAACCACTTCAAAAATTTATGTAATATAGGCAAGGAAACAGAAGAAGATATAAAAAATTATCTGCAGGGGAAAGACTTACCCAGAGTGGGAATAGAAAAAAATGCATATCTAAATGCCCCAGTTTCTATGATGGAAGTATAGGAGGCTATTTCCAAAGCGAAGTTGGGGAAGTCGCTGGGCCCGGATGCCTTTTCCGCCTTGCATTAAAAAAATAATGGAGGAAGTAGTGGCTACTCCGCTGAAAGTACTCATAAATAAAATAATGGCAGAAGGAAGAATCCTGGAGTCATGGCAATTAGCACATATAACAGTAAACCCTAAACAAGACAAGAACAAAGAGAATATAAATAATGATAGACCAATATCTTTACTTAATATTGACTACAAGATATATGCGGACATGTTGGTCCAGAGATTAAAAACAGTGTTGAACGAAGTCATTAGCCAAGATCAGACAGGATTCTTACCGGGAAGGAAGATGAGCAATAATGTGAGACTTGTGATTGATGCTATTGAATATCTTGACTGGAACCCAGGGAAGAAGGCTGCATCTGTTTTTGTGGGTGCTGAGAAAGCCTTCGATAAGGTATCCTGGAGGTTTGTGGAGAAGATAATTGAAAAGATGGAAGTGGGAACAAGGATATCAACTGGATTAAGAGCAATTTATCAAGACCAAAAGGTAAATTTAATAATGAATGGGGAGATGACTGAATACTTTAAAATAGAAAGGGGGACAAGACAAGGGTGTCCCCTATCTCCCTTGTTATTTGTTTTAATATTGGAGGTACTAAATCAAGTTATCAGGTCAGAGGAGGAGATTAGAGGTATAACACTAGGAAGAGTCGAATATAGAATAAGAGCATTTGCCGATGATATGATTGTAATGGTAGAAGAACCAACAGGAAGTGTAAGCAAGTTGCTGAGAAAGATGGAGGAATTTGGCAAGGTGGCAGGATTTAGGATAAAGAAAGAAAAAACTAAGGTGGTGGTTAAGAATATGGACGGACAGAGCGAAAAGAATTCGGAGCAATGAAAAATACCAATTTGTTTGAAGATAATTATAATAAGACCTGGAAAGAAATTAAAAATCAATTAGAGATTTGGTAAAGGTTAAAGTTATCAATAAGGAGGTCAATTTCAGTGATTAAAATGAATATCCTGCCAAAGTTAATGTTTCTTTTTCAAATGCTAACAATAATAGGCAAAATTGATTGCTTTGAGAAATGGAGAAAATGATTTAAGATTTCGTTTACCAGAGGCTTTTTGTTAGGCCTAATATCTAATGACATCCCCAGAGAGAAGAAAAATGTATTCCTTTACGCAACTGCAGCGGCCAGAATACTGATTGCAAAGAATTGGAAGGGGGAGAAAACTCATCATTATTAGAATGGCAAAACAAACTGCGAGTTTGTAGAAATGGCAAAATTGACGGCACTTATTAGAGGCCACTCAAATCAGAGAATAATCAAGGAGTGTGATGGTGTGAAGGAATACATGAATACATGAGAGTTTGCAGGGCATCAGTTGAAGAAGGAGCAAAAAGGGTTTTCTTGTGTGTGTGTGTGTGTGTGTTTCTTTGTGGCTGATTAGCTGTTTTCCCTGTGTAAAGGTCAGAGGGGGCAGGGTTTCTGTTGAGGCAGGGGATTAGCTGTGGGAGGAGCTTATCAGAGTTTGCAGGGCATCAGTTGAAGAAGGAGCAAAAAGGGTTTTCTTGTGTGTGTGTTTCTTTGTGGCTGATTAGCTGTTTTCCCTGTGTAAAGGTCAGAGGGGGCAGGGTTTCTGTTGAGGCAGGGGATTAGCTGTGGGAGGAGCTTATCAGAGTTTGCAGGGCATCAGTTGAAGAAGGAGCAAAACGGGTTTTCTTGTGTGTGTGTTTCTTTGTGGCTGATTAGCTGTTTTCCCTGTGTAAAGGTCAGAGGGGGCAGGGTTTCTGTTGAGGCAGGGGATTAGCTGTGGGAGGAGCTTATCAGAGTTTGCAGGGCATCAGTTGAAGAAGGAGCAAAAAGGGTTTTCTTGTGTGTGTGTGTGTTTCTTTGTGGCTGATTAGCTGTTTTCCCTGTGTAAAGGTCAGAGGGGGCAGGGTTTCTGTTGAGGCAGGGGATTAGCTGTGGGAGGAGCTTATCAGAGTTTGCAGGGCATCAGTTGAAGAAGGAGCAAAAAGGGTTTTCTTGTGTGTGTGTGTGTGTGTGTGTTCTTTGTGGCTGATTAGCTGTTTTCCCTGTGTAAAGGTCAGAGGGGGCAGGGTTTCTGTTGAGGCAGGGGATTAGCTGTGGGAGGAGCTTATCAGAGTTTGCAGGGCATCAGTTGAAGAAGGAGCAAAAAGGGTTTTCTTGTGTGTGTGTGTGTTTCTTTGTGGCTGATTAGCTGTTTTCCCTGTGTAAAGGTCAGAGGGGGCAGGGTTTCTGTTGAGGCAGGGGATTAGCTGTGGGAGGAGCTTATCAGAGTTTGCAGGGCAGCGGCGCGCGCCTAGTGGCGTGCGCAGTTAGATCCATCTTTTAGATTTAGGGGAGCTAGTCTCAAACATTTGTTGGGGGAGATCTAGGTGTTTTTTTGTGTGGGGGAAGTTATTTGTCCTGTCTTCAAGCTTTTTATGATGGAGGACCGCTGTAGCCAACCCCAACGACACGATCTCAAGATGGAAGGGGAGGGAACAGCTGCAGTCGCCTGCGATTCCTGCGCAATGTTTGCCATCTTGCCAAAGGTTGCAGGCAGCTTTACCTGCAGCAATTGCATGTTGATTGCCCTCTTAAAAGACAAAGTCCAGCAACTGGAGGAACGTGTAGCTACGCTCCAAAGAATTAGAGAGCTGGAGCTCTTCTTGGAAGCAACAGAGCACACCGTCTCCACCAAGGAGAAGACAGGGGACTCCCCTGAGAAGGAGTCTAGTTCACCAACACAGGAGCCAGATATATGGAGAAACGTGACTCAAAGAAGTAGGAGGCCCAGGGTTCACTCTGATTGCTTAGAAATACACAATCGCTTTGAGGTCCTCTCCCCTAGCATGGAAGACGAAGAGCAGACTCCATTTGAGGATCTCTCCCTCATTACAGTCGATCAGGTATATGAAGACGAGCAGCAAAGTCAGTCCTCAGGGAATGTGCAGGCGACCTTGGAACGGACAGCTCACGGAAGAACCCCGACCAAACCCAAGAGGAGGCGTGTAGTGGTGATAGGGGATTCCCTACTGAGGGGAACAGAAGCAGTGATCTGTGGGCCTGACAAGATGTCTTGGGAAGTGTGCTGTCTCCCCGGGGCTAAGATCCAAGATGTAACTGAACGACTGCAAGGAATCATAAAACCCACTGACAAATACCCCTTCCTCTTGGTTCATGTGGGAACCAATGACACTGCAAGCAATAGCCTCCAGAAGATCAAAAGAGACTACGAGGCTCTCGGCAGGAAATTGAAGCAACTAAATGCACAAATTGTCATCTCATCTGTCCTCCCAGTTGAACGACGTGGCCCAGGGAGAGAGGGGAAAATAGTGGAAGTGAACAGCTGGCTTCGCAAATGGTGTAAACAGGAACGGTTTGGATTCTTAGATCACGGACTGCAGTTTCTTGAAGATGGACTTCTGGCAAGTGATGGGCTGCACCTCACAACGGTTGGGAGAAATGTTTTTGCCAAAAATCTCAGAAACCTCATCAGGAGGGCTTTAAACTGACTAATGTGGGGGAGGGAGACAGTGCTCCTGAAGGTAGGAGTCTATCAATTAATGAAGATGATCATCCAAATGTCATAGACCAAATGGAGCAAACAGCACGCGGACCTAGTGGTGGGAGGAAAAAATCCTTAAATAAGAGACACGGGGGAATGATTAATGGACTTCAATGTCTGTACACTAATGCGCAAAGCATGGGAAATAAACAAGATGAGCTTGAGCTCTTGGTACAGCAAACTAAATATGACATAATAGGCATCACTGAAACCTGGTGGGATAAGTCCCACGATTGGAATGTAATAATGGGGGGATACAATCTATTTCAGAGAAACAGACCAGACAAGAAAGGAGGAGGAGTGGCGTTATATGTCAGGGATGTGTATACCTGTGAAGAGATCCAAGATTTAGATCCTCAAAGCCAAAGTGAGAGCATTTGGGTCAAAATTAAGGGAGAGAAGAATAACAGAGACCTCATTGTGGGAGTTTACTATAGATCCCCAAGCCAAACGGAGGACATAGATGATGCCTTCCTGGAACAGATGGCCAAGCATGCAAAAGGAAGGGAGATAGTAGTAATGGGGGACTTCAATTACCCAGATATTTGTTGGACGTCAAACTCAGCCAAGAGCATAAGGTCAAACAGATTCCTCACTGGCCTTGCAGACAACTTCATTGTCCAGAAAGTGGGAGAAGCAACAAGAGGAACAGCCATTTTAGATCTGGTCCTAACCAATGTTGATGACCTGGTTAGTGGGGTAGAAGTGGAAGGATCATTAGGCGCGAGTGATCATGCTCTTCTGAAGTTTACTATACAGCGGAAAGGAGCAGCCAAGCATACTAGGACTCAATTTCTTGACTTTAAGAAAGCCGACTTCATAAAACTTAGGGAAGTGCTGGGTGAGATCCCATGGACAACAATACTAAAAGGAAAGGGAGTTCATGATGGCTGGGAGTTTGTTAAGAGGGAGATACTAAAAGCACAACGTCAGGCAATACCAATGAGACGGAAACATGGAAGGTGCCTAAAGAAGCCAGGGTGGCTATCTAAAGAACTTTTAACTGAATTAAGATTTAAAAAGGATGTGTACAAAAAATGGAAAAGGGGGGAAACCACCAAAGAGGAATTCAAACAAATAGCCAGCACGTGTAGACACAAAGTCAGAAAAGCTAAAGCACAGAATGAACTCAGGCTTGCTAGAGAGGTTAAAAGCAACAAAAAAGGCTTTTATGGGTATGTTCGTAGCAAAAGGAAGAACAAAGAAACAATGGGGTCACTCAGAGGAGAAGATGGTGAAATGCAAACAGGGGACACAGAAAGGGCTGAACTACTCAATGCCTTCTTTGCCTCAGTCTTCTCCGATAAAGAAAACAATGCCCGACCTGAAGAATTTGGAGCAAATGATTCAGCAAAGGAAACACAGCCCAGAATAACTAAGGAGATAGTACAAGAATATTTGGCTAGTTTAGATGTATTCAAGTCTCCAGGGCCAGATGAACTCCATCCAAGAGTATTAAAAGAACTGGCAGATGTGATCTCAGAACCACTGGCAGTCATCTTTGAGAATTCCTGGAGAACAGGCGAAGTCCCGGCAGACTGGAGGAGGGCAAATGTTGTCCCTATTTTCAAAAAGGGGAAAAGAGAGGACCCAAATAATTACCGCCCAGTCAGTCTGACATCAATAGCAGGGAAGATTCTGGAGCAGATCATTAAGCAAACAGTCTGTGAGCACCTAGAAAGGAATGCTGTGATCACCAATAGTCAGCATGAATTTCTGAAAAATAAGTCATGTCAGACTAACCTGATCTCGTTTTTTGACAGAATTACAAGCCTGGTAGATGAAGGGAACGCAGTGGATGTAGCCTACCTTGATTTCAGCAAGGCATTTGACAAGGTGCCCCATGATATTCTTGTAAAGAAGCTGGTAAAATGCGGTCTTGACTATGCTACCACTCAGTGGATTTGTAACTGGCTGACTGACCGAACCCAAAGGGTGCTCATCAATGGTTCCTCTTCATCCTGGAGAAGAGTGACTAGTGGGGTGCCACAGGGTTCTGTCTTGGGCCCGGTCTTATTCAACATCTTTATCAACGACTTGGATGATGGACTCAAGGGCATCCTGATAAAATTTGCAGATGACACCAAACTGGGAGGGGTGGCTAACACCCCAGAGGACAGGATCACACTTCAAAACGACCTTGACAGATTAGAGAACTGGGCAAAAACAAACAAGATGAATTTTAACAGGGAGAAATGTAAAGTATTGCACTTGGGCAAAAAAAATGAGAGGCACAAATACAAGATGGGTGACACCTGGCTTGAGAGCAGTACATGTGAAAAGGATCTAGGAGTCTTGGTTGACCACAAACTTGACATGAGCCAACAGTGTGACGCGGCAGCTAAAAAAGCCAATGCAATTCTGGGCTGCATCAATAGGAGTATAGCATCTAGATCAAGGGAAGTAATAGTGCCACTGTATTCTGCTCTGGTCAGACCACACCTGGAGTACTGTGTCCAGTTCTGGGCACCACAATTCAAGAAGGACACTGACAAACTGGAACGTGTCCAGAGGAGGGCAACCAAAATGGTCAAGGGCCTGGAAACGATGCCTTATGAGGAACGGCTAAGGGAGCTGGGCATGTTTAGCCTGGAGAAGAGGAGGTTAAGGGGTGATATGATAGCCATGTTCAAATATATAAAAGGATGTCACATAGAGGAGGGAGAAAGGTTGTTTTCTGCTGCTCCGGAGAAGCGGACACGGAGCAATGGATCCAAATTACAAGAAAGAAGATTCCACCTAAACATTAGGAAGAACTTCCTGACAGTAAGAGCTGTTCGACAGTGGAATTTGCTGCCAAGGAGTGTGGTGGAGTCTCCTACTTTGGAGGTCTTTAAGCAGAGGCTTGACAACCATATGTCAGGAGTGCTCTGATGGTGTTTCCTGCTTGGCAGGGGGTTGGACTCGATGGCCCTTGTGGTCTCTTCCAACTCTATGATTCTATGATTCTATGAAAAAATATTGTTCCGGAATTGAAATAGGAATAGATAATGGGTAAAACATGCAGGGGTAAGCAAGAAAAGAGCAATAGAATTAATTAAATAATTATTAAACTATAACAACACAACAAGATGGAAGAAGTAAAACACTGAGATCACACATGGGTGAAGGGGAGTGGGGGGCCTGTGGGAATCTATAATATTATTTATAATATAATTTTTTAAACTTTCATTTACATATAGCAAAAGGAAGCCTAGAGTGATTATGTATATTTTAATTTAGGTAATCTATGTAATAGGCTTAGGGACGCGGGTGGTGCTGTGGGTTAAACCACAGAGCGTAGGACTTGCCAATCAGAAGGTCAGCGGTTCGAATCCCCGCGACAGGGTGAGCTCCCGTTTCTCGGTCCCTGCTCCTGCCAACCTAGCAGTTTGAAAGCACATCAAAGTGCAAGTAGATAAATAGGTACCACTCCAGCGGGAAGGTAAACAGCGTTTCCATGCGCTGCTCTGGTTCACCAGAAGCGGCTTAGTCATGCTGGCCACATGTATCCTTTCGACTTGACAGCTCGGGGAAGATACCTAGCTTTATAAATGTGTAGAAAATCCATACTTTAACTGACTCTCCTCATTCCAATGCCATTTTGATCTTTAAAGAAAGGGGAATTTGGGCTCCACCTCCCTCTGTGAACCAAGAAGTAGAAAATCAGATCGGCAGTGTCAAGCGCTCGTCCTACACTCGAGTAGGATCCTGGTAGAGACACATGTCCGACTGGCATGTTCTTGTTGTGATTGCAGAGTCCTTTGCACAACGGAATGATGAACAGTACGTGCCACATGCTTAAAGTTGCTTTATTTTCAGTTCAAAGTTGAGAAATTACAAACATGCATCTTGCCTCTGCTGGAGCAGAGAAGCAACCGTCCTCCTCCTCGGAATGAAGAACACCGAGAGAACAGTGAAAAACAGGAAACCAGTGTACGTCACATCCAGCTTCCCATTCCCGTGGGAAAACCCAACAGTGCTCTGACTGTGGAATGTAAACATTGTCTTGTGACAAGCACTTCGCTGCACAGTGAAGAGAGCAGAAACCAACATCCTCCCCCTTTCTGTGAACATCACTGGGCAGCGTGTTCGTACAATATCAGTACAAACCCAACTTCTGTACATAGGTACAGTGTTGATCCCTTGATACAACCTTGGACAATACATCAGCAGGAATTTCGTTACCTGGCATATAGGACACTGTTACGAGTCCCTTCTGAATATGTTCCCTAGCATGTTGCAACTTCAACTGCAAGTGCTTTGTGCTTTGCTTACAACCTTCCGAATTCAGCAAAGCCAAACATGCTTTGTTGTCCTGATAAACCTGGATTGGACATTTGACAGGAATTTTCATGTCTTTGCACAATTGTAACAACCATTCACAATCCTTAAGTGAATAAGACAGTGCATTTAGTTCAGCTTCACAAGTACTTAAGCTAATTGTTGTTTGCTTCTTGCATGACCAATCAAATAGACCCTGATTGTACATGTAGCAAACTCCAGACGTACTTTTCCTGTCTGTAGTGTCACTTCCATAACTTGCATCTGCAAAAATCTCAAGACCACCAGACTTCTGATTGTTAAATCTCAGTCTGTAATGCATAGTGCCTTTCAAATAGCGTGCTATGCGTTTCAGAGCTTTCCAATCCTTAACAGTAGGATTGTTAACTTGTCTGCTTAGCAAATTACAGCTAACAGCAATGTCAGGTCTTGAACATCTGGCAATGAAGTTTAGCTTGCCTAGCACACTTCTGTACAGTGTAGTGTCAGAAAATGCTTCTTCAGTGTCTTCTACCTGATAACCTGTTGTCATCGGTGTGTCTACAGGGTTAGCATCCATCAGGTTTAGTTTGCTTAACACATCAGCAATTTTCCGTGACTGGTGTACTAGAATGTTACCACTTTGATCTTTCTCTATTTCCAGAGATAGGTAATTGTTTACCTCACCAAGATCTTTCATGTCAAAGTGCTCTTTCAGTTGAGCTAGGGCGTTATTGTACATTGTGACATCTTTCCAAAAGAATAAAATATCATCAACATAAAACAAACAGTACAGCTTCTTTTGCCCCTCCTCTTTGACAAACACACATGGATCAGCTTTCCCTTGCTGAAAACCTAGAGAAAACAATGCTTCAGTGAGTTTTTTGTGCCAACACCGTGCACTTTGTTTGAGACCATAAAGGGACTTTTTTAGAGCACAAACAAATCCCTGTTTTACCTGTACGCCATCAGGTGGAAGCATATAAAGTGATTCACCTAGAGATCCGTACAAAAACGCTGTATTTACATCGTGGTGACTAATGTGTAGACTCTCCTCTGCAGCTAGCTTGAGCATAAGCCTAATGCTCTCATATCTCACCGTGGGTGAGTAGGTCTCGTGATAGTCTTCACCTGGTACCTGTGCAAAACCTCTGGCTACCAATCTGGCTTTGTGTCTGACTATCTTGCCATTTTGATCTGTCTTTGCTTTGAAGACCCATTTGCTTCCAAGCAGTTTCATTCCTGGAACTACTGGAACTAGCTCCCAAGTTTTGTTCCTTTCTAAGGAATCAAGCTCAGCCTTCATGGCATTTAACCATGGCTCAGCTTCCTTAGAATCCAAATCCTGGATTTCTTGGAAACTTGAAGGTTCAAATACCTTCTTGGAGCTTTTAACAGCTGCTACTGCTGTCTTAGCAAATTCATCAGCAAATCTCTTTGGAGGTCTGCCTTTAGTGGCTCTTTGTGACCTGCGAATCAGCCTTTGGTCTTCAACACTCTCCTCTTCCTTCTTAGGAGAAAAGTGACCTATTGTGAACAATGGTTCTTCCAATTCCTGATCAGAGCTTTCAGAGGGTCGCATAGAGGCTTTCGCACTCTTGAAATCCTCTGAAGTATCCGATTCATTTTCAGACTCAGAATCAGAACCTTCATCAGTGGGTGTGGGTTGCTGTTTCTTATCCTCAGTCTCATCACTGTCATCAGGATAACATTGGAAAATTCCCACATTCTCCCCCCACTTGGCATTGTACTCAGCACTTCTTGTGAGTTTAATTGTCTTAGAGTCAGTCATCATTATTCTGTAAGAACCTTTCTGATAACCTAGAAAGATACCATGCAATCCACGTTTGCCTAACTTGGAGCTTTGTGGTGAGTGAATCCACATGTCAGAACCAAATATTTTCATGTGTTTGATGTATGGTTTCTTGCCAAACATCTTCTCATAGGGGGTACAACCAATCGCTGAAGATAACCTGCGATTGTAACTGTAAATAAAACACGAGAGAGCTTCGGCCCAATAACTCTCTGGAAGATTGGCATCATGCAGCAAGGTTTTTAACCCTTGAAGCAATGTTTGATTTGCCCTTTCGCAAAGTCCATTCTGCCATGGTGAGCGAGGACTGGACAAATCGTGTTGAATTCCTTTCTCAGTCAGAAAAGCTTCAAACTGCTGAGAAGTGAATTCTCCCCCGCGATCTGTGAAAAGAATTTTTATCTTCTTACCATGCACATTTTCCAACCAAGCACAGAATTCCTTAAACCTTGGAAAAGCCTCTGATTTCTGCTTGAGATTATACACATAAATATACCTGGAAAATGCATCAATGAGAACCATGAAGAACCTATTTCCACCCAAAGAGGGCGATAGTGGACCAACTAAATCAGCATGAACAACCTGGTATGGTTCTGTAGCTTGCCTACTAGACACCTTACCTTTCGCAGCCATTTTCACCTTGTTTGCTGCGCATGCCTTGCACTTCATGTGGTACCTGCAGGGTTTAATAGTCATACCTTCAACCAAGGTAGGCATTTTAGATACTGCCTCAAAATGCAAATGACCAAATTTCCTGTGAAAATCATGAATGCATCCTGCATGCAAACTTTTGTTAGAACCTGCAATGCAACAAGTATCATTCTGCACAACATCATCATAATACAAAACAAACAAACGATCAACACATTCAGCATGCAATACATAATCGTCTTTCTTTGTGATGGTGCATTTCTTGTTCTTGAAGGAAACGTCAATGTTCCGTTCATTCAGCTGCATCACACTTAGAATATTGTGTGTGGCATCTGGAACGTAAAGTACATCCTGTATCAATAAGTCCAAACTGTGAAGTACAACAGTTCCGTAGCCTTGACTGGGGATCGTGTGGTCATCCGCCTGGTGAATCGCACCTTCCTGCGGTGTAAAAAACACGAACAGTCTCTTATCGTTGCACATGTGGTGGGTAGCTGCTGAATCAACAACGAAGAAAAATCTAGATGTCTTTTGGACCTTTGCGACGTTTGGGGTGAAGCGTGAGACCATTGCCTTGTGCTGCGTTGTCCTGGACACCGGACCTTTGCCTTTGCTTTGGCCTTTTCCACGCGATGAACTTCCACTGCGCTGCTCTGTCTTGGCCCTGGGATATCTGCATTCCCTCTTTATATGGCCTAGACGTCCACACGAGTAGCATTTCACTGCCTTCAAAGCTTTGGCGCCCTCTGGTGGTTCCACTGCACTCAGGGATGACGTCTGTGAAGACTCCCCCTTACCCATGCAGCTAGCACCCCGGCGATCTGCTTCATTCTGGATCACGGCAGTAACATAGGCTACTGTGGGCTGAGCAGTTGGTTGAACAGCAATCTGAGTGGCAACGGACTCCCAACTTGGTCCCAAAGAATGTAGTATCATGAAGGAATACACAGCCTCTGGAAAGTTGAGTCCTCTCTGTTGCAACTCATGTCTCAGATTCTGCATCTCCATCAGGTGTGTACGCACATCTCCACCTTCAGCAAGAGCCATACCATGCAGCTTGGCATAGTAGTACATTGAGGAACCAGCTTCTGTCCTCAAGTGCGCTTCTCTTAAAGAGTTCCAAATTTCTTTGGCTGTGGTCTTTCCACGCAACAAACAGAGCTCTTCTGGGGATACTATCAACGTATGCGTTCCCCGTGCTTTGGAATCCTTTGTAGCCCATTCAGCTGTAATTGGAGCTGGGGGGTTGTCTGTAATAACATTAAACAGACCCTCTTTCCGCAGAACAGCCTCTGCATAAAGCACCCACTCCGTGTAATTTTTCTTATTGAGCTTAGGAATCCCAAAAGCTTCAACCAGCTTTGCATTATCCATCATTGCTGCTTTAATCAAGCTGCGTCACAGTACTGCAGCTTCTTCCAAAAGCACTTTTAAAAAGTACTTTCGCTTTCTCAGCCATTGCCTGTATCGCGGCAAAACGGCTTTAAAAGTACAAAGTCCAGCCATAAAGCCATAAATTAGAAGCTGGCAGGCTGCCCGGAGCATGAGCACATACCTTCATCAATCAAACTTGACGCGCAGAGCAGATAACGCGATCCGTTCCTCTGTACCTCTGCCGGCATTCTTCAGTTTGATTTACGTCTTTCTGGGCCCATAACCAAAATGTTGTGATTGCAGAGTCCTTTGCACAACGGAATGATGAACAGTACGTGCCACATGCTTAAAGTTGCTTTATTTTCAGTTCAAAGTTGAGAAATTACAAACATGCATCTTGCCTCTGCTGGAGCAGAGAAGCAACCGTCCTCCTCCTCGGAATGAAGAACACCGAGAGAAACAGTGAAAAACAGGAAACCAGTGTACGTCACATCCAGCTTCCCATTCCCGTGGGAAAACCCAACAGTGCTCTGACTGTGGAATGTAAACATTGTCTTGTGACAAGCACTTTGCTGCAAAGTGAAGAGAGAGAACAGTTCTCTCCCTCCTGGTCATTCGTTCGGGAGCTTCAAAAGCTTCACAGCAACTGATGCCAACAGACATCGGCACACTTAGGGATCTGCAGAGTGTTTGCAGTTTGCGTAACAGAGCTCAGCAACTCAGCATTTTGGCTAATCTACTTTATTTACATATAAACACACACGGAGCACTGCAACACGGCTCCCTCTCTCTCTAGCATCAGACAGCAAAGAGAGAGAACAAAGGACAATAGTCTCACTTCAGGAACATAGTCTCCATCACTTCCCACTGTGGAGTCAAAACATACACCGTCATGTGATAGACAAAAATACCATGACTGCAATCACGGAGCTGGAAATCTAACAGGCAGCAGGAACAGGGCATCCCGCCATAATCCCCCAAGCGTAAGAGCACAGACACGGCCCCCCATCCAGGGAGTGACCAGGGGAAACAATGGACATCTGCAGAGGCAGTTGAGCAAGCCAGGTGTTCTGAAAGCCCATCTCCAGACAAGTCCTGAGGGCAAGGAGATGTCAAGAGTTTTATTGTTCTTCCGGTGATGGGGAGTTAAGAGGTGTTGGGAAAGGGGCCTGATAAAGAGACCTAATGTTGGACTTGTGTCACCCTTGTAGACCCCTCCCCCTTTGTGACATGCTACTGATGTAGTGATGATGTCTCAGTGATGCTGCTCCAAGTGTATTCTGGGATATTGTGGGACGTTTTAAAAGAGGGGGGGTCACCCCTTACTCAGGGTTCTTACTCCTGTGGGGACATGTTGCACAACAATAAGGATCATGGTCTACTGACCGCTGTGTTGCTGGAGCTTCCTTCTTCTACTGACCACATGGACCCGCGGGGGAGCAGCACCCCGAAGAGCTCGGCTGTTGAGTCGTCTCTCACCCCAGAATTTTTCATTACCAATAATGATCTTTTAAAATGTTTATATTTTTTGTTGTCTGCCACACTCCAAAAAATTTCACCATCTTTTCTATCCCCAGCTCTGCTATCTGTCTCTACTCATTTTTCTTCTGTTGTCTCATATTTTTACCAACAATTTATTTCAATTTTTATTCAATTTAACACCTGCAACTTGGCCAAATTGATTACCGTATTTTTCGCCCCATAATACGCACCGGACCATAAGACGCACCTAGTTTTTTTGGGGGGAAATAAAGGAAAAAAATTTTATTCCCCCCCCAGGTGCGCTGCGCTACACCAGGAGCTTGGGGCGTGTGGAGCTCAGCGCGCCCCAAGCTTCTGCGTGCCGGTAAGGTATCCGCTAGCGTGGGAGAGCCGGGCGCCTCTCCCAGGGCTAGTGGACCCCTGCGCTAATCCAGAAGCTTGGGGCGAGCTGAGGTCAGCGCGCCCCAAGTTTCTGCGTGCCAGCAAGCAGTCCGCTAGCCCTGGGAGAGCCGCGGGGCTCTCCCAGGGCTAGCGGATCGCTGCGCTACACCAGGAGCTTGGGGCGTGCTGAGCTCAGGGCACCCCAAGCTTCTGCGTGCGCGCAAGCAGTCCGCTAGCCTTGGGAGAGCCGCAGGGCTCTCCCAGGGCTAGTGGATCGCTGCGCTACACCAGGAGCTTGGGGCGTGCTGAGCTCAACGCGCCCCAAGCTTCTAGGTGCGCGCAAGCAGTCCGCTGCCGCCCCAAGCCTCGCGCACCCGGTGGGACCTCCTGCCGGGTGTGCGAGGCTTGCAGACACTCGCCCGAAGTAGGGGGAGCCCTCCTGAGGTCTCCCCGTGCTTCGGGCGACAGGCTGCCGCCCCAAGCCTCGCGCACCCGGTGGGACCTCCTGCCGGGTGCGCGAGGCTTGCAGACACTCGCCCGAAGTAGGGGGAGCCCTCCTGAGGTCTCCCCGTGCTTCGGGCGACAGGCTGCCGCCCCAAGCCTCGCGCACCCGGTGGGACCTCCTGCCGGGTGCGCGAGGCTTGCAGACACTCGCCCGAAGCAGGGGGAGCCCTCCCGAGGGCTCCCCGTGTTTCGGGTGACAGGCTGCCGCCCCAAGCCTCGCGCACCCGGTGGGACCTCCTGCCGGGTGCGCGAGGCTTGCAGACACTCGCCCGAAGTAGGGGGAGCCCTCCTGAGGTCTCCCCGTGTTTCGGGCGACAGGCTGCCGCCCCAAGCCTCGCGCACCCGGTGGGACCTCCTGCCGGGTGCGCGAGGCTTGCAGACACTCGCCCGAAGCAGGGGAAGCCCTCCGGAGGGCTCCCCGTGCTTCAGGCGACAGGCTGCTGCCCCAAGCCTCGCGCACCCGGTGGGACCTCCTGCCGGGCGCGCGAGGCTTGCAGGCATTCGCCCCATAAGACGCACCCCGATTTCCCCTTCATTTTTGGAGGGGAAAAAGTGTGTCTTATGGGGCGAAAAATACGGTAATCTTGTTGAACACCATTGGTATACTTTCCAGTGGGCTTCTACCATTATTACCAGGTTGTTTGCAAATGCCTTAAGTTCATATGATCTTCATCCCACTGTAATAATAATAATAATAAAATTTATTTGTATCCCACCCTCCCTGGCCAAAGCCGGGCTCAGAGCGGCTAACAACAGGTAAAAATAGCCCAGTGTACAGAAAATTGCACAGTCAATTAATTAAAATACATTCTAGACTCAATTCAGAATCAAATTAATTGCAACCATCGGGTTAGGGTTCTATGAAGATTACAGAAGGAGGGGGGGGGGGTCGGACTGTGCTTTGGCGAAAGGCCAGGCAGAACAGCTCCGTCTTGCAAGCCCTGCAAAAAGATATATTGATGATGCTGTGAGAACTCTATCCTGGATATGGTGGGAAAGTTTTAAATGTCAATGTTGCCCCCTGCTCTGGAATCACTCGCTGTTGTTGAATCTGTTGCACAACAATAAAGAATCTCAGTCTACTGACTGCTGTTTTGCTCCAAATTGTTTCGCTGGAATTGCCTTCTTTTACTGACCGCACGGACCCGCAGGGGACTCGGACCCTGATGAGCTGAGCTGTTGAGTAGACTCTCAACCCAGAATTTTCCTTATCAAAACCTTTCTGCAAATGGCCTTTGCAACACAACTCCCTGGATGGTTACAAAGTAGACACATTTGCCTCTTTGCAACGGATGCTTTCGCTTAGCCCCGTTTCCTCAATGAATCCTCCCATTTCTTGATGAAATAGAACTTCTGCCAGGAAAACCTGAGCTGAAATAGTAAGGAGAGCAAAACAGCAGTCCTGTCTGACCCCAGTCAGCCTCCAGACGCCCCCAGTCACGTGGCAGGAGATTCTTCCTGAGCTCCCCCCCCCCATCAGTGATGATCCAGATATGAGCCACATGATCCAAGCAGACTGGTCCAAAGAGCAGATCTCTAGGCCTGAATGAAACGGGTCTGCGATGATGGATTCTGGAGTCAAGAAATCCTCCCTTTTCAGTGATCTCTCAGGAAGGCCAGGAAATGGCAGGGAGCAGGAATCGTCAGGCATCCCGACGGACAGACCTGTCATGTTGCCAAAACACGAACTCGGAGTCTGATCGGATCTGATTTCCATGCAGAACTCATTTTGTGACTTCGCTGTTGGATTGTAGGGATCAGCCCCTCCCCCCTCTCCTGATCCCCAGAAGGAAGACGGGGGGGATTTCTACTCCCCACCCCCACCCGCTCAACACTTTCCTTCCCCTCCCGGCACATCCTTCTCTCATCCCGCCCACACAATCCCAAATCCCTCCCCCAATACATTGTTCCTCCTCCTCCTCCAATCCGGCTTCGCTCTGGAAATGGGGGGGGGAGCCCCCCTCCCAAGCTGCCTGCTTCTCTCGCAAGTAGAGCTTCTACGCCGGATTGCTGCTCTGCGGCGTAGCTGGGGGGGGGGGAGGCGCTTTCGGAAAGGGGAGGAGGACGGGAAGAGGAGGATCCTCGCCCAACGTGGATGTTGCAGAAAAGAAATGAGAACCGGAGCGAGGACAAAGAGGTAAAGGGGTCGCGGGGGTAGGAGGGGGAGAAAAGGACCAGAGACCCCGCCAGCTCCCCCAAGCGCCTTCCGTGGGGCCTGGATCCCGGCACGCGTGCTGCCAAGGGGCGGAGATGGGGCGCCCACCCACGAGGACTCCCTGGGGCGCGGAGAAGCGGGCCAGAAAGGGTTAAGGGGTGCGGGAGGCGCCTGGATAGAGACCCCCCCTGTCCCTCCCTTGCTCCTGTCGGGGGGGCTGCGAATGGAGAGGTGTGGCGCGCAGGGCGAGGGGTGACCCGAGCCAAGGGGGCCTTTGGGTGCAGGGGAGACTCCGGGAGAGAGGGAGGGGGTCAAGGACGTGGGAGGAGAAGGGAAGGCAGCATTGGCAGGGGGGGAGAGAGATAGGAAGACCACTCTTGGGGGGGGCGTCTCCATCGTGCCTTCCTCGGGAAATCTCCGGAGGGGCCGCCTTGGCTTCTCTCTCCCGCCCAGCAATCAACGGGGGGGGGCGACCAGAGAGGGATCCCTGGAAAGTGGGGGTCCTATCCCCCCACCCCTTCCTTCCTGCAACCTCCATCCTCCTTCCACCCCATAAGCCCCTGCTCTGTCCAGACGCAGCTGTTCTGCCCAGTCCAACCACTGGTCCCCTGGAGAGGAGAAGAAATCCCGAGAGGGAGGGGGGAGGCCTTCTCAGAAGTGGCTCTTGGTTTCCGCAATCCCACCCAGGAAGCAGCCAGAAAACTTCCTCTCTCTCAGGCTTCCATCTTTATTGTCTTTTCTACTGAGGATGAGGATAATGTACACCTGTCATCAGAAACAGGGGTGCAGAGTCCATGGAATGGCTCTCAGGATTGATATAGAAGTTGCACCTCAAAAGCATTTCTGTTCCTCTTATTCTTTGAAGGCAGTGTCAGAGTCACTGGCAAGCTGAGATACAACCCATCATCATCCAGTGAAAGTGACTGTATGAATCTTCCCAGTCAAAGGACCCATCTTCATGATAGAGAGTGCCTGGGGCTGGAGGCTCTACACACTGGGTGTGCCTGTGCAGGCCAAAGACTGCCAGTATTAGCACAGGTGAGGTGTGTGACATTCCCAAATTTAGAGACTGTATGTGAATGAGAGTTTGTGGGTGGGATTATAGTTTATAGTTTATGTAACCCGACGTACCACTCTAGACGTTATAGTATTAGTATTTTTCCCCCCCCCCAACCACTCTGGGCAGCTTACAGTATATATAGGTAAAGGTAAAGGGACCCCTGACCATTAGGTCCAGTCGGGGCCAACTCTGGGGTTGCGGCACTCATCTCGCTTTACTGGCCGAGGGAGCCGGCGTGCAGCTTCTGGGTCAGGTGGCCAGCAGGACTAAGCTGCTTCTGGCGAACCAGAGCAGCGCATGGAAATGCCGTTTACCTTCCCGCCAGAGAGGTACCTATTTATCTACTTGCACTTTGACGTGCTTTCAAACTGCTAGGTTGGCAGGAGCAGGGACTGAGCAACGGGAGCTCACCCCGTCACGGGGATTCGAACCGCCAACCTTCTAATCGGCAGGTCGTAGGCTCTGTGGTTTAACCCACAGCACCACCCGCGTCCCTACAGTACATATACAAGACAGTAAAACATCCAAAAATTAAAAACCTCCTGATAAAGCTGTCTTCTAAATGTCAGATAGTTGCCTCCTTCCTTGCCCTCTGAAGGGAGGGCATTCCATGGGGCAGGAAGCCCTCTGCCTGGTTCCCTGGAACTTCACTTCTAACTGCAAGGGAACCAGCAGAAGACCCTCGGAGGCGGACTTCCCTGTCCGGACTGAATGATGGGGGTGAAGATGCTCCGTCAGGTCCACAGGGCCGAGGCTGAGGAGGGTTTAGGTTGCAGATCTTGCTCCTCCATAATGATCGATGTATAGTTAACAGAGTAGGAAAAAACACTCAGAGGCAGAAAAAAAAAATCAGCTGAGAAATTTATTACTGAAGACAGATAAGCATGACAGTACCCAAAAAATAGCAAAAAATTAATTTACAGTAAAACCCTGACTTAGCAAACCAAAACAGCACTCAAGTAAGAAACAGACAAGCAGAGTAGAGTAATAGCAGAATATGAAGTGGGAGCAGGCGCATTTCAATACTGTAATTCATATATAATTCAATGTCAGAGTAACCCTGGGAGTAGATAACAAGCCTCCAGGTGGACGTGCCCCATCTGCCCTTCACTTTCCTCTTCCGCACGGGCAGAATCTGCCTTCTGGACTGTGGGATTCACGGTTGTTCTCCTCCTCTCCATCCACCAGGGCTTGACTTCAGGTGCAGCAGAATTCCCCAGCCCCCCAAGGATTTGAGACCCATCAGCTTTCCTCACCTGGTTTAGCCGGCCTGTTGAAGCCGTTGCTTGAACCCCTGTTGCATGCTGACAGCTTCTGGAAGCCACAGGTGAGACCTGAGTGCAGGGTGGGGACCAAGGGTGGAAAAATGACCCCAGAAGGTGTAGGACATGTCCCCCACCAAAGGAACTACTGCTCCCCAACACCCCATGACATCTAGATTCAGGTAGGTAGCCGTATTGGTCTGAAGCACTTGGAAAAAAAATTAAAAAATAGTCCAGTAGCACCTTAGAGACCAGCTAATTTTGTTCTAGGTATAAGCTTTCGTGTGCATGCACACTTCTTCAGATACACTGAAACAGATGTCACCAGACCCTTGTATATCGTGGGAGGGTGGGGTGGGGTTTTTCTCAGAAAGGTACTCCTACTACCATGTCCCACTACCCTTCACTATATGAAGAAGTGTGCAAGCACATGAAGTGTGCAAGCACTTGATCCCTAAGTGCTGTTGCTGTTGTTGTTGTTTATTCGTTTAGTTGTGTCCGACTCTTCGTGACCCCCTGGACCAGAGCACGCCAGGCACTCCTGTCTTCTACTGCCTCCCGCAGTTTGGTCAAACTCATGCTGGTAGCTTCGAGAACACTGTCCAACCATCTCGTCTTCCGTTGTCTCCTTCTCCTTGTGCCCTCCATCTTTCCCAACATCAGGGTCTTTTCCAGGGAGTCTTCTCTTCACATGAGGTGGCCAGAGTCTTGGAGCCTCAGCTTCAGGATCTGTCCTTCCAGTGAGCACTCAGGGCTGATTTCCTTCAGAATGGAGAGGTTTGATCTTCTTGCAGTCCATGGGACTCTCAAGAGTCTCCTCCAGCACCATAATTCAAAGCATCCATTCTTTTGCGATAAGCCTTCTTTATGGTCCAGCTCTCACTTCCATACATCACTACTGGGAAAACAATAGCTTTAACTATATGAACCTTTGTTGGCAAGGTGAGGTCTCTGCTTTTTAAGATGCTGTCTAGGTTTCTCAATGCTTTTCTCCCAGGACCCTAAGGTGCTACTGGACTATTTTTGTAAATTTTTTATTTCAACTGTGTCAGACCAAAATGGCTACCTACCATGAAGAACAGTTATCTCCTTGCCTTGAATATCCTGCCTTTCAGTGCCAGATTAGGATAGTCCTCTGTCAGAAGACAAGCACAGGATCAGGCAGCACATCATCATTATAAAGAACCATTGGGGTGGGTGTTTCTGCCTGGGATTCCCATGTGCCCTCTGCTTTCCTTCTGCTTCTCCTGCTCTCTCCATGCAATGTGAGGCATGTAGATGGAGGTCCATCTCCCAGAACAGGAGCTTCCCTGAGCACCCATTCAGCTGGCGCCAAGCACCAAGCCTTGTCACTAGTTCTCTGACTGACCCAGACCACAGTCCCTGGAAAGGATGAAGGCCTGGGTCTCCCAAAATGGTCCATATGGATCTCCTGAGGTCAGTGGGACTGTGAAGGTGATTCATGAAGATCTAGAGGTGGAAACGGGGGCAGCCACTTGATTTGAAAGGCAGTCCCACAGGACAACAGTATTCCAAGATCATGCTGTGTTATTAAAGATGATTGAGGATTATGAAAGGTTGCTGATGCATTACTACCATTTGACACCTTCCCATTTTCATTTCCGAAAAATTGGGAACCTGGCTAGGACATGGGAGAATGTAGGAGATGTTTAAATAGGAGAAGGTGCTAATGGCGGTTGATGGGCCCATTTTTCTGTGTTCTCTTTCCTGAAACCCAAACAGGATTTCCTTTCTGCCCACTCTGAAAAAGGTGATGGAGAAGACAGAATTGCAGGGGACAGGGCAGCTTTCATTTCATTAGGAATAGCCATTAAAATGTGTGAAACGTGGAATATGCTTCACTGAATGAGCACACATAGTTCACATCCACGAACACAAAAAGGAAAGAACCCATTTAAAGGTATGGCGTGTGGAAAGAGCTTCTCTTTCAATGCAAAACTTAGAACACACCAGTGGACTCACACAGAGAGAAAACGTTTTACGTGCAGGGAGTGTGGGAAGAACTTCAGTCAGAGTGGAAACCTTAAATTGCACAAACAGACTCACACAGGGGAGAAACCATATAAATGTATGGAGTGTGAAAAGAGCTTTAGTGATAGTGGAAACCTTAGAAGACATCAACGGACACACACAGGAGAGAAACCATATGAATGTATGGAGTGTGGAAAGAGCTTTAGTGATAATGGAAAGCTTAGAATACACCAACGGACTCACACAGGGGAGAAACCATTTAAATGCATGGAGTGTGGAAAGAGCTTCAGTCAGAGTGGAGACCTTAGACGACATCAACGGACTCACACAGGGGAGAAACCATTTCAATGTATGGAGTGTGGAAAGAGTTTTAGTGACACTGGAAGCCTTAGAACACATCAACGGACTCACACAGGGGAGAAACCATTTCAATGTATGGAGTGTGGAAAGAGTTTTAGTGACAGTGGAAGCCTTAGAACACATCAACGGACTCACACAGGAGAGAAACCATTTGAATGCATTGAGTGTGGAAAGGACTTCAGTCAGAGTGGACACCTTAGATCACATCAACGGACTCACACAGGGGAGAAACCATTTAAATGTATGGAGTGTGGAAAGAGTTTTAGTGATCGTGGAAGCCTTAGATCACATCAACGGACTCACACAGGGGAGAAACCATTTGAATGCATGGAGTGTGGAAAGGACTTCAGTCAGAGTGGACACCTTAGAAATCATCAACGGACTCACACAGGGGAGAAAACATTTAAATGTGTGGAGTGTGGAAAGAGTTTCTTTTGTAATACAGGCCTTAAATCACATCAACGGACTCACACAGGAGAGAAACCATTTACATGTCTGGAGTGTGGAAAGAGCTTCAGTCAGAGTTCACACCATAGAAGACATCAACAGACACACACAGGGGAGAAACCATTTAAATGTATCGAGTGCGGAAAGAGTTTCCGTTGTAATACAAGCCTTAGATCACATCAACGGACTCATACAGGGGAGAAACCATTTACTTGTATGGAGTGTGGAAAGAGCTTCAGTTATAGTAGAAACCTGAGAGTACATCAACAAACTCACATTAATAAGAAACTATTTCAATGTATGGAGTGCAGCAAGAGCTTTAGTGATAGTGGAAGCCTTAGAACACATCAACGGACTCACACAGGAGAGAAACCATATGAATGTATGGAGTGTGGAAAGAGCTTCGCTCAGAGTGCAAACCTTAGATCACATCAACGGAGTCACACAGGGGAGAAACCATTTAAATGCATGGAGTGTGGAAAGGACTTCAGTCAGAGTGGAACACTTAAAAAACATCAACAGACTCACACAGGGGAGAAACCACATAAATGTATAGAGTGTGGAAAGAGTTTCCGTTATAATACAAGCCTTAGATCACATCAACGGACTCATACAGGAGAGAAACCATTTAAATGTATTGAGTGTGGAAAGTGCTTCAGCTATAGTGGAAGCCTTAGAAGACATCAACAGACTCACACAGGGGAGAAACCATTTCAATGTATGGAGTACAGTAAATATTTCACTCAGAGTGGAAATCTTAGAAAACATCAGTAGATACACAGGGGATAAACCATTTAAAGGTATGGACTGTGGAAGGAGCTTCAGTCAGAGTGGAAGCCTTGATTTATGTCAACAAACTCACACAAAAGACAAACCATATAAATATCAGGAAAGTAGATAGAGGTTCACTCAGTGGAAGTTCAAAATCAACAGACTCATGGACAGGAAGAACTTTAAGAGTTGAAACCCTTCAAACCATCAACAAACTCAGAGAGGAGAAGCAGTTTGAATGAAAAGACTGCAAGAAGTGCTTTATTTATAAAGGAGTGATCAAGGAGCACCCAGGGACTCTCACATGGGAGAACCCATTTAGATGTATGGAGTGTGGGACTTCTTCCTCTCAGAGTCCACTCTGAGCAATGAACTCAGCAGGAAATCATTCCTAAAAGCATCAGGTATATGTGAAGTTCTGGTGTTTATATGTAAAACATTATAATAATCAAATAATGAAGGCAGCATCTCACAGTGGTGAGTATAATTTTAGATGAAAGTACTTTTGGTTTTTGCACCAAACTCTGCCCCCCCCACCGCATGATCTCCAAGCACTGCTTCCTCACCAGAAATTCATCGCTGCCTCCTGCCCTGCGCGTTCTGAAGAAAACTTGAAATACTGAAATTGAATGGGGGATTTCCCCCCCAGCCTAATTTCAAGAGGGGGATGGAGGGGCTGCAGGTACCAGGGAATTCTCCTGGGGGCCCCATCTTCACTCATGAACCCCATGGGGCAACCCCAGAGCTCCTGCTCATTTCGGGGGTTGAGGAAGATAGCATTTTTCCATAGTCCCAGAAGTTTTGATTCAGTCATGTACTCTGGAGTTTTCCTACCAGAGGACAACAGTGCTGTGGCTGCTGTTGTTGTCATGGACTGGCTGGTGAGGGGGGGGGAGGCACCAGTCAGGGGGACCCACAAGGGAAGAAGGCTCAGAGCCTGGGGACTGGTGGTGGGATGAGCAGAAATGGGGAGAAAAGGGAGCAGACCGGAAGGGGAGGTGTTGCAAGCTGAGGAGGAAACAGGGTTTGATGAGAGGGAAGAGGCTGGGGCAGAGAGCAGTTCGGGCTTAGAGAGAGGAGAGGAGGGGGCCAGGAGACCCAGATGAGGCCGGCTGCTGAAGCATCCAGGGAGACTCCCCTTCCTGCTGTGACCAGCTCCCCTCTCCCCTGGTCTAGAGCACACAGGGAAATCCAGTTCAGACCCCATGAGGCTGTACATGATATTAACAGGTGTTTGGTTTTTTGTCCCAACATGCATCACTTTAATCTTATTGACAATGAACTGTATTTTCTTCCCATTCACCCCACTTGGAGAAGTCCCTTTGGAGCTCCTTGCAATCTCTCTTTGTTTGAACAACCCTGGACAATTTGCTGCCATCAGCAAACTGCCCCCTCCCTGCTCCCTCCTAAGTCTAGATCATTTATGAACAAGTTGAAAAGCCACAGGTCCCAATACTGATCTTGAGGGGACTCTGCTTTCTGCTCCTCTCCATTCAAAGAACTGTCTGTTTACTCTCTTGGTGTTTCTGAAGGAGGGCTGCCTTCCTGGTGGTGGGATGGCGATGAGCCGAAAGAGGGAGAAAAGGGAGCAGACCGGAAGGGAGGTGTTGCAAGCTGAGGAGGAAACAGGGTTTGGTGAGCTGGAAGAGGCTGGGGCAGAGAGCAGTTCAGGCTTGGAGGGAGGAGGGGAGAGGGCCAGGAGACCCAGAGGAGGCCGGCTGCTGAAGCATCCAGGGAAATTCCCCCTCCTGCTGCGACCAGCATATGCCTTTGAGTCTGGCGGTTAGAATTCTTAGAATGTGGGGATCACATTTTTCAACCAAAGCAAAAACCCGCTAGCCTTTTCCCAGGTCTTGCCTGACGTGACAGTCGTTCATCTTCTCTACGAAGCACTCTACAAAGTCCTTCTCCCTCCCTTTATTTACCATGGGGTCCCAGCACCCTTTTCTGCCTCTTACACGCTAGGGAAAAGAGTCCCTTTCCATTGGACGCTTGGCAGCCTAGTGCCAAATCCGGCTGCTCCAGAGAGAACGGAAAGGAACTGTAAACGCCCTTGCCCTATGACGCGCACCAGTCACTTCCTTCCGGATCTTGGTCTGCCAGTGCAGCTGCATTTACGAGAAAAAGAGAAATTGGAAACCGAGCCCAAGTCCCTTGCTATCCAAAGTGGCCACTTGGACTAGCCTTGGGGCATCTTCCTTGGGAAAAAGGAAAAGTTTCAGATCTCAGGTTCCCCGACAGGGAATGAGAGCTTTGATTGGCGTTCTCCCCTTGCAGTTAATTGCCTCTCTAATTGCAGAACCCCAATTCTCCCGTTCTCCCCTCCCCCTCCTCGCTACCTCTTGCCAGGAAGGCTGGGTGGGTGGAAGGGGTGGGTTCTACAGGATTAACATATGGAGGAGGGAGGGGGAAACATGCAGAGTTGGAGCATGTATTGAAAGGCATGTTCTGAGTACCGGTGGTAAGAGAACAATGGGGTCTTAGTTTGCATAGTCTGTCACCCGGCCGAGCCTGGAGGAAGGGCTAGACTGGGTGATTTGGCATCAATGAGGTCTTTCCTGGGTGTACGTGACCGTGACCTCCCGCTTGAGGGATTATGGAAGGTACTGGGCAGTCTTGAAGTCCTGAGGAAATTGAGCAGTTTGGTATTGAAAGCAAGAGAATCGGTGGTAAGGGTGATTTTCTATGAATTTTTATATTTTTTTAGCCCTTTAAAACAGTGGCAGCTCATTTTGGAAATGAATTGATACAATATCAATTTTGAGGGGATTAGCAAGGATACGAGGTGTCAGTTCATTCTTCTCAGAGCAGGGAGCTGTCAACAGCTTGTCAGAAGGTAAAGGAGGCCTGCAAGAGCTGACACTGCAGACCAAATGCATTGTCTTGATTGGCTGGAGGCTAAGCTCTGTGCAGGCTGATTGGTCAGGACACTCCCTTAGGCAGATAGTCTGTTCATTCATAAAATACACTACTAGCTCCTACCCAGGGAAATGAAATGGGAAATGGGCGCAGGGAAAGGGCACTTTAAAAGCATGAGGTATATGTGAAGTTCTGGTGTTTATAATGAAATAATGAAGGGAACATCTCACAATAGTGAGTATAGTTTTAGATGAAAGTACCTTTGGTTTTTGCACCAAACTCTGTCACACACACCCCACCGCATGATCTCGCAGCACGGCTTCTTCACCAGAACTTCATCGCTGCCTCCTGCCCTGCGCGTTCTGAAGAAAACTTGAAATACTGAAATTGAATGGGAGCTCAAGCCCTGGAGCTCAAGACCCCTCCATACATCACAGAAGGGGCATAACCCCAGACCACCCCCCAGAAACATCATACCTACATCACAAAAAAGGTGGTCTACAACAGAAATGTGAATGTTGTCGTTTTTCCTGTCTGCCAGGTTATCTGATAATGCCTTATCTGATTCCCTTTCCTGGTAGTCTGGCCATTCCTTTGAGATGGTGATTTCCCAATTCCTGAGACAATGGGAAGGTTCCCTGACCCCCTCCCTCCTTGCAGAGAAAACATTTGGTCAGATTGGGAGTCAAAATGGTTTCAGGGCGGTCTTCCTGAGCTGCTCCAGACATGTGGTTGACATATCTATGTATGTGCTTGGTTGGTACATTTATGAACATTTATTATATATATAAGACCTTAAATTTTTTATTACATGATTCATCCAGACCAGCCTTTCGCATGATGAATTCTGCATTTATGTTAAATAAGCAGGAAGACAATATACAGCCTTGTCGTCCTCCTTTCCCAATTTTGAACCAATCAGTTGTTCCATGTCCAGTTCTAACTGTAGCTTCTTGTCCCACAAAGAGATTTCTCAGGAGACAGATGAGGTGATCAGGCACTCCCATTTCTTTAAGGACTTGCCATAGTTTGCTGTGGTCGACACAGTCAAAGGCTTTGGCATAGTCAATGAAGCAGAAGTAGATGTCTTTCTGGAACTCTCTAGCTTTCTCCATAATCCAGCGCATGTTTGCAATTTGGTCTCTGGTTCCTCTGCCTCTTCTAAATCCAGCTTGCACTTCTGGGAGTTCTCGGTCCACATACTGCTTAAGCCAGTGTTTCCCAACCTTTTTTGGGCAAAGGCACACTTGTTTCATGAAAAAAATCTCGAGGCACACCACCATTAGAAAATGTTTTAAAAATTAACTCTGTGCCTATATTGACTATATATAAAGTAACTCTCTTTAATAGGAATCAAATAAACACAAAGAAAGTATTTTATAATTACTTTATTATGAAATAGTAAGTAAACAGAAATATGAAAAATTATAAAATACTTTATTCAGTGCGCAACCTGGGCCTGTTTGGCTGAACACAAAGCTGATATTCTGGCTGGAATCGAAGAAAGACACACACGTAGCTCTTCGTCAACAGCTCCCAGTCTCTCTCTGTATTTAGTTTTTATAGCAAATGAAGGAAGAGTAAGCAGGCTGGGGAGGGTTAAGTAAGGGCTGAAAGTGCCTAGATGAAGTGGGGGAAGCTAGAGAGGAGGTACATTCTGACGTTTGAGGATAGACTAGGTTCTTTATGTGAATGATAGGTGAGTTATTTGACAGATCGAACTGAGAGCAAGTTGTGGCTTGTGTAGCTGGGGTGGACATGAATGTTTGGGGTGCAAACCTCAGGCCGGCCAGGTCCGAGGGGGGGCAGGGAGAGACGGGCCTGCCTGCCTCTGCCTGCGCTGTGGTGTGTTTTGCCCCGACCGACGGACGGACCGACCTGCCAGCTGTCTCCGCAGTAGCAGCGCGGACTGGAGCTCCGTCATTCTCCCCGCAGGTGCCCGGGGAGGGGAGTGTGGGGCGGCCGCAGTGGAAGCGACGGCGTGCTCCTCCTCTTCCACTTGCCGGGCTAGAGCCAGCCGGCTAGCGCTCGCCCCTCCTTGCTCGAGCCGACCCCGCCGCCGGGAGCCTTCCCGTCCTCTCAGTGGCGCCGCCTCGCGTCCCTCGTCCGGGGGTTGGGAGGGGGCTGGGGGGGAGGACGGGGGCGAGGGGGAGCAGCCGCCGCCGCTCCTGAGGATATTCTGAGGCGGTGGCAGGCGACGCGTGGCAGAAGAGGAGGGGTCCCGCCAGCCCCGCGTTTCTCTCTCTCTCTCCCTCACGGAAACCTTCCCCTCAGCTTCTGCCGCTTTTTCTCTTCTTTCCCTCTTCCTTTTTTTTTAAAAAAAAAGAAAAATCTTTCCTTTCTCTCTTTTCCAGCCCCCCCTCCCCTCTTCACGGAATTTCACTGCACTCGGGCGCCGCGGCGCGCAGGCGCACTGCTCGCTCCTCTTTCCACGCAGGCGCCTTCTCTCGCTCCTTCGCCTCCTTTTCTTTCTCTCTTGATGGTCCGCCTACAAAGGAGCGAGGGAGGCGCCCGCCATGTTTGGATTTGCATCCAGCAGGAGATGCCGCCGCCGCCCCGCCTCTCGCCGCCCGACTCGCCCGCCTCCCTCCCACGGAACACAAGGCAACGTTCCACGGCACACTAGTGTGCCGCGGAACACCGGTTGGGAAACACTGGCTTAAGCCTGCCTTGTAGCATTTTAAGCATAACCTTGCTAGCGTGTGAAATGAACGCAATTGTGCAGTAGTTGGAGCATTCTTTGGCACTGCCCTTCTTTGGGATTGGGATTCATGTGTTGCAATCATTCAGTTTGTACAAACATGACACTCACACACGACATAGGCAACACTTCTGTTATAAATTCATAGAAAATCAGCCATACATCGGATCTGCACGGTTCGACTTTTATTTTGCACCATGAGGGAAGGACTATCAAAGGGGGGAGACTTGACACAAGGCAGCCAACCTGTCCGCAGTGAGCCCTACTCAATTGCCATGCCAACCGTGATGGTCGTAGACAGAAGATCATTCCACTCACAAAGGACCTGCATATGGAAGTGGATTCAGTACAGACTGAAACACAGGGCAGTGACCAGCCCTTCCCTCTGGGGGAAGGAAACAGTGAACTCTTTGTCCTCAGGAATGTAATCCTGGGGAGGAGAAAGAAGGAACCGGACAGGTGACAAGACCCTCAGGTTACCACCACAACTCCTCCTCCTCCAGAGAAGTCACACATCTCTGAGGTCTCTCAGCCCCATTCACCTCACAGAGTGTTTGTTGTGGGGGAGGAAGGGAAAGGAGAATGTTAGCCGCTTTGAGACTCCTTTGGGAAGTGATAAAGCGGGATACCAAATCCAAACTCTTCTTCTTCTTCTCCCTGAACCTCTCCTCTTTGTGATGTGTCAATGATGTAGTCATGATGTAGTCTTGGGGGTGTAGCTTGGGGGATTAGCAGCTAATAAAAGTTGGGGTCTTCTTTTGTTGGGGGCTTCCATCTTGTTCCACCTGGGGGCAGGGGGGAGTCCTGTGGCGACAGTCTTCAATCAAGACCTACTGGCTGCTCTTTTGCTCTGCTCTTCCTGGCTGGTCTCCTTGTTTCTGATCCAAGGGAGCCCTCAGATTTCTCCCTTAAGACATGGAATCTGCTTCTTGCTACAATTGTATCGGCTGTTTTTCTGAGCCTCTTGGCTGTTGTGCAGGGACGGTGCCTGTGTCTGTTAACGGCAAAAACTGAGGGCTCTCTTGGACAAAAACAAAGACACCAACCAGGATAACTTGGAGCAAAACAGCAGCCTGTAGGCTTGGCCTTTATTGAACTATTGCAACAGGGAGCTCCCCTCACTTGCAGGAGAGTGGAAGGACCCAGAAAAATGCTGTGCAAGGGCTTATAAAGACTTTTGAAATTGCCACCCTGTAGATCAAGACCACCCCCAGAAACATCATGCATACATCACAGAAAGGAGGGGTTGAGGGAGGGGTGGTGGTGGTAACCTGAGTGTCCTGTCACCTGGCTGGTTCCCCCTTTCCCCCTCCCCATGAGTACTTTCCAGGTGACAGAGGGGAGTTTGCAGTTTCCTGCCCCCTGAGGGAAGAGCTGGTTATTGTCCTTTGCTCCAGTCCGTGCTGAATCCACTCCCATATGCAAGTTCTTTGTGATCTTGATGGTCTTCTGTCTGGGATCATCAGGGTTGGCATAGCAACTGGGCAGGGCTCCTGTGGATGTGCTGGGATGCTCAATGGATTATGGCTGGCCTGTATCAAACCTTCCCCATTTTGTAGTCCTTCCTTCATGGAGTAAAATAGAAGTGGAACAGTGCAAATCCGATGTATGGTTGATTTTCTTGAATTTATAAGAGAAGTATAGCGTATGCAGTGTGTGAGTGTGTGTGAAGTTTGTAGAAACTGAATGATTGGGGTGGGGTGGGGTCCCTGCTACAGTGTCCACGGTCATTGTCCTGGCCTTAGTCAGAGGCTGGGGTGGGGAGCTGGGATTGGGGGGGGTCGTTTAGCTGCCCCCCCCGTTCCTGCTTTGAACATCGCCAAGACCTAAAACACGGAGGGATCTAAGTTCGTGGGGTGGGGGAGGGGAGGATGTTGCAATGCAAACCTTGTAGGCGGGACGGGACCCACTTGGCAGCTGGATCTCCGGGATCAGCCCCTCCCCCGCTCTCCTGATCCAGAAGGAAGAGGGGAGGGGGGAAACCTTCCTCTCCCCCCCCCTCAATCCTTTCCCTCCCCTCCCGGCACATCCTCCTCTCACCCCGCCCCCACAACCCCAGATCCCGCCCCCAAACATCCCACCCCTTCCTCCTCCTCCTCCAATCCGGCTTCTGTTCCGGGAATGTGGGGGGGTGAGCCCCCTCCCACCCTGCCTGCTTCTTCCGGAAGTGGAGCTTCCACTCCGGATTGCTGCTCTGCCCCGTAGCTCTAGAGGGGGCGCTTTCGGAAAGGGGAGGGAGGAGGCAGGGGACCCCCCCAGTGGATGTTGCAGGAAAGGAGACTCGGGAGCGAGGATAAAGAGGTAAAGGGGTCGTGGGGGGGGGGAGAAGAGGACCCAGAGACCCCCGCCAGCTCCCCCAAGCGCCTTCCGTGGGGCGGAGACGGGGCGCCCACCCACGAGGACTCCCTGGCCCCGTTTCCCCCGCGCAGGCATCCCTGGGGCGCGGAGAGAATCCAGAATAGAGACCCCCCGTCCTCTCTTTCTCGTCTTGGGGAGCAATAGGGACGGAGAGATGGGTTGCGCCTGGCGAGGGGTGAGCCGGGACAAGGGGGCTCTGGGTGCAGGGGAGACTCAGGGATGGAAGGGCAAGGGCGGGGGGAGGAGGCGGGAGGAGACGAGGACCCAGATACCTCGCCAGCTCCCCAAATCGCCTTCCGTGGGGCCTGGATCCCTGCACGCCTGCTGCGAAGGGAGCTTTCCTCGCAGGGCGGACCCCTCGCCCCGTTTCCCAGGCTCCGCGCGTCCCATGAAAGGGTTAAGGGGCGCGAGAGACGCCTGGATAGAGACCCCACCAGTCCCTCCCTTCCTCCTCTTCGGGGGGGGGGCTAGGATGGAGAGATGGGGCGCGCAGGGCGAGGTGTCAGTCGCGCTAGAGTGCAGGGGAAACTGCGGGAGAGAGGGAGGGGAAGGGAAGAGGAGCAGGGGGGGGGAGATAGGAAGATCAGTTTTTTTGGGGGGCGTCTGAATCATGGCTTCCTTGGGCAATCTTCGAAGGGGCCGCCTTGGCTTCTCCCTCCCGCCCAGGAATGCACCCCCTTCAAGGCGACCAGAGAGGGATCCCTGGAAAGTGGGGGGTCCTGTCCCCTCACCCTTCTTTCCTGCAATCTCCATCCTCTTCTGACCCCATAAGTCCCTGCCCTGTCCGGACGCAGCGCTTCTGCCCAGTCCAACCATTGGTCCCCTGGAGAGGAGAGGAAATCCCGAGAGGAAGGGGGAGGGGGGAGGCCTTCTCAGAAGCGGCTCTTTGTTTCCGCAATCCCACCCAGGAAGCAGCCAGAAGCCTTTTCCTCTCTCTCAGGCTTCCATCTTTATTGTCTTTTCTGCTGAGAATGAGGATAATGTACACCTGTCATCAGAAACAGGGGTGCAGAGTCCATGGAATGGCTCTCAGGATTGATAGAGAAGTTGCACCTCAAAAGCATTTCTGTTCCTCTTATTGTTCATAGGCAATGTCAGAGTGACTGACAAGCTGAGATACAACCCATCATCATCCCATGACAGTGACTGCATGAATTTTCCCAGTCAAAGGACCCATTTTCATGATAGACAGTGCCTGGGGCTGGAGGCTCTACACACCGGGTGCGCCTGTGGAGGCCAAAGACTGCCAGTATTAGCACAGGTGAGGTGTGTGTCATTCCCAAATTTACAGACTGTATGTGAATGAGAGTTTGTGGGTGGGATTATAGTTTACGGCAACCCTGTGATTTTCTCTGCCCATAACATTTCGTAAGCTAATATTGCAGTAAAAATTCCAAAATAACTACAAAAAATCACAAGATAATAATAATAGTACAGTGGTCCTTCGGGTTCAGAACTCAATTTGTTCTGCAGGTCCGTTCTTAATCTGAAACTGTTCTTAACCTGAAGCACCACTTTAGCTAATGGGGCCACCACGCCGCTGGAGCACAATTTCTGCCCTCATCCTGAAGCAAAGTTCTTCACTAAAGGTACTATTTCTGGGTTAGTAGAGGCTGTAACCTGATGCTCCTGTAACCCGAGGTACCACTCTAGACGTTATAGTATTAGTATTTTCCCCCAGCCACTCTGGGCAGCTTCCAGTACATATAGTTAAAGGTATAGGGACCCCTGACCATTAGGTCCAGTCGTGGCCAACTCTGGGGTTGCAGCACTCATCTCGCTTTATTGGCTGAGGGAGCTTGCATACAGCTTCCGGGTCATGTGGCCAGCATGACTAAGCCGCTTCTGGCAAACCAGAGCAGCGCACGGAAACTCCGTTTACCTTCCCGCCGGAGCGGTACCTACCGTATTTTTCGCTCTATAAGACACACCTGGTTTTGGGGGGAGGATTCCAAGAAAAAAAGATTTTTGAAATCCAGAAGCCAGAACAGCAAGAGGAATCTGGCTTCTGGGATACTGTGTGGCTGTTCTGGCTTCTGGGATAACAGCGCCAAGGGCAGCAGGATGAAGAGGCTAAGGCAGAAGCTAGGACAGGCGCCTCGCTGAAGGGGCGCTACGCAGTTCTCCCTCTTTGCGCAGCCGAAGACTGATAAGCATAACAGGATCCAAAAATAGGAAAAATGTAACTCTGACTTAGCATTCCAAAACAGCACTCAAGTAAGAAACAGACAAGCAGAGTAGAGTAATATCAGAATATGAAGTGGGAGCAGGCGCATTTCAATACTGTAATTTATATATAATTCAATGTCAGAGTAACCCTGGGACTAGATAAAAAGCCTCCAGGTGGACGTACCCCATCTGCCCTTCACTTTCCTCTTCCGCACAGGCAGAATCTGCCTTCTGGACTGTGGGATTCACGGTTGTTCTCCTCCTCTCCATCCGCCAGGGCTTGACTTCACGTGCAGCAGAATCCCCCAGCCCCCCAAGGATTTGAGACCCATCAGCTTTCCTCACCTGGTTTAGCCGGCGGGTTGAAGCCGTTGCTTGAACCCCTGTTGCATGCTAACAGCTTCTGGAAGGCACAGGTGAGACCTGAGTGTGGGGTGGGGACCAAGGGTGGAAAAATGACCCCAGAAGGTGTAGGACATGTCCCCCACCAAAGGAACTACTGCTCCCCAACACCCCATGACATCTAGATTCAGGTAGGTAGCCGTATTGGTCTGAAGCACTTGAAATAAAAAATTAAAAAATAGTCCAGTAGCACCTTAGAGACCAGCTAATTTTGTTCTAGGTATAAGCTTTCGTGTGCATGCACACTTCTTCAGATACACTGAAACAGATGTCACCAGACCCTTGTATATCGTGGGAAGGTGGGGTGGGGTTTTTCTCAGAAAGGTACTCCTACTACCATCTCCCACTACCCTTCACTATATGAAGAAGTGTGCAAGCACATGAAGTGTGCAAGCACTTGATCCCTAAGTGCTGTTGTTGTTGTTGTTGTTTATTCGTTTAGTTGTGTCCGACTGTTCGTGACCCCCTGGACCAGAGCACGCCAGGCACTCCTGTCTTCTACTGCCTCCCACAGTTTGGTCAAACTCATGCTGGTCGCTTCAAGAACACTGTCCAACCATCTCATCTTCCGTTGTCTCCTTCTCCTTGTGCCGTCCATCTTTCCCAACATCAGGGTCTTTTCCAGGGAGTCTTCTCTTCACATGAGGTGGCCAGAGTCTTGGAGCCTCAGCTTCAGGATCTGTCCTTCCAGTGAGCACTCAGGGCTGATTTCCTTCAGAATGGAGAGGTTTGATCTTCTTGCAGTCCATGGGACTCTCAAGGGTCTCCTCCAGCACCATAATTCAAAGCATCCATTCTTTTGCGATAAGCCTTCTTTATGGTCCAGCTCTCACTTCCATACATCACTACTGGGAAAACAATAGCTTTAACTATATGGACCTTTGTTGGCAAGGTGAGGTCTCTGCTTTTTAAGATGCTGTCTAGGTTTCTCAATGCTTTTCTCCCAGGACCCTAAGGTGCTACTGGACTATTTTTGTAAATTTTTTATTTCAACTGTGTCAGACCAAAATGGCTACCTACCATGAAGAACAGTTATCTCCTTGCCTTGAATATCCTGCCTTTCAGTGCCAGATTAGGATAGTCCTCTGTCAGAAGACTATCAGGCAGGATCAGGCAGCACATCATCATTATAAAGAACCATTGGGGTGGGTGTTTCTGCCTGGGATTCCCATGTGCCATCTGCTTTCCTTCTGCTTCTCCTGCTCTCTCCATGCAATGTGAGGCATGTAGATGGAGGTCCATCTCCCAGAACAGGAGCTTCCCTGAGCACCCATTCAGCTGGCGCCAAGCACCAAGCCTTGTCACTAGTTCTCTGACTGACCCAGACCACAGTCCCCAGAAAAGACATAGACCTGGGTCTCCCAAAATGGTCCATATGGATCTCCTGAGGTCAGTGGGACTGTGCAGGTGATTCATGAAGATCTAGAGGTGGAAACGGGGGCAGCCACTTGATTTGAAAGGCAGTCTCAGAGGACAACAGTATTCCAAGATCATGCTGTGTTATTAAAGATGATTGAGGATTATGAAAGGTTGCTGATGCATTACTACCATTTGACACCTTACCATTTTCATTTCCTAAAAATTGGGAACCTGGCTAGGACATGGGAGAATGTAGGAGATGTTTAAATAGGAGAAGGTGCTAATGGCGGTTGATGGACCCTTTTTTCTGTGTTCTCTTTCCTGAAACCCAAACAGGATTTCCTTTCTGCCCACTCTGAAAAAGGTGATGGAGAAGACAGAATTGCAGAGGACAGGGCACCTTTCATTTCATTAGGAATAGCCATTAAAATGTGTGAAATGTGGAATATGCTTCACTGAATGAGCACACATAGTTCACATCAACGAACACAAAAAGGAAAGAACCCATTTAAAGGTGTGGAGTGAGGAAAGAGCTTGTGTTTCAATGCAAAACTTAGAAGACACCAGTGGACTCACACAGAGAGAAAACTCACACAGAGAGTATGGGAAGAACTTCAGTCAGAGTGGAAACCTTAAATTGCACAAACGGACTCACACAGGGGGGAAACCATATGAATGTATGGAGTGTGGAAAGGAATTTAGTAATAGTGGAAACCTTGGAAGACATCAACGGGAACACACAGGGGAGAAACTTTATAAATGTATTGAGTGTGGAAAGAGCTTTAGTGATAATGGAAGACTTAGAAGACATCAATGGACTCACACAGAGGAGAAACCATTTAAATGTATAAAGTGTGGAAACGTCTACAGTCAGAGTTGGCACCTGAGAAGACATCAACGTACTCACACAGGGGAGAAACCATTTCAATGTATGGAGTGTGAAAAGAGCTTTATTGATAGTGGAAGCCTTAGCAGACATCAACAGACTCACACAGGGGAGAAACCATTTAAATGTATGGAGTGTGGAAAGCGCTTCAGTCACAGTGGAAGTCTTAGAAGACATCAATGGATTCACACAGAGGAGAAACCATTTAAATGTATGGAGTGTGGAAAGCGCTTTAGTGATAGTGGAAGCCTTAGCATACATCAACAGACTCACACAGGGATGAAACCTTTTAAATGTATGGAGTGTGGAAAGAGCTTCAGTTATAGTGGAAACCTTAGAAGACATCAACATGCTCACATCGGTAAGAAACAATTTAAATGTATGGAGTGCGGAAAGAGCTTTAGTGATAATGGAAAACTTAGAACTCATCAACGGACTCACACGGAAGAAACCATTTAAAAGTATGGAGTAAATACTAAATGCTTCACTCAGAGTGGAAATCTGAGAAAACATCAGCAGACACACAGGGGAGAAACCATTTAAAGGTATGGATTGTAGAAGGAGCTTCAGTCAGAGTGGAATCCTTGATTTATGTCAACAACCTCACACAAAAGACAAACCATATAAATATCAGGAAACTCACTCTTAGTGGAAGTTCAAAATCAACAGACTCATGGACAGGAGAAGCAGTTTAAATGAATAGACTGCAAAAAGTGCTTTATTTATATTGGAGTGATTAAGAAACATCTAGGGACTCTCACATGGGAGAGCCCATTTAGATGTATGGAGTGTGGGACGTCTTCCTCTCAGAGTCCACCCTGAGCAATGAATTCAGCAGGAAATCATTCCTAAAAGCATGAGGTATATTTGATGTTCTGGTGTTTATATGTTAAACTGTATAATAATGAAATAATGAAGGCAACATCTCACAATCATGAGTATAATTTTAGATGAAAGTACCTTTCGTTTTTGCACCAAACTCTGTCACCCCCCCCACCGCATGATCTCCAAGCACTGCTTCTTCACCAGAACTTCATCGCTGCCTCCTGCCCTGCGCGTTCTGAAGAAAACTTGAAATACTGAAATTGAATGGGAGATTTCCCCCAAGCCTAATTTCAAGAGGGGAAAGGAGGGGCTGCAGGTACCAGGGAAATCTCCTGGGGGGGGGTCATCTTCACACATGAACCCCATGGGGCAACCCCAGAGCCCTGCTTATTCCAGGGTTTGGGAAAGAGTGTATTTTTCCATAGTCCCAGAAGTTTTGCTTTAATCATGCTACTCGGGAGTTTTCCTACCAGAGGACCACAGTGCTGTGGTTGCTGTTGTTGTCATGGACTGGCTGGTGAGTGGGGGGAGGCACCAGCTGGGGGACCCACAAGGGAAGAAGGCTCAGAGCCCAGGGACTGGTGGTGCAATGGCAATAAGCCGAAAGAGGGAAAAAGGGGAGCAGACCGGAAGGGGAGATGCAGTATGAGATTCCTAATTCTTTGTATATGTGTGTAATTTAAATCAATAAAGATTATTTAAAAAAAATAAATAAATTTGTGGCCGGCCTGATCAAGCGTTGCTTCCTCTGGTTAGCCCCGTTGGAACTCCAGTTCATTCCAGACCCTGGGGTCTCCAGAGGACTGGTGGCTCCTCCTGGCAAATGGCCTGCTGCGCGCTGGATCACCAGTCCTTCCTTGCCCCCAGAATCCGGCCAACCGAAGGTCCCATCTGGGGTGCCATCTGTTGTAAACAAAAGCTGCCCTTCTTCCCTTATGGGGGACACAAGAGCCCTTTATAGAGTCCCTTGTGGGTTCTCCATTGGTAGGAGGAAATAACAGAGACATCCAGAGACTATTGAGAAGCAAAGCAGCTAGTAAGCCTGATCTTTATTGATCTGCTGCAACAGGGTGCTCCCCTGAGGAGGACCCCGAACCAAGGCGTGCCAGCCCTTATATAGACATTTTAAATTCCCTGACCTGGAGCTCCAGACCACCCCTGCATTCATCACAGAAGGGGCGTAACCCAAGACCACCTACTACAAAAATCTTACCTACATCACAGAAAAGGTGGTCTACAACAGAAATTTGAATGTTGTTGCTTTTCCTGTCTGCCAGGTTATCTGATAATGCCTTATCTGATTCCCTTTCCTGGTAGTCTGGCCATTCCATTGAGATTGTGATTACCCAATTCCTGAGACAATGGGAAGGTTCCCTCACCCCCTCCCTCCTTGCAGAGAAAACATTTGGTCAGTTTGGGAGTCTAAATGGTTTCAGGACAGTCTTCCTGAGATGCTCCAGACATGTGGTCGACATATCTATGTATGTGCTTGGTTGGTACATTTATGCACATTTATTATCTATATAAGACATTGTAACGGAAAATCTAGGTGTGAGGCTGCTCTGCCACCTAGCTCGTCTGACTGAGTCTGCAGGTCCCTGCGGAACAAAAGGAGCGCAGCCAGAGACTGGAGCATTTATTCAGCTAATATTCTCCTTTCCCTTCCTGCCCCACAACAAACACTCTGTGAGGTGAGTGGGGCTGAGAGACTTCAG
Source organism: Podarcis vaucheri (assembly GCF_965113315.1). Taxonomy (NCBI): domain Eukaryota; kingdom Metazoa; phylum Chordata; class Lepidosauria; order Squamata; family Lacertidae; genus Podarcis; species Podarcis vaucheri. Next base: position 74,140,451 of record NC_138748.1, on the reverse strand, counting down.
AGAAGTGTGACTAGCCCAAGGTCACCCAGCAGCTGCCTGTGGAGGAGTGGAGACGCGAACCCGGTTCCCCAGATTACGAGACTACCGCTCTTAACCACTACACCACACTGGCTATCGACAAGACACTCAGGTTACCACCACAACTCCTCCCTCAACCCCTCCTCTGTGTGATGTGTCAATGATGTAGTCATGATGTAGTCTTGGGGGTGTAGCATGGGGGATTCGGAGCTAATAAAAGTTGGGGTCTTCTTTTGTTGGGGGCTTCCATCTTGTTCCACCTGGTGGCAGGTGGGAGACCTGTGGCGACAGTCTTCAATCAAGACCAAGCCGACTGGCTGCTCTTTTGCTCTGCTCTTCCTGGCTGGTCTCCTTGTTTCTGGTCCAAGGGATCCCTCAGATTTTGGAATCCGCTTCTGGCTACAATTGTATCGGCTGCTTTTCTGAGCCTCTTGGCTGTTGTGCAGGGACGGGGCCTGTGTCCACGGTCTTTGTTCTGGCCTTAGTCAGAGGCTGGGGTGGGGAGCTGGGATTTGGGGAGGGGTCGTATAGCTGCCCCCCTCCATTCCTGGTTTGAACACCGCCAAGACCTAAAACACGGAGGGATCTAAGCTCGTGGGGTGGGGGAGGGGAGGATGTTGCAATGCAAACCTTGTAGAGGGACGGGACCCACTTGGCAGCTGGATCTCCGGGATCAGCCCCTCCCCCGCTCTCCTAATCCAGAAGGAAGAGGGGAGGGAGAAAACCTTCCTCTCCCCCCCTCAATACTTTCCCTCCCCTCCCGGCACATCCTCCTCTCACCCCGCCCCGACAACCCCAATTCCCGCCCCCCATACGTTGCACCCTCTTCCTCCTCCTCCAATCCGGCTTCTGCTCCGGAAATGAGAGGGGGGTGAGCCCCCTCCCAACCTGCCTGCTTCTCCCGCAAGTGGAGCTTCCTCTCCGGATTGCTGCTCTGCCCCACAGCTCTAGGGGGGCCGCTAGGATGTTGCAGGAAAGGAGAATCGGGAGCGAGGAGAAAGAGGTAAAGGGGTCCCGGGGGGAGGGGGGAGAAAAGGACCCAAAGACCCCTCCAGATCCCCCAAGCGCCTTCCGTGGGGCCTGGATCCCGGCACGCGTGCTGCGAAGGGGCGGAGATGGGGCGCCCACCCACGAGGACTCCCTGGCCCCGTTTCCCCCGCGCAGGCATCCCTGGGGCGCGGAGAGAAGCCAGGATAGAGACCCCCCCCTGTCCCTCCCCCACTCCCGTTGGGGGGCCGTAGGATGGAGAGATGGGGCGAGCAGGGTGAGGGGTCAGTCGCGCCGGAGTGCAGGGGAAACTACGGGAGAGAGGGAGGGGGGAGGAAGCGGAGCACTGGGTGGGGGGGAGATAGGAAGAACAGTCTTTGGGGACACGTCTCCATCGTGGCTTACTTGAGGAATCTCCGGGGGGCCGCCTTGGCTTATCCCTCCCGCCCAGGAATCGACCCCCCTTCAGGGCGACCAGAGAGGGATCCCTGGAAAGTGGGGGGTCCAGTCCCCCCTCCCCTTCATTCCTGCAACCTCCATCCTCTTCCCACCCCATAAATCCCTGCCCTGTCCGGACGCAGCGCTTCTACCCAGTCCAACCATTGGTCCCCTGGAGAGGAGAGGAAATCCCGAGAGGAGGGGGGAGGGGGGAGGCCTTCTCGGAAGCAGCTCTTGGTTTCCGCAATCCCACCCAGGAAGCAGCCAGAAACCTTTTCCTCTCTCTCAGGCTTCCGTCTTTATTGTCTTTTCCGCTGAGGGTGAGGATAATGTACACCTGTCATCAGAAACAGGGGTGCAGAGTCCATGGAATGGCTCTCAGGATTGATTGCACCTCAAAAGCATTTCTGTTCCTCTCATTCTTTCTAGACAATGTCAGAGTGACTGACAAGGTGAGATACAATCCATCATCATCCGATGACAGTGACTGCATGAATCTTCCCAGTCAAAGGACCCATTTTCATGATAGACAGTGCCTGTGGCTGGAGGCTCTACACACCGGGTGTGCCTGTGCAGGCCAAAGACTGCCAGTATTAGCACAGGTGAGGTGTGTGACCCCCCCCTCCAAATTTACAGACTGTATGTGAATGAGAGTTTGTGGGTGGGATTATAGTTTACGGCAACCCTGTGATTTTCTCCACCCATAACATTTCGTAAGCTAATATTGCAGTAAAAATTCCAAAATAACTACAAAAAATCACAAGATAATAATAATAGTACAGTGGTACCTCAGGTTAAGAACTGAATTCGTTCTGGAGGTCCGTTCTTAACGTGAAACTGTTCTTAACCTGTGGTACCACTTTAGCTAATGGGGCCTCCCACTGCCGCCACGCAATTTCTGTTCTCATCCTGAAGCAAAGTTCTTAACAGAAGGTACTATTTCTGGGTTAGCAGACTTTGTAACCTGAAGTGTCTGTAACCCAAGGTTCCACTGTAGAAGTTCTAGTATTAGTATCTTCCCCCAGCTGCTCTGGGCAGCTTACAGTACATATAGTTAAAGGTATAGGGACCCCTGACCATTAGGTCCAGTCGTGGCCGACTCTGGGGTTGCGGAGCTCATCTCGCTTTATTGGCCGAGGGAACCAGCGTACAGCTTCCGGGTCATGTGGCCAGCAGGACTAAGCTGCTTCTGGCGAACCAGAGCAGCGCACGGAAAGGCTGTTTACCTTCCCGACAGTACAGTATATATACAAGACAGTAAAACATCAAACATTACAAACCTCCTGATACAGCTGTCTTCTAAATGTCAGATGATTGCCTCCTTCCTTGCCCTCTGAAGGCAGGGCATTCCATGGGGCAGGAAGCCCTCTGCCTGGTTCCCGGGAACTTCACTTGTAACAGCAAGGGAACCAGCAGAAGACCCTCGGAGGCGGACCTCCTGTCCTGACTGAGCGATGGGGGTAAAGATGCTCCTTCAGGTCCACAGGGCCGAGGCTATTGAGAGTAACCCTGGGACTAGATAACAAGCCTCCAGGTGGACGTGCCCCCTCTGCCCTTCACTTTCCTCTTCTGCACGGGCAGAATCTGCCTTCTGGATTGTGGGATTCACGGTTGTTCTCCTCCTCTCCATCCACCAGGGCTTGACTTCAGGTGCAGCAGAATTCCCCAGCCCCCCAAGGATTTGAGACCCATCAGCTTTCCTCACCTGGTTTAGCCGGCCGGTTGAAGCCGTTGCTTGAACCCCTGTTGCATGCTGACAGCTTCTGGAAGCCACAGGTGAGAGCTGAGTGCAGGGTGGGCACCAAAGGTGGAAAAATGACCCCAGAAGGTGCAGGACATGACCACCACCAAATGAACTACTCCTCCCCAACAGCCCATGACATCTAGATTCATGTAGGTAGCCGTGTTGGTCTGACACAGTTGGAATAAAAAATTAAAAAAATAGTCCAGTAGCACCTTAGAGACCAACTAAGATTGTCCTGAGTATAAGCTTTCGTGTGTATGCACACTTCTTCAGATACAGTGACACAGATGTCACCAGACCCTTGTATATCTTGGGAGGGTGGGGTGGGGTTTTTCTCAGAAGGGTACTCCTACTACGATCTCCCACTACCCATCACTATATGAAGAAGTGTGCATGTACACGAAAGCTTATACCTAGAACAAACTTAGTTGGTCCCTAAGGTGCTACTGGACTATTTTTGTTAATTTTTTACTTCAACTGTGTCAGACCAATATGGCTACCTCCCATGAAGTACAGTTATCTCCTTGCCTTGAATATCCTGCCTTTCAGTGCCAGATTAGGATAGTCCTCTGTCAGAAGACAAGCACAGGATCAGGCAGCACATCATCATTATAAAGAAGCATTGGGGTGGGTGTTTCTGCCTGGGATTCCCATGTGCCCTCTGCTTTCCTTCTGCTTCTCCTGCTCTCTCCATGCAATTTGAGGCATGTAGATGGAGGTCCATCTCCAAGAACAGGAGCTTCCCTGAGTACCCATTCAGCTGGCGCCAAGCACCAAGCCTTGTCACTAGTTCTCTGATTGACCCAGACCACAGTCCATGGAAGAGATGTAGACCTGGGTCTCCCAAAATGGTCCATATGGACCTCCTGAGGTCAGTGGGACTGTGCAGGTGATTCATGAAGATCTAGAGGTGGAAACAGGGGCAACCACTTGATTTCAAAGGCATTCTCAAAGGACAACGGTATTACAAGATCATGCTGTGTTATTAAAGATGATTGAGGATTATGAAAGGTTGCTGATGCATTACTATCATTTGACATCATAGCATTTTCATTTCCTAAAAATTGGGAACATGGGGAGGACATGGGAGAATGTAGGAGATGTTGAAATAAGAGAAGGTGCTAATGGCAGGTGATGTGTCCTTTCCCCCCCTGTGTTCTCTTTCTTGAAACCCAAACAGGATTTCCTTTCTGCCCACTCTGAAAAAGGTGATGGAGAAGACAGAATTGCAGGAGACAGGGCACCTTTCGTTTCATTAGGAATAGCCATTAAAATGTGTGAAATGTGGAATATGCTTCACTGAATGAGCACACATAGTTCACATCAATGAACACAAAAAGGACAGAACCCATTTAAAGGTATGGAGTGCGGAAAGAGCTTCTCTTTCAATGCAAAACTTAGAACACACCAGCGGACTCACACAGAGAGAAAACGTTTTACGTGCAGGGAGTGTGGAAAGGTTTTCAGTCAGAATGTAAGCCTTAGATCACATCAACGGACTCATACAGGGGAGAAACCATTTAAATGCATGGAGTGTGGAAAAAGCTTTAGTGATAATGGAAACCTTAGAAATCATGAACGGATTCACACAGGGGAGAAACCATATAAATGTATCGATTGTGGAAAGAGATTTAGTGATGTCAGGGCTGCCTCAGGTCTCAGCTCACAAAAGACCAACGCCAGGCTCTTCTTATATACAAGGATGTTTATTGCAGTTCATTATCGGTTCCACAACCGGAGCGCGCAGCCCCGCGTCTCTTAGGCTAGACATTTGAAGTCCCCTCTGAATCGGTCCCGCCCCTACACCAGTTTAAGAGGCTTGTGCTAGACCACCTCTTCCTGTCCTTTCTTTTCCGCAGGGTCTTTCTGCCCCCCTGGGTTCCTTCCCTCCTGCTCTCTCCTGAAGCGGATCCCTCAGATGCCTGTTCCCCCCTCCTTCGCGCTTTGGGGCCAGGCTCCTCCTCCGGGCTCTCTCCATTTCCGCGCGCCTCCACATTTGAACTTGGCGCGCGTTCGCTACCCCTGACCTTCCTCTTGACACTTACACTACTCCCTGTACTACTCTCCTCCTCTTCCGGCAGGACGTCCTGCCCTGATCTCCTTCCCCCGTCTCCATCCTGCTCCGCTCCGTGTGTCACACTGGGAACTTCTCTCTCTTCACTTCGTTCCTGCTGGGAAGCCGGTCCCGATCTCCCACTCCTACTCGGGGTTTCCCTGCTGCTTCCCTGTTCCTGGCAGGTTCCCCCTGTGACCCCCCTTGGCCTGACTAGGGGCGCCCCCTTCTGGGAATCCTCTGATTCACTTGATAGACTCATGGAAGACCTCAAGTCATTGTCATCCTCTTCCTCACTGTCCTGGGATTCTTCCCCATCGCTCTCCGTCTCCCCCCTCACCTGTGCCTCTGTCTCTGAACCCCTGACATCCATCCCCCCCTCGAAGCCCCCCCTTCCCCCCTCCCGCTGCTCGGGCGCAGGTTCCGGTGGCTCCGTCATTGCGGAGGTCGCTGCTGGACACATGTCGTCGACGTCGATCTCCTCTGCTTCCAGTTCATTGTTTGTGTGCTCGAACCCATGGTCCTCTCCCAACATGTTCACGTCTTCCCCTCCCCCTGTTGCCTGGGTGGGGTCTGCTTGCCAAGGACCCATCCGCCACCTCGTGCGCCAGTCCTCTTCTGGCTGGTCGTCCCACCAGTAAGAAGGGTCGGTGTCCACCCCCGAACACGATCCCCTAGGAGGACTCGACTCTGGCATCGTCTCCTCTGTGGAGGAGAACCCTCGGAAGGTGCTGGCGGAAAGTGTGGGCGTAAAAAGCCAATCTTCGAAAAACTGTGCTGGCATGGGCCTGTGTGGGAAAAGGGCATGGAACTCGTCCTTGAGGAGGGGTTCGTCTAAAGCGTAGTCCGGCACCCAACTGTTGGCGCTGGCCGGGGCGCCCTCCCTGGCGAGAAAATATTCTACTCCCTCTTCCCCCCATCTCGAGTCCAGAATCTCTGTGACCTCGTTGATTGGTTCGTCCCTAGGTGACCTCCCCCTCTTGGGCGACTCTCTGCTCGGTTCTGGTGCCGTCCCTGACTCCTGAAATCTGTGTGGGGCCCTGTAAGGGGTGAGCACCGACCTATGAAAGACCGGGTGCATTCTGGAACCTTCGGGGAGGGCCAGTCGAAACGCTACGGGATTGATCCTGGCCTCAACTTGGTACGGCCCTAGTTGCCTGTGTCCTAGCTTCTTTTTAGCTAACGACTTGGCAGTCGGTAGCATTGTCCCTGGCACGAGGTCAATTGCGCAGTCGTAGGGCCGATGGGGTGGCAACTGGTCAGCCTCCTTCTCGCAGAAGACCTCCAAAAACCCCTTGTACTTGAGGGGTACAGCTTGCGCCATGCTGAGTCTCAGCTGCTGCCCTTCCTCTGGGCCCTCCTCCTCTTGGCCGGTCTGGATGCAATGCTGCGCGCAGTAGGACGAGCCGAAGGTGAGCTGCCGCTGGTACCACGCCATGGTAGGGCTGTGCCTTTCTAGCCAACTCATGCCTAACACTATAGGCGTGTCTGACAGGCGGGTGACGTTGAAACTGATGATTTCTCGGTGATTGCCAATCTGCATCACCATGGGTGGCGTCTGTTGCACCACCTGCCCACCCAGCAACTTCCTGCCATCCACCGTGACGACGTTCAAAGGCAGGGTGGCCGGTAGGAGCTCTATGCGATGCTGCTTGACGAAGTGCACCCCCACGAAGTCTGCGTTGCTCCCACTGTCAATTGTAATGGGGACTTCTAGGGCGCGTCCATTAGGTAGTTGGAGAGTTGCAGTGAGCTGCACCACTGGCTTAGGTGGCAGGGGGTCTGTAGGCTGCAAAAGCGCTGGGGACTGCTCTGTAGGCTGCAAAAGCGCTGGGGACTGCTCTCTGACTGTGCCCCAGCATTTCTGCTTCCAGCCAGGCAGTGTCGTTTCCCTGATATTGGGCATCATGTTGTGCTGCTGCAGTTACTGTTGCTAAGGCTGCAGTGTGCTGCCGGAGCCTCTGGGGACACTCTTTGGCCATGTGCGTCCCACTGTCACAGATGTGACACTTCCTGTTCCCTCTAGGAGGCTTTGTTTTGACTGCTCCGGACGCTGGGGCTCCAGCTGCTGACTGAGCCTTTGCACTCCCCAGTTCCATCGGTTCTTCCCCTGCCTGCAGCTGAGGTGAGGGACGCGTACGTCCTGGATCTCTGGGAAAGAAAGGAGGCACTCTAGACGGTGCGTGAAGCCGGCTACCCCCCTCATCGCGCCAAGGGCGTTCTTCATGGCGTACTCCAATGGCAAGCGCCCGCTGCACCACGTCTGCCAGGGTTTTAGGTCTGTCCCCCCGTGCCAGTTCGTCTTTCACAGGGCCAGATAGTCCCTCCCAAAACAAGTCTCTGACTGCCAGAGAATCTTTCTCCCATCGCAGCACATTCAGCAAGGCAAAAAAGCGAGCATGGTACTGACGTACTGAAGCCTTGCCTTGCCTCAAACCATGGATCTGCTGGCGTGCCACATCCACATCCACGCTAGACTGAAAGCAAGCGTCCATGCATTTGATAAATTCATCAGAGTTCCTTCGAGCAGGGCAATCCTCGCGCCACAGATTGCGCAGCCAAGCCCTCGCTTCCCCATGCAAGTGGGACACAATGAAACCCACCTTCTCCTCCTCATCTTTAAAGTCATCGCGAAGCAAATGCAACGCATATTCTACGTCTGCTTTAAAACTGGGGTACTGCTTCAGGTTCCCATCGAAGTGGGCTACCAAGGTGCCTCCTCTTCTGCCCAGTGTTACTCCAGCAGCTTTGGCCCCCGGGAACCCCACCTGGCATGCATGATCCCACCTGGCTTGCAGATCTTGGCACCGCTTCTCCGCCTCTTCCCCCCTCTTCTGGGAGACCACCACCTCAGTGGAAAGCTGGGAGACTGCGTTGCGTAGCTCAGCTATCTGCTGCTCCATACTCATGGCTGCCAAACTTCGTGAGCTTTGCAAAAAATTTTTTTGCGTATTTTGGTGAGGGGACTTACTGTCAGGGCTGCCTCAGGTCTCAGCTCACAAAAGACCAACGCCAGGCTCTTCTTATATACAAGGATGTTTATTGCAGTTCATTATCGGTTCCACAACCGAAGCGCGCAGCCCCGCGTCTCTTAGGCTAGACATTTGAAGTCCCCTCTGAATCGGTCCCGCCCCTACACCAGTTTAAGAGGCTTGTGCTAGACCACCTCTTCCTGTCCTTTCTTTTCCGCAGGGTCTTTCTGCCCCCCTGGGTTCCTTCCCTCCTGCTCTCTCCTGAAGCGGATCCCTCAGATGCCTGTTCCCCCCTCCTTCGCGCTTTGGGGCCAGGCTCCTCCTCCGGGCTCTCTCCATTTCCGCGCGCCTCCACATTTGAACTTGGCGCGCGTTCGCTACCCCTGACCTTCCTCTTGACACTTACACTACTCCCTGTACTACTCTCCTCCTCTTCCGGCAGGACGTCCTGCCCTGATCTCCTTCCCCCGTCTCCATCCTGCTCCGCTCCGTGTGTCACACTGGGAACTTCTCTCTCTTCACTTCGTTCCTGCTGGGAAGCCGGTCCCGATCTCCCACTCCTACTCGGGGTTTCCCTGCTGCTTCCCTGTTCCTGGCAGGTTCCCCCTGTGACCCCCCTTGGCCTGACTAGGGGCGCCCCCTTCTGGGAATCCTCTGATTCACTTGATAGACTCATGGAAGACCTCAAGTCATTGTCATCCTCTTCCTCACTGTCCTGGGATTCTTCCCCATCGCTCTCCGTCTCCCCCCTCACCTGTGCCTCTGTCTCTGAACCCCTGACAAGTGATAATGGAAAACTTAAAAAACATCAACGGTCTCACACAGCGATGAAACCATTTAAATGCATGGAGTGTGGAAAGAGCTTCAGTCAGAGTGGAGACCTTAGAAATCATCAACGGACTCACACAGGGGAGAAACCATATAAATGTATGGAGTGTGGAAAGAGCTTTAGGGTTAATGGACACCTTAGACAACATCAACAGACTCACACGGGATAAACCATTTAAAGGTATGGAGTGTAGAAGGAGCTTCAGTCAGAGTGGAACCCTTGATTTATGTCAACAAACTCACATAAAATATAAACCATATAAATATCAGGAAAGTAGACAGAGCTTCACTCTTAGTGGAAGTTCAAAATCAACAGACTCACAGACAGGAAGAACTTGTAAGAGTTGAAACCCTTCAAACCATCACAAACTCAAAGAGGAGAAGCAGTTTAATTAAAAAGATTGCAAAAAGTGCTTTATTTATAATGGAGTATTTAAGGAACATCTAGGGACTCTCACATGGGAGAACCCATTTAGATGTATGGAGTGTGGGACATCTTCCTCTCAGAGTCCACTCTGAGCAATGAACTCAGCAGGAAATCATTCCTACAAGCATGATGTAGATGTGAAGCTCTGGAAGGCAAAATCTCAGAATAGTGAGTATAATTTTAGATGAAAGTACCTTTGATTTTTGCACCAAACTCTGTCATCCCCCCACCACATGATCTCCCAGCACTGCTTCTTCACCAGAACTGCCTCCTGCCCTGCGTGTTCTGAAGAAAACTTGAAATACTGAAATTGAATGGGAGATCTCCCCCCCCCCAGCCTAATTTCAAGAGGGGGAAGGAGGGGCTGCAGGTACCAGGGAAATCTCCTGGGGGGCATCTTCACTCATGAACCCCATGGGGCAACCCCAGAGCTCCTGCTCATTCTGGGGTTTGAGGAAGATGGTCCCAGAGGTTTTGCTTCAGTCATGCTTCTCAGGAGTTTTCCTACCAGAGGACCACAGTGCTGTGGCGGCTGCTGTTGTCATGGACTTGCTGGTGGGGGAGGGGAGGCACCAGTCTGGGGGACCCACAAGGGAAGAAGGCTCAGATCCTGGGGACTGGTGGTGGGGTGAGCAGAAAGAGGGAGAAAGGGGAACAGAATGGGAGGGGAGATGTTGCAAGCTGAGGAGGAAACAGGGTTTGGTGAGCAGGAAGAGGCTGGGGCAGAGAGCAGTTCAGGCTCAGAGGGAGGAGAGGAGGGGGCCAGGAGACCCAGAGGAGGCCGGATGCTGAAGCATCCAGGGAGACTCCCCCTCCTGCTACGACCAGCCCATGGATTCATGTAATGAATCCTCCCCAGAATGATTTTCTTATTCCAAACAATGCCCATTTTAGGAGGAATGAATTGTTTTCAGGAGTGGAAAAGGGAAATATCTAGATTGATATGGAGTGGAAAGAAAGTGATAATTAAACACCCGTTATTAACAGATAAAAAGGAGAGAGGAGGTTTTGCATTGCCAGATTTGCAATTCTATCATGCGGAGGCAGGATTGGTTTGGATAAAAGACCTTAATTTTTTTATTACAACATTCATCCAGCCCAGCCTTTCGCATGATGAATTCTGCATTTATGTTAAATAAGCAGGGAGACAATACAGTGGCGGAATGAAAAGAATCCGTTCCGCGAGTCTCTTCGTCTTGCGGTTTTTTCATCTTGCGAAGCAAGCCCATTAGCGGCTTAGCGGATCAGCTGTTAAGCGGCTTAGTGGATCAGCTGATAAGTGGCTTAGCAATCAGCTGTTTAGCGGCTTAGCGGATCAGCTGATAAGCGGCTTAGAGGCTTGGGGAAAAGGGGGGGAAACCCTGCAGGAACTCGCAAGACATTTTCGTCTTGCGAAGCAAGCCCATAGGAAATTCATTTTGCGAAGCACCTCCAAAACGGAAAACCCTTTCGTCTAGTGGGTTTTCCGTCTTGCGAGGCATTCGTCTTGCGGGGCACCACTGTATACCGTCCTCCTTCTTGTTCCACATAGAGATTTCTCAGGAGACAGATGAGGTGATCAGGCACTCCCATTTCTTTAAGAACTCGCCATAGTTTGCTGTGGTCAACACAGTCAAAGGATGTTCTGTAATCTCCGTAATCCAGCGCATGTTTGCAATTTGGTCTCTGGTACCTCTGTCCCTTCGAAATCCAGCCTGCACTTCTGGGTGTTCTCGGTCCACATACTGCTTAAGCCTGCCTTGTAGCATCTTAAGCATAACCTTGCTAGCCTGTGAAATGAGCGCAATTGTGCGGTAATTGGCGCATTCTTTGGCACTGCCCTTCTTTGGGATTGGGATTCATGTGTGGCAGGAAACCCTCCCCTCAATCATTCAGTTTGTACAAACATGACACTCACACACGACATACGCAATGCTTCTGTTATAAATTCATACAAAATCAGCGGTACATCGGATCTGCACCGTTCAACTTTTATTTTACACCATGAGTGAAAGACTATCAAAGGGGGGGTAGACTTGACACAAGGCAGCCAACATATCCACAGCGAGCCCTACCCAGTTGGCATTCCAACTTTGATGGTCCTGGACAGAAGATCATTCCACTCACAAAGGACCTGCATATGGAAGTGGATTCAGTAGGGACTGAAACACAGGACAGTGACCAGCCCTTCCCTCTGGGAGAAGGAAACAGTGAACTCCCCTTTGTCCTCAGGAATGTAATCATGGGGAGGGGAAAGAAGGAACCGGACAGGTGACAAGACCCTCAGGTTATCACCACAACTCCTCCTCCTCCTTCAAAGAAGTCACACTTCTCTGAGGTCTCTCAGCCCCACTCACCTCACAGAGTGTTTGTTGTGGGGGAGGAAGGGAAAGGAGAATGTTAGCCGCTTTGAGACTCCTTCGGGTAGTGATAAAGTGGGATATCAAATCCAAACTCTTCTTCTTCTCCCCGAACCCCTCCTCTGTGTGATGTGTCAATGATGTAGTCATGATGTAGTCTTGGGGGTGTAGCATGGGGGATTCGGAGCTAATAAAAGTTGGGGTCTTCTTTTGTTGGGGGCTTCCATCTTCTTCCACCTGGGGGCAGGGGGGAGTCCTGTGGCGACAGTCTTCAATCAAGACCAAGCCGACTGGCTGCTCTTTTGCTCTGCTCTTCCTGGCTGGTCTCCTTGTTTCTGGTCCAAGGGATCCCTCAGATTTTGGAATCCGCTTGGCTGTTGTGCATGGACGGTGCCTGTGTCCACGGTCCTTGTCCTGGCCTAAGTCAGAGCTGGGATTTGGGGGAGTCGTTTAGCTGCCCCCCTCCATTCCTGGTTTGAGCAGCACCAATACCTAAAACACGGAGGGATCTAAGCTCGTGGAGTGGGGGAGGGGAGGATCTTGTACTTGTGGGGGGGGACCCCTCTTTGCAGCTGGATCTCCGGGATCAGCCCCTCCCCCGCTCTCCTGATCCAGAAGGAAGAGGGGAGGGGGAAAACCTTCTCCCCCCCCCTCAATCCTTTCCCTCCCCTCCCGGCACATCCTTCTCTCACCCCGCCCCCACCATCCCAAATCCCTCCCCCAATACATTGCTCCTCCTCCTCCTCCTCCTCCTCCAATCCTGCTTCTGTTCCAGGAATGGGGAGTGTGAGGGCCCCCCCCAAACTGCCTGCTTCTCTCGGAAGTGGAGCTTCCACTCCGGATTCCTGCTCTACCCCGTAGCTCTAGGGCCGCGCGATTTCGGAAAGGGATGAGGGGCGGCAGGTAAATCGGGAGCGAGGACAAAGAGGTAAAGGGGTCACGGGGGGGGGAGGCTGGAGAAAAGGACTCCGCCAGCTCCCCCAAGCGCCTTCCGTGGGGCCTGGATCCCGTGCTGCGAGGGGGCGGAGATGGGGCGCCCACCCACGAGGACTCCCTGGCCCCGTTTCCCCCGCGCAGGCATCCCTGGGTGGCGGAGAGAAGCGGGTCAGGAAAGGGTTAAGGGGTGCGGGAGGCGCCTGGATAGAGACCCCCTGTCCCTCCCCGACTCGTCTTGGGGACCCCTCCGGATGGAGAGATGGGTCGCGCATGCCGAAGGGTGAGCCAAGGGGGCGTCTGGATGCAGGGGAGACTCCGGGAGAAAGCGGGGGGGTCATGGAAGTGGGGGGAGAAGGGAGGGGGCATCCCCGGGTCAGGGAAGCGCAGCAATGGGGGGGGAGGAAGACCTGTCTTTGGGGAGACATCGCCATCCTGACGCCCACGATGAATCTCCGGAGGGGCCGCATTGGCTTCTCTCTCCCGCCCAGGAATCCACTCTTTTTCAAGGCGAGCAGAGAGGGATCCCTGGAAAGTGGGGTCTAGTCCTCCCACACTTCTTTCCTGCAATCTCCATCCTCCTTCCACCCCATAATCCTCTGCCCTGTCCAGACGCAGCGCTTCTGCCCAGTCCAACCACTGGTCCCCTGGAGAGGAGAGGAAATCCCGAGAGGAAGAGGGGAGGGGGGAGGCCTTCCCAGAATCGGCTCTTGGTTTTTGCAATCCCACCCAGGAAGCAGCCAGAAACCTTTTCCTCTCTCTCAGGCTTCCATCTTTAAGCGTCTTTTCCACTGAGGATGAGGATAATGTACACCTGTCATCAGAAACAGGGGTGCAGAGTCCATGGAATGGCTCTCAGGATTGATACAGAAGTTGCACCTCAAAAGCATTTCTGTTCCTCTTATTCTTCATAGGCAATGTCAGAGTGACTGACAAGCTGAGATACAACCCATCATCATCTGATGACAATAACTGCATGAATCTTCCTAGTCAAAGGACCCATTTTCATGATAGACAGTGCCTGTGGCTGGAGGCTCTACACACCGGGTGTGCCTGTGGAGGCCAAAGACTGCCAGTATTAGCACAGGTGAGGTGTGTGTCATTCCCAAATTTACAGACTGTATGTGAATGAGAAGTCGTGGGTGGGATTATATTTTACACAGCAACCCTGTGATTTTCTCCACCCATAACATTTCATGAGCTGATATTGCAGTACAAATTCCAAAATAACTACAAAAAACCCCACAAGATAATAATAATAATTTTACTATTTATACCCCGCCCATCTAGTTGGGTTTCCGCAGCCACTCTGGGCAGCTTCCAGTACACATAAAAGACAGGAAAACATTAAACATTAAAAATCTCCTGACACAAGGCTGCCTTCAGCTGTCTTCTAAATGTCAGATAGTTGTTCATTTCCTTGACCTCTGAAGGGAGGGCGTTCCACAGGGCGGGCACCACCACCGAGAAGGCCCTCTGCCTGGTTCCCTGTAACCTCACTTATCACAGAGAGGGGCCAGCAGAAGACCCTCAGAGGAGGACCTCAGGGATCAGAGTGAAGGATGGGGGGGGGAATGATCCTTCAGGTCTACAGGGCCAAGGCGGTTGAAGGCTTTAGGTTGCAGATCTTGTTCTTCCATAATGATCTCCAAGTCCGACATATAGTTAGCAGAGTAGAAAAAAACACTCAGAGGCAGCAAAAAAATCCATTCAGCAGATAAATTTAGTATTGAAGGCAAAGAATCATAACAACCCAATAACTGAATTTACAGTAAAACCCTAACACAGCATATCAAAACAGCACTCAAGTAAGAAAGACACAAGAAGAGTAGAGAATAGCAGAATAGGAAGTGGGACCAGGCGCCTTTCAATACTGCGATTTATAGACAATTCCATGTCAGAGTAACCTTGGGACCGGATAACAAGCCTGGCTCACTCCAGTTTAAACCAGTTTCTTCTGGTTCCCAAAGACAAGAAGGTTCAGCATAACCTCATAACAACTTATTCCACCACCTGCTCTCAGCAGAAAGGAAACTCCCTTAGCTGCTAAAATGCTCCAGCTAGAGAAAACACCAGCTTTGAATTACACAGAGCAAAACTACTACGACCTCCTTGAACCAATAGACTAGGAATGATCTCTAAATGTCAGATCAATACTTTTCTTGCCTGAAAGATGCAACCATGACACTTTAAAGATCAGCACAAGCAGTTTGAATTGTGCTCGGAAATGCACTGAGAGCGAGTGAAGATCCTTTAGGACAGTGTTACAAGGTTGAACTTTTCATTAAGTACAGTTATCCCTTTGCCTTGAATATCCAGCTTTGTCAGTGCCAAATTAGGGTAGTCCTGTGTCAGAAGACAGGCACGAGATCAGGCAGCACATCATTATTATAAGGAACCATTGGGGTGGGGTGTTTCCCATTTGCCAGCTGCTTTCCTTCTGCTTCTCCTGCTCTCGCCATGCAATGTGAGGCATGTAGATGGAGGTCCATCTCCAAGAACAGGAGCTTCCCTGAGCACCCATTCAGCTGGCGCCAAGCACCAAGCCTTGTCACTAGTTCTCTGACTGACCCAGACCACAGTCCCCAGAAAAGACATAGACCTGGGTCTCCCAAAATGGTCCACTTGGACCTCTTGAGGCCATTGGGACTGTGAAGGTGACTCATGAAGATCTAGAGGTGGAAACAGGGCTGGGTGGAGGATTATAATAATATAATCATAATAATTTATTATTTATACCCCGCCCATCTGGCTGAGTTTCCCCAGCCACTCTGGGCAGCTCCCAATCAAATGTTTAAAACAGTACAGCGTTAAATATTAAAAACCTCCCTGAACAGGGCTGCCTTCAGATGTCTTTTAAAGATAAGATAGCTGCTTATTTCCTTCACATCTGAAGGGAGGGTGTTCCACAGGGTGGGCGCCACTACCGAGAAGGCCCTCTGTCTGGTTCCCTGTAATCTCATTTCTCACAATGAGGGAACCGCCAGAAGGCCCTCGGTGCTGGACGTCAGTGTCTTTATGATGCAGAGGATGGGGAATGTCCAAAGGAACGATGGACCAGAGAAAGAGAGGGCCTGTTCATGGACAAAGAGCAGCTGCCTTTCCTGTGAGGAAACAATTGATTTGAAAAGGCTGTATTCCAAGATCATGCTGCTTTATTGACGATGATTGAGGATTATGAAAGGTTGCTGCTGCATTACTATCATTTGATGACATTGCTTTTTCATTTGCTGTGCGTAAGAGGGGTGGGGTGGGTGTTTAGTTGGGTGCGGGAATTTGTTTAATTTAATTTAATTATGGCGTGTTTGTAACATTCTCTTTTTTTGGTTTGTTTTATTGTTTTGTTAGTTTGTTTGTTGTATAGGTTTTAATTTGATTTTGAGGGGAGGGGTCAGGGCTGCCTGGGAGTGGATCCCAACAAACAAAATGGCTGGGGCAGGTTCCACAGGGGGGGGGGATGTACTGGGACAACCAACCTCAGTGATCACGGGTAGGAGGAGGAGCTACGCTAAGACCAGACCACGTCATTACCGAGGAAGCGGGCTTAGTCATTGTTTGAGGACTATCCCTGCCTCCAGGTCTGGTCTTGACCAGACGGGATACTGGAATCAGCAAAGGGATACCCACACAACCTGAAGGTGCTGCTGTGCAATGCCAGGTCAATGATCCATAAAACCATTGTGATCCATGACTTGATCGTGGTTGGAGGACTTGACCTGGCATGTGTAACAGAGGCTTGGTTGGATGAAGCAGATGGGCCTGTCCTTGCCGCTGCTTGCCCACCAGGTTTCTCTTACACACAGCAACCCAGGTCATGTGGGCGGGGAGGGGGGGTTGCAGTGATTTTTAGGAAGTCATTAGTTTGCACCAGGCGTCCTATTGAAAAGACCCAGTTTTCTGAGTGCATGTTCTGGAAGTTGGGCAATAGGGGCAGTACAGGATTCCTTTTGGTGTACTGACCCCCCCCCCACTTTACCAAGGATTCCCTGCCCGAGCTGCTTCAGGTCATGGTGGATGTTCTCCTGGAGACACCTAGTTTGGTTGTCCTAGGGGATTTTAACATCCATGCTGACACGACCTTACAAGGGGCCGCTCGGGACTTCGTGGAAAGCATGGCCTCCATGGGGCTGTCCCTGAATAAGTCTGGCCCAACCCATAGCCGCGGACATGCCTTGGACCTGGTGTTTACCTCTATGGATGTTCATGATCTGACACTAAGTAAAAGCAAAACAAAAGAAGTGCCATGGTCAGATCACTTCCTGGTGCAACTGGACTTCTCCGCGACCCTTCCCCTCTGCAGGGAGGTAGGACCGATTTGGATGGTCTGCTCCCACCATATAATGGATCCAAATGGTTTCCAGAGAGTGGTAGGGGATGCTTTATCCCATGTTGATGGCCTTTCAGCTGATTCCCTGGTGGCCCGCTGGAATGTGGAGTTAACCAGGGCTATTGACTGGCTCCGAAGCACCCTCTCTGATTGCATGGAGCCCGGACAGCCCCGTGGTTTTCCACGGATCTGAGGGCAATGGAACAATCGTTGAGACGGCTAGAGCACCGGTGGTGGATGACCCATTCTGAAGCTGACCAGACACGGGTTAGAGCTGAATGTTGAGCCTACCAAGTGGCGCTAGTGACGGCGAAAACTACTTTCTTCACCGCCTCTATTGCATCTGCAGAAAACAGCAGCAGGAGACTTTTTTAGGTGGTTCGCAATTTAGCAGAACCACCTGCTCCATCAGGGCTCAGTGCGGCCAACATGATCTCCTGCAATGATTTTGCAAAGTTTTTTACAGATAAAGTCGCTCAGATTCACAAAGGTCACTCAAGTCGCTCAGGTAGACTCCACCATGGCATCAGGGCCGGGGCGGGAGAGTGCTAGAGTCTGTCTAGTCAAGTTGTGTGGGATCAATTCCAACCTGTTACCCTCGAGGATGTGGACAGACCGCTTGGACGAGTGAAACCAACCACTTGTCTCCTTGATCCTTGCCCATCCTGACTGATAAAAGCTAGCCAGGAAGGGCTGGGCGATGGGCTTCGTGGCGTGGTGAATGCTTCCCTCCATGAGGGAGCCTTTCCAGACCCACTGAAAGAGGCAGTTATTAAACCGCTTCTTAAAAAACCATTTTTAGATGCGGCCACGATGCCCAACTATCGCTGAGTCTCAAATCTTCCATTCTTGGGCAAGGTGATTGAGCGAGTAGTTGCTGAACAACCATTTGGATCCCTTCCAGTTGGGATTCAGGCCTCATCATGGGACTGAAACTGCCTTGGACTCACTGGTTGATGATCTCTGGTGGGCTAGGGACAAAGGTTTCCTAGTTCTGCTGGATCTCTCAGCGGCGTTTGATACCATTGAGCATAACATCCTTCTGGACCGTCTTGAGGGGCTGGGAGCTGGGGGCACTGTCATACAGTGGTTCCGCTCCTTTCTCCTGGGCCTTGTCCAGAAAATGGTGTTGGGGGATGAGTGTTCAGACCACTGGGCTCTCACTTGTGGGGTGCCTCAGGGTTCTGTACTCTCCCCCATGCTTTTCAACATCTACATGAAGTTGCTGGGAGAGCAGGGGGTTTGGGCTGGGTGTTCATCCATATGCGGATGATACCCAGCTCTACCTCTCTTTCAAATCAGAACCAGTGAAGGCAGTGAAGGTCCTATGTGAGTGTCTGGAGGCAGTTGGAGGATGGATGGTGGCTAACAGATTGAGGTTGAATCCTGACAAGATAGAAGTACTGCTTTTGGGGGACAGGAGGCGGGCAGATGTGGAGGATTTCCTGGTCCTGAATGGGGTAACTGTGCCCCTGAAGGACCAGGTGCGCAGCCTGGGAGTCATTTTGGACTCACAGCTGTCCATGGAGGCACAGGTCAATTCTGTGTCCAGGACAGCTGTCTACCAGCTCTATCTGGTACGCAGGCTGAGACACTATCTGCCTTGCCAGAGTGGTGCATGCTCTGGTTATTTCCCACTTGGACTTCAATGCGCTATACGTGGGGCTACCTTTGAAGGTGACCCAGAAACTAAAACTAATCCACAATGCAGAAGCTAGACTGGGGACTGGGAGCGGCCACCGAGACCACATAACACCGGTCTTGAAAGACCTACATTAGCTCCCAGTACGTTTCTGAGCACAATTCAAAGTGTTGGTGCTGACCTTTAATGCCCTAAACAGCCTCTGTCCAGTATATCTGAAAGAGCATTTCCACCCCCATCGTTCTACCTAGACACTGAGGTCCAGCACCGAGGGCCTTCTGGCGGTTCCGTCACTGCGAGAAGCAAAGTTACAGGGAACCAGGCAGAGGGCCTTCTCGGTAGTGGCACCCTCCCTGTGGAACACCCTCCCACCAGATGTCAAAGTGATAAACAACTACCAGACATTTAGAAGACATCTGAAGGCAGCCCTTTTTAGGGAAGCTTTTAATGTTTGTTGTATTACAGTATTTTAATGTTTTTCTGGAAGCTGCCCAGAGTGGCTGGGGAAGCCCAGCCAGATGGGCAGGGTATACATTAAAAATTATTATTATTATTATTATTATTATTATTATATCATAAAAATTGAGAACATGGGTAGGAAGAGGGGGAATGTAGGAGATGTTGAAATAATAGAAGGGGCTAATGGTGATTGATTTGTTCTTTTCCCTTTGTTCTCTTCCTTGGAATCCAAAAAGGACTTCCTCTCTGCCCACTCTGAAGAAGGTGATACAGAAGAACGTCAGAATTCCGGGGGATGGAGAACCTTTCATTTCATTAGGAATAGACATTGAAATGTGTGAAATGTGGAATATGCTTCACTGAATGAGCACACATAGCTCACATCAACTAACTCACAGGAGAGAAACCTTTTAAAGATTTGAAGTGTGGAAAGAGTTCCACTGATAGTGAAAAACCTAGAATACATCAGCGGACTCCCATGGGTAAGAAAGGATTCAAATGCAGGGAGTGTGGGAAGAGCTTCAGTCAGAAAGGAAACCTTAAATTGCACCAAAAGACTCACACAGGGGAGAAACCATATGAATGTATGGACTGTGGGAAGAACTTCAGTCAGAGGGCACACCTTAAGTTACATGCACAGACACACAAAGAGGAGAAACCTTTTAAATGTATGGAGTGTGGAAAGAGTTTCCGTCGAAGAGATACACTTAGAATACATCAACAAACTCACACAGGGGAGAAACCATTTAAATGTGTGGAGTGTGGAAAGAGCTTCAGTTCCAATACAACCCTTAGATCACATCAACGGACTCACACAGGGGAGAAACCATATGAATGTATGGAGTGTGGGAAGAGCTTCAGTTACGATGCAGGCCTTAGATCACATCAACGGACTCACACAGGGGAGAAACCATATGAATGTATGGAGTGTGGGAAGAGCTTCAGTTACGATGCAGGCCTTAGATCACATCAACGGACTCACACAGGGGAGAAACCATTTGAATGTATGGAGTGTGGGAAGAGCTTCAGTTACGATGCAGGCCTTAGATCACATCAACGGACTCACACAGGGGAGAAACCATATGAATGTATGGAGTGTGGGAAGAGCTTCAGTTACGATGCAGGCCTTAGATCACATCAACGGACTCACACAGGGGAGAAACCATATGAATGTATGGAGTGTGGAAAGACCTTCAGTCGGATTGGAAACCTTAGAATACATCAACGTACACATACAGGGGAAAAACCATATACATGTATGGAGTGTGGAAAGAGCTTTAGTGATAGTGGAACCCTTAGAATACATCAACGGACGCATACAGGGGAGAAACCATTTAAATGCATGCCTTGTGGAAAGAGCTTTAGTGATAGTGGAAGCCTTAGAAAACATCAACATATTCACACAGGAGAGAAACCATTTAAATGTATGGAGTGTGGAAAGAGCTTCAGTTTCAGTTCAAACCTTAGACAACATCAACTGACTCACACAGGTGAGAAACCATTTAAATGCATGGAGTGTGGAAAGAGCTTTAGTCAAAATGCGCACCTAACTTTACACAATCAAACTCACACAGGTGAGAAACCATTTAGATGTTTGGAGTGTGGAAAGAGCTTCATTCAGATTGGAAACCTTAGAATACATCAACGGACTCATACAGGGGAAAAACCATATACATGTATGGAGTGTGGAAAGAGCTTCAGTCATGATGCAGGCCTTAAATCACATCAACGGACTCACACAGGGGAGAAACCATTTAAATGCATAGTGTGTGGAACAAGCTTTAGTTATGGTGGAAGCCTTAGATCACATCAACGGACTCACACAGGAGAGAAACCATTTAAATGTATGGAGTGTGGAAAGAGCTTTAGTTACGATGCAGGCCTTAGACAACATCAACGGACTCACACAGGAGAGAAACCATTTAAATGTATGGAGTGTGGAAAGAGCTTCAGTTTCAATTCAAACCTTAGACAACATCAACTTACTCACACAGGGGAGAAACCATTTAAATGCATGGAGTGTGGAAAGAGTTTTAGTGATAGTGGAAGCCTTAGAACACATCAACGAACTCACACAGGGGAGAAACCATTTAAATGTATGGAGTGTGGAAAGAGCTTCATTCAGATTGGAAACCTTAGAATACATCAACGGACTCATACAGGGGAGAAACCATTTAAATGTATGGAGTGCGGAAAGAGCTTCATTCGGATTGGACACCTTAGAATACATCAACGGACTCATACAGGGCAGAAACCATATAAATG
Source organism: Podarcis vaucheri (assembly GCF_965113315.1). Classification (NCBI taxonomy): domain Eukaryota; kingdom Metazoa; phylum Chordata; class Lepidosauria; order Squamata; family Lacertidae; genus Podarcis; species Podarcis vaucheri. The sequence continues at coordinate 74,119,019 of NC_138748.1, read as the reverse complement.
TATTGAGTGTGGAAAGAAATTCAGTCAGAGTGCACACCTTAGACAACATCAACGGACTCACACAGGAGAGAAACCTTTTAAATGTATGGAGTGTGGAAAGAGCTTCAGTTATAGTGGAAACCTGAGAGTACATCAACAGACTCATATCGGTAAGAAACGATTTAAATGTATGGAGTGTGGAAAGAACTTCAGTCAAAATGGAAATCTTAGAACTCATCAGCAGACACACAGGGCAGAAACTGTTTAAATGTATGGACTGTGGAAGGAGCTTCAGTCAGAGTGGAAGCCTTGATTTATGTCAACAAACTCACACAAAAGACAAACCATATAAATATCAGGAAAGTAGGTAGAGGTTCAGTCCTAGTGGAATCCTACATCTACAGACTCATGGACAGGAAGAACTTTAACAGTTGACACCCTACAACCCATCAACTCTCAAAGAGGAGAAGCTGTTTAAAGGGAAAGATTGCAGAAAGTGCTTTAGTTATAATGGAGTGTTTAAGGAACATCTAAGAGCCAGTGTGGTGTAGTGTATTAAGAGTGGTTCATAATCTGGGGAACCGTGTTTGCGTCTCCGTTCCTCCACATGCAGCTGCTGGGTGACCTTGGGCCAGTCACACTTCTTTGAATTGTCTCAGCACCACTCACCTCACAGAGGAAGGGAAAGGAGAATGTTAGCCACTTTGAGGCTCCTTTGGGTAGTGATAAAGCGGGATATCAAATCCAAACTCTTCTTTTTCTCAGAGTGGAGAACCCATTTAAATGTATGGAGTGAGGAACGTGTTCCTTTCAGAGTTTACTCTTCTTCACACCAATGAACTCAGCAGAAAATCCATCTTCAAAGCGTGTCATGTATTTGTTCTGGTGTTTATATGTAAAACTGTATAGTAATGAAATAATGAAGGTAATGTCCCACAATAATGAGTATAATTTTAGATGTAAGGTACCTTTTGATAGTGAGGGGGAGAGGGTGAATCTGTATTTCTGGTGGTGAGTGAGGATTAGGGCTGGGTATATATTGATCTCATCCTATACCAGTTTCTAGACTACATTGTGATAACCTTTGGAAAACAATGGATATGGCAATACTAATAATAGTAATAATAATATCTTTATTGTCATTATTATTATTATTATTATTAGTGTGTGTTTCTGGGATGCACATTTGCCTCAAAGCAGCCGGCAGAAAGCTTTGCTTCATGAAGGGCTTCTGGTTGATCGCTCGCCATCACAGTTGGAGATCTCTTTATTGGAGGAGACCTCGGTATATCAAAGGCAGGGGAAACTGCTCCAGCGCAGCAGACCCCCGGGAAAACCTCAAATCGAGCATTTTGAGGACATGGAATCTGGCAGGTGTCAAAAGTGGGCTCCCCCCTCCCTGGAAAGTTCTGCTTTTGAGTTCCGAGAACGAGGGGGTTGGAGCTGCGACACATCGGAGAAAAAGCTTCCTGTGATTATACGAAGCTGCGAGACTGTGAGGCATTAGCGGTCAATTCTTCCAACATCAAAAGGACTGTATTGTGTGTACCTTTTACGTTTGGATTATATATGGCTAATGTAGGGGTTGTGCTGACAAGCTAGCTGAGATAATGCTCCGGGCACACAGCCATCTCTGTACAAGAGATTTATTGCTAAGCTTCAAAGCAGTTACAAGAGTTCAAAGACACACTTCATCTCTCAGAGTCAGATGAATCGTCTGACTTTTTTTACGCCTCCCCCAGCAAGCCCATTTCCTGAGCCCACGCCTCTTCCTTCCTCTGCTCTGTGAGTGGCTGGTTCCCAGCACTGGCTCCCCCCTCCCAGCTTCCTCCTCTGACGTGGAAGAAAAACTGCTAATTACCGGCTTGGGCTCTCTGTACTTGCCTCTCTGCTTCCCCCTCAGCTCTTTTGCAGCCTCCAATTCCCTGACATCCACCCCCTCCTCAAAGGCCCCCTCCCCCTCGGGAGAATCGACCATCCCCAATTTACCCTTCTCCGGAGTGGCGGGGGTGAAGCCTGGAAAACTACCCTCCTCCTCATCCGTATCTTCAAAAACCGTCCTCCAGTCCTCCCTCAAACCCACAGTTCCTCGTGTTCCCCAATAGACACTTTCCTCTTCTTCTTCCTCTTCGTCAGATGGTGGGAATCCCTCGAAATCCTCTTCATCGTCCGTTGGCCCGAACACCTGTTGGAAAAATCTACCCCAGGGTTTGGGTTTGTCGGGGAAGAAATTGTGGAACTCCTCCACTAGACCCTCGTCAGTGATACAACTCTCCGGGACCCAGGTATTTTCTGAACTAGGGGCCCCTTCCCACGCCACCAGATACTCTTGCCTCTCTGCTTCCCCCTCAGCTCTTTCGCAGCCTCCAATTCCCTGACAGCTAACTAAAGACCTGACCTCAAGAGTCACTAAATCAGAGATTTGCCCAAGGACTTGTTCTGATCGTAATGCTGTGCTGACAGAGTTAAAATTGTCTCTACAGGGTACTTTTAGATGGCAGATGAATGATGTTTTACTGAGAAATGAATTGATCGTAAATAAAGCTCAAAAGACCCTAAAGGACTATTTTGAATTGAACCTGAATCCTGGAATTGAAGCAAGGGGTGCAAGTAAAGTGGTAATGCCAGGTATTTTGATTCAACAGAATTCTATCAGAATGAGCAAAAGGAAAAAGTTCTGTCTCAAAGGAGAAAGAGAAAAAGCTAAGATGTAACTCAAAAAATCAACAAATTCAAAAGGAAATTAAAGCATTACAATCTTAGTCTTCACAAATAGTAAACCAATAAATTGAATGGAAAATTATATTGATGAAACAAAAGAGTTTTGCATCGGCAAATAAATGCAGAAAATTATTGGCTTGGGGACAGGAGAGTACAATAATTAATATTATGGAGGATGGTAAGAATATTGAGAACCCAACAGAGATTAGAAAATGTTTTCAAAAGTACTATAAGCAGCTTTACATAAAGGAAAAATGGATAAAATGGAACAGTTTTTGGACAAAAATGGATTGCAGAAAATTCCAGCGGACAAAACAAGCCTACTAAATGAACTGGTTACAAGACAAGAAGTTGAAGGGGCAATTAGAATCATAGAATCATAGAGTTGGAAGAGACCACAAGGGCCATCGAGTCCAACCCCCTGCCAAGCAGGAAACACCATCAGAGCACTCCTGACATATGGTTGTCAAGCCTCTGCTTAAAGACCTCCAAAGTAGGAGACTCCACCACACTCCTTGGCAGCAAATTCCACTGTCAAACAGCTCTTACTGTCAGGAAGTTCTTCCTAATGTTTAGGTGGAATCTTCTTTCTTGTAGTTTGGATCCATTGCTCCGTGTCCGCTTCTCTGGAGCAGCAGAAAACAACCTTTCTCCCTCCTCTATGTGACATCCTTTTATATATTTGAACATGGCTATCATATCACCCCTTAACCTCCTCTTCTCCAGGCTAAACATGCCCAGCTCCCTTAGCCGTTCCTCATAAGGCATCGTTTCCAGGCCTTTGACCATTTTGGTTGCCCTCCTCTGGACACGTTCCAGTTTGTCAGTGTCCTTCTTGAACTGTGGTGCCCAGAACTGGACACAGCACTCCAGGTGAGGTCTGACCAGAGCAGAATACAGTGGCACTATTACTTCCCTTGATCTAGATGCTATACTCCTATTGCCCAAATGAAAATAGGCAAAGCACTGGGACCTGATGCTTTAACTTCCAAGTATTATAAAATATTTAAGGATTGGCTGATACAACCATTGATGGATGTTATAACAAAATATTAAAGGGGGACAAAGCACCCGAGTCCTGGAAAGAGGCCTTCATCACTCTGATACCCAAACCAGATACAGATAGAGCTCAAGTAAGGAATCAGCGACCAATTTCCTTGTTGAATGTGGATTATAAAATATTTGCAAATATTTTGGCTACAAGATTGAAGAAGATTTTGAATAAGCACATACATAAAGATCAGTCAGGTTTTTTATCTGAGAGGCATATGAAAGATAATATTAGGAATGTGCTGGAAAGATTAGAGGCAAAAAAGAATCCTAAAGCAATGTTTATGTTTATTGATGCAGAGAAAGCCTTTGATAATGTTTCTTGGAGTTTTATGAAACAGAACTTGTGTAATATGGGGATCAGTCAATTTTTTTTCAATGGTATTAATGCAATTTACTTGGAGCAGAAAGCAAAAATTATAATTAACAATGTGGTCTCAGAAGAAATTAGGATTGAGAAGGGAACCAGGCAAGGGTGCCCACTTCCTCCCCCCCCCTGCTTTCTATTTCTGTCCTAGAGGTGCTGCTGAATAGGATAAGGAATGATGGGGAAGTTAAAGGCATAGTAGTGGGAACTAAACAATATAAGTTAAAAGTCTCTGCTGATGATTTGGTATTGACTTTACAGGACCCTGAGATCAGTGAAATCAAAGCACTGAAGATAATTCAACAGTTCAGACAAGTTGCAGGTTTCATATTGAATAAGAATAAAACCAAAGTTTTAGGGGGGGAAATAACGATACATGAAAAACTTAACTTAGAGGAACCCATAGGGCTGAAGTTTGTGAAAAAGGTGAAATATCTGGGTGTAAATATGACTGCAAAAATGCATTTGTACAAAGACAACTATGAAAAGTTATGGAAAGATATCAAAAGAGATTTGGATATTTGTACAAGGTTGAAACTATCTTTGCTGGGCTGAATTTCTGCGATAAAGATGAATGTATTGCCTAAGGTGTTATTTTTGTTCCAAGTACTCCCTATCATTGATAAGTTGAATTGTTTTAAGGAATGGCAAAAGATATTATCTAAATTTATCTGGCAGGGGAAAAACCCCAGAATTAAGTTTAAATTATTAACAGATGTAAAAGAGAGAGGGGGTTTCTCCCTGCCAGATTTAAGGATTTACTTTGAAGCTGCAGCCTTTTGCTAGCTGAAACAATGGTTTTTATTGGAAGATACAGATGTTTTGGATTTGGAAGGTTTTGATAATGTATTTGGTTGGCATGCATATTTATGGTATGACAAGCTAAAAGCTCACAAAGGATTTAAAAATCATATAATTAGAAAATCTTTGGATGATGTTTGGATAAGATACAGGGATTTGTTAGAAAGGAAAACACCCAGATGGATATCACCATTGGAAGCTAAGACCCATAAAAGGTTGAATATGAAAGATACATGGTTGAAGTATAATGATAGTTTGATGGAAGTAGGGGACCAATTTAGATTAAAATCTTATGGTCCGTTGAAAGATAAATTAGATGATTGGTTCCAGTACATCCAGATAAATGAAATGTTTAAAATGGATAAGAAAATTGGTTTTCAAACAGAGAAATCCAAACTAGAAATGGAATTATTAGATACAAAAACACCCGCTCTGCAGAGCCAGCTCAGTGAGCCCCTGCACGCCTCATTTGACCTCTTGACAAGCTGCTGACGGCTCCCTGCTGGGAGAACAATGGAACCGAAACTCGTGGACTCCTAAAAGTGTCAAAACCCGCTACAATGTAACCATTTCATTTCGTACTTCAATTATCGTTATACGAATGGACTGAAATAGGGAAAAACCCCTAAAATTTATATAAAATCAACCGCAACTCCGATCTCTTTGGTTTTGGTGTCAATCGACTCAGTTCTCTCTGGACTCCATGATGCTACCCCTACTTCCATAATCTCCGAAACGGCAGGTCACGTACGCAGGAAGACCTTAATCCTGTCGGATCGTTCTGCCAAGCCCTTCCTCCGGGCAATGCCAGGTGACAGACCATGCATACCTGGACTATTGTTCTGTCACCACCGGTACTCAGGAGTGCTTATCTTTGCATATCCCTCACTCTGCATATTTCCCCCTCCCTTCCCTGAAATGCTAATCTGTGTAAACCCACCCTCTTGTAATATATTCATGATGTAATCCGTGAAACCCAACCTTCCCATAATGTATTCATGACGTTTCTTGCACTGTATTCTGGGTCTTGGAGGGAACTTTTAAAAGTCTATGTCGCCCCATTCTCGGGGTTCAATCTCGTCTTGAACCTGTTGCGCAATAAACTCGGATCTTCATAGTTTGCTCCTGCGTCCGGCTGAACTCCTTTCTTCTCCGCTAGGATCCGCGGACCCTGTCCGACGAGCTGGGTGGCTGTGCAACCACGCACCCAGATTTTTCCGTTTCACCTCACAGTCTCGGCCCCTCCTGGCCGTGCCAAGGGGGGAGAGAGCCTGATCTCTGCAGCCCCAGCCCCCAGCCGGACAGGAGCCTTCAAGAAAAACACAGTGTGAGAAACCCCCCCCCCCAACCCTCTTGGCCGACCTTGAGACAATACATAGACATTCACAGAGCTGGGAGCCTCTTGTTGGGGGGGGGTCCCCCTCACACACACACACAGCTGGCCCTCCAGCCCCAGCTCCCCTGGCTGAGCTGGAAACACAAGTCTCAATGCAAAGCACACAAAAAGAAAGCTCTTTCCCCAAAATGTACAATTTAACTGTTACCAAAACACACAGAGCAGCCCCCCCTTTTGCCTGAGACACACACACACAGCCACAGCCCACGGCTCCCTCCATTTCAAGGAATGGGGGTCCCGCACAGCCCTCAGGGCACCTCAGCATCCCGGGGATTGCTTTGCTCCGGTGGGGGGGTAGTATTTTGCTTGCTGAGGGCAGGAGTCACAATCCTGTCACATTGCGGGGTGTCAGGCTTTAGGCAAGGGGGTGAGGCTTGGGTGGGCCAGTCCTGTTCACAGTAAATTCTCAGTCCTTTGGGGTTCATCGCTCCACCACAACCCCACTTTCCCACACCTTTTAACTACCCTCTTCCCCAAAGCACCACAACAGTATTCACACATCCCCCAGCTGCAATGCTTTCCTGCGCTTCGCCTTGGAAAGTATCAGGATTCAATCCCCCATCCCGATGGATTTCTGTCTTGACTGCGCCTCCCCCCCTTCCTGGATTTAACAGCAGCAATACCTAAAACACGGAGGGATCTAAGCTCCTGGCGTGGGGTGGGGGAGGGAAGGATTTTGCAATATAAACATTGTGGGGTGGGGTACCCCACTTTGCAGCTGGATTGCCGGGATCAGCCCCTCCCCCATTCTCCTGATTCACAGAAGGGGGAGGGGAAAAACCTTCCTCTCCTCCCCGCCCCCCAAATTCCACCCCTCCTGGCACATCCTTCCCACACCCCGCCACCGCAACCCCCAAATCCCCTCCCCAATATGTTGCTCCTCCTCCTCGCCATCCGACTTCTGCTCCGGGAATGTGTGTGTGTGGGGGGGGTGAGCCCCCCTCCCAACCTGACTGCTTCTCCCGGAAGTGGAGCTTCTGCGCCGGATTGCTGCTCTGCGCCGTAGCTCTAGGGGGGCGCGCTTTCGGAAAGGGGAGGAGGGGCGGCAGGTAAATCCCCCCCACCCACGTGGATGTTGCAGGAAAGGAAAGGAGAATCGGGAGGGAGGACAAAGAGGTAAAGGGCTCGCGGGGGGGGGGAGAGAAGGATCCAGAGAAAAGCGCCTTTCGTGGATCTGGATCCCTGCACGCGTACTGCGAAGGAGGTTTTCCTTGGACCCTTAGGAAGCCCACCCAGGGGATCCCAACGAAGCCCCCTCGCCCCATTTCCCCGCGCAGCATCCCTGGGGCGCTGTGGGTTCCGCACGGAGAGAGGTGGGCCATGAAAGGGTTAACGGGCATGAGGGACGCCTGGATAGAGACCCCCCCTGTCCTCCCCTGATCGTCTTGGGGGGGGCCCTCCGGACGGAGAGATGGGGGCGCAGGGCGAGGCGTGAGGGGGGCCTCTCAGTGCAGGGGAAACTCTGGGACAGAGGGAGGGAGTCGAGGAAGTGGGGAGGGGGAGCATCCCTGGGGCAGGGAAGGGCAGCAATGGGGGGTGGGGGAAGAGAGCTAGGTAGACACGTCTTTGGGGACACGTCTCCATCTTGGCGCCCGCGGGGATTGTCTTGGCTTCTCCCTCCCACCCAATTATCGCCCCTCCTTCAAGGCAACCAAAGGGATCACTGGAAAGTGGGGGGTCGTGTCCCCCCTCCCTTTCCTTCCTGCAAACTCCATCCTCTTACTGCCTCACAAGCCCCCATAAGCCCCTGCCCTGTCCAGACACAGCGCTTCTGCCCAGTCCAACCATTGGTCCCCTGGAGAGGAGAGGAAATCCCGAGAGGAAGGGGGAGGGGAGGGGCCTTCTCAGAAGCGGCTCTTTGTTTCCGCAATCCCACCCAGGAAGCAGCCAGAAACCTTTTCCTCTCTCTCAGGATTCCATCTTTATTGTCTTTTCCACTGAGGATGAGGATAATGTACACCTGTCATCAGAAACAGGGGTGCAGAGTCCATGGAATGGCTCTCAGGATTGATACAGAAGTTGCACCTCAAAAGCATTTCTGTTCCCCCTATTCTTTGTAGGCAATGTCAGAGTGACTGACAAGCTGAGATACAACCCATCATCATCCGATGACAGCGACTGCATGAATCTTCCCAGTCAAAGGACCCATTTTCATGATAGACAGTGCCTGTGGCTGGAGGCTCTACACACCGGGTGTGCCTGTGCAGGCCAAAGACTGCCAGTATTAGCACAGGTGAGGTGTGTGACCTCCCCAAATTTACAGAATGTTGTGTGAATGAGAGTTTGTGGGTGGGATTATTGTTCACGGCAACCCTGTGATTTTCTCCAACCATAACATTTCGTGAGCTGATATTGCAGTACAAATTCCAAAATAACTATCAAAAAAAATCACAAGATGATAAGAAAGGTTGTACTATTTATATCCTGTCCATCTGGTTGGGTTTCCGCAGCCACTCTGGGCAGGTTACAGCACATATAAAAGACAGTAAAACATCAAACATTAAAAACGTCCCGATACAGGGCTGCCTTCAGCTGTCTTCTAAATGTCAGGTAGTTGCCCATTTCCTTGACCTCTGCCTGCTTCCCTGTAACTTCGCTTCTCGCAGGGAAGGAACCAGCAGAAGACCCTCAGAAGAGGACCTCAGCGTCCAGACTGAGCCATGGGGGTGAAGACGCTCCTTCAGGGCAGAGGCTGTTGGGGGCTTTAGGTTGCAGATCTTGCTCCTCCATAATGACCTCCAGAGCAAGTCTGACATATAATTAGCAGAGTAGTAAAAAACCATCAGAGGCAGCAAAATTTTTATTCGGCAAATAAATTTATTACTGAATGCAAAATAGCACAACAGGATCCAAAACACAGCAAAAACCTAACTTAAATAAAACCCTAACTTAGCATATCAAAACAGCACTCAAGTAAATAAAAAAAATTGTCCAGTGCACCTTCTTTTTGTTGTTGTTGTTTAGTTCTTTAGTCATGTCCTACTCTTCATGACCCCATGGACCACCAGGCACCCCTTTCTTCTACTGCCTCCCGCAGTTTGGTCAAACTCATGCTGGTAGCTTCGAGAACACTGTCCAACCATCTCGTCCTCTGTCGTCCCCTTCTCCTTGTGCCCTCCATCTTCCCCAACATCAGGGTCTTTTCCAGGGAGTCTTCTCTTCTCATGAGGTGACCAAAGTCTTGGAGCCTCAGCTTCAGGATCTGTTCTTCCAGTGAGCACTCAGGGTTGATTTCCTTAAGAATGGATAGGTTGGATCCTCTTTCAGTCCATGGGACTCTCAAGAGTCTTCTCCAGCATCATAATTCAAAAGCATCAATTCTTCAGCAACTAGCCTTTTTTATGGTCCAGCTCTCACTTCCATACATCACTACTGGGAAAGCCAGAGCTTTAACTATACGGACCTTTGTTGGCAAGGTGATGTCTCTGCTTTTTAAGATGCTGTCTAGGTTCATCATCACTTTTCTCCCAAGAAGCAGGCATATTTTAATTTCATGACCATCTGCAGTGATCATGGAGCCCAAGTAAGTAAAATCTCTCACTGCCTCCATTTCTTCCCCTTCTATTTGCCAGGAGGTGATGGGAATTCTGCATATAAGTTAAATAAGCAGGGAGGCAATATACAGCCTTGTCATACTCCTTTCCCACTTTCAGTTTTTCCATATCCAAGTAGCACCTTAGAGACCAACTAAGATTGTCGATTGTCCTGGGTATAAGCTTTCCTGTGTATGCACACTTCTTCAGATACACTGAAACAGAAGTCACCAGACAGACCCTTATGTATAGTGGGAAGGTGGGGTGGGGTTTTTCTCAGAAGGGTAGTAGGAGATGGTTATGGTAAAGCTGTTGACGACTGTTAATGACTGCAATTAGTCCTATAGGAAAAAGCATGGGATAGTATGCAGATGACCAAAAATAGCTTTAGCATGTGTAATGAGACAAGAATCCAATATCTCTATTCAAACCAGGTCTCTCCATAGTTTTCAGTTTAGTAATAAGTTGTAATTCAGTAACTTCTCTATCAAGTCTATTTCTGAAATTCTTTTTTTATTAATTTCGACTGCGTCAGAGCAACACGGCTACCTGCCTGAATCTAGCACTCAAGTAAGACACAGACAAGCAGAGTATTGAAATAGCAGAATAGGAAGTGGGACCAGGCGCCTTTCAATACTGTAATTTATAAACAATTCAATGTCAGAGTAACCTTGGGACTGGATAACAAGCCTGGCTCACTCCAGTTTAAACCAGCTTCTTCTGGTTCCCAGAAACAAGGAAGGTTCAGCATAACCTCATTACAACTGATCCCACCACCTGCTCTCAGCAGAAAGGAAACTCCCTTATCAGCTAAAATGTTCCAGCTAGAGAAAACACCAGCTTTGAATCAAACAGAGTAAAACCACCAGAACCTTCTTGAAGCAATAGATCAGGAATGATCTCTCTGCATTGTTGTTGTTTAGTCATTTAGTCATGTCCAACTCTTCGTGACCCCCTGGACCAGAGCACGCCAGGCACTCCTGTCTTCCACTGCCACCCGCAGCTTGGTCAGACTCATGTTTGTAGCTTCAAGAACACTGTCCAACCATCTCGTCCTCTGTTGTCCCCTTCTCCTTGTGCCCTCCATCTTTCCCAACATCAGGGTCTTCTCCAGGGAGTCTTCTCTTCTCATGAGGTGGCCAAAGTATTGGAGCCTCAGCTTCACAATCTGTCCTTCCAGTGAGCACTCAGGGCCGATTTCCTTCAAAATGGAGAGGTTTGATCTTCTTGCAGTCCATGGGACTCTCAAGAGTCTCCTCCAGCACCATAATTCAAAACCATCAATTCTTCAGCGATCAGCCTTCTTTATGGTCCAGCTCTCACTTCCATACATCACTACTGGGAAAACCATGGCTTTAACTATATGGACCTTTGTTGGCAAGGTGATGTTTTTAAGATGCTGTCTAGGTTTGCCATTGCCTTTCTCCCAAGGAGCAGGCGTCTTTTAATTTCGTGACTGCTGTCACCATCCTTCCTGGAACAGATGGCCAAGCATGCAAAAGGAAGCGAGATAGTAGTAATGGGGGACTTCAATTACCCGGATATTTGTTGGATGTCAAACTCAGCCAAGAGCATAAGGTCAAACAGATTCCTCACTGGCCTTGCAGACAACTTCATTGTCCAGAAAGTGGGAGAAGCAACAAGAGGAACAGCCATTTTAGATCTGGTCCTAACCAATGTTGATGACCTGGTTAGTGGGGTAGAAGTGGAAGGATCATTAGGCGCGAGTGATCATGCTCTTCTGAAGTTTACTATACAGCGGAAAGGAGCAGCCCAGCATACTAAGACTCAATTTCTTGACTTTAAGAAAGCCGACTTCATAAAACTTAGGGAAGTGCTGGGTGAGATCCCATGGACAGTAATACTAAAAGGAAAGGGAGTTCATGATGGCTGGGAGTTTGTTAAGAGGGAGATAGAAAGAGCACAACTTCAGGCAATACCAATGAGACGGAAACATGGAAGGTGCCTAAAGAAGCCAGGGTGGCTATCTAAAGAACTTTTAACTGAATTAAGATTAAAAAAGGATGTGTACAAAAAATGGAAAAGGGGGGAAACCACCAAAGAGGAATTCAAACAAATAGCCAGCACGTGTAGACACAAAGTCAGAAAAGCTAAAGCACAGAATGAACTCAGGCTTGCTAGAGAGGTTAAAAGCAACAAAAAAGGTTTTTATGGGTATGTTCGTAGCAAAAGGAAGAACAAAAAAACAGTGGGGTCACTCAGAGGAGAAGATGGTGAAATGCAAACAGGGGACACAGAAACGGCTGAACTCCTCAATGCCTTCTTTGCCTCAGTCTTCTCCGATAAAGAAAACAATGCCCGACCTGAAGAATTTGGAGCAAATGATTCAGCAGAGGAAACACAGCCCAGAATAACTAAGGAGATAGTACAAGAATACTTGGCTAGTCTAGATGTATTCAAGTCTCCAGGGCCAGATGAACTGCATCCAAGAGTATTAAAAGAACTGGCAGATGTGATTTCAGAACCACTGGCAGTTATCTTTGAGAATTCCTGGAGAACAGGCGAAGTCCCGGCAGACAGGAGGAGGGCAAATGTTGTCCCTATTTTCAAAAAGGGGAAAAGAGAGGACCCAAATAATTACCGCCCAGTCAGTCTGACATCAATACCAGGGAAGATTCTGGAGCAGATCATTAAGCAAACAGTTTGTGAGCACCTAGAAAGGAATGCTGTGATCACCAATAGTCAGCATGGATTTCTGAAAAATAAGTCATGTCAGACTAACCTGATCTCGTTTTTTGACAGAATTACAAGCCTGGTAGATGAAGGGAACGCAGTGGATGTAGCCTACCTTGATTTCAGCAAGGCATTTGACAAGGTGCCCCATGATATTCTTGTAAAGAAGCTGGTAAAATGCGGTCTTGACTCTGCTACCACTCAGTGGATTTGTAACTGGCTGACTGACCGAACCCAAAGGGTGCTCATCAATGGTTCCTCTTCATCCTGGAGAAGAGTGACTAGTGGGGTGCCACAGGGTTCTGTCTTGGGCCCGGTCTTATTCAACATCTTTATCAACTACAGATAGGTGGCCGTGTTGGTCTGCCATAGTCAAAACAAAAAAATTTCCTTCCAGTAGCACCTTAAAGACCAACTAAGTTAGTTCTTGGTATGAGCTTTCGTGTGCAAGCACACTTCTTCAGATACACACTGAAGAATGTGTATCTGAAGAAGTGTGCTTGCACATGAAAGCTCATACCAAGAACTAACTTAGTTGGTCTTTAAGGTGCTACAGGAAGGAAATTTTTTTGTTTTATCTTTATCAACGACTTGGATGATGGACTCAAGGGCATCCTGATCAAATTTGCAGATGACACCAAACTGGGAGGGGTGGCTAACACCCCAGAGGACAGGATCACACTTCAAAACGACCTTGACAGATTAGAGAACTGGGCCAAAACAAACAAGATGAACTTTAACAGGGAGAAATGCAAAGTATTGCACTTGGGCAAAAAAAATGAGAGGCACAAATACAAGATGGGGGACACCTGGCTTGAGAGCAGTACATGTGAAAAGGATCTAGGAGTCTTGGTTGACCACAAACTTGACATGAGCCAACAGTGTGACGCGGCAGCTAAAAAAGCCAATGCAATTCTGGGCTACATCAATAGGAGTATAGCATCTAGATCAAGGGAAGTAATAGTGCCTCTGTATTCTGCTCTGGTCAGACATCACCTGGAGTACTGTGTCCAGTTCTGGGCACCACAGTTCAAGAAGGGCACTGACAAACTGGAACGTGTCCAGAGGAGGGCAACCAAAATGGTCAAAGGCCTGGAAACGATGCCTTATGAGGAACGGCTAAGGGAGCTGGGCATGTTTAGCCTGGAGAAGAGGAGGTTAAGGGGTGATATGATAGCCATGTTCAAATATATAAAAGGATGTCACATAGAGGAGGGAGAAAGGTTGTTTTCTGCTGCTCCAGAGAAGCGGACACGGAGCAATGGATCCAAACTACAAGAAAGAAGATTCCACCTAAACATTAGGAAGAACTTCCTGACAGTAAGAGCTGTTCGACAGTGGAATTTGCTGCCAAGGAGTGTGGTGGAGTCTCCTACTTTGGAGGTCTTTAAGCAGAGGCTTGGCAACCATATGTCAGGAGTGCTCTGATGGTGTTTCCTGCTTGGCAGGGGGTTGGACTCTATGGCCCTTGTGGTCTCTTCCAACTCTATGATTCTATGATTCTATGATCTGCAGTGATCATGGAGTCCAAGAAGGTAAAATCTCTCACTGCCTCCATTTCTTCCCCTTCTATTTGCCACGAGGTGATGGGACCAGTGGCCATGATCTCAGTTTTTTGGATGTTGTGCTTCAGACCATATTTTGCGCTCTCTTTCACCCTCATTAAAAGGTTCTTTAATCCCTCCTTACTTTCTGCCATCAAGGTTGTGTCATCTGCATATCTGAGGTTGTTGATATTTCTTCCAGCGATCCATCCCAGCCTTTCGCACGATGAATTCTGCATTGAAGTTAAATACAGGCTTGCTGTACTCCTTTCCCAATTTTGAACCAATCAGTTGTTCCATATCCAGTTCTAACTGTAGCTTCTTGTTCCACATAGAAATTTCTCAGGAGACAGATGAGGTGATCAGGCGCTCCCATTTCTTTAAGAACTTGCCATAGTTTGTTGTGGTTGACACAGTCAAAGGCTTTTGAAGCAATGAAGCAGAAGTAAATGTCTTTCTGGAACTCTCTAGCTTTCTCCATAATCCAGTGCATGTTTGCACTTTGGTCTCTGGTTCTTCTGCCCCTTCGAAATCCAGCTTGCACTTCTGGGAGTTCTCGGTCCACATACTGCTTGAGACTTCCTTGTAGAATTTTAAGCATAACCTTGCTAGCGTGTGAGATGAGTGCAATTGTGCGGTAGTTGCAGCATTCTTTGGCACTGCCCTTCTTTGGGATTGGGATGTAGACTGATCTTCTCCAATCCTCTGGCCACTGCTGAGTTTTCAAAATTTGCTGGCATATTGAATGTAGCACCTTAACAGCATCATCGTTTAAAATGTTAAATAGTTCAGGTGGAATATCATCACTTCCACTGGCCTTGTTATTAGCAGTGCTTTGTAAGGCCCATTTGACTTCACTCTCCAGGATGTCTTTCTCAAGGTCAGCAACCACACTACCTGGGGTGTACGAGCCACCCATATTTTTCTGACATAATTCCTCTGTGTATTCTTGCCACCTCTTCTTGATGTCTTCTGCTTCTGTTAGGTCCTTTCCACTTTTGTCTTTTATTATGGTAATCTTTGTACAAAATGTTCCTTTCATATCTCCAATTTTCTTGAACAAATCTCTTGTTTTTCCTATTCTATTGTTTTCCTCTACTTCTTTGCATTGCTCGTTTAAGAAGGCCTTCTTGTCTCTTCTTGCTATTTTTTGGAAATCTGCATTCAATTTCCTGGATCTTTCACTATCTTTCGCATTTTTCTTGCCTTCTCTCCCCCGCTATTTGTAAGGCCTCGTTGGACAGCCACTTTGCTTTCTTGCATTTCCTTTTCATTGGGGTGGTTTTAGTTGCTGCCTCCTGTATAATGTTACGAGCCTCCACCCATAGTTCTTCAGGCACTCTGTCCACCAAATCTAAATCCTTAAACCGGTTCCTCACTTCTACTGTGTATTCATAAGGGATTTGACTTAAATTGTGTCTTACCGGCCCAGTGGTTTTTCCTACTTTCTTCAGTTTAAGCTTGAATTTTGCTATAAGAAGCTGATGATCTGAGCCACAGTCAGCTCCAGGTCTTGTTTTTGCTGACTGTATAGCGCTTCTCCATCGTTGGCTGCAGAGAATATAATCAATCTGATTTCGATGCTGCCCATCTTGTGATGTCCATGTGTAGAGTCGTCTCTTGTGTTGTTGGAAAAGAGTGTTTGTGATGACCAGCTTGTTCTCTTGGCAGAACTCTATTAGCCTTTGCCCTGCTTCGTTTTCAACTCCAAGGCCAAACTTGCCAGTTGTTCCTTTTATCTCTTGACTCCCTACTTTAGCATTCCAATGAGAAGAACATCCTTCTTTGGTGTCATTTCTATAAGGTGTTGTAAGTCTTCATAGAATTGGTCAATTTCAGTTTCTTCAGCACCAGTGGTTGGTGCATAAACTTGGATTACTGTGATGTTAAAAGGTCTGCCTTGGATTCGTATCGAGATCATTCTATCATTTTTGAGATTGTATCACAGTACAGCTTTTGCCACTCTTTTGTTGACTATGAAGGCCACTCCATTTCTTTTACGGGATTCTTGCCCACAGTAGTAGATATGATGGTCATCCGAACTGAATTCGCCCATTCGCGTCCGTTTTAGTTCACTGATGCCCAGGATGTAAATATTTATTCTTGCCATCTCCTTTTTGACCACATCCAACTTACCAAGGTTCATGGTTCTTACATTCCAGGTTCCCATGCAATATTTTTCTTTACAGCATTGGACTTTCCTTTCGCTTCTGCATTAGATCAATACTATTCTATGACTGAAAAATGCAACTATGACACTTTAAAGGTCAGCACCAATAGTGTGAATTGTGATTGGAAATGCGCTGAGAGGCAGAGAAGATCCTGTAGGACTAGTGATATGTGGTCTCGGCGGCTGCTCCCATTTACTAGTCTATCTGCCCCATTCTGGATTATTTGCAGTTTCTGAGTTGCCTTCAAAGGTAGCCCCATGTACAACACATGGCAGTAGTCCAAACTGGAGATAACCAGAGCATGCGCCACTCTGGTGAGACAGTCTGAGGGCAGGGAGGGTCTCATCCCGCGTACCAGATGGAGCTGGCAGACAGCTGCCCTGGACACAGAAATGACCTGCACCTCCATGGGCAGCTGTGAGTCCAAAATGACCCCCAGGCTGTGTACCTGGTCCTTTAGGGCCACAGTTACCCCATTCAGGACCAGGGAATCCTCCACATCTGACTGTCCTCCAGGGACAGTACTTCTGTCTTGTCAGGATTCAAGCTCAATCTGTTAGCTGCCACCCATCCTCAAATCACCTCCAGGCACCAAAACAGGGCATGCACTGCCTTCACTGGTTCCAATTTAAAAGAGAGGAAGAGCTGGGTATCACCCACATACTAGTGAACACACAGTCCAAACCCCTGATGATCTCTCCCAGCAGCTTTGTATAAATATTTAAAAGCACGGGGGAGAGGATGGAGTTCTGAGGCACCCCACAAGGGAGCACCCGGGGCTGAGAACAATCATCACCTAACACCACTTTCTGGACATGGCCCAGGAGGAAGGAGGGGAACCACTGCACAGTAATTCCCCCAGCTCCCCTAGAGGGTCCAGAAGGATACCATGGTCAAAGGTCTCCAAATCCACTGAGAGATCTGGTAGAACCAGGGAACAGCTTCCCTCTCAATATCTATCCCATTGGCCAGGGCAGTTCAAGTCCCATGATGAGGCCTGAATCCCCATTGGAAGGATCATGGTGGCAGGAGCGTTCCTGGTCCTGCAGCCCACAAAAGCTTCAGCCACAATACTTTTATTAGCTTTCAAGGGGCCACCAGATACCTTGTCTTTTCAAATACTCTTACAGTGACGTATGATGTAAACAGCACTTCTGTTTTCCTTGTTCCACATTGGAGAGACTTTGATACACAGGTCTGAGCTCATCTCTCCACCTGAAACTGCTGTGTTAGCAGCAGTGGAAGCCTGTGCAGTGTGCTTGGGGGTCCTGGGCTGCCTAGACAACCAGACCCCCTTCTCAGCCTGGCTGATATGGTCCCAAGGAAAGCAGAACAGTATGTTTGGCACCAGCTTGGCTGCAGGAGTTGAATGAAGAAGGTGTGCAGGGCACTATCCAAGCATCTTAGAGACTCCACTCAAGATTTGTGTAGGTTTCCCTCCATAGCATTTTCTTCTGCTGAAGATAAGTCATGAGGCAGCAAAGTTTAGGATCAGAGTTTTCCTTCTCAATGGGCTCCCTTCCCTTTCCTCTGCAGGATTGGCAGAATCTGCCTTCTTGACCGTGGGATTCACTGTTGTTCTCATCCTCTCCATCCACCAGGGCCTTTCTTTACCTGCAACAGAATTCCCCAACCCACCAAGGATTTGAGACCCATCAGATATCCTCACCTGGTTTAGCCGGCCGGTTGAAACCGTTCCTGGGATTGTGGCCCCTGTTGCCTCCTGACAGCTTCTGGAAACCACAGGTGAGAGCTGAGTGCAGGGTGGGGACCAATGGTGGATAAATTACCTGAGAAGGTGCATGACATTTCCCCCACCAAAGGTACTACCGCTCCCCTAACACCCCAAGACATCCTATAATTATGATACTTAAGACAAATCAGGAATAAATTCTTGTCTCCAGAGATAACACAACTTCAGGCCATCAATGAATCAATACCATATATTCAAGGCTGATGTTTCCACTCAGTTATTTCTTTGCCTTTAATATCCAGCTTTTTCAGTGCCAGAAAAGGATAGTCCTGCATCAGAAGAGGGGCTCGAGATCAGGCAGCACATCATTATTATAAAGAACCATTGGGGTGGGTGTTTCTGTCTGGGATTCCCATTTGCCAGCTGCTTTCCTTCCGCTTCTCCTGCTCTCTCCATTCAATGTGAGGCATGTAAATGGAGGTCCATCTCCAAGAACAGGAGCTTCCCTGAGCACCCATTCAGCTGACCCCAAGCACCAAGACTTGTCACTAGTTCTCTTACCGGCCCAGACCACAGTCCCCAGAAAAGACGTAGACCTGGGCCTCCCAAAATGGTCCACTTAGACCTCCTGAGGCCATTGGGACTGTGAAGGTGACTCATGAAGATCTAGAGGTGGAAACGGGTGGATGGAGGATTATGATGCAGAGGATGGGGAATGTCCAAAGGAATCATGAACCAGAGAAAGAGAGGGCCTGTTCACGGACAGAGAGTAGCTGCCTTTCCTTGTGAGGAAACAATTGATTTGAAAAGGCTGTATTCCAAGATCATGCTGCTTTATTAATGATGATTGAGGATTATGAAAGGTTGCAGATGCATTACTATCATTCAATATCATTGCATCTTCATTTCCTAAAAACTGGGAACATCGGTAAGAGGCGGAGGAATATAGGAAATGTTGAAATAAGAAAAGCTGCTAATTGCATTTGATGTGGTATCTTCCCCTTTCTTCTCTTCCTTGAAACCCAAACAGGATTTCCTTTCCTAACACTCTGAAGGAGATGGAGAAGGCAGTCAGATATCCGGGAGATGGGGAACCTTTCATTTCATTAGGAATAGCCATTAAAAAGTGTGAAATGTGGAATATGCTTCACTGAATGGGCACACATATGTAACATCAATGAACTCAAACAGGGGAGAAACCATTTAAAGGTATGGAGAGTGGAAAGAGCTTAAGTCAAAGTGATGAACTTGGAATATATCAACAGACTCACACAGGGCAGAAATTATTTAAATGCAGGGAGTGTGGGAAGAACTTCAGTCAGAGGGGACACTTAACTTTACATAAACGGACACATACAGGTGAAAAACCATATGAATGTATGGAGTGTGGAAAGAGCTTCAATCAGAGTGGAGACCTTAGAAACCATCAACGGACTCACACAGGGGAGAAACCATTTAAATGCATGGAGTGTGGAAAGAGCTTCAGTCAAACTGCGCACCTTAGAACACATCAATGGACTCACACAGGAGAGAAACCATTTAAATGTATAGAGTGTGGAAAGAGCTTCAGTCAAACTGCGCACCTTAGAACACATCAACGGACTCACACAGGAGAGAAACCATTTAAATGCATGGAGTGTGGAAAGAGCTTCAGTCAGATTGGAAACCTTAAATTACACCAACGGATTCACACGGGTGAAAAACCATATAAATGTATGGAGTGTGGAAAGAATTTCAGATTTAGCGGAACCCTTAGAACACATGAAGAGACCCACATAAGTAAAAAACGATTTAAATGCATGGATTGTGGAAAGTGTTTCAGTCAGAGTGCATACCTTAGAAAACATCAACGGATTCACACAGGTGAGAAACCATTCAAATGTATAGAGTGCGGAAAGAGCTTCAGTGTCAGTTCAAAACTCCATTTACATCGACGAACACACACAGGGGAGAAACCATTTAAATGTATAGTGTGTGGAAAGAGCTTCAGTTTCAATGCAGCCCTTAGAAGACATCAACGGACTCACACAGGGGAGAAACCATTTAAATGCATGGAGTGCGGAAAGAGCTTCAGTTTCAATGCAGCCCTTAGAACACATCAACGGACTCACACAGGGGAGAAACCATATAAATGTATGGAGTGTGGAAAGAGTTTCAGTCGGAGTGGACACCTCAATATACATCAACGGATTCATACAGGGGAGAAACCATTTAAATGTATAGTGTGTGGAAAGAGCTTCCGTCAGTTCGGACACCTTAGAATACATCAACGGACTCACACAGGGGAGAAACCATTTAAATGTTTGGAGTGTGGAAAGAGCTTCAGTTTCAATGCAACCCTTAGAAGATGTCAACGGACTCACACAGGGGAGAAACCATTTAAATGTTTGGAGTGTGGAAAGAGCTTTAGTGATAATGGAAGCCTTAGAACACATCAACGGACTCACACAGGGGAGAAACCATTTAAATGTTTGGAGTGTGGAAAGAGCTTCAGTTTCAATGGAAACCTTAGAACACATCAACGGACTCACACAGGGGAGAAACCATCTAATTGCATGGAGTGCGGAAAGAGCTTTAGTGATAATGTAACCCTTAGAAGACATCAGCGGATTCACACAGGAGAGAAACCATTTTAATGCATGGAGTGTGGAAAGCCCTTCAGTCAGAGTGGACACCTCAATATACATCAACGGACTCACAAAAGGGAAAAACCATTTAAATGCATGGAGTGTGGAAAGAGCTTTAGTAGTAATGGAAATCTTAGGAAACATCATCAGACACACAGGGCAGAAACTGTTTAAATGTATGGACTGTGGAAGGAGCTCAGTCAGAGTGGAACCCTTGATTTATGTCAACAAACTCACACAAAACAAAAACCTTATAAATATCAGGGAAGTAGATAGTGGTTCAGTCCTAGTAGAAGTTCTAAATCAGTCGGAGTGGACACCTCAATATACATCAACGGATTCACACAGGGGAGAAACCATTCATATGTATGGAGTGCGGAAAGAGCTTCAGTGTCAGTTCAAAACTCCATTTACATCGACGAACACACACAGGGGAGAAACCATTTAAATGTATAGTGTGTGGAAAGAGCTTCCGTCAGTTCGGACACCTTAGAATACATCAACGGACAGGAAGACTCACGGACAGGAAGAACTTTAGGAGTTGATACCCTGCAAACCAGCAAGAAACTCAGAGAGGAGAAGCAGTTTAAATTAAAAGATTGCAAAAAGTGCTTTATTTACAATGGAGTGTTTAAGGAAAATCCAGAGACTCTCACATGTAAGAACCCATTTAGATGTATGGAGTGTGGGACATCTTCCTCTCAAAGTCCACTCCTTTCTTCAAAGAAATGAACTCAGGAGGAAATCAGTCATTGAAACATGTTGTGTATGTGAAGTTCTGGTATTTATGTGTAAAACTGTATAGTAATGAAATATTGAATGCAATGTCAAACAATGTGATTATAATCTAAGACGTAAAGTACCTTTCGATAGGGAAAGGGTGAGGGTTTATCTGGATTGCTGGTGGTCAGTGAGGATTAGGGCTGGGCGATATATTGTCCCATACTGGTTTCTAGACCACATCGTGAAAACCTTTCAAAAACAATTAATATGGCGACACATCACAGATCACAGTGTGTGTTTCTGGGATGCTCATTTGCCTGGAAGCAGACGGCAGAAAGCTTTGCTTTGTGAAGTCCTTGCAGATGCAGAATTGTTTATTTCCCTCCCAGATGACAGGAAGCGAAACACACACATCCTTTGCCCTGTGTCCTTTCAGCCTCTTTCCTCCCTTGCTCCTTTCTGCCGGTGTGTGTGCCCGACTTTGATATTCTGTGTGGTGTATTTTTTTATGGCTGAAAGTGGATTTGCTCTCAGGAGCTAAGTTTTGTGCCTCACTGGGGACCCAGTGAGAACTGTATGCTTTGAAAACTCAGTAAACTATTACTGAAGAAGTCCTGCTGCCTCTGTGTGTGTTTTTGACCTCAGTGTGGGACTTGCTCTGCACGTGGCCCCTACCCTGCCGATACTTGGCTCATGCCCTGGAGTTGCTTTACTCAAGCATGCAAGACGGGTGCATCTGTGTGCACTCAAAAGCAAATAAAGTAGGGCTCGCCTTTCTATGAGAGTACCTTGGTACTTTGGGTTACAGACACTTCAGGTTACAGACACTTCAGGTTACAGACTCTTGTAACCCAGAAATAGTACTTCGGGTTAATAACTTTGCTTCAAGGTGAGAACAGAAATCGTGCAGTGGCAGCGGGAGGCCCCATTAGCTAAAGTAGTGTCTAGGTTAAGAACAGTTTCAGGTTAAGAACAGACTTCTGGAAGGAATTAAGTTCTTAACCTGAGGTACCACTGTAATGTGTTTTCAAATGTTTTTATTGTTTTTTTAAATTTTGTAATCTGCTCTAGGAGATTCGGATTACAGTAACGATTATGATGATGTTACATTGCTTAACATGCCCCCTGCCCAGTCATGAATACTTGAGGGCACTCCTTGGTCCATTATGGTCGCTTGAGGCCCATGTCCAGCTCAGGCTACTTCCCCACCCCACAGACCTTTCGGGACAGAGAGGACATGGCCCTGGTCCTTCCTGCTCTGCGCCAGATGGGATGGTTGCAACGCTCTCTGTGTGGAACTGCCCTTGAAGGCGACTTGGGAACTGGTCCAAAACACAGCAGCCAGATGATTGGCTGGGCTGCCTCTCTTTATGAATGGCATTTCTCTCCCACCTCTTTGCCCAAGGAGATCAAGGCGGCATCCATGGGTCTTCCCCTCTCCACTGAGTCCCCCCACAACAAGCACGTTGGATTCCTGTTTTAAAACAGTTGCACTGGTTGTTTCCTTTCCAGCAGGACTTCTCCTGCTCTGGGTGCCTTGGCTTGTGAGACCTCCTGTGGTGCTTTCATAGAACTACCATATTTTTCGCCCCATAAGACGCACTTTTCCCCCTCCAAAAATGAAGGGGAAATCGGGGTGCGTCTTATGGGGCGAATGCCTGCAAGCCTCGCGCGCCCGGCAGGAGGTCCCACCGGGTGCGCGAGGCTTGGGGCGGCAGCCTGTCGCCCGAAGCACGGGGAGCCCTCGGGAGGGCTCCCCCTGCTTCGGGCGAGTGTCTGCAAGCCTCGCGCACCCGGCAGGAGGTCCCACCGGGTGCGCGAGGCTTGGGGCGGCAGCGGACTGCTTGCGCGCACCTAGAAGCTTGGTGCTGAGCTCAGCTGGCCCCAAGCTTCTAGGTGCGCGCAAGCAGTCCGGGCTGAGCTCAGCTGGCCCCAAGCTTCTAGGTGCGCGCAAGCAGTCCGCTGCCGCCCCAAGCCACGCGCACCCGGCGGGACCTCCTGCTGGGTGCGGGAGGCTTGGGGCGGCAGCGGACTGCTTGCCGGCATGCAGAAGCTTGGGGCATGCTGAGCTCAGCACTCCCCAAGCTTCTAGGTGCGCGCAAGCAGTCCGTTGCCGCCCCAAGCCTTGCGCACCCGGCGGGACCTCCTGCCGGGTGCGGGAGGCTTGGGGCGGCAGCGGACTGCTTGCCGGCACGCAGAAGCTTGGGGCGCACTGACCTCAGCTTGCCCCAAGCTTCTGGATTAGCGCAGGGGTCCGCTAGCCCTGGGAGAGGCGCCCGGCTCTCCCACGCTAGCGGAGACCTTGCCGGCACGCAGAAGCTTGGGGCGCGCTGAGCTCCGCACGCCCCAAGCTCCTGGTGTAGCGCAGCACACCTGGGGGGGAAATAATTTTTTTCCCCTTTATTTCCCCCCCTAAAATCTAGGTGCGTCTTATGGGCCGGTGCGTCTTATGGGGCGAAAAATACGGTATAGAGGTGGGTGGCACCCCAAGGATCATCTAGCTCAACCCCAGGCAATCTCAGAGGGCAAACTTGTATCTGGGGGAACTGAGCACTGGAGGAGAAAATGAGCCCTGCAGGATCAGGCCAGAGGGCTGCCTCCTATAGGGGAGACAGAGCAGAGGAGCCACCCATCGCCCTCTCCTCCTCCACAGATTGGGGTCCTCCTCTTTTAACACCACCTTTATTAGTGGCCTCTGCCTCTTGTGGAAGGAGGAGGGGCCAAGATGGCGACGAAGTAAGACGCGCTTGCCGGAGCTCCCCTTTCCAGTTCATGCTGTAAGTTATTCCGCTCCTATTTTTCTCTGGAAGTTGGCACGATAATGTTTTGATGATAACGCCAGGAACTCACCCTGTGGAAGCTTGCAAAGTCAGCGCCATAAATCTCCTTAATGAGCTTCACTAACAACCTGATTAGCTGTAACTTGGGCAGCCACCGGCCACGCTTCCCTGGCCTTCCACCAGCTCTTGCTTGGCCTTTGTGGGAGGGAGTTGCACAGGTTTACTCTGCCCTGCAAGAGGAAGCGCTTTCTCTTCTCTGCCTTCCTTCCTTCCTTCCTTCCTTCCTCTTTCACAGGTGAGGTTTTAGGGACCAGGGTATATTTCATGTCTGAATGTTTCCATCCGTGGACAACCTCTGTTATAAAAGGGGACTGATCCATTCATCCGAACGGGGTTTCTCTGCATGCATTTCCCCGCTCCTGGACCCAAGACCCTGTTGGGATTTCAGATCTCACCAGCTGCAAAGAGCAGCTACTGTGTTGACATCATGTGATGTCTCTGAGTGTGAGACAGGAAGTCTCTGCCAGTTCTCATGTAACGGGAGAGTTACTTTCGCTTCTGAGTTGAAGTGTGAGTCGAGTCGTAGACTCTTGTGTTTGCTGCTCAGGAGAGAAGTCAGGCTTGTAAGAGCTGCTTGTACAGTCTTAATAAAGTAGTGAGTAGACTATGGACTGTCTCTTTCTTCTGTGATGGGATGCCAGAAAATTAGTGTGCTCCTCTCAGGCGGGAGGGGTCGCTTATTACCGGTCTCTCTGGGCTGAGGAAGGATTCCAGCCAGAGAGTGACCATCGGAGAGAAGCCCCGGTGTCTTGGGATGTTGGCACCCTTCCTGGGGGCGTTTTTTCCAACAGACCCCTCCCCAAGGGGCCAGCAGCGCATCCATGCAAAGGAAGAGCAGAGCTGCCGCCCTCCTGCGACCCTCCTGGCCAGCCTGAGAGATAATTGGAAAGGGCGGATTTCTTGACTCCAGAATCCATCATCGCAGACCCGTTTCATTCAGGCATAGAGATCTGCTCTTTGGACCAGTCTGCTTGGATCATGTGGATCATCACTGGATCATCCATGATGTCATACCCATCTCACGGGGGGGGGCTCTGCGCCCTGACTTGCCCCCCCTCTCGCCATGCAGCGCAGGGACCCCCGCTCTCCCCATGGGCCGTATGTTGCGAGAGAGGAGACTCACCGGATCCCAGCAGGCGCCCCCAGGCAGCCTCTGCAGAGCCGAAACAATGGAACCCCCACACACCCGACTTCTTGCAGGAAATGGGGGTTGGGCTTTCGCTCTGGAGGACCCTGTCCCCCCGTCTTACTTTCCTGTCTAGGAATTGATACGGAAAAGGGGGGTGCCTCCCTTCCTTTACCCTTCCGCCGGTCACCAGAGGGTCCGAGGCGATGACCTCAAGGGCACCCAGCCGTACCTAGATCCCTCAGCCCCCACACCATTGCATAAGCACCACACTATACCCCTAGCCCAGGGGTCTGCAACCTGCGGCTCCGAAGCCGCATGCGGCTCTTTTACATCTTTGCTGCGGCTCCGGGGCGGATACTAGCGAGGGGAGGAGGCGCATTGTGCGCCCCAACACTCCTCACTGTGGCAGGCGCTGTACTGGCTGTGACGTCGAATGGGGGCGGTGCGTGCATTAGTCACGCACCGTCCCGACGTCACCTTCCCGCCCGCTGTCAGATCGTGGCTCCGGAGATATATTTGTTTTAAATGTCGCAATGGTTTTGCGGCTCCCAGTTGTTGTTTTTTCTTCGGAAATGGGTCCAAGTGGCTCTTAGTGTCTTAAAGGTTGCAGACCCCTGCCCTAGCCCCATAAATAAAGTGCCTTTCCCTTTCTCTATACGGGCGAAATAAGCCCCTCGTTTCCTTAAGTCTCCCTCTCGCTCCGTCTTTACTGTGGGTTGACCGTATCAAGTTGTATCCTCCATTCGCTACAATGGCTTCGTTCTACCCAATCAGAACCATGCATTCGCTTTGCAGAGCTAGCTCAGTGAGCTCCTGCACGCCTCATTTGATCTCTTGACAAGCTGCTGACGGCTCCCCGCTGGGAGAACAATGGAACCGAAACTTGTGAACCCATAAAAGTGTAAAATCTCGCAACAATGTATCTATTTTATTTCCGACTTCAATTGACAATATAATAATGGACTGAAACAGACTAAAACTTTCTAAAATTCGTATAAAATCAACCGCAGCTTCGATTTCCGTGATTTTGGTGTCGATCGACTCACTTTCTTCAGGACTCCATTACACCTCCTCTGTCTCCATAATCCCTCAAGCGAGGAGTCACATACTCAGGAAGACCCTAATCCGGTCAAATCACTCTGCCTAACCTTTCCTCCGGGCAATACCAGGTGCCAGACTTTACATATTTGGACTGTTGTCCTCTCATCGCCGATACTCAGGAAGTGCTTATCCGTGCATGTCTCCAGCTCTGCATATTCCCCCTCCCTCATCAGTATGTTAATCTCTGTAACAGATCCACATCTGACTGTCCTCCAGGGACAGTACTTCTGTCTTGTCAGGATTCAACCTCAATCTGTTAGCTGCCACCCATCCTGAAATCACCTCCAGGCACCAACACAGGGCATTCACCACCTTCATTGGTTCCGATTTAAATGAGAAGAAGAGCTGGGTATCACCCACATACTGGTGAACACCCAGCCCAAACCCCCTGATGATCTCTCCCAGTAGCTTCATATAGATAGTAAAAAGCATGGGGGAGAGGATGGAGCCCTGGGGCAGCCCACAAGTAAGCATCCAGGGGTCTGAACACCACTTTCTGGACACGGCCCAGGAGGAAGGAGTGCTCCCAGTTCCCCTAGAGGGTCCAGAAGGATACCATGGCCAAAGGTCTCCAAAGCCACTGAGAGATCCAGCAGAACCAGGAAACAGCTTTCCTCTCAATATCTATCCCATTGGAGATAATCAGCCAGGGCAGTTCAAGTCCCATGATGAGGCCTGAATCCCCAATGGAAGGATCATGGTGGCTTTCCTGGTCCTGCAGCCCCAAAACTTCCAGGCACAATTCTTTAATTAGCTTTCAAGGGGCCACCTGATACATTGTGGTCTTTTCTTCGAAAAACAAATATTTTGAATACTTTTACAGTGCCGTATGATGTAAATATGGGATGCGGGTGGCGCTGTGGGTTAAACCCCTCCCCACCAAGCCCCCCCACAACAAACACATTGGATTCCTGTTTTAAAACAGTTGCACTGGTTGTTTCCTCTCCAGCAGGACTTCTCCTGCTCTCAATGCCTTGGCTTGTGAGACCTCCAGTGGTGCTTTCATGGAACTGTAGAGGTGGATGGCACCCCAAGGATCATCTTGCTCAACCCCAGGCAATCTCAGAGGGCAAACTTGTATCTGGAGGAACTGAGCACTGGAGGAGAAAATGGGCCCTGCAGGATCAGGCCACAGGGCTGCCCCCTATAGGGGAGACAGAGCAGAGGAGCCACCCATCTCCCTCTCCTCCTCCTCCACGGATTGGTCTCCTCCTCTTTTAAAGCCACCTTGATTGGTGGCCTCCCTGGCTCTTGTGGGAGGCAGTTCCACAGGTTTTACTCTGCCCTGCAAGAGGAAGCGCTTTCTCTTCTCTGCTCTCCTTCCTCCTTCCTTCCTTCCTTCCTTCCTTCCTTCCTTCCTTCCTTCCTTGCACAGGTGAGGTTTTAGGTACAAGGGTATATTTCATGTTTGAATGTTTCCATCCACCTACAACCTCTGTTATACAAGGGGACTGATCCATTCATCCGAATGGGGTTTCTCTGCATGCATTTCCCCGCTCCTGGATCCAAGGGGCCAGCAGCGCATCCATGCAAAGCAAGAGCAGAGCTGCCGCCCTCCTGCGACCCTCCGCGCCCTGACTTGCCCCCCTCTCGCCATGCAGCGCTGGGAACCCCGCTCTCCCCATGGACCCTATCCTGGGAGAGAGGAGACTCACCAGATCCCAGCAGGCGCCCCCAGGCAGCCTCTGCAGAGCCGAAATAACGGGACCCCCACACGCCCGACTTCTTGCAGGAAAGGGAGGGGTTGGGCTTTCGCTCTGGAGGACCCTGCCCCCCCTTACTTTCCTGTCTAGGAATCCAGCTCGTTTCCGTTTAACCCTTGGCAAGCCGAGCGCACCCAACTCACGCCTCTCCCTCTTTCGAGAGCCGGAGCATCGCGCACCAATGGCGTCCCGAGAAGGCGGAGGAGGAGAGGTTTATGGATTACTTCCGGCAAGGGATACATTCAGTTTTGGACAGCAGCTGAAAGGCCCCCTAACAGCTGGCCCCTGAACAAGGGTCCTAAGAAATCTTCACTGGCTCCCAGTCGGTTTCCGAGCACCATTCAAAGTGCTGGCACTGACCTTGAAAGCCCTAAATGGTCTCAGCCCAGTAGAAGGGAAGGAGCGTCTCCACGTCCATCGCTCAGCCCGGACACCGAGGTCCAGCTCCGAGGGCCTTCTGGCAGGTCCCTCACTGCGAGAAGTGAGGTTACAGGGGGCCTTCTCGGTTGTCGTGACTGCCCTGTGGAACGCTCTCCCACCAGATGTCATGGAGATAAACCATTATACGGCCTCCATTGATGCCTGAAAGCAGCTCCGTATCGGGAAGCTTTTAATGATTTATGTTGGGTTATGTTTTCTTCTCTTCTTTTGGCTGGAGCAATCCGGTCTGATGGGTGGGGTACAAAAAAACATGTTGATGTTCTTGTTGTTAGACACCCAGCTTTTGATAGGGCTGCTTCGTTCTGTGCTTTTGGACTCCTAGGTGGGCTTATGGTTTTGGTGCTTGTGGATCTTATGGGATTTAATGTCTTGCCATTATAAATGCACGGGGATGAGTGCATCTACACAGACACATTTCCGCAAAAAGACCCAAACTCCAGCATGTAGCCGCAGGTGATACAATAGGGGCCTTTCTGCAAATGGCCTTTGCAACACAACTCACTGGGTGGTAACAAAGTATACACATTTGCCTCTTTACAATGTACCCCCTTTCCTCAATGAATCCACCCATTTCTTGATGAAGTGTAACTTCTGCCAGTAAAACCTGAGCTGAAATAGTAAGGAGAGCAAAACAGCAGCCCTGTCTGACCCCCGTCAGCCCCCAGACTCACCCAGTCACGTGGCAGGAGATTCTTCCTGAGCCCCCCCTCCGTGAGATGGGTATGACATCATGGATGATCCATATAATCCATTGATGATCCACATGATCCAAGCAGACTGGTCCAAAGAGCAGATCTCTAGGCCTGAATGAAATGGGTCTGCGATGATGGATTCTGGAGTCAAGAAATCCACCCTTTCCAGTGATCTCTCAGGCTGGCCAGGAAAAGGCAGGGAGCAGGAATCCTCAGGCATCCCGAGGGACAGACCTGTCATGTTGCCAAAACACGAACTCGGAGTCTGATCTGATTTCCATGTACAACTCACTTTGTGGCACAACCGGGGATGTTTTTGGGGTGCTCTCTCTGTGACAGGGGGGGCGATTATTTGAGGGTGTACAAATTGCAACGCGCTTTAGTTCTGGGCTGCTTCACTCCTCGCATGGAGGGGGGGGTCTGCCTGCAAACAGATCAACAGCTGCCTTGCTTTCTTCCTGGCCTCATTGTGTTACCTCTGACGGAGACAGAAGGGAGGAATTTTACCTGGGTGTCGGGGCTGTGTGTGCAGAAGCCCAAGCCCTATTTTCTCCGTAACACAGGAGTCACAGCGCCCAACCCGCTGCTCAATTTGCACCAATACCTAAAACATGGAATGGATCTAAGATCATGGCGTGTGGGGCGGGGGAAGGGAAGGATTTTGCAATGTAAATATTGTAGGGGGGGACCCAACTTTGCAGCTGGGTTGCCAGGATCAGCCCCTCCCGCGCTCTCCTGATCCCCAGAAGTAAGTGAGGAGGGGGGAAACCTTTTTCTCTCCCCCGCAAACAATTCTTTCTCTGCCTTCCCGGCACAACCTGCTTTCACGCCGCCCCCAAAATCCTCAATCCCCCCCCCCGTATGTCGCACCTCTTCCTCCTCCCCGCAATCCGGCTTCTGTTTCCGGAATGAGCGGAGAGAGCCCCCCTCCCGAACTGCCTGCTTCTCCCGGACGTGGAGTTTCTGCGCCGGATTGCTGCTCTGCGCCGTAGCTCGGGGGGGGCGCTTCGGAAAAGGGAGGAGGGGCGGAAGGACCCCCCCCCCCGTGGATGTTGTGGGAAAGAAAAGGAGAATCGGGAGCGAGGACTGATACGGAACGGGGGGGGGCAATGTCTTCTTCACTACAATATATTTGCTCAATTTCTCTAGGACTCCATCACCCCTCCCCTGTCCTCCATAATCTCTCAAGTAATACTGTCAAAATCCTGTCACAATGTATCCACTCTGTTTCTGCTTTTGCTCTCTAGTACAGAGTGGCTTAGAAATCACTGAAATCTTCAAAAATTGATATAAAATCAGCCGTGGTTCTGATCTGCTCGTTCTCGGTGCCATTCAACTCAGTTCCCCTTGGACTCCATGATGCTGTCCCTACTTCCATAATCCCCAAAGCGGCAGGTCACGTACGCAGGAACTTCTTAATCCTGTCAGATAGTTTTGCAAATCCTTCCTTCGGGCAATACTAGGTGACAGACGATGTATATTCCTGGCCCATTGTCTTGCCACCACCAGTACTCAATAAATGTGTATCTATGTATATTTCCCGCTCCGCATATCCCCCCTCCCTCATCCGAAAATGCTAATTAATGTAATCCCACCTTTTCATAATGTATTCATGACGTGTAAAGTATATTCATGATGTAACTTGTGAAACCCAACCTTCCCATAATGTATTCGTGACGTTTCATGCACTGTATTCTGGGACATGGAGGGAAAACTCAAAAGTTCATGTCACCCCTTTCTCACTGTTCAATCTCGCCTTGAACCTGTTGCGCAATAAACTTGGATCTTCTGCAGTTTGCTCCTGCGTCCGGCTGAGCTCATTTTCTTCCGCAGGGACCCACGGACTTAGTCCGATGAGCTGGGTGGCAGAGTAACCCCGCACCTAGATTTTTTCCGTAACAGTTGGCGCCCAACGTGGGGCTTGTGGTTCTCCCAAGCTGCTGACTGGGGGCCCCGAAATCTTCAGCCGGCTCCGGGCCATTTTGCCTGGGAAGATCCTTTTGGACCCCCAGCCATCTTCTGGGCGGTAATCGAAAGCCCTAGGAGTTCAGCCGGGGAGCAAAAGAGGGATCCAGCCGGCTTATTCATCGATCCCGGGATCATCATAGAAGACGCGTGAGTATAAGGAAAAAGGAAAATCCAGTGCACTGGTGGGAAGGGGGTGGAAGTCTCCTGGCAACTGAATTCTCTGCCCTCCTCTCTATCGCTCCTTCTTGCCTTTCTCTTGGTCCGGTTAGTGAGAGAGACCGGGGACCGCTGCTCAACCCGAAAGGGGGGTTCTGAGCTCTATCCCTTTTCCTTAAAATCTCCAGCCAGCCGCACCAATTGGGAGCCCGAAAGTAAGACGGAGAGACCCGACTTGAAAGATAGCCGACTCTCTGCAACGGACATCCCAGTTGAAAGCAAGGGGTTGGAGCTCTCTTTCCGATCTTCCCGAGCGTCCTTTCTAGGGGGCAGGAAGTGGTCTTGCTTTCTATCCCAATCCCAGCCGCACCGGTCGAGCTACATACCACGTGTACTGTAAGCTCGCTTCCGAAAGCAAGGGGGATTTTCGACCCGAAATTCTATCCAGGGACCACCCGATCTGGCACTGCATGGCGCGGGCGTCCAGTAGGGCCCCTTTTCCTGAGATGTGACGATAGGTAGGAGGTTGCCAGGAGGGATAGCCCATGAGGAATTGGGCAGGACCGGCAGAGTGGAAAGAGACCCCAGGTTACAGGAAATAAGGAAATAAGGAAATAGGAAATGGAACGCAAGGAACCGGATAGCTAGAGCTCTCTAAAACCCACTAAGGAAGTTGCCAGGCAACTAGAAGCCCCTTCTCCTCTTTACTATACGTCCCTGTACTAAGCATACCAAACCCCTAGACATACCAATCCTAATCAACCCCTCTTTTTCCCCTTCTCTATCCCAGACACCCCCCCAAAAAAGAAAAAGCAAAAAAAGCAACAACAGCAACGCATGCATCTATAAAGGGGTACCCAGTCAACCAAGCGTTGTGAGCCCTACCAGTCTGATTACCTGGTGGTGTGTTTGAAGAGGCAAGGAGGCTCATAAAACCATGTGGGACCTTCCTACTAATTTCACTTAATGAAGCCAAAGGTAGTGGCCCATCTCCTTGCAATAACCAACTAAAGGATGAGAATATATATGTTTACATGTTGTCTGTTATGTGTGTTGTCTGTGAATACATATATGAGAATATGTATGTTTACATGTTGTCCGTTATGTGTGTTGTCTGTTCCTTCTGTCTCTGGCAGACTGCCTTTCTTAAGTGTGCATTGTTTAAAATGCAAGCTTGCTTCAAAATTTAAATCTAAGGAAACCATGCTGGACCTTAGCAGTCCTAAATAAGACAAAAAAATGAGAATGAAGTGTGCAAATATTTGTTATTTGAGAGGGGCTCCAAAAGAGAGTTTTCCTCCCAAGTGGTAAAACCTAATGTTTCTGCTGCAAAAGCCTAGTTGAGCCAACTGCTCTCAAGCTAAAATGCAGTGTATGTATTTCATTAAGCATATGCCTATGAAAGTATGGTGTTCCTTCTAATAAAATTATGTCAGTCCAGTTTTAACTTTGATTTGGTTATTGTGAGAGTTATTGTAAGGCTCCTGATATCAGTAGTCTCTATAAGACGTCCTGGCCTCTTTTCTTAGAAAATGCCCCCCCCTTGTTTCATTCTGTCTCTTTCAGGGTTTTTCCCCCCTTCTCCTTCTTATTCTGTGCCAGGTAAATTTACTCCCGAGTAAGCTTCCTTTAAAGGAAACTGCAAGGGGGGGCATAGATTAGGCTTACTATTCCTCTGCAAGTTCAGGAAAATTGTCACTTTTGTCTTCCTTTTAAATGAAATCTATGGCTGTTTTAATTATTTGTGAGTGGTTATATCAATTGAATTAACTTTGCTTTATAAAAGATCCTCTCCCTATCTTAGGAAAAATGTTAACTTCAATCTTCCTTTAAAGATAATTTCTATAGGTATGTGTGTGTTTCTGGTAGTACAAATCTTGCTATGAACCCTGTATTTTAGGGTTGGACTAGATGACCCCAGGTCCCTTTCAACTTTCCCAATTTGTGGCTGATGAGTTGAAATTCAGCCCAGGTTGGCTCTTTGTTTTTTAAAAGGTGTGATGAGAGGTGAAAGCCATGATGTTTGAAGCAGAACTGGTGATATCAAGCATTTAAGTGATTACAGTGTTTATCATTTTGTCTATTATTTACAAAAATCAGACTTAAAAGTCTACTCAAAGTTTAAGCACATACAAATGGATAATCAAGTAGAATTAGCCTTGACCAATCCATTTGTCTGCAAATGGTAAGGCCGAAATGACTGAGAATGTTTAAAAAAAAAAAAAATTCCTATGAATTCTAACTCTCTGGCCATTTTTACTCATAAATAAGAGAGCGGTTGATTGTTCCGCGAATGGCCAGAGGGATATTAGCCCTTTCCTGTACATAAAGGAAGCAGTCTCGTTTGCTTGGGCCGAAATCGCTAGCTTTGGTAAATACTTAAATTGCTGAGTTTCTCTTTTTTGTTTAAAATCAAACCCTGTTTTCAAAATCTACTCCATACCCTTCCCTTCCCTTATTCAAATGTTAATTTAGCCAAAGGATGCAACATTTTCAATAGTACAAAAGGTTTGCTGAGACATGAACTCTGCACATGCACAGAGGCTAGATCAGCTAAAGAAGAGAGAGAGAGAGGACGGGGGGGGGGGACTGTAAGGAGGGAGAGGAGGTTTCTTCCAAATGTAAAAGAAAAGTCAGAACCATTGAGGGAAATCACCCTTAATCTGTCTTTGCCCCAGGGGCTACTTAAGACAAAAGGCTACAAAAAAAAACAAAAAAAACTAGCCCATCAAAAGTCAAGAGCTTTCCAGGTTCCAAATCTTAACATGCAAAATTCTTTTCACAGGTAAATATCAAAGCATTCCCCCCTGATTGGGAATTTTAGGAACAGCATTTCCTGACAGGCTTCTCACATGAAATAATTTTCCCTTTTAACAGGATATGTGAACCCCGATAACAAAGTGTTTGTCCCTTTTCCTCCCACAGCAACTTTCTTTCTGTTCTGTGAAACAAGTCTGAATCCCTGCTATATTAGTGACTTTCATCTCTTTGTGGCTTTGACACTCTTTTAAGTTACAAATAATCTGTTTCATTTATTTAATCCGTTTCTCCATGATGTCTATGAAGTTAATCGAAGCACAACCAAACATTGTTTGTGGAATGGTACTTGTTTACCTTCGGCCTGAGCATTTCTTATTAATTCTGTCATTTTGGCTAGTGCAAGGTACCCACACAACTTTAAATTGCCATTCATTTTTCTTGGTATTAACTCATTTCCCAGTATTCCGCTATTAACATTACAGCTGATGTTGTCACGTCATTTGGGATGTTAGAATGCCAAAACAGATTACTTCAGGTTACTTCAAGTTTCGTATTAATTGTGTGTCTTAGCATTTATTTATTTTTGGTTCCTCATAGGTCATTTTGTGTGTGTGTGTTCTACTTTGGGGACATGTTCATCACATGTTGAAAGTCAGTTTCATGAAGTTCTTTTATCAGATAGCACATGGTGAATTTAAAGTTTTCCCCCCATGGTTTTCCCTTTCCCCCCCCAGTCTAGTAGTAATCTGTGTGGTTTTGATAATATATTTAATAATAATTCTTTTCTAAATCTGATGTCTTTGTGTCAAGTTTGTTTTCATCTGACTGGTAATCTAATTTTTTACTTTCTTTTGTATTTTTTTAACCTTTGTATTTTTTCAGTTCTCTTTCTATACATGTGGAGTAATTTTTATTTTATAATATGAAAAGAACAACAACAAAAACTAAGTGAAGGAAAGCAAACAAACTTAGCAGATAATAACAGTAATTATATGGAAATGTGATAATAAATAATACTAAATAGTAAATTTTATTTCTATCCTGCCCTCCCCAGCCGAAGCTGGGCTCAGGGCGGCTAACAACAATCAAAATAGTCCAATAATGATAATGAATAAAATGTTTAATCCACTAAGATTGTTATTATTTGCAGCTTCCCATGGAAACTGGAGGACATCCCTTTTACCTTTTGCCCTTTCCTTGTCTAACTGTGTTTTTAAGTCACCCCAAAACCCTGCCCCCTTACAGGATATCACTTCTACAGATGTGCAATGATGAAAAGCAGCAACAACCCCTCAACTCAGTACTTCGCCATCGCAAGACCAGCAACAACAGACAACAGAGACTGCTTGGGGAGTGGGCCTGACAAAGGGGGGTGGAGTTGACTTACAAGGACATCTTTTCACTTGAACCTCAAGCCTCTGTGCTCCAGGATTCAAAAGATACATGCGTAAAAGATCACAATTGTGTCAAGATATGCAACTGATACTTAATTAGTTTGTTTGTATTACGTGTTATTACGTAGGAATGTTGAAATGTGTCTGACAGTGTGTTATTTGTGGGGGGGCTATTTTGTGTGTAATTGTTTTTATGTTTAATGTGTCTGACAGTGTGTTATTTGTGGGGGGGCTATTTTGTGTGTAATTGTTTTTATGTTTAATGTCTTATTCCTTACACCCCAGTGAAGGATTCTCATACATTTTATGCTTTTAATAGGTCAGGCTATTATGTAGTCCAATGTTTAGAATTAGATAAATTTATAACCACATTTCGTTGTTCCACCTGGCACTCTGCCAACTTCCCAACTTCCCTACCCATTTTTAAAATGTGCTAAAACTCGCTTTACCAAAGAGAAGCTGATAAGATACATGAAGGTGCATATGCTTTCGTTTAGCAGGAATGATTCCTTATAGACTTAAATTGACTTATTTGGACAACTGCCCTTGTTAAGAATGGTTTTCTTTTAACAGATTGGTTTGAAGAGTTGAGAACCATGGGGCAAGATAAATTCAAATTGGACTCAGTTTGAATTGGGCACGTGTATCCAGGCTGCAATTAGCCTTTTGGTCCTTTAAGTGCAAGTGAGCAACCCCCATGCGTGCAAAACCACAGCCTATAATAAAATCCCATAGCTAAAGGCCAAGGCGAAGACATCTCCCTCAGAGATGCCCAAACCTGTGCCAGCTATGGTGAATGCCAGGCGACATGGTTAAATGAAAGCCCTGAGGGGATTCAACAGACAGGATGTGTTGCTGTAGCACTATGTCAGTGTGAGACCACAGAAGAGCTAGCTTGACACCTGAGAAATACACAAAAATGGCGAAGGACAAAACACCAACTGCATTTTTCAGTCAATTAGACCTTCCTGCTAGGTGTAAAGCATAAAACACTACTGAGAATGCCACAAGTAATTTAGCAACAAAATACAAGAGGTGTTCTTTATATAATACCCTATATGCAGCTACCTGCACTGATATACTTGCAAATGACCGTAAGAGGCATGGCTTGCAAGTCCCTTTCAGGTTTGCATAAAGCCACACATCCCATTCACCGAGATTTAGGGTGCGGAGAAAAGATTTGCAAGTTCTTACAGAACTTTAATGCAAATCTATCTCCGAATGGGGGACTGATACGGAACGGGGGGGGGGGGGGGCAATGTCTTCTTCACTACAATATATTTGCTCAATTTCTCTAGGACTCCATCACCCCTCCCCTGTCCTCCATAATCTCTCAAGTAATACTGTCAAAATCCTGTCACAATGTATCCACTCTGTTTCTGCTTTTGCTCTCTAGTACAGAGTGGCTTAGAAATCACTGAAATCTTCAAAAATTGATATAAAATCAGCCGTGGTTCTGATCTGCTCGTTCTCGGTGCCATTCAACTCAGTTCCCCTTGGACTCCATGATGCTGTCCCTACTTCCATAATCCCCAAAGCGGCAGGTCACGTACGCAGGAACTTCTTAATCCTGTCAGATAGTTTTGCAAATCCTTCCTTCGGGCAATACTAGGTGACAGACGATGTATATTCCTGGCCCATTGTCTTGCCACCACCAGTACTCAATAAATGTGTATCTATGTATATTTCCCGCTCCGCATATCCCCCCTCCCTCATCCGAAAATGCTAATTAATGTAATCCCACCTTTTCATAATGTATTCATGACGTGTAAAGTATATTCATGATGTAACTTGTGAAACCCAACCTTCCCATAATGTATTCGTGACGTTTCATGCACTGTATTCTGGGACATGGAGGGAAAACTCAAAAGTTCATGTCACCCCTTTCTCACTGTTCAATCTCGCCTTGAACCTGTTGCGCAATAAACTTGGATCTTCTGCAGTTTGCTCCTGCGTCCGGCTGAGCTCATTTTCTTCCGCAGGGACCCACGGACTTAGTCCGATGAGCTGGGTGGCAGAGTAACCCCGCACCCAGATTTTTTCCGTAACAGGACAAAGAGGTAAAGGGGTCGCGGGGGAGGGAAAACGGGAGACGGGAGAAAAGGATTCAGAGACAGCCGCCAGTTCCCCCAGGCGCCTTCCGTGGGGCCTGGATCCCTGCGCGCGTGCTGCGAAGGGGGCTTTCCTTGGCCACTTGGGTGCCTTGGCAGGGGCGGCCATGCAGCGCCCACCCAGGGGATCCCAGCGAAGCGCCCTCGCCCCACGCCCCCCCGCTTAGGCATCCCTGGGGCGCTGTGGGTTCCGCACGGAGAGAGGTGGGCCATGAAAGGGTTAATGGGAGTGAGGGACGCCTGGATAGAGACCCCCGTCCCTCCCCTGCTCGTCTTGGGGGGGCCCTTCTGGACGGAGAAATGGGGGTCGCAGGGCGAGGGGTGAGCCGCGCCAAGGGGTGGGGGGCCTCTGGGTGCAGGGGAGACTCTGGGACAGAGGGAGGGAATCGAGGAAGTGGGGAGCATCCCTGGGGCAGGGAAGGGCAGCCTTGGGGGACGGAGAAATAGGGAACCATTCTTTGGGAGACATCTCCATGGTGGCACCCACTGGGGATGTCCGGAGGGGCCGCCTTGGCTTCTCCCTCCCACCCAAGAATCGGCCATCCCTTCAAGGTGACCAGAGGGATCCCTGGAAACTGGGGGGTCCAATCCTCCCACCCCTTCCAGAAAGCTCCATCCTCTTCCCACCCATGAGCCCCTATAAGCCCCTGCCCTGTCCAGACGCAGTGATTCTGCCCAGTCCAGCCACTGGTCCCCTGGAGAGGAGAGGAAATCCTGAGAGGAAGGGGGGAGGGGAAGCAGCCAGAAACCTTTTCCCACCCAGGAAGCAGCCAGAAACCTTTTCCTCTGTCTCAGGCTTCCATCTTTATTATCTTTTCCACTATGTATGAGGATAATGTACACCTGTCCTCAGAAACAGGGGTCCATGGAATGGCTCTCAGGATTGATACAGAAGTTGCACCTCAAAAGCATTTCTGTTCCCCCTATTCTTTGAAGGCAATGTCAGAGTGGCTGACAAGCTGAGATACAATCCTTCATCATCTGATGACAGTGACTGTATGAATCTTCCCAGTCAAAGGACCCATTTTCATGATAGACAGTGCCTGTGGCTGGAGGCTCTACACACAGGGTGTGTCTGTGGAGGCCAGAGACTTCCAGTATTAGCACAGGTGAGGTGTGTGACCTCCCCAAATTTACAGACTGTATGTGAATGAGATTTCCTGGGTGGGATTATAGTTTATGGCAACCCTGTGATTTTCTCCACCCATAACATTTTATGAGCTGATATAGCAGTACGAGCTCCAAAATAACTAAAAAAACCCCCCACAAGATCATCATCATCATCATCGTATTTATACCCCCAGGCCTTAGTTTGCCTCCCCATGATCTAGAGAAAACACCAGCTTTGAATCA
Source organism: Podarcis vaucheri (assembly GCF_965113315.1). Taxonomy (NCBI): domain Eukaryota; kingdom Metazoa; phylum Chordata; class Lepidosauria; order Squamata; family Lacertidae; genus Podarcis; species Podarcis vaucheri. Next base: position 74,080,072 of record NC_138748.1, on the reverse strand, counting down.
TACAGAGTAAAACTACCAGAACCTTCTTGAACCAATAGGTTAGGAATTATCGCTATACATTACATCCGTACTTTTCTATGCCTGAAAAAAGCAACCATGACACTGGGAATGTTCAGGGATGCAGGAGAGGATATATTGTATGATTATATCCTTTCCAACTTGTGTTAACAAATTGTACAATTTAGCAGAGTAACATTCCCCCTTTTAAACTTACAGTGGATGCATTTGCTCAGGCTCGCTAAAGCCTCTAAAATAAGTTTCCTTGGTAATTTCCCCTTGAGTCCCTCATAAAAAGATAAGACACGACACAGTCTTCTATAAAAGTATAAAAAGAGTTGACTCACACATTCTCTTCATAAATGGATCCCAGAAGGCAGATTTAAGTTACAAAAGTTACATACACCTGGAAACTATCCCATAAGGAGACAGCCCAAGAAAGCATCTTAGGCTAAGCAGATGTTGCTTCTTTGACGAATGTAGTCAGAGAGAGAGTGGCTGACCAGTCCTGCTGTTTTGTTACCTGGGCAGGTGAGGTCGCACCCACTTCTAGTCACATGCAGAAGAAGTCTGTCCCAGCCTAGGAGAAATCGGAAGTTCCGACTGGCTGCTCCAGACATCCCCTTTTATTTCCACTCTAGGGATGTTGTACTTGACTGCTCTTGTGTTTCACATCCCACAGACACTTTAAAAGTCAGCACCAACCATTTGAATTGTGCTCGGAAATGCGCTGGGAGCCAGGGAATATACTTTAGAAATAGTGTTATGTGGTCTAAGTGGCTGCTTCCAGTAACTAGTCTAGCTCCCCCATTCTGGATTAGTTGCAGTTTCAGAGTCACCTTCAAAGGTAGCCCCATGTAGAGCAGCTGGCAGTACTCCAAGCAGGAGATAACCAGAGCATGCACCACTCTGGCCAGACAGTCTGCAGGCTAGTTGGGTCTCATCCTGTGTACCAGATGGAGCTGCCAGACAGCTGCCCTGGACACAGAATTGATCTGTGCCTCCATGGACAGCTGGGAGTCCAAAATGACCCCTAGGTTGCACACCTGGTCCTTCAGGGGCAGAGTTATCCCATCAGGACCAGGAATGCCCCCATCCTCCCCCAGGGACAGTATTTCTGTCTTGTCAGGATTCAGCCTCAATGTGTTACCCGCCATCCATCCTCCAACCACCTACAGACAGCCACACATGGCACTCACCATCTTCACTAGTTCCAATTTAAAAGAGAGGAAGAACTGGGCATCATTCACATACTGGTGAATACCCAGCCCAAACCCCCTGATGATCTCTCCCAGTGGCTGCATATAGATAGTAAAAAGCATGGGGGAGAGAATGGAGCCCTGGGGCACCCCACAAGTAAGCACCCAGGGGTCTGAACACCACTCTCTGGACATGGCCCAGGAGGAAGGAGGGGAACCACTGCATAACAGGGCCCACAGCTCCCCTAGAGCTCCAGAAGGACACCATGGCGAAAGGTCTCCAAAGCCGCTAAGAGATCCAGCAGAACCAGGAAACAGCTTTACTCTCAATATCTATCTCATTGGAGATAATCAGCCAGGGGAGTTCAAGTCCCATGATGAGGACTGAATCCCCATTGGAAGGATCATGGTGGCAGGAGCTTTCCTGGTCCTGCACCCCCAAAAGCTTCCGCCACAATACTTTCTTTAGCTTTCAAGGAGCCACCGGATACATTGTGGTATTTTCTTCGAAAAACAAATATTTTGAATACTTTTACAGTGCCGTATGATGTAAATATGGGATGCGGGTGGTGCTGGGGGTTAAACCACAGAGCCTAGGACTTGCCAATCAGAAGGTCAGCGGTTCAAATCCTCGTGATGCGGTGAGCTCCCGCTGTTCGGTCCCTGCTCCTGCCCACCTAGCAGTTCAAAAGCACATCAAAGTGCAGTAAGATAAATAGGTACCTCTCCAGCAGGAAGGTAAACGGTGTTTCCATGCCCTGCTCTTGTTCGCCAGAAGCGGCTCAGTCATGCTGGCAAGATGACCTGGAAGCCGTACGCTGGCTCCCTCGGCCACTAAAGCGAGATGAGCCTGGCTTATATGGTCCCAAGGAAAGCAGAGCAGTATGTTTGGCACCAGCTTGGCTTCAGGAGTTGAATGAAGAAGATGCGGAGGACACCATCCAACCATCTTAGAGACTCCACTCTGGATTTGTGTAGGTTTTCCTCCATAGCCTTTTCTTCCCCTGAACATAGCTCAAGAGGCAGTGAAAGTTTAGGAGCAGAGTTTTCCTTCTCGATGGGCTTCCTTCCCCCGTTGACGATCCCATCTGCCCTTCACTTTCCTCTGCAGCAGGGGTGGAATCTGTCTTCTGGACTGTGGGATTCACTGTTTTTCTCCTCCTCTCCATCCACCAGGGCCTGCCTTCACCTGCAGCAGAATTCCCTAATACACCAAGGATTTGAGACCCATCAACAATCCTCACCTGGTTTTGCCGGCCGGTTGAAGCGATTTCTGGGATTGTGGCCCTTGTTGCATGCTGACAGCTTCTGGAAGCCACAGGTGAGAGCTGAGTGCAGGATGGGGACTAATGGTGGATAAATTACCCCATAAGGTGCATGACATGACCCCCACCAAAGGTACCCAGATATTTGAGACAGATAAGGAATAAATTCATGTCTCTGGAAATATCACAACATCAGGCCATCAATAAATCAACACTACATATTCAAGGATGAAGGGATAAGTACAGTTATCCCTTTGCCTTGAATATCCAGCTTTGTCAGTGCCAGATTAGGGTAATCTTGTGTCAGAAGAGGGGCTTGAGATCAGGCAGCACATCATCATTATAAAGAACCATTGGGATTCCCATTTGCCATCTTCTTTCCTTCTGCTTCTCCTGCTCTCTCACTGCAATGCGAGGCATGTAGAGGGAGGTCCATCTCTAAGAACAGGAGCTTCCCTGAGCACCCATTCAGCTGATCCCAACACCAAACCTTGTCACTAATTCTCTGACTGACCCAGACCACAGTCCCTGGAAAAGATGTAGACCAGGGTCTCACATAATAGTCCACATGGACCTCCTGTGGCCAATGGGACTGTGCAGGTGATCCATAAACATCTAGAGGTGGATGGAGGATTATGATGCAGAGGATGGGGAATATCCAAAGGAACGATGGACCGGAGAAAGAGAGGGCCTGTTCATGGACAGAGAGCAGCTGCCTTTCCTGTGAGGAAACAATTGATTTGAAAAGGCTGTATTCCAAGATCATGCTGCTTTATTAACGATGATTGAGGAGTATGAAAGGTGGTGATGCATTACTATCATTTGATGACATTGCTTTTTCATTTCCAAAAAATTGGGAACATGGGTAGGACATGGGAGAATGTAGGAGATGTTGAAATAAGAGAAGGGGCTAATGGCGCTTGATGTGTTCTCTTTCCCTTTGTTCTCTTTCTTGTAACCCAAACAGGATTTCCTTTCCTCCAACTCTGAAGAAGGTAATGGAGAAGACATTCAGAATTCCAAGGAATGGGGCACCTTTCGTTTCATTAGGAATAGAAATTAAAATGTGTGAAATGTGGGATATGCTTCATTGAATGAGCACACATAGCTCACATCAATGACTCCACGAGGGGAGAAAACATTTAAAGGTATGGAGAGTGGGAAAAGTTTCACTGATAGTAGAACACTTAGAACACATCAGCAGACTCACATGGACAAGAAAGGATTCCAATGCAGGGAGTGTGAGAAGAACTTCAGTCTAAGAGGACTCCTCAATATACACCAGCGGACTCACACAGGGGAAAAACCATTTAAATGCATGGAGTGTGGAAAGAGCTTCAGTCAGAGTGGACACCGCAATATGCATAAACGGACTCACACAGGGGAGAAACCATTTAAATGTATGGAGTGCGGAAAGAGCTTTAGTGACAGTGGAAGCCTTAGAAGACATCAACGGATTCACACAGGGGAGAAACCATATAAATGTATGGAGTGTGGAAAGAGCTTCAGTCGGAGTGGACATTTAAGTTCACATCTACGGACTCACACGGGTGAAAAACCATATAAATGTATGGAGTGTGGAAAGAGCTTCAGTAAGAGTGGAAACCTCAGTAAACATCACCAGACTCACACAGGGGAGAAACCATATGAATGCAGGGAGTGTGGGAAGAGCTTCAGTCAGAATGCAGACCTCAAATTACACCAGCGAACTCACACTGGTGAAAAACCATATAAATGTATGGAGTGTGGAAAGAGCTTCAGTCAAAGTGGACACCGCAATATGCATCAACGGACTCACACAGGGGAGAAACCATTTAAATGTATGGAGTGTGGAAAGAGCTTCAGTCAAAGTGGACACCGCAATATGCATCAACGGACTCACACAGGGGAGAAACCATTTAAATGTATGGAGTGTGGAAAGAGTTTTAGTGATAGTGGAAGCCTTAGAACACATCAACGGACTCACACAGGGGAGACACCATTTAAATGTATGGAGTGCGGAAAGAGCTTTAGTGATAGTGGGAGCCTTAGAAGACATCAACGGATTCACACAGGGGAGAAACCATATAAATGTATGGAGTGTGGAAAGAGCTTCAGTCGGAGTGGACATTTAAGTTCACATCTACGGACTCACACGGGTGAAAAACCATATAAATGTATGGAGTGTGGAAAGAGCTTCAGTAAGAGTGGAAACCTCAGTAAACATCACCAGACTCACACAGGGGAGAAACCATATGAATGCAGGGAGTGTGGGAAGAGCTTCAGTCAGAATGCAGACCTCAAATTACACCAGCGAACTCACACTGGTGAAAAACCATATAAATGTATGGAGTGTGGAAAGAGCTTCAGTCAAAGTGGACACCGCAATATGCATCAACGGACTCACACAGGGGAGAAACCATTTAGATGTATGGAGTGTGGAAAGAGTTTTAGTGATAGTGGAAGCCTTAGAACACATCAACGGACTCACACAGGGGAGACACCATTTAAATGTATGGAGTGCGGAAAGAGCTTTAGTGATAGTGGAAGCCTTAGAAGACATCAACGGATTCACACAGGGGAGAAACCATATAAATGTATGGAGTGTGGAAAGAGCTTCAGTCGGAGTGGACATTTAAGTTCACATCTACGGACTCACACGGGTGAAAAACCATATAAATGTATGGAGTGTGGAAAGAGCTTCAGTAAGAGTGGAAACCTCAGTAAACATCACCAGACTCACACAGGGGAGAAACCATATGAATGCAGGGAGTGTGGGAAGAGCTTCAGTCAGAATGCAGACCTTAAATTACACCAGCGAACTCACACTGGTGAAAAACCATATAAATGTATGGAGTGTGGAAAGAGCTTCAGTCAAAGTGGACACCGCAATATGCATCAACGGAGTCACACAGGGGAGACACCATTTAAATGTATGGAGTGCGGAAAGAGCTTTAGTGATAGTGGAAGCCTTAGAAGACATCAACGGATTCACACAGAGGAGAAACCATATAAATGTATGGAGTGTGGAAAGAGCTTCAGTCAGAGTGCACACCTTAGAAATCATCAACGGACTCATACAGGGGAGAAACCATTTAAATGCATGGAGTGTGGAAAGAGCTTTAGTAAAAATGGAGCCCTTAGAATGCATCAACGGATTCACACAGGGGAAAAACCATTTAAATGTATTGAGTGCGGAAAGAGCTTCAGTTACGATTCAGGCCTTAGAAGACATCAACTGACTCACACAGGCAGGGGGGAAACCATTTAAATGTATTGAGTGCGGAAAGAGCTTCAGTCAGAATGGAGACCTTAAAACACATCAATGGACACACACAGGGGAGAAAACATAAGAATGCATGGAATGCGGAAATCAATTCAGTTTCATCGCAACCCTCAGAAGACATCAACAGATTTACACAGGAGAGAAACCATATAAATGTATGGAGTGTGGAAAGAGCTTCAGTCAGAGTGGACACCTCAATATACATCAATGGGCTCACACAGGGGAGAAACCATATAAATGTGTGGCGTGTGGGAAGTGCTTCAGTTTCAATGCAATGCTTAGAAGACATCAACGGACTCACACAGGGGGGAAAACCATTTAAATGCATTGAGTACGGAAAAAGCTTCAATCAAAGTGGAAATCTTAGAAAACATCAGCAGACACACAGGGAAGAAACCATTTAAATGTATGGCATGTGGAAGGAGCTTCAGTCAGAGTGGATCCCTTGATATACATCAACAAACTCACACAAAAGACAAACCACATAAACGTCAGGAAAGTATATTGAGGCTCTGTCCTTGTGGAAGTCCTACATCAACAGACTCGTGGCCAGGAAGAACTTTAACATTTGACACCCTACATACCATCAATAACTTTAAATGGAAGGATTGCAGAAAGTGCTTTAGCTATAATGTGATGTTTAAGAAATATCAGACATTCAAGTGGGAGAACCCATTTAGATGTATGGAGTGTGGGACATGTTCCTCTCAGAGTCCACTCTTCTTCACGGCAATGAACTCAGACGAAATCTGTCTTCCTGCTTCAGGGCCAGCTGAGTCTGTTTCTCTTGTCATTTTCTTGTAGCTAGGTAATTCCTCTCTAATCTGCTCTGTGTCTGTGTCTCTCCCTCCTCCTGGATGACCTCCTCTCTCCCTCCTCCTGGATGACTTTCCCCCCTCCAGCTCCTCTTCTGAGGAAAGCTGATTGGCCTGAGAATGGATTCCCCCCTTAAGGTGGGGGACCTCAACGGAGTCCCTTCATTAGAAATGGACAGGACAGAAAGGGACAGAATATCTAGAAAAGAGAGACTACCACATACATTTTTTCAAATGGTGGACAGCTTAAACCTAAGGGATGCATGGAGAGAGAAAAATCCACTGGAGAAACAGTTCACACTCTTTTCAGAAGCCTAACAATCGTCAGGGAGAATTTATGCAATCTAGATCTCAAATAGTTTAATAATAAAAATTTTAAAAAACAGAGATTCACCCAAGGACAATAACAGGTCATAATCCAGTGATATTAGAATTAGAAAATAAACAAAAGGTAATAAAAGATGGCGATTAAATGAGAATTTATTAAACGATGAAAATCTGGTGATTAAAGCACAAGAATTGTTGAAATAATTCTTTGAAATCAATAAATCACAAGACACTGATATAAGAATAATTTGGGGTGCCGGTAAAGCATTTCTTAGAGGCTTCTATATACAGCAAAATGCAGGGGGAAAGAGAGTTTATGAGAGGAACTTAGAGCAGTTAAGAGAAGAAATAGCGAGCAATGAAAAAATACTAGCGAAGCAACCAAAAAATAAAAAGGTAGCACCAAAAATCAAGTTATTACAAACACAATTCTCATAGTTGTTAAGCATTGAAATCCAAAATAACATAAGATGGATGAAACAGAGATCCTTTGAATTTGCAAATAGGCCCAGCAAAATACTGGCATGGCAACTGAAGAAGAGACAGAAAGAGAGATTAATAGATAAAATCAAAGACGGCGAGAAAACGAGAAGAAATAAACAAGTTTTTTATCAACCACTTCAAAAATTTATGCAATATAGGCAAGGAAACAGAAGAAGATATAAAAAAATTATCTGCAGGGGAAAGACTTACCCAGAGTGGGAATAGAAAAAAATGCATATCTAAATGCCCCAGTTTCTATGATGGAAGTACAGGAGGCTATTTCCAAAGCGAAGTTGTGGAAGTCGCTGGGCCCGGATGCCCTTACCGCCTTGCATTAAAAAAATAATGGAGGAAGTAGTGGCTACTCCGCTGAAAGTACTCATAAATAAAATAATGGCGGAAGGAAGAATCCCGGAGTCATGGCAATTAGCACATATAACAGTAAACCCTAAACAAGACAAGAACAAAGAGAATATAAATAATGATAGACCAATATCTTTACTTAATAATGACTACAAGATATATGCGGACATATTGGCCCAGAGATTAAAAACAGTGTTGAACGAAGTCATTAGCCAAGATCAGACAGGATTCTTACCCGGAAGGAAGATGAGCAATAATGTGAGACTTGTGATTGATGCTATTGAATATCTTGACTGGAACCCAGGGAAGAAGGCTGCATCTGTTTTTGTGGGTGCTGAGAAAGCCTTCGATAAGGTATCCTGGAGGTTTGTGGAGAAGATAATTGAAAAGATGGAAGTGGGAACAAGGATATCAACTGGATTAAGAGCTATTTATCAAGACCAAAAGGTAAATTTAATAATGAATGGGGAGATGACTGAATACTTTAAAATAGAAAGGGGGACAAGACAAGGGTGTCCCCTATCTCCCTTGTTATTTGTTTTAATATTGGAGGTACTAAATCAATGCGATGGGGTGAGCTCCCGTTTCTCGGTCCCTGCTCCTGCCAACCTAGCAGTTCGAAAGCACATCAAAGTGCAAGTAGATAAATAGGTAGCACTCCGGCGGGAAGTTAAACGGCGTTTCCGTGCGCTGCTCTGGTTCACCAGAAGCGGCTTAGTCATGCTGGCCACATGACCCGGAAGCTGTACGCCAGCTCCCTCGGCCAGTAAAGTGAGATGAGCGCCGCAACCCCAGAGTCATCCACAGCTGGACCTAATGGTCAGGGGTCCCTTTTCCTTTACCTATGTAATATGCTTATGTTAAAATACGAATATGGATTTTGAATTTGATGCTTGTACTTTGTTTCTTTTTGGGTTTGAAATTAAAAAAAGGAGAAGGAGGGGGGGGAGGAGAATATTCAGCTTCAGACCATTCCCCGACAAAACACATTGCCCTGTGTCCTTCCAGCCTCTTTCCTCCCTTGCTCCCTTCTGCCGGTTTGTGTGCCTGACTTAGATATCCTGCGTGCTGTATTTTTTTTACTGCTGAAACTGGATTTGCTCTCAGGAGCTAATTTTTGTGCCTCACTGGGGACCCAGTGAGAACTGTATGCTTTGAAAGCTCAGTAAACTATTACTGAAGAAGTCCTGCTGCCTCTGTGTGCGTTTTTGACCTCAGTGTGGGACTTGCTCTACATGTGGCCCCTACCCTGCTGCTACTTGGCTCATGCCCTGCAGTTGCTCTACTCAAGCGTGCATGATGGTGTGTCTGCGTGTGACTGTGGTTTTTTGCACTGTTATGGAAATGACAAGTGGGACCCACATCTTTAAAGTTGTTGCAATGTTACAAATCATCAAACCTTTATTGGCATCACTTACAAACATTCAGAATAAGTAGGCCAGTGCGATCTCGTCGCCATTTCAACAGTACAGTCATTTGCCAAAGGGAAGAAGAGGCAATCTATTTCATCTCTCCAGCAAGGGCAGGATCCTGTAACGTACTTTGGCAACAAAAAATCAAATAGAGGAACTTAGCTACTGTCTTGGGGAGCTCCTGGTCTCTCCCCTGGAATAAGAAGTGTACAACCTCCTTCTCTGGTTTCCATGTTGGAATGCATAGATGGTCTAAAAATTGTTGGCGGAGATCATCATAAATTTTACATTTAAGGGCCATGTGAGCTAGAGTTTCCACCAGGTGGGCATCGCATGGGCAGATCCTATCTCCTTCTGCCAAACCCACAAACCTGCCCCAAAGGAGGTTAGGAGGATTAGACTTGAACATAGGCAGAGAAAAAGCCCTTTTTTCTTGCGGGTTAAACAAAAATTGTAAATAATTAAGGTTAAATTCCTGCACCCTAGAGAGTCGAAAATAAAGAGGGGACCATGTTTTTTCTGCAGCTGAGATTAGTTCCTAGAGATCTATGTCCCACAGCCTAGTTTTTAACATGGCCTTGGCTACTGGGAAAGCCATGATGATAATGTTGCCAATATTATGCCTGAATGTATGCATTCGACTTGACAGCTCGGGGAAGATACCTAGCTTTATAAATGTGTAGAAAATCCATACTTTAACTGACTCTCCTCATTCCAACGCCATTTTGATCCTTAGAGAAAGGGGAATTTGGGCTCCACCTCCCTCCGTGAACCAAGAAGCAGAAAATCAGATCGGCAGTGTCAAGCGCTCGTCCAACACTTGAGTAGGATCCTGGTAGAGACACATGCCCAACTGGCATGTTCTCTCCCTCCTGGTCATTCGTTCGGGAGCTTCAAAAGCTTCACAGCGACTGATGCCAACAGACATTGGCACACTTAGGGATCTGCAGAGTGTTTGCAGTTTGCGTAACAGAGCTCAGCAACTCAGCATTTTGGCTAAGCTACTTTATTTACATATAAACACACACGGAGCACTGCAACACGGCTCCCTCTCTCTCTAGCATCAGACAGCATCTTGAGAGAACAAAGGACAATAGTCTCACTTCAGGAACATAGTCTCCATCACTTCCCACTGTGGAGTCAAAACATACACCATCATGTGATAGACAAAAATGCCATGACTGCAATCACGGAGCTGGAAATCTAACAGGCAGCAGGAGCAGGGCATCCCGCCATAATCCCCCAAGCGTAAGAGCAGAGACACGGACCCCCACCTAGGGAGTGACCAGGGGAAACAATGGACATCTGCAGAGGCAGTTGAGCAAGCCAGATGTTCTGAAAGCCCATCTCCAGACAAGTCCTGAGGGCAAGGAGATGACAAGAGTTTTATTGTTCTTCCGGTGATGGGGACTTAAGAGGTGTTGGGAAAGGGGCCTGATAAAGAGACCTAATGTTGGACTTGTGCCACCCTTGTAGACCCCTCCCCCTTTGTGACATGCTACTGATGTAGTGATGATGTCTCAGTGATGCTGCTCCAAGTGTATTCTGGGATATTGTGGGACGTTTTAAAAGAGGGGGGTCACCCCTTACTCAGGGTTCTTACTCCTGTGGGGACCTGTTGCACAACAATAAGGATCATGGTCTACTGACAGCTGTGTTGCTGGAGCTTCCTTCTTTTACTGACCACATGGACCCGCGGGGGAGTAGCACCCTGATGAGCTCGGCTGTTGAGTCGTCTCTCACCCCAGAATTTTTCATTACCAATAATGATATTTTAAAATGTTTATATTTTTTGTTGTCTGCCACACTCCAAAAAATTTCACCATCTTTTCTATCCCCAGCTCTGCTTTCTGTCTCTACTCATTTTTCTTCTGTTGTCTCATATTTTTACCAACAATTTATTTCAATTTTTATTCAATTTAACACCTGCAACTTGGCCAAATTGATTAATCTTGTTGAACACCCTTGGTATACTTTCCAGTGGGCTTCTACCATTATTACCAGGTTGTTTGCAAATGCCTTAAGTTCATATGATCTTCATCCCACTGTAATAATGAATAATAATAATAATAATTTGTATCCCACCCTCCCTGGCCAAAGCCGGGCTCAGAGTGGCTAACAGCAGGTAAAAATAGCCCAGTGTACAGAAAATTGCACAGTCAATTAATTAAAATACATTCTAGACTCAATTCAGAATCAAATTAATGACAACCATCGGGTTAGGGTTCTATGAAGATTACAGAAGGAGAGGGGGGGGGTCGGACTGTGCTTTGGCGAAAGGCCAGGCAGAACAGCTCCGTCTTGCAAGCCCTGCAAAAAGATATATTGATGATGCTGTGAGAACTCTATCCTGGATATGGTGGGAAAGTTTTAAATGTCAATGTCGCCCCCTGCTCTGGGATCACTTGCTGTTGTTGAACCTGTTGCACAACAATAAAGAATCTCAGTCTACTGACTGCTGTTTTGCTCCAAATTGCTTCGCTGGAATTTCCTTCTTTTACTGACCGCACGGACCCGCAGGGGACTTGGACCCTGATGAGCTGAGCTGTTGAGTAGACTCTCAACCCAGAATTTTCCTTATCAAAACCTTTCTGCAAATGGCCTTTGCAACTCAACTCCCTGGATGGTTACAAACTATACACATTTGCCTCTTTGAAACGTAGCCCGTTTCCTCAATGAATCCACCCATTTCTTGATGAAATGTAACTTCTGCCAGGAAAACCTGAGCTGAAATAGTAAGGAGAGCAAAACAGCAGCCCTGTCTGACCCCCGTCAGCCTCCAGACTCCCCCAGTCACGTGGCAGGAGATTATTCCTGAGTCCCCCACCCTCCGTGAGACGGGTATGACATCATGGATGATCCAGTGATGATCCTCATGATTCAAGCAGACTTGTCCAAATAGCAGATATCTATGCCTGAATGAAACGGGTCTGTGATGATGGATTCTGGAGTCAAGAAAGGATTTTCTGGAGTCAAGAAAGGGAAGGGAAGGATTTTGCAATGTAAACATTGTAGGGGGGGGGGTCCCCACTTTGCAAATGGATTGCCGGGATCAGCTTCCTCCCCCCCTCAATTCCTCCCTTCCCGGTACATCCTCCTCTCATCCTGCCCCCACAACCCCAAATCCCTCCACAATGCGCTGCACCTCTTCCTCCTCCTCCTGTAATCCGGCTTCTGTTTCCGGAATGAGGGCAGAGAGCCCCCCTCCCAAGCTGCCTGCTTTCCCCGCAAGTAGAGCTTCTGCGCGGATTGCTGCTCTGCGGCGTAGCTCTAGGGGAGCGCGCTTTGGAAAGGAAAGGCGGGGCATCATGGGAGGGGACCCCCCCCGCCCGTGTATATTGCAGGAAAGGAAAGGAGAATTGGGAACGAGGACAAAGAAGTAAAGGGCTCGCGGGGGGCGGAGAGGGGAGAAAAGGACCCAGAGACCCCCGCCAGCTCCCCAGAGCGCCTTTCGTGGGCCCCGTCGGCAGGGCCTGGATCCCTGCACGTGTGCTGCGAAGGGGGCTTTCCTTGGCCCCTTAGGTGCCTTGGCAGCGGCGGACATGGGGAACCTACGCAGGGGGTCCCTACGAGGGCCCCCTTGCCCCGTTTTCCCCGCGAAGGCATCCCTGGGGCCCTGTGGGCTCCGCACGGATAAAGGAGGGTTAACGGGCGTGAGGGATGCCTAGATAGAGACCCCCTGTCCCTCCTCTGCTAATCTTGGGGTGGCCCCCCAGGATGGAAAGATGGGGGATGAGGGCTGAGCCAAGGGAGGCCTCTGGGTGCAGGGGAGACTCTGGGACAGAGTTAGAGAGTCAAGGAAGTGGGGAGGGGGAGCATCCCTGGGGCAGGAAAGGGCAGCAATGGGGGGGGGGAGATAGGAAATCAGTCTTTGGGGACACTTCTCCATGGTGGCGCCTGCTGGGTTTCTCTGGAGGGGCCGCCTTGACTTCTCCTTCCCACCCAGGAATCGGCCACCCCTTCAAGGCGACCAGAGACAGATCCCTGGAAAGTGGGGGGTCCAGTCCCCCCCTTCCTTCCTGCAACCTCCATCCTCTTCCCACCCCATAAGTCCCTGCCCTGTCCAGACGCAGTGGTTCTGCCAAGTCCAACCATTGGTCCCCCTGGAGAGGAGAGGAAAGAGGGAGAGGGGAGGGGAGAGGCCTTCTCAGAAGCGGCTCTTCGTTTCCGCAATCCCACCCAGGAAGCAGCCAGAAACATTTTCCTCTCTCTCGGGCTTCCATCTTTAAGTTTCTCTTCCACTGCCTGGTTCCAGTACAAAGAAAAGACAGTAAAACATCAGACATTAAAAACCTCCCGATAGAGGGTTGCCTTCAGCTGTCTTCTAAATGTCAGAATGTTGCCCATTTCCTCGCCCTCTGCCTGGTTCCCTGTAACTTTGCTTCTCTCTTTTTTTTTTTAAAAAAAATAATTTTTATTGGTTTTTTTAACACATATTTGACACAAACAATACACAGTACAAAAACATACAAACACATAAACAAATATAATTTCAAAACCTTCTTTTCTTAAACCGTGTTCCTCCGTCTTCCCCATACCTTCCCTTTCTGCATCCCTGTTTTCAAATTTCTTCAGCAAATCCTCACTTCAAAATTTAATTAAATAACCTTTTACTGCCCCTATCTTTTTTACCTAATCAGTACAGCTGTAACCCCTTAATTTCTCTAACCTTGGCGTTTTAGCATTCATTTATTTTATAAAAGTTCTTAAGATAAACTTTAAATTTCTTCCAATCTTCTTCCACCGTCTCTTTCCCTTGGTCTCGGATTCTGCCGGTCATCTCAGCCAGTCCCATGTAGTCAATCACCTTCATCTGCCATTCTTCCAGTGTGGGTAGTTCTTGAGTCTTCCAATACTTTGCAATAAGAACTCTTGCTGCTGTGGTAGCATACATAAAGAAAGTCCTGTCCTTCTTTGAGACCAATTGGCCGATGATGCCCAAGAGAAAGGCCTCTGGTTTCTTGTGAAAAGTACATTTAAGTACCTTCTTCATTTCATTATATATCATTTCCCAGAAAGCCTTAATCCTCGGGCAAGTCCACCAAAGGTGAAAGAATGTACCTTCAGTTTCCTTACATTTCCAACATTTATTATCAGGCAAATGGTAAATCTTTGCAAGCTTGACTGGTGTCATGTACCACCTGTAGATCATTTTCATAATATTTTCTCTTAGGGCATTGCATGCCGTAAATTTTATACCGGTGGTCCACAACCATTCCCAGTCCGCAAACATAATGTTATGACCAATGTCTTGTGCCCACTTAATCATAACTGATTTAACAGTTTCATCCTGTGTATTCCACTTCAGCAACAGATTATACATTCTTGACAAAGTTTTAGTATTGGGTTCTAGCAATTCAGTTTCTAGTTTAGATCTCTCCACCTGGAAGCCAATTTTTCTGTCTTGTTTATACACCTCCATTATTTGATAATAATGGAGCCAATCTCGAACCTTAGACTTCAATTTCTCATAGCTCTGTAGTTTCACTTTCTCACCTTCTTGTTCTAAAATTTCCCAATATTTTGGCCATTTTGATTGCATATTAAGTTTTTTCACCTCCTTAGCTTCCATTGGCGACAGCCATCTTGGGGTTTTATTTTCCAACAAATCTTTATAACGAATCCAAACACTATACAGTGGTACCTCGCAAGACGAATGCCTCACAAGACAAAAAACTCGCTAGACGAAAGGTTTTTCCGTTTGCTATTTGCCTCGCAAGACGAATTTCCCTATGGGCTCGCTTCGCAAGACGAAAACGTCTTGCGACTTTGTTAAACCGTTAAAACCGTGCTTCGCAAGACGAAAAATTCGCTAGACGGCAAAACTCGTGGAACGAATTAATTTCGTCTTGCGAGGCACCACTGTATAATGCTTTCCTAACAATATGATTTTTGAAACCTTTATGAGTTTTTACCTTGTCATACCATAAATATGCATGCCAACCAAACATATTATTAAACCCTTCCAAATCTAGAATGTCTGTGTTCTCAAGAAGTAGCCAGTCTTTCAACCAGCAGAAAGCTGCTGATTCATAGTACAGTTTTAAGTCCGGCAGGGCAAACCCCCCTCTTTCTTTTGCATCTGTTAATATCTTAAATTTTATTCTGGGGTTTTTGCCCTGCCAGACAAATTTGGATATATCTTTCTGCCACTTCTTGAAACAGTCCATTTTATCCACAATCTGTAAAGCCTGAAATAAAAACAACATTCTAGGCAAAACATTCATCTTGATGACAGCAATTCGGCCTAACAAGGAAAGCTTCAAATTTGACCATATTTCTAGGTCTTTCTTTACTTCTGTCCAACATTTCTCATAATTGTCTTTGAATAAATTCACATTCTTAGATGTCATGTTTATCCCCAAATATTTCACTTTCTTAACCACAGTTAATCCTGTTTCATTTTGAAACTGCTCCCTTTCCATGGCTGTTAGATTTTTCTCCAACACTTTAGTTTTTTGTTTATTTAACTTAAATCCTGCGACTTGACCAAATTCTTGAATTAATTCCAAAACCCTTTTCATACTAGTGTCTGGCTCTTGCAAAGTAAGTACTAAATCATCTGCAAAAGCCTTCAGTTTATATTGTTTGGCTCCGACCTGAACCCCTTTAACCAGCTGGTCTTTTCTAATCATATTTAACAAAACCTCCAGGACTGATATAAAAAGCAATGGGGATATTGGGCACCCCTGTCGTGTCCTCTTTTCTATCTGAATTTCTTCAGTAACCACATTATTTACAATTAACTTTGCCTTTTGTTCAGAATATACTGCACCTATACCATTCTCAAAACCTTGGCCTACCCCCATCTCTTGTAGATTCTTCTTCATAAAACTCCAAGAAATATTGTCAAAGGCTTTCTCCGCGTCCACAAATATCAGTACTGCCTTAGTGTTTATATTCACTTCTAATAGTTCCATAATGTCTATTATATTTCTCACATTATCTGACAAATGTCTTCCTGGAAGAAAGCCAGCTTGGTCCTTATGAATCTCTCCCACCAACACTTTTTTCAATCTTTTTGCTAAAATGTCTGCAAAAATTTTGTAATCCACATTAAGTAATGATATAGGGCGGTAGTTCTTGATCTGAGTCTTTTCAGTCTCTGTTTTTGGTATAAGTGTTATATACACTTCTTTCCCAGGAGGCAGCCAGAAACCTTTTCCTCTCTCTCAGGCTTCCATCTTTAAGTTTCTCTTCCACTGCATGGTTCCAGTACAAAGAAAAGACAGTAAAACATCAGACATTAAAAACCTCCCGATAGAGGGTTGCCTTCAGCTGTCTTCTAAATGTCAGAATGTTGCCCATTTCCTTGCCCTCAGCCTGCTTCTCTGTAACTTCTGTTAAGGAAAAATCTAGGTGCGAGACTTTTCAGTCCCCCAGCTGGTCGGGCAGAGCCCGTGGGTCCCTGCAGAATAAAGGAAGGAATCCAGCCAACCGGAGCAAATAGCTGTAGACCAAAGTTTATTGCACAGTAGGTTCAAAGAGCAAATTTTGAACCCCAAGGATGGGGTGACAAAGACTTTTAAAACTTTCCCACCATATCCCAGAATACAGTTCGAAGGGGAGAGGTTAACCTTGGCAAACATGTCCAGACAAGTCCTTGGTACAAGATTAGCATAAGCAGACATGGCAGGGCAAGACTCAGGTATAAGATTAGCATAGACAAATATGTCTTTTTTTAAAAAAAATATTTTTTATTAACAGACCAATCATATCAAATCAAATCACATAAATTCTGAATTACATAGCCTAATTTTAAATTTTGTTGGGGGTACCCATATTTCAAGTTCCGAAAGGGGTCCAATCCTCTTATTGCTACTACTTTAAAAGTCCACAAATCTATCCAAATAATGTTCAAAATTCTGTCCAATTCTTTCTTGCTGTTTTCCACATCTCTTCTAGTTGTTTTCATATATTTTTCCTCTCTCTTTGTCTTTGTGGCCTCTGATTGTCTCCATAAGCAGGTTCAAACAAATTTGTATTCCTGTGTGGGTTTTTCCGTTCGTCCAAGAGTCATATTTCAGACAGCCACCGTATTTCATCGTTTCCATAAAGAAAAGCATTCTTGTTGTTGTTGTTGTTGTTTAGTCGTTTAGTCGTGTCCGACTCTTCGTGACCCCATGGACCAGAGCACGCCAGGCACTTCTGTCCTCCACTGCCTCCCGCAGTTTGATCAAACTCATGCTAGTAGCTTCAAGAACACCATCCAACCATCTCATTCTCTGTCGTCCCCTTCTCCTTGTGCCCTCCATCTTTCCCAACATCAGGGTCTTTTCCAGGGAGTCCTCTCTTCTCATGAGGTGGCCAAAGTATTGGAGCCTCAGCTTCACGATCTGTCCTTCCAGTGAGCACTCAGGGCTGATTTCCTTCAGAATGGAGAGGTTTGATCTTCTTGCAGTCCATGGGACTCTCAAGAGTCTCCTCCAGCACCATAATTCAAAAGCATCAATTCTTCGGCGATCAGCCTTCTTTATGGTCCAGCTCTCACTTCCATACATCACTACTGGGAAAACCATGGCTTTTACTATACGGACCTTTGTTGGCAAGGTGATGTCTCTGCTTTTTAAGATGTTGTCTAGGTTTGCCATCGCCTTTCTCCCAAGGAGCAGGCGTCTTTTAATTTCGTGACTGCTGTCACCATCTGCACTGATCATGGAGCCCAAGAAAGTAAAATCTCTCACTGCCTCCATTTCTTCCCCATCTATTTGCCAGGAGGTGATGGGCCCAGTGGCCATGATCTTCGTTTTTTTGATGTTGAGCTTCAGACCATATTTTGCGCTCTCCTCTTTCACCCTCATTAAAAGGTTCTTTAATTCCTCCTCACTTTCTGCCATCAAGGTTGTGTCATCTGCATATCTGAGGTTGTTGATATTTCTTCCGGCAATCTTAATTCCGGCTTGGGATTCATCCAGCCCAGCCTTTCGCATGATGAATTCTGCATATAAGTTAAATAAGCAGGGAGACAATATACAGCCTTGCCGTACTCCTTTCCCAATTTGGAACCAATCAGTTGTTCCATGTCCAGTTCTAACTGTAGCTTCTTGTCCCACATAGAGATTTCGCAGGAGACAGATGAGGTGATCAGGCACTCCCATTTCTTTAAGAACTTGCCATAGTTTGCTGTGGTCAACACAGTCAAAGGCTTTTGCATAGTCAATGAAGCAGAAGTAGATGTCTTTCTGGAACTCTCTGGCTTTCTCCATAATCCAGCGCATGTTTGCAATTTGGTCTCTGGTTCCTCTGCCTCTTCTAAATCCAGCTTGCACTTCTGGGAGTTCTCGGTCCACATACTGCTTGAGCCTTCCTTGTAGAATTTTAAGCATAACCTTGCTAGCATGTGAAATGAGTGAAATTGTGCGGTAGTTGGAGCATTCTTTGGCACTGCCTTTCTTTGGGATTGGAATGTAGACTGATCTTCTCCAATCCTCTGGCCACTGCTGAGTTTTCCAAACTTGCTGGCATATTGAGTGTAGCACCTTAACAGCATCATCTTTTAAAATTTTAAACAGTTCAGCTGGAATACCATCACTTCCACTGGCCTTGTTATTTGCAGTGCTTTCTAAGGCCCATTTGACTTCACTCTCCAGGATGTCTGGCTCAAGGTCAGCAACCACACTACCTGGGGTGTACGAGACATCCATATCTTTCTGGTATAATTCCTCTGTGTATTCTTGCCACCTCTTCTTGATGTCTTCTGCTTCAGTTAGATCTTTACCACTTTTGTCCTTTATTATGGTAATCTTTGTACGAAATGTTCCTTTCATATTTCCGATTTTCTTGAACAGATCTCTGGTTCTTCCCATTCTGTTGCTTTCCTCTATTTCTTTGCATTGCTCGTTTAAGAAGGCCTTCTTGTCTCTCCTTGCTGTTCTTTGGAAATCTGCATTCAATTTCCTGTATCTTTCACTATCTCCCTCGCATTTTGCTTGCCTTCTCTCCTCCGCTATTTGTAAGGCCTCGTTGGACAGCCACTTTGCTTTCTTGCATTTCTTTTTCATTGGGATGGTTTTAGTTGCTGCCTCCTGTATAATGTTGCGAGCCTCCATCCATAGTTCTTCAGGCACTCTGTCCAGCAAATCTAAATCCTTAAACCTGTTCCTCACTTCCACTGTGTATTCATAAGGGATTTGGTTTAGATTGTATCTTACCTGTCCAGTGGTTTTTCCTACTTTCTTCAGTTTAAGCTTGAATTTTGCTATAAGGAGCTGATGATCTGAGCCACAGTCAGCTCCAGGTCTTGTTTTTGCTGACTGTATAGAGCTTCTCCATCTTTGGCTGCAGAGAATATAATCAATCTGATTTCGATGTTGCCCATCTGGGGATGTCCATGTGTAGAGTCGTCTCTTGTGTTGTTGGAAAAGCGTGTTTGTGATGACCAGCTTGTTCTCTTGACAGAACTCTATTAGCCTTTGCCCTGCTTCGTTTTGATCTCCAAGGCCAAACTTGCCAGTTGTTCCTTTTATCTCTTGATTCCCTACTTTAGCATTCCAATCCCCTATAATGAGCAGAACATCCTTCTTTGGTGTCACTTCGATAAGGTTTTGTAAGTCTTCATAGAACTGGTCAATTTCAGTTTCTTCAGCACCAGTAGTTGGTGCATAAACTTGGATTACTGTGATGTTAAAAGGTCTGCCTTGGATTCGTATCGAGATCATTCTATCATTTTTCAGACTGCATCCCAGTACAGCTTTCGCCACTCTTTTGTTGACTATGAGGGCCACTCCATTTCTCTTACGGGTTTCTTGCCCACAGTAGTAGATATGGTAGTCATCCGAACTGAATTCGCCCATTCCCGTCCATTTTAGCTCACTGATGCCCAGGATGTCAATATTTATTCTTGCCATCTCATTTTTGACCACATCCAACTTACCCAGGTTCATGGTTCTTACATTCCAGGTTCCTATGCAATATTTTTCTTTACAGCATTGGACTTTCCTTTCGCTTCCATGCATATCCACAACTGAGCGTCCTTTCGGCTTTGGCCCAGCCGCTTCATCAGCTCTGGATCTACTTGTACTTGTCCTCCGCTCTTCCCCAGTAGCATGTTGGACACCTTCCGACCTGAGGGGCTCATCTTCCAGTGTCATAACTTTTATATGCCTGTTGTCTTTGTCCATGGAGTTTTCTTGGCAGGGATACTGGAGTGGCTTGCCGATTCCTACTCCAGGTGGATCACGTTTGGTCAAAACTCTCCACTATGACCTGTTCATCTTGTGTGCCCTGCTCGGCGTAGTTCATAGCTTCTCTGAGTTCTTCAAGCCCCTTCGCCACGGCAAGGCAGTGATCCATGAAGGGGCAAAGCATTCTTGCTATCTACTTATTCACTTTTCGCAGGTTTGTCCCTCTTTCTCAGTCCTCGAAGAGGTTCTACCAGGTTCTACCAGGAATCCAGTGTGAAAACAAAGCTTCCTCCTCCCGATAAATCTTTAGACAAGACCCGTCAAAATGGCGACTCCCTTTTTGTTGCTGCGCCATCAAAAGCCCTTGTTCTTTTTCTCAATCTCACATGTCAAGCTTTTGGTAGTAAATTATTTCCACACAGTTTTTAATCATCCTGCTTAGGTCGGTTATGCAGCGGATCTTTTTGAGAAGGGGTTATTGAAAAAAAGAAAAAAAGTTTTTCCCCCTCCATCCAGTCCCACTCCGGCATACTGAACCTGATGTAATTTCTTCATGATGTATTCCGTTAAATCCAAACCCGTTGCTCTCGTTTCACAGAGGCCACTTCAGTTAGCAGTTTTCACTCCTGTTCTTCACTTGAAATATGTGCATTTGCTTCATTTCCAATTAAATATCTTGAGCTTATGCAAACCAGTGCGCGATCAGAGACCGCGTCCGGGAGAGCCGGACTCCACCCGAGGGCTTTATGCCTAGTGCCCTCACCCCCTTCTTTCGAATCTGGGGGTGAATTATGGGCACAGCAGGCAAGGCAGTCCCCCCCCATTCCCTTGGGGGGGGCAAGGGAGGCTGCATACTCCCATCACAGCCTCTTAATTACCTTGTGTGGGTCAGAGAGATGTTATTGTCAGCCATCTTCCAATTCACCCCCTGGTGCCCCCCCCCCGCATAGACAAATATGTCTTAAGTACCCACCACCCAAAAGTACAATCGAGGTTCCTTTGCATGTTTGGAGCCTGAGGCGAGTCAGGTGATGAGATTTGGTTTCCTTTGGCTAACAATGAGCCCAGCAATTTTCACCTCTGAGAACTTCCTGGAGTCCTTTTGCCAGGGGAAAATAGCTTTGGAATGGGGGGAACTGGGAAAGGAGATGATTTTATATTATTTTTAAAGTTAGGTGACTTCCCTGAGCTGTCAAGTTGGAAGGATATATTCAGGCATAATATTTGTAATATTTAACTTTAAAGATGTGCCCCCCCCGTAATTTCCGTAACACTTCGCTTCTTGCGCGCGGGGGGGGGGGAATCAGCAGAAGACCTTCGAAGGAGGACCTCCCTGTCCAGACTGAGCGATGTTGGTGGAGATGCTGCTTCAGGTCTACAGGGCCGAGGCTGTTGAGGGCTTTAGGTTGCAGATCTTGCTGCTCCATAACGATCTATTTCAGCAAATAAATTTATTACTGAAGACAAAGAAGCATAACAGGATTCAAAAAATAGCAAAAACTTAACTTACGTAAAACCCTAATTTAGCATACCAAAACAGCTCTCAACTAAGAATCACACAAGCAGAGTAGAGAAATAGCAGACTAGGAAGTGGGACCAGGCGCCTTTAAGCCTTGTAATTTATATTCCATTAAATGTCAGAGTAACCTTGGGACTAGATAACAAGCCTGGCTCACTCCAGTTTAAACCAGCTTCATCTGGTTCCCCAAAACAAGAAAGGTTCTTCATAACCTCATCACAACTTATCCCACCACCAGCTCTCAGCAAAAAGAAACTGCCGAGTTTCAGGAAGCCTGCATTAGATCAATACTTTTCTATGCCAGGAAAATGCAACCATGACACTTAAAGGTCAGCACTAACAATTTGAATTGTGCTTGAAAATGTGCTGGGAGCCAGGTAAGGTCCTTTAGGAGCAGTGATATGTGGTCTCGGCGCTGCTCCCATTCAGTTGCAGTTTTGGGTCACCTTCAAAGGTAGTCCCATGTAGACCACATAGCAGTAGTCCAAGCTGGAAATAACCAGAGCGTGCACCACTCTGGCGAGACAGTCTGCGGGGAAGGAGGGTCTCAACCTGCATTCCAGATGGAGCTGCTAGACAGCTGCCCTGTACACAGAATTGAGTTGCGCCTCCATGGTCAGCTGTGAGTCCAAAATGACCCCTAGGCTGCACACCTGGTTATTTAGGGGCACAGTTACCCCATCAGGACCAAGGGGTCCCCCACACCTGCCCACCCCATGTTCCCCAGGGACAGCACTTCTGTCTTGTCGGATTTGAGCTCAATCTGTTAGCCACCATCCATCTTCCCACCAACACATGGCCTTCACCACCTTCACTTGTTCCGATTTAAATGAGAAGAAGAGCTGGGTATCAGCCACATACTGGTGATCACCCAGCCCAAAACCCCTGATGATCTCTCCCAGCAGCTTCATGTAGATATTAAAAAGCATGGAGGAGGGGACGGAGCCCTGAGGCACCCCACAAGTGAGAGCCCAGGGGTCTGAACACTCACCCCCCAACACCACTTTCTGGATATGACCCAGGAGGAAGGAGGGGAACCACTGCATAACCATTTCCCCAGCTCTCCTAGAGGGTTCAGAAGGACACCATGGCCAAAGGTCTCCAAAGCCACTGAGAGATCTAGCAGAACCAGGAAACAGCTTTCCCCTCAGACTCTAGTGCATGGGAGATCATCATCCAGCGCAACCAGTGCAGTTTCAGTCCCATCATGAGGCCTGAATCCCAATTGGAAGGATAATGGTGGCAGAAGCTTTCCTGGTCCTGCACCACCAAAAGCTCCAGGCACAATATTTCATTAGCTTTGAAGGGACCATTGGATACTTGGTGGTCTTTTCTTCAAAAGACAAATATTCTGAATACTTTTTAATTGATGTATGATGTAAATAGCGCTTCTGTTTTCCTTGTTCCACATCAGAGAGACTTTGATACGCAGGTCTGAGTTCATTGCTCTCCCTGAAACTGCTGTGTTAGCAACACTGCCTGGGCAGTGTGTTTGGGGTTCCTGGGCTGCCTAGACAACAAGACCCCCTTCTCAGCCTGACTTATATGGTCCCAAGGAAAGCAGAGCAGTACGTTAGGCACCAGCTTGGCTGCAGGAGTGGCTGGAAGGAGGTGTGCAGGGCACCATCCAACCCTCTTAGAAACGGTGCCACTCTGGATTTGTGTAGATTTTACTCTATAGCCTTTTCTTCTCCTGAAGATAACTCAAAAGGAAGTGAAGGAGTGCACCAAAGTTTTACGACCAGAGTTTTCCTTCGCGATGGGCTTCCTTCCCAGGTTGATGAGCCCCATCTGCCCTCACTTTCCTCTGCGGAATGGGTAGAATCTGCCTTCTTGACTGTGGGATTCACTGTTGTTCTCCTCCTCTCCATCCACCAGGGCCTGCCTTCATCTGCAGCAGAATTCCCCAACCCACCAAGAATTTGAGACCCATCAGGTATCCTCACCTGGTTTTGGTGGCCAGTTGAAGCCGTTCCTGGGATTGTGGCCCCTGTTGCATGCTGACAGCTTCTGGAAGCCACAGGTGAGAGCTGAGTGCAGGGTGAGGACCAATGGTGGAGAAATTACCCCATAAGGTGCATGACATTTCCCCCACCAAAGGTACTACCGCTCCCCTAACACCCCATGACATCGTATGATTATGATATTTAAGACAGTCCATCAATAAATCAATACTACATTTTCAAGGTACTACATATTCCACCAAGTACAGTTTATCTATTTGCCTTGAATAGCCTGCTTTTCAGTGTCATTTTAGGATAGTCCTGCATCAGAAGATGGGCATGAGATCAGACAGCACATTATTTTTTAAAAAATTAAGCTGCTTTATGAACATTGGTTGAGGATTTTGAAAGTTGCTCATGAATTACTATCATTTGATATTGCAACTTCACTTCTTAAAAACTGGGAACATGGGTAGGAGGTGAGGGAATGTGGGAGACGTTGATATAGGAGAAGGTGCTGATGGAGCTTGATGTGTTCTCTTTCCCTTAGTTCAACTTCCTTGAAACCAAAACAGGATTCCCTTTCCTCCCACTCTGAAGAAGGAGATGGGGAAGACAGTCAGAACTCCAGGGGATGGGTCACCTCCCCCCCCATTAGGAATAGAAATTAAAATGTGTGAAATGCGGAATATGCTTCATTGAATGAGGACACATAGTTCACATCAACAACCTCCAACAGGGGAGAAACCATTTAAAGGTATGGAGTGTGGGAAACGTTTCACTGATAGTGGAAAACTTAGAACACATCAGCGGACTCACAAGGGCAAGAAAGGATTCCAGTGCAGAGAGTGTGGGAAGAACTTCAATCAAAATGGACACTTAAGTTTACATCAACAGATTCTCACGGGGGGGGGGGAACCTTTTAAATGTCTGGAGTGCGGAAAGTGCTTCAGTCAGAATGGAGACCTTAAATTACACCAGCGGATTCACACAGGGGAGAAACCATTTAAATGCCAGGAATGCGGAAAGAGCTTCAGTCAGAGTGGAAACCTTAGAATACATCAACAGACTCACACAGGGGAGAAACCATTTAACTGCCTCGAGTGCGGAAAGAGCTTCAGTCAGAGTGGAAACCTTAGAATACATCAACGGACTCACACAGGGGAGAAACCATTTAAATGCATTGAGTGTGGAAAGAGCTTCAGTCAAAGTGGAAGCCTTAGAACACATCAACGGACTCACACAGGGGAGAAACCAATTAAATGCCTGGAGTGCGGAAAGAGCTTTAATGATAATGGAGGCCTTAGAACGCATCAACGGACTCACAAAGGGGAGAAACCATTTAACTGCCTGGAGTGCGGAAAGTGCTTCAGTCAGAGTGGACACCTCAATATACATAAACGGATTCACACAGGGGAGAAACCATTTAAATGCCTGGAGTGCGGAAAGAGCTTCAGTTTCAATGGCAACTTTAGAGAACATCAACGGACTCACACAGGGGAGAAACCATTTAAATGCCAGGAATGCGGAAAGTGCTTCAGTCAGAATGGAGACCTTAGAAAACATAAACGGACTCACACAGGGGAGAAACCATATAAATGTATGGAGTGTGGAAAGAGCTTCAGTTGCAATGCAACCCTTAGAACACATCAACAGACTCACACAGGGGAGAAACCATATAAATGTATGGAATGTGGAAAGAGCTTCAGTCAGAATGGAGACCTTAGAACATATCAACGGACTCACACAGGGGAGAAACCATTTAAATGCATGGAGTGTGGAAAGTGCTTCAATCAGAGTGGACACCTTAGAGGACATCGGCAGACACACAGGGGATAAACTTTTTAAATGTATGGCGTGTGGTAGGTGCTGCAGTCAGAGTGGAACCCTTGATTTATATCAAGAAACTCGCACAAAAGACAAACCTTATAATTATCAGGAGAGTAGATAGAGGTTCAGTCCTAGTGGAAGTTCTAAATCAACAGACTCATGGACAGGAAGAACTTTAGGAGTTGAAATCCTACAAACCATCAACAAACTCAAAGAGGAGAAGCAGTTTATATGAAAAGACTGCAAAAAGTGCTTTATTTAAAATGGAGTGATCAAGGAACATCCAGGGCCTCTCACATGGAAGAACCCATTTTGATGTATGGAGTGTGGGACATCTTCCTCTCAGAGTCCACTCTTTTCTTCACAGAAATGAACTCAGCAGGAAATCAGTCATTAACACATGTTGTGTATGTGAAGTTCTGGTATTTATGTGTAAAACTGTATAGTAATGAAATATTGAAGGCAATGTCAAACAATGTGATTATAATGTAAGATGTAAAGTACCTTTCGATAGAGAAGCGGTGAGGGTTTATCTGGACTGCTGGTGGTCAGTGAGGGCTCGGCGATATATTGTCCCATACTGGTTTCTAGACCACATCGTGATAACCTTCCAAAAACAATTGATATGGCAAGACCCCACAGATTACAGTGTGTGTTTCTGGGATGCTGATTTGTCTGGAAGCAGCCGGCAGAAAGCTTTGCTTTGTGAAGCCCCTGCAGATTCCGAGTTCCTGACTTCCCTCCCAGACGACAGGAAGTGAAAAACACACATCCATTGCCCTGTGTCCTTCCAGCGTCTTTCTTCCCATGCTCCCTTCTGCTGGTTTGTGTGCCTGACTTAGATATCCTGTGTGCTGTATTTTTTTACTGCTGAAACTGGATTTGCTCTCAGGAGCTAAGTTTTGTGCCTCACTCGGAACCCAGTGAGAACTGTATGCTTTGAAAACTCAGTAAAATATTACTGAAGAAGTCCTGCTGCCTCTGTGGGTGTTTTTGACCTCAGCATGGGAATTGCTCTACACGTGGCCCCTAGCCTGCTGCTACTTGGCTCGTGCCCTGGAGTTGCTGTACTCAAGCATGCAAGACGGGTGCATATGTGTGTGACTGGTTTTTGCACCAAACACTCACCCTCACCACCGCATGCTCTCCGAATACTGCTTCTTCACTAGAACTTCTCCCTGCCTCCTACATGTTCTGAAGAAAACTTAAAATGCTGTAATTTAATGGGAGATTTCCCCCAAGCCTTATTGCAAGAGGGGGAAGGAGCGGCTGCAGGTACCAGGGAAGTCTCCTGGGGGGGGCATCTTCCCTCACGAACCCCATGGGGCAATCCCAGAGCTCCTGCTTATTCTGGGGTTTGGGGAAGATAGTACTTTTACATAGTCCCAGAAGTTATTATTCTTCCTGCCAGAGGACCAGTGTGCATATTATTATCGTACTGATTTTACTGTTGTTGCTGCTTTTGCTGTCATGGACTGGCTGGGTGAAAGGGGGGGAGGCACCAGCTGGGGAACCCCCTGTTACGAAAAAGGAGCAATGCAGCAGCGAGCTGCAGCTGGCTGTAAAGCCAAACAGGATGTTGATGTTTGGGACTGTACCATGGAAACAAAGAGACAGTCTATTCACTGTACTGAGCACCGGATGTTAGCTCAGAGTGTCATCTGACCTGTACTGGAAGTACAGGGGTGGAGTCTCTCTCTCTGCTGTTGGTGTTTGGAGAGTGCAGACGCGTTTCTCTGTACTGCTGCAAAGACAGAAATAAAGGCATGTAAATACATTTCTGTCTGTCTCTTTCCCCTCCCTGGGGAAGGCAGGGAGGAGGAAAGAGTGGTGTGTTCTTCTCACGTTTGAGGAGGATCGCCGATAGTGACCTCGCCTGTTTCCTGCTGGGAGACGCAGATGGGGAGGTCAACAAGGAGCTCAAGCCGGGTGCCTGGAGAGTGGCCAGTTCCTCTGACAAGGCTTGAGATTCCAACATATGGTAGCAATGCCGATGGTTCTGATCCATGGAAATCTGCATGAGAGGTTGATGGATCGTTCTTCATCCTCTGCACCAAGGGAAAGAAGATAACGTCTACGTGCAGCTGGAAGCTGAACAGACGGCTGGGCATCGAGACGAGGTGAATGCCAAGCAACGGAGCCCCAAAGGTATGGTGGATTTATGGCTGTGAAGTGAACGTGTTAAGAGGCAGTCTTCGGTTCACTAAAAGTGCCTGCGTTTGTGAGAAACCAGCACTGTGGGGAAAACAGCCGCATACCTTGCATGCCGAGATAAGACTGGTATGCACAGTTGCTAAGCAACGACAAGTCAGAAGAGTGGAAACTTACTGACTGGGGACTGGAACACGGAGTGTGTTTTGTCTACTTCGCTGTTCTTTGCAGGGACTTTTAAGCAGCTTGCGGTTTAACTGCCAAGTGGAGAAGGCAGTAAACAACCAAGAAAGACTCTTGGAATTTTACAGGCTCGAGAGTGAGAGCTGAGGCTTGGATTCAAAATGGATGCCAAGAAGGGGGGAGGCTTGCCTTACCCACCTCCCCTGACTAATGACAATTATTCATCTTGTTCTGTAAAGATGAAAGCCCTGCTTCAGAATCAGAGGATCTTTGGGGTGATTGAGAACCCCATCCCTGCAGCACCAACGCCAGGTTGGAATTCACAGAATGTGAAAGCCAAGACGGCTATAATTCTGTGTGTCTCAGATGATCAATTGGTGCATATTCAGGATTTAGAACATGCACGAGATATTTGGGAGACGCTGCGTAGAACACATCAGAGAGATGCTGGTTCTTCAGCGTTGCTGCATTTTGAAAAGCTGACCAATCTGAGGCTAGCGCCTGATGGAGATGTTCAAGCGCATCTGACGGAGATGAAATTTCTGCGCCAGCAGATGGCGGAACGCAATTTCCCTCTACAGGAGGAGGTATTTTGCTTTATGATTATAAACAGCCTAAATCAGACTTATAAAACGGTTGCCAGTCAGCTTGGTTCCCTACCAGCCCAGGATCTTACGGCGGAGAGGGTGTGTGCCGTGGTTCTGAATGAACACGACAGACCTGCTGCACTGGAAGTGAAAGATAGGGGGAGGGAGGAACGGAGTTCTAACTCCCCCACTGCTGTTGCTACTGGAGAGCATGCTGTAGCTTTGAACGTTGTCCGATGTTACAATTGTGGACAGACTGGGCATCTTCAGCGGAACTGTAAGAAGCCACGTCAGCTGAGAGGAGCCAAGGGGAGCTCTGCAAAGCCTGAGGCGTCAGGCAAAAGTCATACCAAGTCTCAGGTGAAACCTGCAAAGGCTTTGATGTCGAAAGGAACCACACCAGAGGTGGAAAACACATTTGTCATTGACACTGGAGCCACGAAGCACATGACCCCACACAGAAGTCTGTTTTCGACGTTTAAGAAGCAAAGCTTCACTGTGAAGCAGGCCAACGGTCAAGAGCTGGAAGCGACCGGGTTTGGAACTGTGTATCTTGAGAGTCTGAACTTGACTATAGACAATGTGTACTTGATTCCCGAGTTGAAGTTCAATCTGCTGAGTGTTTCGCAGATTGCAAAGAAAGGACTGAAACTGTCCTATGATGCTGAAAGCTGCGAGATCTTCAAAGATGGAGAGTTGTATCTTTCTGCCAGAGAGAAAGATGGACTGTATTTGTTGACTTTTGATCAAAGTGATTACATGAAATGTAATTCATCTGATTCTAACATGATTTCTCTCGCAGGTGTGACCAAGAAGGTCCAGGAGACGACAAGGGTCGACAGAGCATTTCAGCGGGTGTATGCTGATGTGATTGGTCCTCTAGCACCATCTAGAGGCAATGCAAGATATTATCTTGTGTCCAGAAGGATGTTATGGTTGATGGTGTCAAAGGCTGCTGAGAGATCCAGCAGAACTACGAAACAGCTCTCACCTTTGTCCCTAGCTCGCCGGAGATCATCAACCAGCGCGACCAAGGCAGTTTCAGTCCCATGGTGAGGCCTGAATCCCGATTGGAAGGGATCCAAATGCTCCACATCCTCCAGGCATGCCTGGAGTTGTTCAGCAACCACCCGCTCAATCACCTTGCCCAAGAATGGAAGATTTGAGAATGGGCGATAGTTGGCCATATTAGCCAGGTCTAATGATGTTTTTTTAAAAAGCGGTTTAATGACCGCCTCTTTCAGTGGGTCTGGGAAGACTCCTTCACAGAGGGAAGCATTCACCACCCCGCAGAGCCCATCGCCCTGCCCTTCCCAGCTCGCTTTTATCAGCCAGGATGGGCAAGGGTCAAGGAGACAGGTGGTTGGTTTCACTTGTCCAAGCAGCCTGTCCACATCCTTGGAGGTAACAGATTGGAATTGATCCCATGTAACAGGACTAGACAGAACTCTAGCACTCTCCTGCCCTGGCCCTGCTCCCACGGTGGAGTCTACCTCCTTTCAAAAAGCTTGTGTGCTCAGCCCAGGAAAATTCTTTGCGGAAAAGGCACACCAAAACATCAGAAAACATCTCCAGCCATGTTCTTTCTGCCACCTTGAAAAAGTTGATGGATCAACTTTTTTCATCTTAGCTTGTTTATTACGGTTGCTGGAGTTGTTCTCCTCTTCTTCCTCATCGTCTGGTTTCCCAACAATGTTGGCATGGCTACTGCTCACAAAAAAATAAATCTGAATGTTTTCATTTTGCCACAGTTATTGTGACAAAGGAATCTTCCAGTTTTCCTGGGTGGACGGTTGAAAGAAGGAGAGAGGAATGGGTAGCTGCAAGCATGGAGGGAGATAGTGTGAGTGCCATGAAGGTGGATTTTTTTGGGCAAAGGACCGGCCCATCCCTTCCCTTTCGCAATATGGCATTTTTACAAAAGATTCTGTTTCCTCCTCCTGCCACAGGACAGGTGACTGGGCCCATTGCAGATCTCCCCTTTCCAAACTGCTGTGTACAATAGCCCCAAAGCCACCACTCACTTCCTTGAAGAAGGTAGCTCAGCAACATTCCACCCCAGGCACCATGGGGTTCCCAGTGATGGGAACTGTAGTACAGAACACCTGGCAAGCACAAGGTTGGGAAAGAGAGGGTAGTAGAGCATAGTAGTCAAATGAACCAGGAAACTGCTCTTAAACCAGGGAGAAGAAAGCCAAGAAATTTTCCTCTTTACAAGGGTGACTGGTGCTGCTGTGGTGCAAGTGTCATCTCCGGCCACGGCAACCTTACTCTAGAGTCGCGTGCGGCAGCATTTCTGCTCCTGCACCAGCCACATGCACAGCACTTCAATCTTGAGTCTCAATCGCAGTATAGAATGAGTCATGGCAGGAATAAGTCATGGCAAGACTTCTGAAATTGCTCGCCATGAGACCACCTGGCACGAAACCAGAGGAGCTTTTGAATTTTTCCAGGTCTGCCTTTTTAAATTGAGGCTGGTTGAGCATGATGCCTGCATTGTGGGGAGTTGGGCTAGATGACCTTTGGGGTACCACCCATTCTGTGACTGCGAGGAAGGAAGCTGTGCCCGACTGAGTTAAACCACCTAACCCAGCGCTGCAGGCTCTGACAGGCAGCGGCTGCCCAGGGATTCAAATGGGGGCATTTCCCAGCAATGCCTGGGCATGTGGTGCAGGTGGTGTAACAACAACAACAACAACAACAAATTTTATTTATACCCCACCCTCCCCAGCCACGACCGGGCTCAGGGCTGCTAACAACCAATAATAAAAACAAGTTGATTAAAATACAATTTAAAAAACAAGGTTAAAATACAACATTAAAACATTAGGATGCAGCCTCTTTACAGGAGGAGAAAGGAAAAAGAAAGGGGGGGGATCAAACTGATTCCAAGCCAAAGGTCAAGTGGAACAACTCTGTCTTACAGAGTTGCAGAAAGAAATCAGATCCCGCAGGGCCCTGGTCTCATGAGGCAGAGCGTTCTACCAAGTCGGGGCCAATGTTGAAAAGGCCCTGGCTCTGGTTGAGGCTAATTTGACTTCCTTAGGGCATGGGACCTCTAGGGTGTTGCTATTTATGGACATCAAGGTCCTCCGTGGGGCAGACCGGGAGAGGTGGTCCCTTAAGTACGAGGGTTCTGGAGAATTCACTCTATGTTTGGGGTGGTGCTGGGGGCTGCTGCCTGCTTCCCACCCCTTCTCCTCCCAAGGCTATAGGGACAAAAGTAGAGGAGGCCAAAGGGGCTCATCTAATCCAGCGTCCTGTTCTCACAACCTGAGGCTGGCATCCCTGAGGTGAGCCAAAGCAGCGCCACACCTGTGCTTTCTGTGCTTGGCCACCAGGGGGCAGGCTGGGACATGCAGGTTAATGTTGCTGCTTTTTGCTGGAGTCTGTCTTTTTAAAGATTATTTTTAAGGTTTATAGAGAAAAACACAAAACTTAAAACCTTTTTCCTTTTTAAAAAGACCAAAACAAGACTTTTATTTAGATACAGTAAAAACACAAAGGGGGGGGGGCAGTGAGAAATAGAGAGAGGAAAAATAAGTAAATAAATAAATAAAAAGGAGTAGAAGGCAGGTGAAAAGGGAATGATAGAAAAATAAGATTCAGAAAATAAAGAACATCTGTCTGCTCTGTAAAAACAATACTCACTTTGTCCAATCCAATACAACAACCCACAAAACCACTTCCTATAAACAAACATTATCTTCCATCCTCAAATCCAGGTGTCTTTTTCTTTTTCTTCTTCACGCAAATAGTCTGCGAGAGGTTTCCAAACTTTAACAAATATGAACAATGACTTTTCTCTGATTAAACACGCCCATTTTGCCATCTCAGCATACTTTTAAGAGCCATTCTTCCCTGGTTGGCAAGGATGAGTCCTTCCATCTTTGTGCAGATAAAAGTCTTTCCGCTGTGGTCATATATTGAAACATAGACGGATTATAGAAAGTGTTGCAGGAATTTATGTATACATTGGGGTGGGTGCCCCTCCTGCAGATATCATGCACATGCAGCCCACTACCAAAATCAGCACCATCACTTTTGTGACTTTTATTATTTGTCCCCACAAAACACTTCATCACAGTTTCTTCCTATCTATTCAAAGGGCCTCTGCTGCACAATACCAAATGTAAGAATTCAGTTATAAATGTCTCTATGTACTGGCTCACAGGGGAAACTTCAGAAATTCATATAGACATGTGAGCTCAGCTAGTCAGCAGCCCCTCTGCCTGAGTGATCATCCCTGGCATCCTGATACCTGAGTGCCAGACAGGTAGCCATTCCAGAAATAACAAACCCAGATAAAGACAAAAGGGTGTGATTAACTTGGCTAGGAAACAAGGAAATGTAAAGATCTCTTTTGTGACACTTGAAGGGTATTTGGTGGAGGGCAAAGGGAACCATGGGGCAGGGTCCAGGATGCTCAGATTACTGCCACCACACCTCCCCTTTCATGATTAACCATGATGTATTAGTGATGTCATTGGGGGGGTGTAACATGGGGATGAGCAGCTAATAAAAGTTTGGGTTCTCTTTTGTTCAGGGCTTACATCTTGTTCCCCCTTGTGGCAGGTGGGAGTCCTGTGGCGACAGTCTTCAATCAAGACCAAGCCTACTGGCTGCTGTTTTTGTTACGATATGGATGCAATGCAGCTGCAAATTGCTAGCTTGAAAACACCACATGGTGGAGTGTTGGGACTGTTCCGTGGGAAACAGAGGGACAGTCCATTCACAGTGTGAAGCACCGGAATTAGCTCAGAGTGTAATATGAGCTCTTCCTCTTGTTCCTGTACAGGAAGTGCAGGAAGTGTTTGTCACTTGACTGCTGGAGCTTGAAGAGAGCAGTCATGTTTTTGTAATGCTGCAAAGACAGAAATAAAGGTATGTAAATACGTTTTCTGTCTATCTCTTTCCCCTGCCGGGGGGGGGGCACGAAAGAGAGGGGGTGTTCTTCTCACGCTGAGAAGAATCGCCTATCGCGACCTCTGCCTGTATCTTGCTGGGAAATGCAGCCAGGGAGGTCAACAAGAGATCAAGCCGGGTGCCTGGAGAGTTGCCAGTTACAAATGAGATAGGCTTGAATTCCGACAGTTTTGCTCTGGTATTCCTGGCTGGTGTCCTTGTTTTCTGTCCAAGGGAGCCCTCAGATTTCTCCGTTAACAAAGGGCAAGCAGGAAGGCTGCCCCCCCCCGTCACTGAATGCCAAGGAGACACAGCTCCCCCACCCAACACCCCTGCCCTGCTTGGCAAGAGAAGGCCCTGGCGGCACTCGAGATGCGCCCCCATTGTCTGGGCCAAAGGGCATCACTGCTTCCGCTCTTGGCAGGGGACCCAAGCCTTACCCAACCTCCCATCTGCCAAGAGAGATGTTGGCAGCAGTAAGAGCAGCCACACACAGCCCTGGCACAGGGGGCAAAGCCTGCCCTCTGCCCGCCTGCTCGGGAGTGAAATAAAGAATGAATTGCCTCCCCAAGGGGCCCCTGCCTCAGAAGGAGGACCGGGACCTCGGAAGGAGCGTGATTGAAGGCTCCGTACCAGTCAGGAAAAGACAGAGACCACACCAGGATTTTTGGAGAAAAGCAAAGCCTGATCGTTATTGAAAGAACAGAAAAACAAATAACTGTTGCAACAGGGTCCCCGCTCACCCAATGACACGGAGTGAGAGCCCCCGAACAAAAGGACTGCCTTGACTCTTATACCTTTCCATACAGGTCAATAGCAGCGGAGGTGGCAGGGAGGTGGGAAGCGACATAAATGGCGTGAAGAGTGGATTAAGAGTAGGATGTTGAAAGACTTTCGGGAGGCATCAATTTGCTGGAGGGCTCGAGTAATATGTGGCGATCTTCAATCTTCGTCCTATTTAATTCTGGATCTGCTTTAAATGGCTTTTCCTTTATCTACAGCAGGGGTCTGCAACCCGCGGCTCCGGAGCCGCATGTGGCTCTTTTACACCTTTGCCGTGGCTCCGGGATGGATACTAGCGAGGGGAGGAGGCGCATTGTGCGCCCCGACACTCCCCACTGTGGCGGGCGCTGTACTGGCTGTGACGTCGCATGGGGCGGTGCGTGCGTTAGTCACGCACCGTCCCGACGTCACCTTCCCGCCCACCCGCCCGCTACATTGTAAGGGGCATGTACGCTGGTCACTGCATTGAAAGGGGGCATGTACTCTGGTCACTGTTTTGAAGGGGAGTGAAGAACACACACACAAAAAAAAGGTAACTTGTTAATTTAACGTTTATTTCTATGAGGAGGAGTAATTCTGAGGGGTCAAACAAAGAAATAATAAAAAAGTGAGAAAAAAGTTATTTTTATAATGACGAGTTTTGCGGCTCCCAGGTTTTTTTTTCCCTTCGGAAACGGGTCCAAGTGGCTCTTTTTGTCTTAAAGGTTGCAGACCCCTGATCTACAGGAAAATACCTCCTCCGCAACTGCTGATAATCAGCATGTAGATCGTGAGGCTGGATGTTCGGGAAATGGCTTAAATGTTAATGTGGAATCCTATTCTGCATTGCTATCAATTCGGGTGTGGTAGCCTGGTGTTTGCATACTTATTGAAAAATAAAACTACTTTTATATCTGTGTGTATTCATGGTATCGTTTGCAGACCCAGTAGATGGCAGTGTGGTGGAGAGTTTGGGCAGCCTTTTGGATACAATTTTGAGTCAAGTACATACATTTGAAATACTTTGATTGTTACATTCTTCAAAACTACATTTTGGATACATTCAGAAAAGTGCAACACAATACAGCATTTCAGTAAAGATACATTCACAAATACATTTTGCAAGGGAAACACATTTTTAAAAAGATACAGTGGTGCCTCGCAAGACGAAATTAATTCGTTCCGCAAATCTCTTCGTCTTGCGGTTTTTTCGTCTTGCGATGCACGGTTTCCCATAGGAATGCATTGAAAATCAATTAATGCGTTCCTAGGGAAACCGCCTTCAGACCAGGTCCGGGGACAGTCTGTCCCCGGACCTCTTCTGAAGGCTGGGGGGGGGACAAGGGCTTTTCTTCCCACCCCCAGCATTTTAAAAAACCCCGGGACAGCGGAGGACTTCTCCGCTGTCCGGGCGATCTTAAAATGCTGGCGGGCGGCATTTTAAAATCGCCCCGGAGAGCGGAGGACTTCTCCGCTGTCCGGGGCAATTTAAAAGCTCCTGGGAAGGCAGGCAGGGGGGACGAAGACTTTCGCCCCCCGCCGGCCTTCAGAAGGTGTTCCCGCCCCCGCTTCGGAGCAGCGTTCGGAAGCGGGGTGGCTGGGGCAGGTGTTCCCGCCCCCCACCCGGCTTCGCAGCACGGCTCCGAAGCTCGGCGGTGGGGGCAGGTGTTCCCGCCCCCCCACCCCGCTTCGGGGCAGCGTTCCGAAGTGGGGTGGCTGGGGCAGGTGTTCCCGCCCCCCCGCCCGGCTTCGCAGCACCGCTCCGAAGCCCGGCGGTGGGGGCAGGTGTTCCCGCCCCCCACCCCGCTTCGGGGCAGCGTTCCGAAGCGGGGTGGCTGGGGCAGGTGTTCCCGCCCCCCACACCCCGCTTCGGAGAAGCGATCTCCCTGCAGCCGCTTGCTTCAAAAGAAGTCCGGGACCTCTTTTGAAGCAAGCGGCTGCGGAGAGAAGCGATCTCCCTGCAGCCGCTTGCTTCAAAAGAAGTCCGGGACCTCTTTTGAAGCAAGCGGCT
This sequence comes from Podarcis vaucheri, assembly GCF_965113315.1. Classification (NCBI taxonomy): domain Eukaryota; kingdom Metazoa; phylum Chordata; class Lepidosauria; order Squamata; family Lacertidae; genus Podarcis; species Podarcis vaucheri. The sequence goes on along the minus strand of NC_138748.1, from coordinate 74,043,932 downwards.
GCGGAGAGAAGCGATCTCCCTGCAGCCACTTGCTTCAAAAGAAGTCCGGGACCTCTTTTGAAGCAAGCGGCTGTGGAGAGAAGCGATCTCCCTGCAGCCGCTTGCTTCAAAAGCTGCCCCCGATCTCTTTTGAAGCAAGCGGCTGCAGAGAGAAGAGATCTCCCTGCAGCCGCTTGCTTCAAAAGAGGTCCGCGACCTCTTTTGAAGCAAGCGGCTGCGGAGAGAAGCGATCTCCCTGCAGCCGCTTGCTTCAAAAGCTGCCCCCGATCTCTTTTGAAGCAAGCGGCTGCGGAGAGAAGCGATCTCCCTGCAGCCGCTTGCTTCAAAAGAGGTCCGCGACCTCTTTTGAAGTGTTACGGCTAAAATCTGGGTGCGGGGTTACTCTGCCACCCAGCTCATCGGACTAAGTCCGTGGGTCCCTGCGGAAGAAAATGAGCTCAGCCGGACGCAGGAGCAAACTGCAGAAGATCCAAGTTTATTGCGCAACAGGTTCAAGGCGAGATTGAACAGAGAGAAAGGGGTGACATGAACTTTTGAAATTTCCCTCCATGTCCCAGAATACAGTGCAAAATACATCCCAGTTACATCACGAATACATTAAGGAAAGGTTGGGTTACACAGATTACATCATGAATACATTAAGGAGAGGTTGGGTTACACTGGATTAACATATGGAGGAGGGAGAGGGGAATATGCAGAGCTGGAGATATGCGCAGATAAGCACATCCTGAGAAGACAATGGTCCATGTACGCATAGTCTGTCACCTGGCATTGCCCGAGGAAAGGTTTGGCAGAGTGATTTTGACAGGATTACTTGAGAGATTATGGAGGACAGGGGAGGGGTGATGGAGTCCTAGAGAAATTGAGCAAATATATTGTAGTGAAGCCGTAACAGAAGCAAGCGGCTGCGGAGAGAAGAGATCTCCCTGCAGCCGCTTGCTTCAAAAGAAGTCCGGGACCTCTTTTGAAGCAAGCGGCTGCGGAGAGAAGAGATCTCCCTGCAGCCGCTTGCTTCAAAAGAAGTCCGGGACCTCTTTTGAAGCAAGCGGCTGCGGAGAGAAGCGATCTCCCTGCAGCCGCTTGCTTCAAAAGCTGCCCCCGATCTCTTTTGAAGCAAGCGGCTGCGGAGAGAAGAGATCTCCCTGCAGCCGCTTGCTTCAAAAGAAGTCCGGGACCTCTTTTGAAGCAAGCGGCTCCGGAGAGAAGCGATCTCCCTGCAGCCGCTTGCTTCAAAAGAGGTCCGGGACCACTTTTGAAGCAAGCGGCTGCGGAGAGAAGAGATCTCCCTGCAGCCGCTTGCTTCAAAAGAAGTCCGGGACCTCTTTTGAAGCAAGCGGCTGCGGAGAGAAGCGATCTCCCTGCAGCCGCTTGCTTCAAAAGAGGTCCGGGACCACTTTTGAAGCAAGCGGCTGCGGAGAGAAGAGATCTCCCTGCAGCCGTTTGCTTCAAAAGAAGTCCGGGACCTCTTTTGAAGCAAGCGGCTGTGGAGAGAAGCGATCTCCCTGCAGCCGCTTGCTTCAAAAGAGGTCCGGGACCACTTTTGAAGCAAGCGGCTGCAGAGAGAAGAGATCTCCCTGCAGCCGCTTGCTTCAAAAGAGGTCCGCGACATCTTTTGAAGCAAGCGGCTGCGGAGAGAAGCGATCTCCCTGCAGCCGCTTGCTTCAAAAGCTGCCCCCGATCTCTTTTGAAGCAAGCGGCTGCGGAGAGAAGCGATCTCCCTGCAGCCGCTTGCTTCAAAAGAGGTCCGGGACCTCTTTTGAAGCAAGGGGCGGCGGGGAGCCCCTTGCTTCAAAAGAGAAGACCCGCTGTCCCCGGGGCAAGCTTCGTTTTGCGAAGCAAGCCCATAGGGAACTTCGTCTTGCGAGGCAACTCGAAAACGAAAAAACCTTTCGTTTTGCGAGTTTTTCGTCTCGCGAGGCTTTCGTCTTGCGGGGTACCACTGTACCTTCATTAAGAAAGAGGTACACTTCATAGTGAAAAAGATACATTTCAGTATCAGTGAAACAGGAATAACAAAAGGCACATTAAATCACATTCAATTATACATGAAAAGACACAGCAAAATGTTCTTCAAGGCACAGTTTATTATTCTTGTTGGGCTTTTGGGTAGAATGATAATCTGATATCTGTAGGGTCATTTTTTATTTATTCCCCTCTCTGGCCCTGATTCTCTTATGACAGGGAGTGCAGCAGAGATTGATTGATTATTGAATTTCTATAGACCATCTTTTAACAATATATCTAAGCGGCAGAGAGAAAAAACCGAAGCAGCAGCAGACAAGCAAAATATTACCAATCTTCTGTACTAAGTTTGTGGGGGCAGTGCCCAAACCTTGAAAATTAATAGATGGCAAGATTCTGATGATTTGGGATGTGAAGGGAGAAATACAAGCTTCAGGGGAATTCCTGGGCTAGCCCATGCGAATGACCTGGCCATTAAGAAACAATGCAGAGCCACTGAGGGCCATGGGCAACGCAGAATCCTAGGATCCTAGAGTTGGAAGGGACCCCCTGGTCATCTAGTCCAACCCCCGGCAATGCAGGAATTACACCTAAGGGTTTACTGCCCAGATGTACCAAGGCCTTCTCTGAGGAGAAGGCAACTTCCTATGTTCTTACTGGGGAGGGGCCACCACTAAGCAGCCCAGCACCCTTTTCATGCAGTTGGTCTGGGGTTCAAAGCATCTCCAGGTGGGCTAAGAAGGATCACCCTTCTCTGTCTTGAGATCCTGGAGATCCACAGAAGGAAGGTTGCAGTGTTTGGGACATTTTAGGGCCGTAAATCACGGTCTCCTGACAGCGGCAATGATGCAAGATCATGAATCTTTAGCCAAGGACCTTGGCAATCTCCTCTGTTGACTCATACGCAGGAGATGGTCAGAGTGTGTGATATCAGCCTTGGTCCAAGATAGCCAGAATAAAAGAGGAAGCTGCTTAAACTGATCAGCCCCACAAGAAGTGTGAAAAACACCCTGTCTCCAGACAGGAGAACTTGGATTATTCCTGCCGAAGACCCTTCGCTTTATCTTTGCTACCTATTCCTCCCCACCCCACACCTTCTTCTCTCCATTCCCAAGAGGCCCCCTTTATCATTTATGAGCAGAAAAGACATCCTTACAGAGAAATATATGCCTGATTCTATTGATGTATTTTTTAAAGGTAGCAATAGCCTCAAGAGAGGGTGGTTTTGAGCAGAGGAGTCGCGTTGGGTGAATAGGGGCCCTAAACTTTTCCTTGCTGTCCGTTTTTCGGCTTGAAATCAATACCCAAGCTGGTTTTCATAGAATTGTAGAGTTGGGACCCGGGGTCATCCAGTCCAACCCCCTGTCACCAAAGCATCCATAACAGATGTCCATGTGGCCATTGATTAAAACCTCCCCAGTAAAAGGGAGTCTCTGGAAAAGTAGTTGAGAGGCGGGAGTTTTGGGGTGGGGAAATGGCAGCAGAAAACAGGTTTGGTCCCTTCACCTCCTAAGGCTGTTTTTCATTTTTTAAAAATCCTGACCTTTCAGACGTCAACACAGAATTCCTGGTGGGGGCTGTGGACTCCGAGGGACATTCCTCCATTTCTGGTGGGAATGCCCTCAGGTTTTATTAGTCTGGTGAAATTAAAAAAAAAAAAAGGTCTTATATATATAATAAATGTTCATAAATGTACCAAGCAAACATGTACATAAATATATAAACCACATGTCTGAAGCAGCACAGGAAAACAGCCATGAAGCCATTTTGGCTCCCAAACTGATCAAATGTTTTCTCTGCAAGGTCAAAGGAAAATGGAAAAGACTCCCCATTGTCTTTTCCTTCACAAATCCTGTCTTAAGGTAGTAGATAGGTAGCCGTGTTGGTCTGCCATAGTCAAAATAAAAAAATAAAAAAATTCCTTCCAGTAGCACCTTAAAGACCAACTAAGTTAGTTCTTGGTATGAGCTTTCGTGTGCATGCACACTTCTTCAGATACACTGAAACAGAAGTTGCCAGATCCTTCTATATAGTGAGAAGGTGGGGAGGGGTGTTACTCAGAAGGGTGGTGGGAATGGGAGATTGGCAGATAGCTGAGATGAGCCTGTTGACGACTCTTAACGACTGTAATAGGTCTTACAGGAAAAGGCAAGGGGTGAGGAGGTGAGAAATTGTTTAGTCATGTATAGTGAGATAAGAATCCAATGTCTTTGTTCAGCCCAGGTCTTTTCATGGTTTTAAGTTTGGTAATGAGTTGTAATTCAGCAGCTTCTCTTTCCAGTCTGTTTCTGAAATTCCTTTGTAGTAAAACAGCTACTTTGAGATCTTGTATAGAATGTCCTGGGAGATTGAAGTGTTCTCCTACTGGTTTCTCTGTTTTGTGATTCTTGATGTCAGATTTATGTCCGTTTATTCTTTGGCGTAAGGTTTGGCCTGTTTGTCCAATATAGAGAGCTGAAGGACACTGTTGGCATTTGATGGCATACACAATGTTAGACGATGAGCAATTAAATAGTCCCGAGATGGTATGTGTGATGTTGTTGGGGCCAGTAATGGTGTTGTCCGGGTGTATGTGGCAGCAAAGTTGGCATCTGGGTTTATTGCAGGCTCTGGTGCCAGTGTCTGTGTTAAGTCTGGTTGTAGTATTATTGTGGGTTAGGAGTTGTTTAAGATTGGGTGGCTGTCTGTAGGCAATGAAAGGTCTTCCTCCCAGAGCTTGAGAAAGAGAACTGTCATTGTCCAGGAGAGGTTGTAGATCTCTGATGATGCGTTGTACTGTTTTAACTTTTTAACGTTTTTAACGTTGTACTGTTTTAACTGTTTTAACATACCCTGTCTTAAGGGTATGTCTGTCTGTGTTTGAATAGGGTGAGCCTGTGACCTGGCTCAGGAACTAAGTATTTGTCATTACGAAAGACTGGCCAGGCTCCCCAGGGTATCCAGTCAAGTGAGCATTAACAGGTAACCTGCCAGACAGGAGATAAACAACGACAGGAGGTAAACAACACACTCAGATTTCTGCTGTAGACCACCCTTTCTGTGATGTAGGTATGATGTGTCTTGGACTCCAGGGCGGACAATTTAAAATGTCAATATAAGGGGGGGGCACACCTAGGTTCTGGGTCCTCCTCCTTCTCCTGCGCGTGAAGGGGGCACCCTGTTGCAACAGTTCAATAAAGATCAGGCTTACTAGCTGCTTTGCTTCTCAATATTCTCTGGTTGGCCTCTGTTCTTTTCTCCAACCGATCGAGAACCTACAAAGGACTCTATAAGGCTCTTGTGTCCCCCATAAGGGAATAAGGGCAGATTCTGGCCTCAAGTATATTCAAAAATAGATAAAGCAATTCAATCACCTGTTCAGGCTTCCCCACAACTGCAACTAAGATTTCCCAGGATTGGAAAACCTTGAAAAATCTACATTTGCCTTCATTTGCCATAAGGATTTACAGACTTTGGCTCTTGCGGGGGCAACCCACACATAAACTGCATGTTTCCAGGAGGATACAGAATGCTTGCTTGTCATCCGGTGTGGTTTTATTTCCCATGCTTTGGACTTAAGATGTTCAGCATTCAGCATTCATGCCAGCGTGAGAAATACGGGTGTCTTTTTAAAAATGGGTTGCCACCTCTCATTTTATTTATGGTTCATTTGCTTTGTTCATGGTATGATGCAATAACCTGCACTGCCCTCAACAACTGGAGGGGACCATGCTTATGAATCCTTGTTGCTGGAAACCACAGGAGCAGGCAAAGCTCTTGAGTTCGAATCCTGCTCGCTGGTTTCCCACTGGGGCTTCTGTTTAGCCACTGGGAGAGCAGGATGCTGGTTCTCAATAGTGTGTGTTGTCTGCTCCCAAGTCTTTGAGAGGGTGGGCGTGGGAATGCCACTAGGTGCAGAAGCCGGGTGGCAATGGAAAATGCGTGCCCCACTGTGGCTGACTTCTGCCAGCTGGGCTTGTTTTCCTCTTGTGCCCCTGAATCATCCCACGCAGCTGCAAACGCCTCTCTCTCTCTTGCATTCTTGCATCTTCTCCAGGACATCTTGTCCTGTCTGAGTCTCTTTCTGTTCTGCAGACTATCCCTGCTAACAGTCCCGGGCTTCCTCTTGCATCAGCCTGGCCTGGAAGAGGAGGAGAGGAGAGAGGAGGAGGGCGCAGCATGAGGAGGAATCACCAGCCCCACCTCCGATGATTCAGGGGCACGTCCTCAGAACCGAGGCCAAGGGAGGCCACACTGCGCTCTGAACTCCCCTGTGGGAGACCCATAACCTGCCCTGTGAGAACATGAGAAGAGTTTGCTGGATCACGCCAGTGACCCATTGAGTCCATCCTCCTGTTCTTGGGGGGCCAACCAGATGTCAAGCCCTCGAGCAGGATCTGAGCACAAGAGCCCTGCCCTCCCCTTTGGTCATTTCCACAACTGGTCTTCAGAAACATCTATCGCCTCAAATAGTGGAGGCAGAGAAGAGCAACCCTGGCTCGGAGTCGCAGACAGACTTGTTCTGCATGAATTTGGCTAACTGCAGGCAAAAGACCTTCTCAGTAGTGGCGCCCACCCTGTGGAATGCCTTCCCGTTGTAATAAATTTTGATTGCCTCCCCAAGGGGCCCCCTCCTCAGAAGAAGGACCAGGGCCCTGGAAGGAGCGCAAATGAAGGCTCTGTACCAGTCGGGAAGAGACAGAGACCACACCAGGATTGTAAAAAGCAAAGCCTGATCTTTATTGAAAGAACAGGAAAAAAACAAACCAACAACACAAAAAACTGTTGCAACAGGGTCCCCGCTCACGCAATGACACGGAGTCAGAGACCCCGAACAAAGGGACTGCCTTGATTCTTATACCTTTTGATTTTCATTCAGATCAATAGCAAGGAGGTGGGGGGGAAGCGATATGAGGGGTGTGAAGAGTGGATTAACATAAGGTAAGCAGGATGTTGAAAGACTTTCTGGAGGTGTCAATTTGCTAAAGGGCTCAGGTGGTATGTGTCGATCTTCATGTTATTTAATTTTGGATCTGCTTCAAATGGCTTTTCCTTTATCTACAGGAAAACCTCTGCAACTGTTGATAATCAGCATGCAGATGTGAGGCTGGATGTTTGAGAAGAAGTTCAGGAAATGACTTAAATGTTAATGTGAAATCCTATTCTGCATTGCTATCAATTCGGGTGTGATAGCCTGATGTTTGCATATTTTTTGGAAAATAAGACTGTTTTATCTGTGTGTATTCATGGTAAGGTTTGCAGACCCAGTAGGAGGCAGTGTGGTGGATTGATTTTTGGCAGCCTTTTAGATACAATATTGAGTCAAGTATATACATTTTGAAATATTTAGATTGTTACATTCTTTAAAAACTACATTCTGGATACATTTCAGAAAAGTACAGCATAGTACGGCATTTCATTAAAGATACATCCAGGAATACATTTTAAAAGGATAGCTTCATGGAGGAGGAATGGCAACAGGCACATTACGTTAAGATGATGCATTAAAAAGGCACACATTATATTACATTCAATGATACGTGAAGAGACACAGTAAGATGGCATCTTCCCAACAATGCATTCTTTAAGGCACAGATTATTATTACTGTGGGACTTTGGGTAGGATGATATCATTAGGATCATTTTACCTTTATTCCCCTCTCTGATCCTGATTCTCTTATGACACCGTCAGATGTCAAAGAGATAAATAATTATATGGCCTTCCATAGGCATCTGAAGGCATCTCCATACCAGGAAGCTTTTATAGCTCAGTTTGTAGAGCGTGTTCTGTTGTCTTTTTCTATATTCTGTTGGAAGCTGCTGTGACAGGAATTTTGAGGTCTTATATATCTGTTAAATGTTCATAAGTGTACCAACCAAGCACGTACATAGATAGCACAGGAAGACCGACCTGGAACTGTTTTGATTCCCAAACTGAGCAAATGTTTTCTCTGCAAGGTCAAAGGAAAATGGAAAAGTCTCCCCATTGTCTTTTCCTTCACAAATCTTGTCTTAAGGGCACATTTAAGATATGAAGAGGGTGTGAGCCTGTGACCTGGCTCAGGAACTAAGTATTTATCACTACAAAAGACTGGCCAGGCTCCCCAGGGTATCCAATCAAGTAAGCAGGGTATCCAATCAAGTGACCTGCCAGACAGGAGATAAACAATGACAGGAGAAAAACAACATTCAAATTTCTGTTTTAGACCGCCTGTTCTGTGATGTACGTATGATGTATCTGGGGGGGGGTGGTCTTAGGTTACACCCCTTGTGTGATGTATGTATGATGTTTCTGGAGGTGGTCTTGGACTGCAGGGTGGCACTTTCAAAAGTCTTTATAAGGCCTTGCGCTCCATTGTTCTGGGTTCCTCCTCCCTTCTGCGTGTGGTGAGTGAGGACCCTGTTGCAACAGATCAATAAAGATCAGGCTTACTAGCTGCTTTGCTTCTCAATATTCTCTGGTTGGCCTCTGTTATTTTCTCCTACCGATAGAGAACCCACAAAAGGACTCTATATGGGCTCTTGGATACCCCACAAGGGAAAAAGGGCAGATTTTTGTTTACAACAGATGGCGAAGCTCGAAGGGATGTTTGGTTACCCAAATTCTGGGAATGAGGAAGGACTGGTGATCCAGCGCGCACCAGGCAGTTTTCCAGAAGGAATAACCAGTCAGATGGGCAGTGTGCAAAAATATATTATTATTATTATTATTATTATTATTATTATTATTATTATTATTATTAGAAATCCATCTAGGTTGCTGGCGACAACCGACTCCAGATTTTAGCTTTGCTTTCTCCCTGAGCACAAGTCATTGTGTGTGTTGCAGAACAGCATTCCACAGGGTCAATCTGCCACCTGCCCCAGCCAGACCCAAGTTCACCTCCACAGTGTGAATGAGGCCACGGCTGCCACCTGTTCACAATGTCTCTCCCATGGCTGGTACATTCAGTGCTGCCAGCAAAAGCTTGTTCCAGACTTGTCACCGTGATTTCGAAATCAAGAAGAAGAGGCTGGTCTGGTGTGGAAGTGCAAGCCCTGGACTCAGTTGGCCCTCGGCCCTTGCCTACATTTGCTTGCTGAGTGGATCAGAGCCCAGGGACAACATTGGCCACAGCATCAGCCATGTAGTTGAGTTCCACAGTGCAGAAACTGCCTGACACCCCACAACCTCAGGCATTGCTTGAATCCTGATATTATGCGACTTGTAAGATAATCTCTAGGGATGCGGGTGGCGCTGTGGTCTAAACCACAGAGCCTAGGACTTGCCGATCAGAAGGTCGGTGGTTCGAATCCCCCCAACGGGGGGAGCTCCCATTGCTCGGTCCCTGCTCCTGCCAACCTAGCAGTTCAAAAGCATGTCGAAGTGCAAGTAGATAAATAGGTACCTCTCCGGCGGGAAGGTAAACAGCATTTCTGTGTGCTGCTCTGGTTCGCCGGAAGTGGCTTAGTCATGGCCATATGACCCGGAAGCTGTACGCCAGCTGTCGGCCACAGGTCAGGGATCCCTTTACCTTTATGACTCTCTCTCTCTCTCTCTCTCTCTCTCTCTCTCACACACACACACACACAGTCATAGAATCATAGATGGGACCCTCGAGGGTCATCTAGTCCAACCCCCCTGCAATGCAGAAATCTCAGCTCAATAATTCTTTTTTAAATTTTTCTTAGAAATTATATTTACAACATAACATAACCCCCCCACCCCCGTAATACATAAATCCACCCTCATTAAACATAAGAATAGCTTATAAGAAGTAAATAAGGAGGCCAGATACAGGATAAAGGAAGTCTTTTATTTGGTTGTTTGTATTGTTGTATGTTATGCTTTTTGCATGTTATGTTCAGCTCAAGAATTCATGACAGATGGCCATCCAACCTCTGCTTAAAAACCTCCAAGGAAGGGGAGCCCACCATCTCCCAAGGGAGACCATTCCACTGTTGAACAGCTCTTACCATCAGAAAGTTCTTCCTAAGCTTTCGTCTGAATCTCCTTTCTTGTACCTTGAAGCCACTGGTTCTTGAGTCCTGCCCTCCAGAACAAGAGATAACAAACTTGCTCCCTCTTCCATGGGACAGCCCTAACTGTGTTTCAATCAGGAGTAATTGCCTCCTGAATTTTGACACCAGGGGAACTCTGCCAGAGGTTGGAAAGTGGCAAGTCTGGGTGTGAAAACACAGGGAAGACGCCTGCCTGACATCGATAGGGAGGGAGTTCCAAAGTGCTGCCAGAAAATCGAATTCTTCCAAATGTGCCCAGGGCCATTTTGCTCTTTGCAGGCTCCCCTCTGCCCCATTCTTCCCAGGCAGAAAGCAAGCTGGCAGTCGCTTGCTATGTGTGCCCCAAGCCCAAAGGAATGCTGGATGCCCTGAACCTGTTTTCTGGGTGAAAGGTGACAGAAAGCCTCAGGTTCTTTCTCTGCCTTTGCTCAGGTCAGCCCAGAGAATGCAGAGGGTTGTTGTCTTGCCAGTTGGAAATCTGAGGAACCAGGAGGCCTCGCCAGTGGCTATGTTTACAAATGCGCAGGAGCTTAAGCGCTTTGCACCAAGACCGAGATTTTGTGCGATTCCTGGCTGCGGCAAGCAAGGTGTTCCCAGCCAAAGATTATTCAGCCATTGTGATCAAATGCAAGGACCTAAGGGCATAAGAGGATGTGGGTGGCACTGTGGTCTAAACCACTCTTGGGCTTGCTGATCGGAAGGCTGGCGGTTCGAGTCCCCACGATGGGGTGAGCTCCCGTTGCTCGGTCCCAGCTCCTGCCAACCTAGCAGATCGAAAGCACGTCAAAGTGCAAGTCGATAAATAGGTACGGCTCCAGCAGGAAGGTAAATGGTGTTTCCGTGCGCTGCTCTGGTTTCGCCAGAAGCGGCTTAGTCATGCTGGCCACATGACCGGAAAAACTGTCTGTGGACAAATGCCAGGTCCCTCGGCCTGTAAAGCACGATGAGCACCACAACCCCAGAGTCGTTCACAACTGGACTTAACTTTCAGGGGTCCTTTACCTTTACCTTTTTAAGGGCATAAGAAGAGCCTGCCAGATTCGGCCCAAGGGGACCAATCTAGTCACAGTGGTCAGCCAGATGCCCACCAGCAAGACCTGAGTACGACCCCACCCCCACCAACGCTCTCCTCACCTGTGATTCTGGGTGATTGGCATGATTCAGAGGTGTGATTATCCAGATGGTAGAGGGACGGCCTAGCCATTGTGGCCAGTATTATTGATTATTATTTATCTTTTGTGTACCTATGCCACCCTTTTCTCTGGGGAGCTTGAGGTAGTGTATTTGCTTCCCCATTGTCGCTCCTCATTTAATCCAACCAAAAAGGCTGAGGGGAAGCGACTGGCCCTCAAGGTCAACTAGCGAGGTTTTTTGGCTTGAACCACTATTGGCAGGACTGGCAGCAAAAGCAGCAGATATGTTTTATACTTAAAACACTATTTAGTCTCTTGCTAATTATGCAGTTCCAAATGCGCATTTTATATTTGACTACCTTTAGCAATGCTTTGTTTTGAAATGTTTAAGAGAAGGTTTTTCATTGTTAAATTAGCTGCGTTCCATAATTGGCCTCCTTTGTAATGTATTATGTTCAAATCCTTTAAGACAGCAAGTTGAAAGGATACATTCAGGCATAATATTTGTAACATTTAACAACTTTAAAGATGTGCACCCCCCCCCGTAATTTCCGTAACAATGGGAACTGTAGTCCCAAAACATCTGGAGGGCTGCGTTTGCCTATGTCCGATTTAAATGCATACTTTACATCCTGAAGAAAGACTGCTTTATTCTCGATGGTTTTGTCTTAAAAATATAAAGTGGTATAGATCAGTGTTTCCCAACCTTTTTCGGGCAAAGGCACACTTGTTTGATGAAAAAAATCTCGAGGCACACCACCATTACAGCCCCGTGACGTCAGCGCGCAGCGTCACGCCGGGAGGGACGCACGAAAGTGTAAGTTTCAATTTTTTCCCCTCCCCCTTGCCGGGGAACCTCCAAGCTTTGGGGGTGGGGGGGGAGGAGGCAGCAAAGCGAGGGACTGAGGGACTCCTCCAACAACAAGGGTTGGGGAAGAAGAGAAAGGGCTATTCCGCTCCAGTCACGGGAGGGGAATATGTACTGGCCCAACTGGTGTGCGGTCTTCGGAAAGCGGCGTGCGGGAAGGAAGCCTAGGCTCGGGGTCCACCGACCTCGGCGGAGAAAGGCAACAACCGAAGCCTCCCGACGGTTTCGGGGGAGACGTTCAGAGCTTCCCTGGGAGTTTCTCAGCCTGCCTTTCGGAGGAAGAGGCGGAGGGGGCCTGGGGATGGCGGTGGCCTCGGCCTCACCCTCCCTCCGTCCCTCTACCTTTGTAGTGGACGCGCAGGTTGTTCTGCGAGAGGCCGATGTAGCTGAATTTGTCCTTCGGGCTCCAGGAGCGCGGCAGCGGCGTCTCCTGCTCGTCCATGGCCAGGTAGAGCCGCTTGAGGCGCCGCTTGAGCTCCTTCTCCTGCTCGTTCAGGAGAACTCGCGCGAAGGCGAGCAGGGGGGTTGGAAACAGACGGAGCCGATGACGAGCCGGCGCGTGCGTGCAGCGGCTGGCCTCGTAGGGAGCCAAGGGGCGGGGCTTCCTTTCTGAAGGAGCTGAGGGTGGGGGTCCTCCGGCGCCTTCGGCGAAACGGCGCCGGCCCAGAGCGCTTCTAGGAGGCTGCCTTTGTGCGCAACGTAAAGCCCTCTTTCCCTCCCTCCAGCCCTGTGTCACCTGTGGAAAAGGGGGCTGGATCCAGTGACGCAACTCGGAAAACTGTTAGGGAAGCCAGAGCAGGAAAGTGAGTGGGGGGCGGCGTCGCCGCTTTAACCCACGTTTCCTTTTTGAAAGAGAAACTTAAGTCAGTGTTTCCCAACCTTTTTTGGACTCGCCCGCCTCCCTCCAGGCAACATCTCGCGGCACACCAGGCAACATCTCGCGGCACACTAGTGTGCCGCGGAACACCGGTTCGGAAACACTGGTATAGATGTTATAAGAGAAAACTGTTCCTTTATTTCTTATGGAGTACCCAAGAGCCCATATAGGGTCCTTATGAAGGTTCTCTATCAGTAGGAGAAAATAACAGGCCAAACAGAGAATATTGAGAAGCAAAGCGGCTAGTAAGCCTGATGTTTATTGATCTGTTGCAACAGGGTCCTCGCTCACCACACGCAGGAGGGAGGAGGAACCCAGAACAATGTTGTGCAAGCTCCTATATAGACTTTCAAAGTTGCCTCCCCTGTAGCTTGTTAACGGAAAAATCTGAGGGCTCCCTTGGACAAAAAGTAAAGACACCAACCAGAGTAAATTGAAGCAAATCAGCAGCCTGTAGGCTTGGTCTTTATTGAAGAAAGACTGTCGCGACAGAGTGCTCCCCTCACTTGCAGGTGGGAGGAAAAGACCCAGAAAGATGGTTTGCCAGACCTTATAAAAACTTTTGAAATTCCCATCCTCCAGGTCAAGCCCACCCCCAGAAACATCATGCATACATTACAGAAAGGAGGGGTTGACATCATGCATACATTACAGAAGGGGTTGACATCATGCATACATTACAGAAAGGAGGGGTTGAGGGAGGAGTTGTGGTGGTAACCTGAGTGTCCTGTCACCTGGCTGGTTCCTCCTTTCCCCCTGCCCATGAGTCACTTCCAGGAGACAAAGGGGAGTTTGCAGTTTCCTGCCCCCAGAGGGAAGATCTGATTATTGTCCTTTGTTTCAGTCCATGCTGAATCCACTACCATATGCAAGTTCTTTGTGATCTTGATTGTCTTCTGTCTGGGATTATCAGGGCTGACATAGCAACTGGGCAGGGCTCCTGTGGATGTGCTGGTATGCTGAAGGGATTATGGCTGACCAGAACCAAGCCACCCCCCTTTGATAGTCCTTGTCATATGGAGTAATATAAAAATGGAACAGTGCAAATCTGATGTATGGTTGATTTTCTATGAATTTATAACAGAAATGTGGCGTATGTAGGTGTGAGTGAGTGTGTGTGTGAAGTTTGCACAAACAGAATGATTGGGGTGGGGGGGGGTTCCTGCTACAAGCTCAAGACCACCCCCTGAAACATCATACATGCATCACAGAAAGAGGTGGTCCCCAGCAGTAATTTAAGTGTGTTGCTTCTCTCCTGTCTGCCAGGATACCTGATAATGCCTTATTATCTGATTGCCTTTTCTGGGTAGCCTGGCCATTCCTTGGAGATGGTAAATACTTAGTTCCTGAATCTCTTATGCACATTGATAGTGTGCTCAGGTTAACAGATACCTGCCAGACTGTATTTAAAGGGAGGTGTAAGCAGCCCCTACAGTCCAAAGACAATCGGAAAGCTCTTCCCATCTCCTTCCTCCTTGCAGAGAAATATTTGAGGTAAATTTGGGAGAGCCAAATGGCTTCAGGATTGTTCTCCTGTACTATTTCAGGCACGTGGTTTATATACTTATGTACGTGTTTGCCTTGTACATTTATGAGAATATATATATATATATATATATATATATATATATATATATATATATATGACCTTGGAATTCCTATAACATAGAAATGAAATAAATAAATAAATAAATAATAATAATAATAATAATAATAATAATAATAATAATAATAATAATTTGAATTAAAAAAAACTCCAGGAGACTCCTCCTTGGAAGGTGCTGGCCTCTCCTTCCTTAGGGAGTTTTAAGTACAGTAGAGGTTGGATGGACATCTGTCAGGGTTTTCTTAGTTGCAATTTCTGGTTTGCAGGAGGCTGGACTAGAGGACCCTTGAGGGGTCCCTTGCAACCCTACCATTCTCTGATTCAATGAGGAATGAAGGAGACTGGTACCTGTGCCAAGTGCTGCCCATGGGGAATCTGGCCCCTACACGAATTTGGCTGGGGATTTAAATCATCCCTGCCCTTCCGCAGTGTGTGCCTGGGGGCGCATGCTCACTCTTCGCAAGGATGAGTGGAAGCCCAGGGGTCTAAGTAGGTGAAAGGGCAACTGGATGCCCAGGAAGGAAGAGGGAGGGGATGAGGTGATGCAACCAGGGGGTGTCTTGCGAGGGGGGGCACAAGGCCAAGGGGTGGGAGGGCTGAGTCTTTCCTGCTTGTTGGTTGAAAGAAGAGGAAGCTGGGGGATGGGGGTGGGGAAAGCAGAGGAGGAGAGCTCAGGCCCTGCTTGCGAGGGGTTCCAGTATGCCTGAAGGAGTGTCTCCATCCCCATCGTTCAGCCTGGATGCTGAGGTCCAGCTCCGAGGGCCTTCTGACAGTTCCCTCCCTGCGAGAAGTCAAGTTACAGGGAACCAGGCAGAGGGCCTTCTCGGTGGTGGCTCCTGCCCTGTGGAATGCCCTCCCGCCAGATGTCAAAGAGAAAAACAACTACCAGACTTTTAGAAGACATCTGAAGGCAGCCCTGTTTGATGCATTACGGTATTTTAATATTGTGATGGGTGGGGTATAAATACTAAATTATTATTATTATTATTATTATTATTATTATTATTATTATTATTATTATTATTATTAGGCACCTGGTTGGCCACTGTGAGAATGCAACACTGGATTCTCTCCCTGCACTATCCAGCAGGGCATTCAGACGCACTGCTGCCTCTGACTGCACAGCCATCCTGCCCAGGCGCCACCCAAACCTCTCTCCTCCTCCAGGAATTTCTGCAATCTTTTAAAGCCATCCCGGTTAGTGGCCATCCCTGCCTCCTGTGGCAGGGAGTTCCGCAGGTTCATTCTGCGCCAGGCAAAGACGGACTGTCCTCTCTTGAGAGAGGGAGAAAAGCTCTCCTACATCTGCTTTCTCCATGCCAGACACACTTTTCATAAACTTATATCAATACCCTTTATGAGGCGAGGAGACCAGAACTTTACCCAGCCTTCCAAATCTGGTCGCTCCAAGCGTTCATAGAGTGGCCTTAGAAAACACAGGGTTGTTGAGTCGGGACGTACCCCGGGGTCATTTAGTCCAGCCCCCTTCAACGCTGGACGATAACGGCCGTTCTGTTTCCAGTCCCTTTCCTAGCGATCCCGATAGGGGATTTGTCTTTTCCACGGCCGCTGCCCCTCCCCATCAAAACTGGGTGCTTGAGCGCGGGGTCCAATTGGGGGGTAGCGCGCCTCCCTTCGGAGGGAGAGCCAAAAAGCCGAGCAAGCGGTGCAGAAGTCGAGGCATCTTCGGAGATGGCGGGTCGCGGGGGGGGGGGGAGGCGGCGTGTCCGACGGGGCTAGCCCCCCCTTCTCTGGCCAAGAGCCCAGTGGGTGAGAGGTCACTGCAGGGGCTGGGGGGGTGGGGGGGGAGAGGGCGGCCTCTGCACAGCCCGGGCGTGTGGCACGTGCAAGGCGTGTACAGCCATCGGGGGGGGGGAGGGGGAGTCGTGCAAAGGCAGCAGGGAGCCCCTCCCCACGCTCCCTCCCCGCCCCGAGCTTTCAGGAGGGGTGGGGCCGGGCGATGCGCTCCGAGACCCTGGATCGGCCCCGCGACGCCAGTTCCCACGGCCGCCCCGTCCAACAAAGCTTCCCTTCCGGGCGGGGCGGAGTCAGCGCCGCCCCGTCGGAGGAGCCATAAGAGGAGGACGCGTGGCCGGCGGACGGGCTGCGCGTCGCCGCTACCGGGAGAGGAAGAGAAGGAGATCCGGTAAGTTGTTCCCCCACCCTCCGTCCCGTCCATCGGTTGGGGTCGTTCGGGGAAGAGGGGTCGGGGCTGCACTGAGCCTCTTCCCCCCACTGGGAAGAAGGGACGCCATGGGTCGGGGAGCCTCTGCCCGTCGAAGGGTCCCGGGCCCATCGCCAACGGGACGGGCTGGGAATGGCGCCCCGGGCACCTGGGAAACCCTGCAGGGTCGTCCGCGCCCTCCCAGACGGAGCCCGGGTCGGAGAAGACAGTCGTCCCCCGCCCCCCCCCCACACGCACGACTAACCACCCGCGGTCCGACGGGATCCGGGGCGAACCGTCAGCTCAGAGGGACTCTGCACATGCTCCGGGGTAGCCTGGTTTAGTAACATGGGTTGTTTTTCGGTCCAGGCAGGGAGGTTCGCCTTCCAGTTCCTGCTTGCCTACTTCAACATTTTGGGGGGTGTATGGGCTGAAATCTGCTCCTCCTGCTCCGCTTTAATTGCTATATCTGGGAGACTTGCTAGTTGAAGCGCTTGCAACAGGAGTCATGCGTTCCGGAGCACGTGCAGAGCGCCTCCCGTTCCTTCGGGCCCTTCAAAGTCATTTAATTTATTGGTCTTCTATCCCACCCTTTCCTCAGAGGAGCTCAAGGTACGGCTTACGTGGTTCCCCTCCCGCCTCCTTTAATTCCCAAGAACCCTGCGAAGTAAGGGTAGGAGAGACAGTAAGGCACTGGCCTTCAAGTTCCCGTCCAGTGAGCTTATGGCTGAACTTGGCTGGGCGGGATTTGAACCCTGGTCTTAGTCTTCATTGAATCCCCACCGCAATCCTGCGAGAAAGGTGAGCCTGAGAGGCAGCTTGGCCCCAGTTCCTTGCTATTGCCCTGATGGCTAAGTGGCAGTCCCAGCCCTGCTTCTAGGAAGTGGGCCTCGCAGGCTGCCCTCTGGCTCTCTTTGGGGGTCCTCCTATGTGCAGAGTGGGGCTCCCCTTCCTTTCGCCAGAGGCGGCGGCTGGTGGGCAGCTGCGTAGGCCAGTCGGAGCCTGCTCTTGGGGAAACTGAGGCACGTGGAGGAGTGGGGAAAGAGAGCCAGGGAGGGTCTGAGCCCCACTGGGGCCATCTGCACAGTCCCACGTAGTTTCAGAGCAGATTCTCTAGCTGAGATCCCTGCATTGCCGGGGGTTGGACTGGATGACCCTCAGAGGTCCCCTTCAACTCTTAGCATTGCTGACGGGAGTGAGGCATTGTCAGCATCTATTTTTTAATATATAATTTTTTATTAGTTTTTTGACATATTTTCAACAGTAATTAAACATACTTTCATATCTTATACCAGCTTTTTTGACTTCCATCAGTCACATCTGAAAAATTTCCAATCTATTCACTAAATATACCTTTCTTACTTCCACAATTACATTTAACTCATAACCAACATCTCTATTCTTTCTCTACTTTGCAATGCTTCATACATTTCTCCTTACAAAACTTCTTGTAGTCCTTCTAGGGTAATTTGTTGATTACAGTTGCTCTTCAAATAGTTCGTATACTTCTTCCAATCTTCTGTAAATCTCTGGTCCCGCAGGTTTCGAATCCTTCCTGTCATTTTATTCTGCATAGTCCATTAATTTTGTCTGCCATTCTTCTTTCGTCGGAATTTCTTCTTGCTTCCATTTCTGGGCTAAGTAGGCATTGTCAGCATCTGAGACCTGAGCTCAGAGTTTACTTGCGAGATGGTCTTGCCCCCCACCCATGCCCCCAAAACTGCTTCAGCCTGGCCCTTCCCCAGGAGCCACATCACCCCCCTTCCACATTGGAGAGGCCTCCGTCACTGTGTATGTACCCTTTGGAACTCCCGGCCTATGGATACCAACAGGCGCCTTCCCCAGATTCTTTCCAGCGCCTGCTGAAAGCCTTCTTTCTTAGAGATGCTGATCCAGATTTTAACCGGGTGTAGTGTTTTGATTTGTTTTGCACGTTTTAACACATTGTAATCTTTCCCCTTTGTTTTCCTTATCTTTCTGCAAACCTCACCGAGGCTTCCTCAGTTTTTACAGTGAAGCGGTTTATGAATTCTGGGAAACAAATAAAATAAATGCATTTGATATTGAGAAGGCTAAATGATTAATCTGAGAGGCCTGCGAATGGTGTGTTGGGGTTGAATCTAAAGCTGCCTCTGAGAGCCAGTGCGTTATATAGTTTAACTATGAAATATAAAATTCCCTTGTTATTATTTGCATGTCTAACAGATAAACAGCTATCTGACTTTTAGAAGACATCTGAAGGCAGCTCTTTATAGGGAAGTTTTTTCTGTTAAATGTTGGATGATTTATGGCATTTTATATTTTTATATTGTGCTGGAAGCCTCATAGAGTGGCTGGAGAAACCCAGGCAGGCTGCATATTATTATTATTATTATTATTATTATTATTATTATTATTATTAGGGACTGCCTCTCCTGGTGTGCCCCGTGGAGGACCTTAAGGTTCACAAATGACAACATTTTGGAGGCCCAAGTCGCAAGGTGGTTAGATTGGTCTCAACTAGGGCCAGGACCTTTTCAGTACTGGCCCCGACTTGGTGGAATGCTCTGACACAAAAGACTAGGGCCTTGCAAGACTTGACATCTTTCCGCAGGGCCTGCAAGACAGAGCTGTTCCGCCTGGCCTTCGGTTTGGACTCAGTCTGACCCTTATGTTTCCCTCCCCTTACAGTTTTGATCTATCGGCTACTTTTAAAATGAGGCTGCATTTTAAATTCTATTTTAATCTGTATTTTAAATTGAGTCCCGCCCACCCCCATTATGTTTTTACTGTAATTTTACTGATGTTAGCAGCCCTGAGCCCAGCTCTGGCTGGCGAGGGCGGGGTATAAATTATTATTATTATTATTATTATTATTATTATTATTATTATTATTATTATATCAGGTACGTGGGAGAGAGCAGGCTTCAAATGCCACCCCCATTGCCAAATATGTTGTTTCTATTTCAAGCCATACCAATTATTGACAATGTTACGTGTTTAAAAGAATGGCAGAAAGCATTGTCTAAATTTATCTGGCAGGGAAAAAACCCCAGAATTAAATAAAAGTTCTTAATGGTAACTAAAGAAAGAGGGGGATTCTCCCTGCCAGACCTGCAGATATATTTTGAAGCGGCAGCTTTCTGCTGGATGAAAGAATGGATTCAATTAGACAATGTTGATGTGCTGGATTTGGAGGGATTTGACAACATATTTGGTTGGCATGCATATTTATGGTACGACAAGATAAAGGCTCGCAAAGGTTTTAAAAATCATATACAGTCATAACTCGAGTTGAATGCGCTTCGGGTTGAGCGCGTTCAAGTTGCGCTCCGCGGCAACCCGGAAATAACAGAGCACGTTACTTCCAGGTTTCGCTGCTCGCACATGCACAGATGCTCAAAATGACGTTACACGCATGCGCGGAAGTGGTGAAACACGACCCGCACACACGCAGACATGCCGTCACATCTTGCATTCCATTCGGGATGTGAACTGGGCTCTGGAACTGATCCTGTTCGCATCCCGAGGTACCAGTGTTATTAGAAAATCTCTATATAATGTTTGGACGAGATATAAAGATCTCTTAGGAAGAAAAACACCCAGGTGGCTTTCACCAATGGAAGCCAAGGGTATGAGAAGCTCTTTTGGTGACCTTGGGGGTGTGTGTCATCCACTGCCCTCTCTCAGCCTTACCCTACCTCAAAGGGTTGTTGTAGGGCTTCAGGGAGGAGAACCATGTAAGGTACCTTGAGCCTGGAGGAAAAGTTGAGTTTTAAGTGCAGCAAATAAGATAATAGGGGAAAGGTGGGGCTTCTGTGGCCAAAATCAGAGGTGTGAGTTGCAGCCACTCAAGGGTGTGTTCTGTTCTTCTCAGGAGCAAGTCCCGGATCTGTGCCCGCCATCACCATGCAGTGGGTGGTGAAGATCTACCTCCTGGGCCTGGTACTGTCTCTTCTGTCTCTGCTCTTCGGGCTGATGGGCTTCCTGGGAGACCTGATGCCCCCCCAAGGGCTGGACCCCTGCCTCCCCGGCCGCTGGGTCGAATCGGAGGGCGGCAGCCTAGCGGACGGAGCCCCCCCAGGCCTCTCGGGGGACGACAAGCTCAGGACAAGCAAAGGGATTGGCCCCTACGCATGAGCCGAGGGGCTTCGCTGGCGGCAAACCAAAATGACACGGATTATGTGGGGTTTTTTTGAGGGATGGGCTTAACGTGGATGGGGCTGGGTTTGTATGTGCCTTTGCCAACCTGACCTGGCGAAAGAGGGGGCTGGCAGCAGAAGCCCGGCTGGCCTGGGGAAGGAAGGTGCCCCCACTTGGGAAAACCTCTGCACCCTGTTAATTTGGAGATTTGTGGGGCAGGTGTTGGAACCCCTGTGGATCGATATGGAGACGTTGCCCTCAGCCCCACAGCAAGCCGAGACTCTGCAAAAGGGACGCCTATTGATCTTCTGCTGCGGGACATGGAGAAGAACACTGAGGACTAGTGACTTGGAGCCAAGAATATGGCTGACTTCTTCTGCTTCATAGCCTTTTCCGAACACAAAATGGCTTGATTTGGCGAAATTGGGGCGCAGGATTGGGCACCCCGAGCAAAATTCTGGGCTCCCTTCATAGAAACATTTCCCCCTGTTCTTCGGCGCAATAATGGATCTGCGTTCTCATCCTGTGAAAGTCTGCTAGGAATCTGTCTGCTTACCCCAAGGTTTAGCCATGCTGTCGCCAGCCCACCTGCAAGCAGCAGTTGGTGGAAGACGCCTGCTGGACTGTGGATCATTATTATATTGCGGGAGGGGGTCCCTAACTCGTCCCCTGCAAGGGAGGACCGCTGTGGGCAAGGCAACCCCAGGGGCTGGGCGGGGGCGTGAGAAGAGAAAGAGACCTGCCCCTGGTGTTGCCAGGCTGCCCTGCCCTCCTTCAGGTGCTTCAAACAAAATCCCTGTGCTTTTTATATCTGTAGTTTACGAAGACACCCCAAAAAGGATGCTATTTGGTCTGGAAGGAGCAAAGGCAGCTGCAAAGGAAGGGCTCTCCAATGCCCCCTGGTGGCAGCTGCTAAGAGTTTCAATGGAAACAGCTAAAAGTATTTTTAAGGACAGACTTGGGGAAATTCTAGCCTTGGGGTGAGTGGTTCAGGGGTGCCTTTTTGTGGTGCAAACCACCTCCTGGATCTTCTGATCTTGCTGGAAAAGCAGAAAGCTGTATCCTAATTTCTTCGCTGCGCCTCCCTCTCCGAAGAAAGAAGGATGGACATTTTAAGCCTGTTGAGCTGGCCTCTCCTGAAAGGGAATGTTCGCGATTCCTTCAATAAATGGCAACTCTTTTTAAATAAACATATATAAAACTCAAAATACGAGCTCTTTATTTGTGGGAAGGGAATTTTTTGGGGAGCAGGGAAACGGGGTGCTTGAAAAAGCTCCCCCTGTCACCCCCTACTTCATAGCTGTCAACTTTTCCCTTTTCTTGCGAGGAATGCTATTCGGAATAAGGGCATTTCCCTTTAAAAAAGGGAAACATTCACAGCTATGCCCCACTTGCTGGAAAGGGCTTTTGGTTTTGTGAAGGTAGTGTGACTGATTTCAAAATATGCCTTAAGAAGAAAGCTGAGGTGCTCCTCCTCCTAGAGGACAGGTATGGAAAACTCCCGTGAATGTTTGTGATGGAAGAAGCATTCTGTGCTACCCAGAAGCTTACTTCCAGAATGGCGAAAAGGAACAGAAATTCACACACACACAACACCCCAGCTGTGTTGCTGATGCCTCTGCTGGGCAGCAACTGCCCCCTCCCAGGAACAGCCCCCTCCCCACTGGCCAGTGTGACATCACAGCTTGAGCCAGGTAGCCCCGCCCCTCTGCAGGGTGTCATCGCTGATGCTGGGGCAGCAGAGGAGCCCGGCTGCTGCTGGCTGGCTGGGCCAGGGAGGGCCGAGAGTGGCAACGGAGGCCCCCCCGAGGCATGCTCACCCCCCCTGAGTGCCCATGTCTAGAGGGGCCTTGGCTCGCAAGCACAGTGCTGGGGAGGAGCTGGGCCTGGAAGGGGGCTTACTGTGCCAGCTGGTCCGCTCCCCGGATTACAACCTGTTCCCCAACTCGGCGGTCTTTGAGAGCAACTTCATCCAGGTAGCTCCCCCTTCCCCCCCCCGGGTGGTTTTCCAGTTCAGATGGCCACCCTCCAGGGATGCTTCAGTTGAGATTCCTGCATTGCAGGGGGTTGGACTAGATGGCCCCTGGAGTGTCCCCTTCCAACTTGTGATTTGGGTCGGGGGTGCTTGCTTTTATTCGACAGGTGACCAAGAAGGGGAAATGGGTGGACATCACGAATTCGCCCACCATCGTGACCATGGGAGTGACTTCCTCGGACCCCTGCCTGCCCCTCCCCAACGTCTTGCTGATGGGGCGTCACAGGGTCCCGATCCGGAGGAGCCACAGCAAGGCTTTAAGGCGCCCCCCTCTAGAGCTGACCAGGTAAAGTGCAGAAAAGGGATCTTTTGGTATACA
The DNA here is from genome assembly GCF_965113315.1 of Podarcis vaucheri. NCBI lineage: Eukaryota > Metazoa > Chordata > Lepidosauria > Squamata > Lacertidae > Podarcis > Podarcis vaucheri. The sequence continues at coordinate 74,020,866 of NC_138748.1, read as the reverse complement.
GTGGTACCTCGGGTTACAGATGCTTCAGGTTACAGACACTTCAGGTTACAGACTCCGCTCACCCAGAAATAGTACCTCAGGTTAAGAACTTTGCTTCAGGATGAGAACAGAAATCGTGCTCCGGTGGTGCAGCAGCAGCGGGAGGCTCCATTAGCTAAAGTGGTGCTTCAGGTTAAGAACAGTTTCAGGTTAAGAACGGACCTCCGGAACGGATTAAGTACTTAACCTGAGGTACCACTGTAGTCCAGCACGGGGTAGGCAACCTAAGGTCCAGGGCCAGATGCGGCCTAATCACCTTCTCAATCTGGCCTGTGGATGGTCTGGGAATCAGTGTGTTTTTACATGAGTAGAATGTACCCTTTTACCGTATTTTTCGCTCTATAACACGCACCAGACCATAACACGCACATAGTTTTTAGAGGAGGAAAACAAGAAAAAAATATTCTAAGTGAGGAGGGAAGGAAAAGCACTGAAGGGACAAGGAGCACGCGTGGGGTGTGTGGAGAAGGATGCTGCTAATAATGAAGAAGAGGGGTTTAAGGGGAGAAGGAACACACGTGGGGTGTGTGGAGAAGGATGCTGCTAATAATGAAGAAGAGGGGTTTAAGGGGAGAAGGAACACGCGTGGGGTGTGTGGAGAAGGATGCTGCTAATAATGAAGAAGAGGGGTTTAAGGGGAGAAGGAACACACGTGGGGTGTGTGGAGAAGGATGCTGCTAATAATGAAGAAGAGGGGTTTAAGGGGAGAAGGAACACGCGTGGGGTGTGTGGAGAACAGCGGCGTAGCGTGGGTTGTCAGCACCCGGGGCAAGGCAAGTAATTTGCGCCCCCTAACCCGGGGCAAGGCAAGTAATTTGCGCCCCCTAACCCCTAACCTGTCGCGTCAGGTGATCTGAGGCGAGTTGCCGCTGGCGCTGCCGCCCAAACGACGCCACTTGCCCGGAGGAGGAGGGCAGAGAGGCGAGGAAAATGCAACGTGGCCCAGCAGCTGCAGCGGCGGCGGGGCTGTGAGGAGGGGCTGCCTGGCGTGCCCTCCGTGGCCCTGACGCGTGGGGACTGCGGCGAACTCTGAGAGCCGCTGCCAGCTCGTCGGTTCCGCGAGACATGGGGCTCTGCTACAGCCTGCGCCCGAGGCTCTTCGGCGGCTCCGGAGGTGGCGAGCGCCCCCCCCAGATGTTGCGCCCGGTGCGGCCGGCACCCCTTGCACCCCCCACGCTACGCCACTGGTGGAGAAGGATGCTGCTAATAATGAAGAAGAGGGGTTTAAGGGGAGAAGGAACACGTGTGGGGTGGGTGGAGAAGGATGCTGCTAATAATGAAGAAGAGGGATTTAAGGGGAGAAGGAACACACGTGGGGTGGGTGGAGAAGGATGCTGCTAATAATGAAGAAGAGGGGTTTAAGGGGAGAAGGAACACGCGTGGGGTGTGTGGAGAAGGATGCTGCTAATAATGAAGAAGGGGTATAAGAGGAGAAGGCTCCTCTCCTCTCCCACTTTGCTCCTTTAGGCATTCCCTCCATAACACGCACAGACATTTCCCCTTACTTTCTAGGAGGACAAAAGTGAGTGTTATGGTGCAAAAAATACAGTATATAAAATGCATCTCTTCGTTATTTGTAGGGCATAGGAATTCGTTCATTATCCCCCCCTTCAAAAGGGATGGATGAAAAAGGTTGCATTTATTTCATTCTATAACACTCAATAGTGAGGTAGCTTAGGCAGAGAGGCAGAGTCTGGCCCGAGGTGAGCTTCACAACTGAGGGGGGATTCGAAACCTGGTCTCTTTCATGTGCCGGATTTAGGCCCTTAGCTCCTGAAGGTAATGGGGCCCTTGATACGTCCAGCTGTCCTTTGTGACAAATGGTCACTGTTTTTGTGTTGAATATATGCTATATGGCAATTGATGGACCTAATAGCTATCTAATGGGATGCGGGTGGCACTGTGGGTTAAACCACAGAGCCTAGGACTTGCCGATTAGAAGATCAGTGGTTCGAATCCCCACAACGGGGTGAGCTCCTGTTGCTCGGTCCCTGCTCCTGCCAACTTAGCTGTCCCAAAGCACGTCAAAGTGCAAGTAGATAACTAGGTACTGCTGCAGAGGGGAAGGTAAACGGCATTTCCGTGCGCTGCTCTGGTTCACCAGAAGTGGCTTAGTCCTGCTGGCCACATGAACCGGAAGCTGTACACCGGCTCCCTCAGCCAGTAAAGCGAGATGAGCGCCGCAACCCCAGAGTCGGTCACGACTGGACCTAAGGGTCAGGGGTCCCTTTACTTTTACCTTTTATATCACTCAATAGTGAGGTAGCTTAGGCAGAGAGGCAGAGCAGGAGAAAACCAAGGAATATTTTAGGGAGCAGGCTAGCAGGCGGTGCCCATGATTTACATCCTAGGAGGCTACACAACACAAGACACTGTTGTATGTAGGTTTTATTTTATTAGTTTTTTATCTTCTATTTTGGAAATGTACACCCAGGTTTTTTCTGTTTAATTTTTTTGGGGGCCCCCAAGAGAGTGGGGCCGTAAGCTATGGCTTGTTCAGCTTATACGTAAATACGGCACTTCATGTCCTAATTCAGCACCCTAACCACTGCACCACACTGTTTCTGAGCCTCCCCCGCCCAGCAGCGCCCATATCCTGACTGCCTCCGCCGCTTTGCCCCAGGCTGCTCCCCCTGCGCTACGTCCGCCTGTCCGTCCACGATGAAGCCCAGCGCATCCTGCGCGTTCAGACTGTGACGGGGAAGGTCTACTACCTGCAGTTGCACCAGGAGCACCCCCACGCCGTCTTTGCCCTGTGGAGCCGCCTGGCCGAGATCCTGCAGAAAGGCCTCTCCATCACCACCAAGGACCCCAACATTCGCATCCGCCACAGCTTGGTCCCCAGTGGCAGCAGCCCCTCCAGCAGCTCCTCCGGGGAGGTAAGGGGGCTGCTCTTCTCGCAAACTCCAGCACAGGGAGGGACGCGGTCCGAGGTCTTGGCAGAGGCGGTTCTTGTGGGATGTGATCCATGAGAGGCAGTCAAGTACAGTGGTACCTCGGGTTACATACGCTTCAGGTTACATACACTTCAGGTTACAGACTCCGCTGACCTAGAAATAGTACCTCGGGTTAAGAACTTTGCTTCAGGATGAGAACTGAAATCGTGCTCCAGCGGCGCAGGCGCAGCAGGAGGCCCCATTAGCTAAAGTGGTGCTTCAGGTTAAGAACAGTTTCCGGTTAAGAACGGACCTCAGGAACGAATTAAGTACTTAACCTGAGGTACCACTGTGCAACATTCCTTGCAATGCTAGAGAAGACATGCCAGGGGATGTTTGGTCCAGCCAGTTGAAAGTTCCTGTTCTTCCTGGCTTGAGCATCCTTCCTTTTGTATGTAATAGAAGGTGGGTGGGGCCAAAAGGATTAGTCACACAGCACCCTTCCCTCTTCTTCTTCTTCTTCTTTTTTTTTTTTGACTTTGTTCTTCATTTGAGCAGCTTTTAGCTAGGACTGCTCTGCTAGCTCTCAGTTAGCAGAAGCACTGGGATTATTCCCCCATATGGGGCAGATCCACATGTACATATTTGTAACTAACTCTGCCTTCAGGAATCCAACTGTGAACTGATGTGAGTAAACTTCTTTTATTGACTTTGAATAAGATTGTGGCGTCTTTATTCTTTTACGAGTGATTCAAGGGAGCTTACCAGAAACGTATAATTTAATCTGAGACAGACTGAATTGTATAACAGTGAGAGGCTCACACGAGCCTGCAACCAGCTATCTGCTGTGCATGTAAAAAGGGGAATGTAACTCTGCTAAGTGAAGGAACTTGCTAGTGCAAGTTAGGAAGGATATTAATAAACAATATATCCTCCCCTGCCACCCTCAACATTCCCACAGTTCTTGCTCTGGCCCCATGTGGGGGTGTCAGGGCATCTTGTGGGTGGATGTGGGGTCACCATCGCCAGCAGCTGAACAAAGTTGCTGCTGCTGGTGGTTAGGAATCTTCCCAACACTCTGCTGGGGCAAGTCAAACAGAGAGGTCACTCAGGGAAAAATGGCAGCACAGGGCTGCAGAAAGTTTGGCTGCCTTATTGGGCTGTCCAAGCTCTCCGCGTGAATTTTTTGTCTTTGGGCGATGCATTATTCATGTCTTTCATTTGCGTTTTCACTCCCTTTCTTTTCTCTGAGGAGCTCAAGGTTGCTAACACTATTATATTATATTATATTATATTATATTATATTATATTATATTACAATTTCTACACCACTTGATTGTAAGGGGTGGGTTACAAAAAGCAGGTTACAAAAAGATAAACCCGGAAAAAATTTACGACAATACTTTAAAACGTACAGAAAGTTAAAATACAGGCAAACCCCCATTTATGTGGGGGTTACATTCAGATACATTTAAGTGAAAGAGTGTATATTTTAAACACCACTGAAGAAACCTGCAAACTCCCTGTTCCTCCACTGGCCCATTTGGCCCCTTTTTGTGACATTTTTGGGTCGCTTCAGGGTTTAGCATGTTGTGTGTGTGGGCAGTCATGCACATATCAGACGCACCAAAAATGGTCACTGCCTCTACTGAAACAGGCTAGAATTCACGCCGGCCTTCTTGGCATCTTGGTCTAAAGAGAAGCTGCTTTTAGTGGGCGCCAGAAAGAGCGCATTGAAGGCGCCTGCTTGCTGTCAAGAGGCTGGGAGTTCCAAAGCTGCCACACTAAGAAAAATCAGGTTCTTGCAAATGCAGAAAAGATATTACATAGTTTTCCTGTTTCTCATTTACCGTATTTTTCGCACTATAGGACGCACTTTTTCCCCTCCAAAAATGAAGGGGAAATGTGTGTGCGTCCTATGGGGCGAATGCAGGCTTTCGCTGAAGCCTGGAGAGTGAGAGGGGTTGGTGCGCACCGACCCCTCTCGCTCTCCAGGCTTCAGGAGAGCCCCGTCGCCAGCCCCACAAACTCGGGGGACAGCAGGAGAGGCGCAGCGCACCTTTCCCGCTTTCCCCGACTTGGTTGGAAGGCTGGCGGGGGGGAGAAGCCTGCTCCTCCCCGTCGCCAGCCCCACAAGCTCGGGGGACAGCGGGAGAGGCGCAACGCGCCTTTGCCGCTGTCCCCCGACTTGGTTAGAAGGCTGGCGGGGGGGGGAGCATGCTCCTCCCCGTCGCCAGCCCCGCAAACTCGGGGGACAGCGGGAGAGGCGCAGCGCGCCTTTGCCGCTGTCCCCCGACTTGGTTAGAAGGCTGACGGGGGGGAGCATGCTCCTCCCCGTCGCCAGCCCCACAAGCTCGGGGGACAGCGGGAGAGGCGCAACGCGCCTTTGCCGCTGTCCCCCGACTTGGTTAGAAGGCTGGCGGGGGGGGAGCATGCTCCTCCCCGTCGCCAGCCCCGCAAACTCGGGGGACAGCGGCAGGGGCGCAGCGCGCCTTTGTCGCTGTCCCCCGACTTGGCTAGAAGGCTGGCAGGGGGAGAAGCCTGCTCCTCCCCGTCGCCAGCCCCGCAAACTCGGGGGACAGCGGCAGGGGCGCAGCGCACCTTTGCCGCTGTCCCCCGACTTGGCTAGAAGGCTGGCGGGGGGAGAAGCCTGCTCCTCCCCATCGCCAGCCCCGCAAACTCGGGGGACAGCGGCAGGGGCGCGGCGCGCCTTTGCCGCTGTCCCCCGACTTGGCTAGAAGGCTGGCGGGGGGAGAAGCCTGCCCCTCCCCGTCGCCAGCCCCGCAAACTCGGGGGACAGCGGCAGGGGCGCGGCGCGCCTTTGCCGCTGTCCCCCGACTTGGCTAGAAGGCTGGCGGGGGGAGAAGCCTGCTCCTCCCCGTCGCCAGCCCCGCAAACTCGGGGGACAGCGGCAGGGGCGCGGCGCGCCTTTGCCGCTGTCCCCCGACTTGTCTAGAAGGCTGGCGGGGGGGGGGAGCCTGGTTTTGCAGGAGGCGGGGGAATCCCCCCGCCTCCCAGGAAAGCCAGGAGAAGCCGTGCAGCCCTTTTAAAAGGCGTGCGGCTTCTGCCGGTTTTGCGGGAGGTGGGGGAATCCCCCCACCTCCCAGGAAAGCCAGGAGAAGCCGCGATCTCTTTAAAGGGTTTGCACGGCTTCTGCGGGCTTTTGGGAGAGGTGAGGGAATCCCCCCACCTCCCTGTAAAGCCAGGAAAGCCCTGTGCAGCCCCTCCGCCAAGGAGAGGCTGCACGGGGCTAAAGGGGAAGCCAAAACAGCGAGCGGGATCCATCCCGCTCGCTGCCTTGGCTTGATCCATAGCTGCACGCAACCCCTCCAGCAGGGAGAGGTTGTGTGCAGCCTGTACGCTGCTCTTTGGGGCTGTGGGGGGTAAAAAGATTTTTTTTCTTGAATTCCCCCCCTAAAAACTGGGTGCGCCCTATGGTCCGGTGCGCCCTATGGTGCGAAAAATACGGTAATCCCCAAAAGAACCCTGTGAGGGTTTGGCTGAGAGGCAGTGACTGTGCCAGTGAGCCACCTCCTCCAAGTGGGGATAATAATAATAATAATAATAATAATAATAATAATAATAATATAATATAGACCCCAGCTTCCAAACATATAAAAACATAATAAAGCACAAAACATTAACAATCTGATCCAGTGTGAAAAGTCACAATATATTTCAAAGTGATTTTATTTATTTTAAACCACTTATATTAAACAAGGCAATATTCAACAATCCATTCGAATCTAATACTGTAAAATTAAACGCCCGAAAATAATAATTTGAAGGATGGCTAATTGGTGCTTGTTTGTAACTTTGGCAGGGTTTTGCATTATGTTTGCTGCAAATGGCTTTGATATGCATTTTTATGACAGAGCGTCATACAGATATTTGTTATAAATAAATGAACTGGGGGGGGGGGCAGCCAGGGGGGAACAGGGGGTGCCTTGGATTCACAGCAGCCTCTCTGGTTTTCTCTTTCTCTCTCTCTCCCCCCCCCCCCCCATTATGGCCTCAGTACGTGGACAGGGCGACCCGGGGAAGGAGCGCAATGAAGAAAGCCGGCAAGAAGGTGACGGGTGCCCTCGCCCACATCTCGAAAAGCCCCCCGAAGGACAAAGGCAAGAGGAAGTAAGTGGCCTGGACTTATTTCATGTGGCTCATTACCAACAGACGCAAAATTGTAGAGCTGGGAGGGTCATTTAGCTCAACCCCATAAAATTCAGGATTCGCAGCAGAAATCATCGCAGGCAGGCAGCTGCCCAACCTGAGTTAATCTAAGAACATCAGAACAGCCGTCTGAGTCAGGCCGGTCTGGTCCAGCCTCCTGTTCTCCCAAGTGGCCAGGCAGATGCCCATCGTGGAAAGCAGCAAGCAGGATTTGAACACAAGGGCAACTCTCCCCTCTGGGGTCCGGAAGCGCTGGCTGCAGAGCATAGCCACCATGACTCCATGAATTTGTCTCATCCTCTTTAAAAGCCCTCCAAGTTGATGGCCACCATTTATTTCATCCTGGGGAGGAGTGTTGTAGTTTGAAGGAGTTTTGGAAAACCTCCAATGAATCATAGAACCGTAGGTTGGGAAGGGATCCCCCAAGGTAATCCAGTCCAACCCCCTGCAATGCAGGAACCACAGCGAAAGGATCCCTGACAGAGGGCCACCCAACCTCTGCATAGGTAAAGGTAAAGGGACCCCTGACCATTAGGTCCAGTTGTGGCCAACTCTGGGGTTGCGGCGCTCATCTCGCTTTATTGGCCGAGGGAGCCAGCGTACAGCTTCCGGGTCATGGGTCAGCATGACTAAGCCGCTTCTGGAGAACCAGAGCAGCGCACGGAAACGCCGTTTACCTTCCTGCCAGAGTGGTACCTATTTATCTACTTGCACTTTGACGTGCTTTCGAACTGCTAGGTTGGCAGGAGCAGGGATTGAGCAATGGGAGCTCACCCCGTCGCGGGGATTTGAACTGCTGACCTTCTGATCAGCAAGGCACTGTGGTTTAACCCTCTGCATAAAGACCTTTAAAGGAGGAGGAGAGGCCCGTGAACTGGCCTGAGATCTACATATGAAGGGGGCGGCATGCAAAGTTAATACCATATATACTCGAGTATAAGCTAACACAAATATAAGCCGAGGCACCTAATTTTAGCACAGAAAACTGGAAACACTTATTGATTCGAGTATATGCCAGTGCACCACACCACAAACCTGGTGGTGGCGGCAGTGGCGGAGGAAGCACAAGCAGCCCAAAAGAGCTGCTTTTGGGCTGCTCCTCCGCCGCCACCAACAGCGGCAAAGGCGGTGGAGGAGGAAGGAGCAGCCCCAAAGGACCCTCACTAGAGTAAAAGCCAAGGGGGGCCTTTTCAGCATAAAAAATGTGCTGAAAAAGTTGGCTTATACTCAAGTATATATGGTAAATAATAATGATAATTATAATAATGATAATTTGGATCTGTCTCTTCATGTCCTAACAGGCACTTCCCAGTGCTCTATGGCGCAATGGCTGGAGCGTTTTCTTGTAGGCTCAAGGGCACATTTTTGGCACATCAAAAGGTGCCCCAGGAATGGTTGGCAGGCAATGAGACTGGGCAGGGCTCCTCTTCCTCTGCCTGGGGCTAGCCTGGGGGTGGGAGGCGGCTGCCCAGGTCAGTGGGGAGGAAACGGCAGCTCTGGGCTGGAGGGGCAGAAAACAGACAAGCAGGGATCACCCCAGAACGGCAAAGTCCACTCTGTGCTGTGCGATGGTTGGGAAAGTGGAATGAGCTTTAAAGGCAAAGAGGTTGCTTTAGCGGTGGATGCTTTGGTTGTGATTTCTGCATTGCAGGGGGTTGGACTAGATGACCCCTGGGGTCCCTTCCAACTCTACAGTTTTAGGATTCTATGCAACACATAGTTAAACGATGGAACTCACGGCCACAGGAGGCAGTGGTGGCCACAAACTGAGATGGCTTTAAAAAAGGATTCATGGAGGGAGGCAGCGACACTTCTGAATCCAGTTGTTGGAAACCACAGGAGGGGAAAGAGTATTGGGATGTGTCTGGGGAGACGGGGGCAATTGGCAGGCCCCCAACTGGTTCCAGCCACCGGCCGGCAGCCGGGTGAACTCCAGTTCTTGGAACAGCATCAATCAGGGACTTGAGCCTCAGAAACCTTTAGAGACTGAGCACGCTCTTATCAGCAAAGTGAATAAATCTTCACAATGGAAGTAGCAGACAGAGACATATGTAAGCATATTTAGAGCATTTTATTCAGCATAGTTTACAGCATGTCTGCTTCCCTTCGTGTCCAAGCAAACAACAGTATAGCAAAAGCTATATACAACAGAAGTTCCCAGCAGACCGTGCTGGAAGTAAACAGACATGTGGCATAGAACAGCTCCACATGTCTGTCCTAACGGTGGGATGGAACTATATACTAACAAAGAGTTGTTCTTGTGCTCAATTCTTGCTTGCTGGTTTCCCATGATGGGCACCCAGTTGGCAACTGTGAGAACAGGGTGGGCCATTGGCGGCCTCTTTTTATGCCTTCTGTGGGAGTGAGTTCCGCAGATTAACTATCCCTGTTTAGGGAAGCTTTTAATGTTTGAAGTTTTATTCTAATTAATATTCTGTTGGGAGCTGCCCAGAGTGTAATAATAATATTTTTAAATTGTTATTATTATTAGCATTCCTAAAACAACGTCAACTGTCAATTGACTGACGTTGGAGAGAAACCGAGTTGAGAAAGAAGATCAAGGGTACATATTGATACAGTGGTACCCCGCAAGACGAATGCCTCGCAAGACGGAAAACCCGCAAGACGAAAGGGTTTTCTGTTTTGGAGGCGCTTCGCAAGATGAATTTCCCTATGGACTTGCTTCGCAAGACGAAAGCCCATAGGGAAATCTCCGGGGACCTCTTTTAAATGCTGGTGGTGGGGAGCAAAGCCTTTCCCCCCCCCTCCGGCCTTCAGAAGAGGTCCAGGAAGGCCGGCGGGGGCCGAAAGGCTTTGCTCCCCACCGCCAGCATTTTAAAAGCAGTCCGGCATAGCAGGGAAGCTCTTCCCGCTATCGCGGACGGCTTTTGAAGGCAGGCGGGGGGGGGGAGCAAAGACTTTCACCCCCCGCCCGCCTTCAGAAGAGGTCCAGAGACTTCTCTGCTGTCCCGGGGAGATTTTAAAATGATGGGGGTCGGCAGCGAAGCGTTCGCTCCCGACGCCCAGCATTTTAAAATCTCCCCGGGACAGCAGAGACTTCGCTCCCGCCCGCCAGCATTTTAAAATCGCCCCGGGACAGCAGGGGCTTTTAAAATGCTGGCGGTTGGCAGCAAAGCCCTCCTGTCCCCGGAGCTTGCGGGGCGGGAGGTGGGAAGAAGGGCTTTTCTTCCCACCACCAGCCTTCAGAACAGCCTTCTGAAGGCTGGGGGTGGCAAGAAAAGCCCTTGTCCCCCCCCCCAGCCTTCAGAAGAGGTCGGGGGACAGACTGTCCCCGGACCTGGTCTGAAGGCGGTTTCCCTAGGAACGCATTAATTGATTTTCAATGCATTCGTATGGGAAACCGTGCTTCGTAAGACGAAAAACTCGCAAGAAGAAAAAACTTGCGGAATGAATTAATTTCGTCTTGCGAGGCACCACTGTATAGGAATGTATTAGATAAAGTGTAAAGAAATATACAATAATAAGAATACTTTCATTTGTAAAAAAAGAAAAAAAGAAAATGCAACGAGATTGATAGGACGTCTGTAGTGTTGGTACAAATATTATTTTGAAATAGCTTTATGTCTTTGTTTTTTCTTTCTTTAGGTACATAAATTTGGTATATAAACTTTGTATACATGTTGGAAATTATACTATAATATGCCCTGTAATGTAATATGATAATGTATACATATGTGACATAAGAACGTTAAAAGGAAAGCATTCCTAAGACATAACACAGAGCTTTGAGGCACATTCCAAATTTCTTAAGCCACATCCTTGTGTTGCATTTTGTCTCCTTCCCTGACAGGGTGTCCTTTCAGGGAGATTACAATGACGAACTCTCGGCTCTGTCCAGTGACATTAAAGGTAAGCAATTTTCCCCCCTCAAAAAAGTGCTTATTTCTGCCAATAGCCAGCCCTCACCTGCCATGAGATGCCACTGAGCCCCTGCAAATTCCAGATGTGCAGAGTCAGAGGGAGGAAGCAGTGGGACAGACACTCAAGTCTCTGTCTCCAAAGTGGAGCAGGTGTGTGCCATGGCAAAGGCCCTCAGGATCTGCTGGGGATGAGGGTCAAAGTAAATGGCTCTGGGTGCAGAGGAGCCTTTCCCCAACCGGGTGCCCTCCAGCTGTGTTGCGCTATAATTCCCAGCCAGCACAGCAAATGGTAAAGGATGCAGGCAGCTGGAGTCCTGCAACATCGGGAGGGAGCAGCTATTATTATCGCTATGAATTTATTTATTGCCAGCACGAGTTAAGGCATTAAAGCGCAATGTTAAAATCAGATTAAAACAACCTCCAGCCATAAAACGAAGGCAGGTCCCTAAGGACATGTACCTTGAGTGGCGAAAGAGGTGCGTCTCCGCTATGGGATGGAAGCAGAGTAATGAAGGTGTCAGGCAAACCTCTGTGGGGAGGGAGGCCCACAGTTTAGGGGTCACAACAGAGAAAGCCCTCTGCCCCCGGGACGCCAACCCCAAGTCTCTGAGGGTGGAGGAACCATCAAGAGCCCCCCACCTCTGCCAATCCCAGCACCCGAAAAGGCCTGTAGTGAAGGAGGTGGCCTTTCAGATACAGCGCTACCTTGGTTCTCAAACTTAATCTGTTCTGGGAGTCCGTTCGACTCCCGAAACCGTTCGAAAATCAAGGCGCAGCTTCCGATTGGCTGCAAGAGCTTCCTGCACTCAGTCGGCTTCCAAAAAACGTTTGCAAACTGGAACACTCACATCCAAGCTTTGCAGTATTTGGGAGCTGATTTGTTTGGATGCCAAGCTGTTGTTTACCAAGGTACCACTGTATTTGCAGCCTGAGTCATTTGAAGCTTTAAACACCAACACAAAGCCCTTGAATTGGGCCTGGAAATGAACCCCCAACCAGCGCAGCTGTTTTACAATGGGGCTCATATGAGAACCCCAGACAGGAATCTGGCTGCTGCATTTTGGGATGGCTGAAGTTTCCGAGGTGTCTTCAAGGGCAGTCCCACGTAAATGGTATTGCAGTAGCCCAGCCTGGAAGTTACCAGTGCGTGCAGTTCAGAGGCCAAGTTGTCTCTTTTCAAAGGGGGCCACTGGCAGCTACAGGAACCCGGGTGGCACTGTGGTCTAAAGCACTGAGCCTCTTGGGCTTGCCGATGGGAACGTAGGCAGTTTGAATCCCTGCGACGGGGCGAACTCCCATTGCTCTGTCCCAGCTCCTCCCAACCTAGCAGTTTGAAAGCACACCAGTGCAAGTAGATAAATAGGCACCGTTGCGGTGGGAAGATAAAGGGCATTTCTGTGCTCACTCTGGCTTCTGTCACAGTGTTCTGTTGCGCAAGAAGCGGTTTAGTCCTGCTGGCCACATGACCTGGAAAGCTGTCTGTGGACAAATGCCAGCTCCCTTGGCCTGAAAGCGAGATTAGTGCCGCAACCCCATAGTTGCCTTTGACTGGACCTAACTGTCCAGGGGTCCTTTACCTTTACCTTTTTACTGGCAGCTCACAAACTCTGAAGCCACCCCAGCTGAGCCAAGAGGCTGCTTCAATTTTAATGGAGCAGCTGTAGCCGCAGATAGGATGGAGATTCCAGAACAGGCACCCCCAACCTTCAGCCCTCCAGATATTTTGGACTACAATTCCCATCATCTCTGACCACTGGTCCTGTTAGCTAGGGATCATGGGAGTTGTAGGCCAAAACATCTGGAGGGCCGAAGATTGGGGATGCCTGCTCCAGAAGAGGAACTGCTGAGAGAGAAAAGAGGTGCCAGAATCCTCTGGAGAGGAAGAAGGAATTCCTTTTCCTAACTAGGCACCAGAAACTCCCACTCTCAGCACTGCAAGGAGCTGGAGCTGGAGCCCCCAGGCAGGGCAGGTTTAACCATTTGGCACTGATTAATGCGGGATGCGAGGTGGTGCTGTGGTCTAAACCATTGAGCCTCTTGGGCTTGCTGATCAGAAGGTCGGCGGTTCGAATCCCCGCGATGGGATGAGCTCCCATTGCTCGGTCCCTGCTCCTGCCAACCTAGCAGTTTGAAAGCACGTCAAAGTGTAAGTAGATAAATAGGTACCGCTCCGGCGGGAAGGTAAACAGCATTTCCGTGCGCTGCTCTGGTTTGGACAAACGTTGGCTCCCTCGGCCAGTAATGTGAGATGAGCGCCACAATACCAGAGTTGTTCATGACTGGACTTAACTCTCAGGGGTCCTTTACCATTACCTTAATTCAGATTAGTGCTTCTAGATGTGGGATTGTTAACAGAAGGAAGCATTTTGCTTCTTATTTAATTGCTTATTGCATCCATATCCTGCCTTTTCCACAAGAGGGCATAAGTGGTTTTCTCTCCCTCCTCATTTAACCCTCCCAGCAACTCTGTAAAGTAACTTAGACTGAGAGATGGCAGGTACCGTCCCCCAGGGACACTACCCCCCCCCTGTGAGTTTAGGGTCAAGTGAGAATTTGAACCCTGTTATCTCAGGACCTAGTCCTCATTTCATTCCCACAACAGCCCTGGGAGATGGGTTAGGCGCACAGGCAGTGATTGGCCCCAGCACACCCAGTGAAAGCTTCAGGGCTGAGGGGGGATTTGAACCCAAGTCTCTCCCAGGTCCTAGTCTGGCACTCTAACCACTAGTCCACGCTGACTCCCTTGCTCAGACTAAGGCCCGTCAGACCAGATCTTCTGTGACCACCTATAGCCACAATTTTATTAGCCCTCCTCTGTGGGATAAAACTGCATTGCCCAGAGGCTGCTAATACGTTTTATTTACCTTATGAAATTTACAGCCCGCTTGGTTGTAGAAAACCTCAGTCTGATTATTACCGCCAATTAAAATATTCAACAGTGATGAAACTAGCATACATGAAATCAGCAGCTGAGTTATTATTTTTTTAGGTCAGCTTGGTTTTTTTACTTTTATTATTGAAAATTTGGGGGGGGGGTTACTGAAAATTTTGGGGTGTAATGTTTTTAGTAGTTTTCTATATATTTTTTTTTCATTTTTAAGCAATAACTCAACTTGACAAAAATTTTACTTGGTGCCAAAAAGCGGTGTCAATGGGCAGTGTGTTCCAAAGTGTAGCTGCTTGCAAAGGGAGGATGGGGATTATGAGGCACCCACAGCAGTGCCAGTTCCACAGTTTGGAGCGGTGAGGAGGGCATATATATATGGGCCCCAGTGCTTGGGGTGGTCTCATGCCTGCCCCTTAATTCCACCTTGCAGGGGCGCCTTTGCGGTGCGATCTGAGCCCTCCCGCTTCCTTCACCTGCTTCCCTGTCCTCTGCCCCTCAGCGCTGTTCTACGACATGCCTGCCCCCCTGGTTTGCGCCCGGTGCAAAGGGCGTCTCTCCAAGATGTCCCGCCGGCACAGCCGAGAGCTCAGGCCCTCCGAGACGGATTTGGACCTCCTGCCTTGGATGGACAGCAGGAGCTACGGACTCTGGCAGCAAGAGACGCCTTCGTGGCTGCAGCCCCTCAACCGGCTGAGCAGCTTGGCTGCCGCAGGCCTGAAGTAGAGAGACGGGCAGAGGTGCTTCGGCTCGGTCTGGGCACCGGAGATGTAGGCTGGGCAGCGATGCCACTGGGGAAACTGAGGCACCGGCTGGCAGAGACTAGAGAGAGAAATCCAAAGCGTAATAAAACTATATGGCTGGGTGTGAGCGGCATGGTGGGCAGCACATTTTTTCGAGGGGGGAGGCTTGGCGTTTCTGGCTTATGTTCCTGCCCCCTTTCTTGTCCTCAGTTCTCATGCCAGGGAGGACGAAGGGAAAATGGCCAGAAATGGGCCCCCACTGCAATTTCTAGCATTCACAGGGCTGGGAGGATGTACAGTGGTACCACGGTTCTCAAACGCCTTGGTACTCAAATGACTTGGAACCCAAACATTGTGAACCCGGAAGTAAGTGTTCCGGTTTGCAAACTCTTTTTCAGCAGCCGAACATACTCCGTTTTGAGTGTTAGGCTAAGGTCTGTCTGTTTTTACTATTTATTTTGCGTTTTTGTTTTTGTGGCTCTTTTTTGTTTTGTTTTTGTGACTGTGTGGAACCCAGTTCAGCTCCTGATGAATTGATTGTGTGTCTGCAGTACATTGTTTCTTGTGTTCGTTTTATGGATCGATGGTCTCGTTAGATAGTAAAAATTCATGTTAAATTGCTGTTTTAGGGGTGGTTTTTAAAAGTCTGGAACGGATTAATCCGTTTTGCATTACCTTCTATGGGAAACCGCGCCTTGGTTTTGGAACGCTTTGGTTTTGGAGCTTACTTCCGGAATGGAACAGATCCCCTGCAATGTAGGAATCTCAGCTAGATCTTACACGACAGGTATCCATCCAACCACTGCTTAAAAGTGTTCAGCGAAGGAGAATCCACCGCTCTTCCTGGAATCCTTCCTCTGGGCAGTTTATAACTTATCACTCTAGGTTCCTTTTTGCAAGGAGCATGGAAGAGGCTGGCATAGCTTCCCCCAAAGAATCCTGTGTGTCTCAGTTCAGTTAGAGATCCACAGGATTCCCCAGGATTCCTTGGCACAACGGCTATTAAGCCAGATATAAATCAGGTGTGGATATTTTTCTTAGCCAAAAGGGGTTGGCACAGACAACCCGTTATGTCTGTTGCCCCCCCCCAAGATGCCAAACTTGATCCAAAATCCATTTTTGAATGCTCTGCCCTTTTGTGACACAAACAATAAGCCCGAGTGTCATAGTCCAGTCTTTGCCTTTTCCAACCCATCCAAAGATTTCTCATAAAACCTAACCCCGCAAGTGTCTTTCCAGTGTTCAGGAGGCACAACCTCAGCTGGCCAAGCAGAAGACAAATTTAACTAAATCAACAATATATCTGGTTCGGGGAAGAGGCCATTTCATCGCTGAAATGAAGCAGAGCGATCAGGAGAGGAGGACAAGGAGATGCCAGCGGCTCAGAAGAGCAAATATTTGGGGAAGGCGGAAAGAGGGCTTACTGGCTGGGATTACACCAGGCTCACCTGTTGTGGCCTGTAGCCTGCAGACCTGCTCAAGGGGAGCAGGTGTGCTTCAAACTGAGCAGGTGATAGACGGACACCTCAGGACTCGGTTTACCCAGTTCAGCATCCTGTTTCTGATAGCTTTTGGGGAACAACAGGTGCAAAGGTGACTGCCCTGCCTGGAGTGTCATTTCTGTGTGCCAGGGCCTCACAGTGTATGTGAGGTTTTCTTTGTTGCAATGGCCATGATGCCAGCCCATAAAATGCTTTCACTTTATCGGGATTTCCCTTTGCAGAGGAAAAGCCGGTAAAATAAAAACAACCCGTTACACATCTGCAGCCAGTGCTGGTGGGGACGCTCCACAAGCCACACAAGTAAAGTATGGGGGGGTTTGAAGGGACCCTCGAGGATCATCTAGACCAACCCCCTGCAATACAGGAATCCCTGGCAGGTGGTCCTCCAACCTCTGTTGAGAAACCTCCAATGAATGAGAGACCACCACCTTCCAAGGGCAGCGCTGGATGAACCACGAAGTAAAATGAGCATGGGCTTAGGGCATCAAGGGAAGGGGTCACCTCGGAAATTTTCTATTGCTGGATTTACCATGGGCCATATGGCACAGCTCAGGGGAAAAGGCTCCCACAATAAATGAAAAAATATATCCTTGAGGCATCGTTTGGCTGAAACATCAGTTCAGAGCCCCCTTTATTCCACCTCCCTCCATTGTTTAAGCCTGTTTAAGCAGGTGGCGCTGTGGTCTAAACCACTGAGCCTAGGACTTGCTGATCAGAAGGTTGGCGGTTCGAATCCCCGCGACGGGGTGAGCTCCCGTTGCTTGGTCCCTGCTCCTGCCAACCTAGCAGTTCGAAAGCACGTCAAAGTGCAAGTAGATAAATAGGTACCGCTCTGACGGGAAGGTAAACGGCGTTTCCGTGCGCTGCTCTGGTTCTCCAGAAGCAGCTTAGTCATGCTGGCCACATGACCCGGAAGCTGTACGCCGGCTCTCTTGGCCAATAAAGCGAGATGAGCGCCGCAACGCCAGAGTCGGTCACAACTGGCCCTAATGGTCAGGGGTCCCTTTACCTTTACAGCCCAGGAAGCCCCTTCTCCTGCTAGGTCAATGTTTGCCAGAGTTCCACAACCTGCATCCTAAACTAAGAACAAGCAATGGCTTGTTTTTTTGCTCAGGAGACCGTGAGGGTCACATCCAAGCCATATATTTAAAGCACTCTTATACCACTACACCACCACCTCCACCATCAATAATTCATTTATACCTCAGCCATCTGTCTGGGTTTCCCTAGCCCCTCTGGGCTGCTCCCAACAGAATTAAAAATACATTAAAACAACAGTCATTAAAAACTTACTGCCTTCTAAAAGTCATGTAGTTGTTTATCTCCCTGACATCTGATGGGACAGCGTTTCACAGGGTGGGCGCCACCACCAATAAGGCCCTCTGCCTGGTTCCCTGTAACCTCACTTCTCGCAGGGAGGGAAATGCCAGAAGGTCCTCAGCGCTGGACCTCATGACTTTTGACTCTCTAAGAATCCTGGGAACTACAGTTTTCTAAGGATGCTGAGAGTGGTTAGGGGACTGTTATTCGGCTCCTAGAACTACGGTTCTCGGGGTTCACCACGAAGAGGGATTAATGGTTAAAAACCAACTGGGAATCGAAGCTCTGTGAGGGGAACGGGTTTCTTCATGCCCATAGCAAACTAGTGTTCCCATGGTGCTTCGGTGATGTTTCTGGCTCTGGGGTTCAGCTCCTTGAGAGCACACACTTTTCTAGTGCTGATGCTCTTTCTTTCAAAAGATTATTTTTTTAATTAAATGTTATCCACATAACCTAAATAGCAAAGCAGAACTTCCTGAGACAAAACACATGGAATCTAAACCGAGCCGAACCGAGGCTGGCTTGGGATGTTTCATTCACAAGAAGACATGAAAGAGCTGGTTGTCAGGATATTTGCGATCAAGATAGAGACAGGTCAGGGGAGGTTTCTGCCTTGGGATATGGGAGATTAAGAGTGAGTTGCACACGACTTGCCAGATAAGCAGAAACACAAAACTACAGCAGAAACCACCAGGGACGCAAGGAGCAGCAAAAGCCAAAGGCTCGCCTTTATATCCAGAAAAATTCTCAACCAATTGGATGTTACTTATTCCACATTTACTAAGACACTTGTGGAAGAGACCAGTGCACATTTTCTTTTTTTAATGTTTCCAATAAAATACAGTGAAGCGCAGACAAGAGAGGTTCATTCTGTTTTTCTGTTCAAAAAATGGGTTCAGCGGGTAAGTTTTTCATGCAGTGCAATTTTCCATTATGATACCCCACCCTAAGGTGGCATCAATTTTAGACAAGGTTTTCCATCTCCAGGCAATCAACAGACATGCAGACACAAGAAGAAAATTGCAAACATTTTGATCTATATTTTCATTCCCTCTTTACTTTGCATACAGCTTCTGTAAAGTAAGAAGATATTCTTTATTCTATTATATTAGAAAATTCCCCCCTTTCTTTTAGTTGATTTGTTTTATATTTTTGCATTAATGGATGATGAAGAATGTCTCTTTTGTTTATTTCAATTATATATATCATTGTTTATTAAATTTGTATACTGCCCTATACCCGCAGATCTCAAGGCGGTTCACCAAAGATGGTGATTAAAAAAAGATGATAACACCAACTTGGGTGGGAATAAAATATGTTCTGCTTGAAAGCTGCTTCAAATCCTCTCCTAGCTGATCTTTCATGGGATGGAGCGAAGCAGATAATAGAACTTCTCCTGCTGCTCCCTGACCCCCCCTCCTCCACTGGGCGCCTGCCCAAGTTGGCACAAGTTGGTTGGAGGGACAGGATCCTCTTGAGACTTTGTTTGCAAGAGGTTTTGAGACATGCCAGGCCCAGGTCAAGTCTCCCAGCCCCTCCCTCTTGTAAGGGTATATAGCAACCGCTTGACACCTCTGCCTCACTCTGCACCCGGGGACCAGCGCAAAAAGGGAGCGTTTTAAACACAGAGGTGAGTGACTGGTGAGAAAAAGGCCCCTGTCCTTTGTCTAGTTTCACGAGGGCTGGAGCTGAGGGCTTCTTTGATTTTAAGCCGGCATTCCCTTAGAAGGGAAGAGCTGTAGAGTTGGGAGGTGACCCCGAAGGTTCTCCAGTCTACCCCCCTGCAATGGAGGAAACCAAAGCATCCATGACAGGTCGCCACCCAACATCTGCTTATATGACAACAACAACAACAACAACAACTTATTATTTATACCCTTCCCATCTGGCTGGGTTTCCCCAGCCACTCTGGGCGGCTTCCAACTGAATATTAAAAACAATACAGCACCAGACATTAAACCTTCCCTAAACAGGGCCACCTACAGATGTCTTTTAAAAGTAGAATAGTTGTTTATTGCCTTGACATCTGGTGGGAGGGCGTTCCACAGGGTGGGTGCCACCACCGAGAAGGCCTTCTGCCTGGTTCCCTGTAACCTCACTTCTCTCAGGGAGGGAACCGCTAGAAGACCCTCAGAGCTGGACCTCAGTGTTCAGGCAGAACGATGGAGGTGGAGATTCTCCTTCAGGTCTACTGGGCTGAGGCCGTTTAGGGCTTTAAAGATCAGCACCAACACTTTGGAATTGTGCTTGGAAATGTACTGGGAGTCAATGAAGATCTTTCAGGACCGGTGTTATGTGGTCTCGGCGGCTGCTCCCAGTCACCAGTCTAGCTGCCGCATTCTAGATTAATTGCAGTTTCCGGGTCACCTTCAAAGGTAGCCCCACATAGAGAGCATTGCAGTAGTCCAAGCAGGAGATAACTAGAGCATGCACCACTCTGGCGAGACAGTCTGCGGGCAGGTAGGGTCTCATCCTGCGTACCAGGTGGAGCTGGGAGACAGCTGCCCTGGACACAGAACTGACCTGCGCCTCCATGGACAGCTGTGAGTCCAAAATGACTCCCTGGCTGTGCACCTGGTCCTTCAGGGGCACAGTTGCTCCATTCAGGATCAGGGAGTCCCCCACACCAGCCCGCCCCCTGTCCCCCAAAAACAGTACTTCTGTCTTGTCAGGATTCAACCTCATCCGTTAGCTTAAATGCATCCAAGAAAGGAGAGTCCCCAAACTTCTGAGTTGAGACCATTCCACTGTGGAACAGCTCTTGCTGTCAGAATGTTCTTCCTGATGGCTAACGGGAATTTCCTTTCTTGTAATTGGAAGCCATGGGTTCGAGTCTTCCCCTCTGGAGCTGCAGAAAACAAACTTGCTCCATCTTCCTTGTGACAACCCTTGTTATCATTCCTAACAATTTCCCAGGAGTTTGAGGGTGGAGCAACTTCCCTCTGGAACCTGCTAGCTCAGGGGTCAGCAAACTTTTTCAGCAGGGGGCCGGTCCACTGTCCCTCAAACCTTGTGGGGGGCCAGACTATATTTTGAGAAAAAATATGAATGAATTCCTATGCCCCACAAATAACCCAGAGATGCATTTTAAATAAAAGCACACATTCTACTCATATAAAAACACACTGATTCCCAGACCGTCTGTGGGCCAGATTTAGAAGGTGATTGGGCCAGATTCGGCCCCCAAGCCTTAGTTTGCCTACCCATGTGCTAGCTGGTACCCAAAGCCTTCTGGAGTAGCCAGCCTGGCAGCCCAGCCTTGGGGTTTGTGGGACATCCTTGCTTTTCTCTGCTGTGCATCCTCCCTCCCTCCATCTCCTTCCAGGCAAGGAAGCATCCAGGCCATGGGGACCGCGGCTTACATCATCGTTGCTCTGGGCTTCCTTGGCCATTGGTCTGGCAGCCCCTCCGCAGCAGGTGAGTCAGGGTCCCTCCTCGCTCCTCTGTGCCTTGGAGAATCAGTGGGCAAAGGGCCAAAGGGAAGGACCAGACTGGCATTCAGAGGGGCACGTGGAACAAAAAAATCAAAACCCCCTGAGAAACGGACCTTGAAGCCTTGGATCTGGGCCTAGAAATGCAGTGAGCCCCCAGTGAGCTTCATGACCGAGTGAGGATCTCAACCCTAGTCTCCCAGGTCCCGATCCAACACTCTAACCATTACAGCGCACTGCCTGTTTCCTGCCTGTTCCTCATTTTGTTGACTTGGCTTAATGGGGAATTGAAAGAGCTTGAAGTAAGTAAACTGGCTATCTTGGTTCGTTTCTTCTGTGTTTACCCTGCTATTGTCTGTGTGGGAAATATTCTTCTCACAGGAGATGGAGATTAATTTTTGCTGGTGACGCCTGATGGCTGTGCTGATCTTTGCACAAAGTCTTAAGAGATCAGGAAGCCTGCCAGGCCAATGGCCCATCTAGTCACAGAAATGTAGAGTTGGAAGGGATCCCCAAAGGCCATTTAGTCTAACCCCCCGGCAGAGCAGTAACCGCACCAGAAGAATCCCAGGATCCTGTATCTCTCTCTCTCTTTGGTCTTCACCCAACCCTCTTTCAAAAGCAGCTGAAGACTCGATAGAGGGCCCCTCTTCTCCTTGCCCGTCAGACTGGCTCTTCTACGAGGGCAGCTGCTATGGATACTTCTCTGACCGGAAGTGTTGGAAAGAGGCCGAGGTGAGTCCCAAGTCGCGCCTGGATCATTCACACCAGACCCAACACCCGGCAAGGCTGATTTTCCAAAGAGACGCTCTTGAACTGACGGCTTTATTTATTTATTTACATTAAATATACATTAAAATACTTTATTTAATTAATATACATTAAATACATTATAATTAATGTATATTAATTATAGTTAATGTATAATTAATGTATATTAATTAATTTAATTAATATACATTAAAAGGCAAACAGATAAAGCATACATTAAAAGAAAAAGTGGGTAAAAAGATAAAACAATCTTACAATGTCGATTTTTTTAAAAAAATATCACAAAATTGTCCAGTAGCACCTGAGACCAACTGAGTTTGTTCTGGGTATAAGCTTTCGTGTGCATGCACACTTCTTCAGATACTTCTGATTTATTTCGACTGTGTCAGACCAACACGGCTACCTACCTGAATCTAGAATCTTACAATGATTATTCTTAGACTGGTGTAGATATTGACTTACATATAATGAAATTATCTACAAATCTAAGATTTATATAGTAATATAGTTATACAAGACAGTATCTAAGGAAAAAAGAAAGAAAAAGAAAAGAAAAAACAACTGTGTCAAAATGACAATTGAAACAATAAAAATACCCATCTATTGTAAAGTAATACTTAATATAATTCAAACCAATATTAGTGTCTTTTTGTACATTTCAACCTTCAGTTTGGGTTGAATCCCTTTTCAATTTATTATATTGTTGACTTCCTTCTACCTCATTGCGGTTTCAGTTCGAGTATTCCAATTTCCCCCCTTTATTTAATTGTTTTTCCTCATCTTGGAATGAAGAAAAATATTTTACTATCTGCAAGATTATTCAAGACACAGCCAAGTCTTATTGTTGGAGCCTTGTTTTGTTAAGTAATTGTTAAAACATTCCCATTCTTTTTTTACTTTGTATTTTTTTTTTTTGCTTTATTGTTCATAACTGCATCCATACAACATAAACTTGAATTCATTGTTACCCACAACTCAAAGTCATAAAAAAGGAATATATATACAAATTTCCTAACAATAGATTTTCTCCATCAACATTTGACTTCCCATCCTTTCCATCTTCCTTTCTTTTTAATCAGCTTGTTGCTTAGCTTAACTATTTATTTAACAAATAGTCTTTTTTTTAACTTTGTCTGTTGATTGATTTCTTATTGCCTCC
The DNA here is from genome assembly GCF_965113315.1 of Podarcis vaucheri. NCBI lineage: Eukaryota > Metazoa > Chordata > Lepidosauria > Squamata > Lacertidae > Podarcis > Podarcis vaucheri. Next base: position 73,998,090 of record NC_138748.1, on the reverse strand, counting down.
GTCATTTTTGCGATTCCTCTCCAGACGGTGGAGGTTCGCTCTTCCACTATTTGGCTTCTAAAATTCTGGCTGCTTTCACTGCGTAAAGAAAGATTCTCTTGCTTTCATTTGGAATGCTCACTGTTAGGATTCCTAATAAAAATGCCTCTCAACTGACCTCACTCTTGTCCTGCCCCGGCTTAGGAAGAGTGCCAGCAACAAGGTTCTCACCTGGCTTCCATCCTGACCAAGAAGGAGTGCTGTCGCCTCCGCAGGTACCTCTCCAGGTTTCGGCCTGACGGAGACGTCTGGATCGGGCTCCACAATATTGCCAAGGTTGGTCTCCCCGCCCCATGCGCACCCTCCAACCCCCACCTTAAGCAATCCCCACTCCCCAGAGCTTAGCCCCTTCACACAATTTCATTTCGTTCTTTATTGCCTTCTCTTTACCCCAAGGTCTCAGGGCAGGTTGTAGCAATAAAACACATCATAAAACCCCCCAATTAAAAACAACAACTTTAATAATAATAATAATAATAATAATAATAATAATAATAATAATAATAATAATTTATTATTTCTGCCCTGCCCATCTGGCTGGGTTTCCCCAGCCACTCTGGGCGGCTTCCAACAAAATATTAAAATACAGTAGTGTGTTAAACATTAAAAGCTTCCCTAAACAGGGCTGCCTTCAGATATCTTCTAAAAGTCTGGTACTTGTTCTTCTCTTTGACATCTGGTGGGAGGGTGTTCCACAGGGCGGGCGCCACCACCGAGAAGGCCCTCTGCCCGGTTCCCTGTAACTTGGCTTCTTGCAGTGAGGGAACCGCCAGAAGGCCCTTGGAGCTGGACCTCGGTGTCCGGGGAGAATGATGGGGGTGGAGATGCTCCTTCAGGTATACTGGACCAAGGCCCTGTAACTTGCCATTACAGTGGTACCTCGGGTTAAGTACTTAATTCGTTCCAGAGGTCCGTTCTTAACCTGAAACTGTTCTTAACCTGAAGCACCACTTTAGCTAATGGGGCCTCCCGCTGCTGCCACGCTGCCAGAGCACGATTTCTGTTCTCATCCTGAAGCAAAGTTCTTAACCCGAGGTACTTTTTCTGGGTTAGCGGAGTCTGTAACCTGAAGCATATGTAACCCGAGGTACCACTGTACAGGGATGAGTTGGGCCCCCAAACCACACAACTCAAGCAGGGACCCACATGCCACCCCCTCAGCCATTTTGATCTGCAGAATTGGCACTGCTACATACCGTACCGCACCCACGAATAACCCACACCTTTAAAATTCAAGGGGGGGGGGAGAAAAAAAGACAATACCCAAATATAAGCCACTTCCTAAAAATTCTGCAGACACTCACACCTGTAAATGGCAGAAGTAGAAGAAAATCCTACAGCAATATCATAAAAGCCAGTTTTTGTAAGGTCGTGAATTTAAGCTGCACTTTTCACAGTTGGAATTTTGGGGGGGAAAGTGCAGTATTCAGGCCAGTACGGCAATGCCCGTTGTGCATTCGTAAAGATAAATTCACAACCGTAGTTTAAAAGATACAGGAAGCTGAAACACTAACACAGGTTGGAATTCATAGCAGCCTTCTAAGCTTCTGGGTGTAGGCTTGCCTAAAGAGGAATGTTTTGTAGCAGGCGCTGAAAAGAGCACAGGGAACGCACTTGCTTGATCTCAAGAGGCAGGGAGTTCCAGAGGGGAAGGCGTTGTCAATCAAAATGATCTGAGTTCTTGAAAATGTGGAACGGTCATTACATGGCACCTGCAGTTGTGCCCATTCTGGCCCATTCAGCGCCAGAGTGTGTTCTTGGAGTTGGTGACCTCTTGCTTCAAGATAAGAGTATAGGAACAGGAATACCCTTTTATGGTCAGAAGTACAGGAAGGAAAACCCTTTAATGGTTAAGAGTACCGGAGCAGGAACACCTGCGGTTCAACCTGCGTGTATAGGCTGACGTGGCTGGATTCCTGGGGAAGAGGGGAGAGGGTGCCTGGAGGATATATATACTGCATGAAATTTCTCATTTCTTTGGACTTGCTGTGAACTGACCACACAAGTGCCTTCTGCTATCCGGAGAGCAGAATAAACTCTTTCTTTGAATCAACCTCGGTGTCATTTGACTTCCTTCCTCCCTCCTGGGAGCAACGCAGACCCAATCAGTGAACTCCAATAAGGCTACACCACAAGCCCACCTGAAGCAGTCAGGTGGGCTTGTGTGGGGTAAGGATATCTCATGGGTAAACAGGTCCCAAGTTATTGAGGACTTTATATACTAATAGTAACGCCTTGAGCTTGCCCTGGAAGCAAACTGGCAATCAGTGCAGACTGGCTGCATGAAGTCTACACTCCTGAAGCACATTCAAAGAGCTGTCTTTCCTGCAAAGAATTCTGGGTGCTGTAGTTTGTTAAGGCCTTTCTGGCAATTGTAGCTCTGAGAGGCATTAAGGATGCTTTGAAGGCAAGAAGGTGCATCAAATGTGCTTCAAAGGCCACAGTCTCCTTGCTGCTCCCCGTGACCACATTCTGAGAGCTTTAAAATAATGCTTCTGACATTATTTCCATCTCTCTCAGAGAGAGAGAGAGAGAGAGAGAGAAGTTGACTGTTCCCATCAGTCCAGGAAATGCTCATGTCACCTATTATTATTTGCTAAATGACCGTGAAAAGATGACTATTGTCAACATGGGTGTGCTTCAAAAGGCTCTTAGCTTCTCCCCAGCCCTTTCTATTTGCTTCGATTAATCTATGCTCTGTGCAAACTCCCTCTCCCTAGTGCAGAAACCCACACCTTTTGTTTTAAATGGGGGAGGGGGGAAGCAGTGCATGAGTGAGCAACTTGCCCCCCCCCCGCTGCCCCAGTCTTGCTCTTCCTCTGCCCCAAGGCTGCTCCTTCCCCCTCCTCATCATTGCTGGAGGGCAGGACCAGAGAGTGACTGAATTTGCTTGCATGCTGCTTTTACACTACTACGATATGTGCCCAGATTGGCTTACGGAAAATATAGCAAATGCTCAGAATATCGAAATAACAGAGTCCTGGAAATGCAGACATACAAAATACAGAACGTGTTGGCAAATGACAAAAGAAATGACAACAAATCGACAATGTGGCAAGAGTAGAATAAATCCAATATTTGTTGTTGTTTAGTTGTTTAGTTGTGTCCGACTCTTCATGACCCCCTGGACCAGAGCACACCAGGCACTCCTGCCTTCCACTGCCTCCTGCAGTTTGGTCAAACTCATGCTGGTAGCTTCGAGAGCACTGTCCCACCATCTCGTCCTCTGTCGTCCACTTCTCCTTGTGCCCTCCATCTTTCCCAACATCAGGGTCTTTTCCAGGGAGTCTTCTCTTCTCATGAGGGGGCCAAAGTATTGGAGCCTCAGCTTCAGGATCTGTCCTTCCAGTGAGCACTCAGGGCTGATTTCCTTCAGAATGGAGAGGTTTGATCTTCTTGCAGTCCATGGGACTCTCAAGAGTCTCCTCCAGCACCAGAATTCAAAAGCATCAATTCTTCGGTGATCAGCCTTCTTTATGGTCCAGCTCTCACTTCCATACATCACTACTGGGAAAACCAGAGCTTTATACAGACCTTTGTTGGCAAGGTGATGTCTCTGCTTTTTAAGATGCTGTCTAGGTTTGTCATTGCTAAATCCAATATTACAAAAAAACAAAAACAAAATACCCACAAAACATTTAAGTTGAGAAATGCAATTTTTCTAACAATAGCACGGTCTTACTGCACTCCAAAGAGCCTGGCTTTAAAATCAGCTACAAATCTAGCTAACAGTCACCTTGTCCAGCCCTCATTCTGTTCTTACCTCTGGGTTGCATCCTGTTCTATTCAGGAAACAGCTGGTGGCACACTCTCCTTCCCTGGAAGTCTTTAAACAGAGGAACTGTTTAGGTGTGGTTCCTCTGCATTGCAGGGGGTTGGACTAGATGGCCCCTGGTGTCCCCTCCCAACTCTCCAATTCTGTGCCAAAAGCAAGAGTTTGTCACTGGCAGCACGGGAAGCTGCTGCTTTCTCTCATTGCCCATCTAGCCAAGGGTCCAAGAGTGTTTATCGCAGGCTGTGACACTTTTAATTAGGGATGCTGTGGGGGACTCTGCCCTGAGCCCTTCTTCATGCCAAGCAAGTACTGTTTTTGCTTAGTTATTGCATTTATATCCTACCCTTTTCTCCAAGAAGCTCAAGGCGGACCTGTAGTTCTCCCTTTCCTCATTTAATCTCCAAAACAACCCTGTGAGTAGGTAGGTCAGGCTGAGAGAAGACAGTGGCCAGCTCCCAAGGCCGCAGCCAATGAGCTTCTCAGCCCAGTCCTTCTTAGCTCCTAGTCTGATGCTCTAACCACTACACCAGTCTGCCTCTCACTTAGTTGGGAGCCCTCCCCATATCGAGCCTGATGCCTGTGGCAGGGAGGTCCACTACCAACCATTACTGGGTGCTTTGGGAGAAGGTGCCCCTGTCTGAACTTTGCTCTTATGAGTCTATGGGAGCCCCTGTCCTCCTCCTCCTCCTTCCACGCACCCCTCCAGGCACAAGGGCCACCCCTTCCTCATTTTCTGTGTTCCCCCAGACTCCCGGAAGCACATCCTGGCAGTGGAGTGACGGACTCATCGCCGACCACACGCAGTGGAGCACCGGGCAGCCCAATAATCATGGCAAGACTGGCGAGTGGTGCGTGGAGCTGTGGCGAACTACAGGTGAGAAGCTTGGGCAAAGGTGTGCATTGCACTCTGTGGGCTGGGCATCCCCTCGCTCCCCTTCTTCCTCCCTGACCCTGACGGAATGGAGACAGGGTGCAGTGGGTCTTTGTCGCAGAAGCCGGTTGTGCACAGCACTGACTGGCCAGTGCTTATGCTGCCACGAACACTGCCTTCCTCATAACCCAGAACCTCAGGACAGCCTGGCTGCAGCAGCTGGATCAGGCCCAAGTGGGGGCGGGGGGGGGGGAGTCCACCTAGTCCAGCATCCTTTTGGTGGAGCAGGAGACGCTTCCATCTCAAGGTCGTGGATTTGATCTCCATGTTGGACAAAAAGATTCCTGCTGTTTGACAGTGGAAATGTCTCCCTCGGAAGGTGATGGCCTCTCTTTCCTTAGAGATTTTTAGGCAGAGGCTGGCTGGCCATCTGTCACAAATGCTTTCATTGAGATTCTTGCATTGAAGCCGGTTGGGCTGAATGTCCTTTTTGGGTGCCTTCCAACCCTACCAGTCTGCTTCTGCTCATCCCAAATTTTGGCACTAATTCCTGTCTCACCTCTTAGGTTTCAGAAAATGGAACGACGAGCTCTGCAGCCGTAAGAACAGCTATGTCTGCAAGTACGAGGCTGAGATGTCTGCCGCGGAAAATGGCTGCGAGTGAGCAGCAGAGGCGGGGGCCTCCTCTGTTCTCCGCTGCCCTGGTGGGCTTCCTTCTCTGCTGCTTGGCCTCTCCTGTGCCAGGCAGAAAAAAGCTCTTCCTTTCCCATCCTTTCTGGCTGCCACAGTGTGGCAGCAATAAAGTCTCTGAAGCAAGCAGCTTTCTCTGTGCCTGTCCCTCCATCGCACCTTGAAAGCGCACACCAACGATTCAGTGAGTGCGCATTGCTCTGGCACCAAAATTTGTGGGTGCCCAGCCCCTTCAAGGGGAATTTGGTGGGTGCTCTGGCACCTATGCCACACTCTAACATGACTGGCTCTCTTGGATTTGTGACCGATGCTTTTTCATTTCTTCAAAATCCCATCTGAAAGATCTTCACCCCTTTTCTATCCTGCCCTCCCCAAAACCCACTTCCCTCCTGCTTTGCATCTTTAAACTGGATCACTGCTTAGTGCAGCAGCTGTGAGCAGAGGATTGCAGTGCCACCCCCCTCCTCCTGCATTTTGCTGAAACAACCAAACCATGGAATGATTTGTTGGAGGGTTTTTTTCTTCTGGTGGCAGATGACAGAACCACGAGACCGGTGTAAAATGCTCAAACAAAGGTTTTATTACAGCTATACAAAAACCAACAAACACAAAGGTGTTCTCTCTCTGCAGGCAAAATTCAAACTGCAACTTCTTTTCTTTTATACACATCACCAGCTGTGTCTAATCAGCCTAGAAAACCACACTCAGAACTCACAGAAAAGGTTCTTAAAGTTACAATCATCTTTTCTGTTTCTTTGCAGAATGACTCCTAACAAACTGGGGTGTTTAAAACTGCAGAATTTCATCATCAGGAAGCTGCAGTGCAGGCACCAGCAGGCAGGAAAGCCGGATGGTGTAGAAATGCCTTGATACCTTTATTTATTGCGTTTCTATCCCATCCCGTCCCCCCCCCCATGTTGCTCAAGGTGGTGACAATGGTTCTCCCTTTCCACCCTTAACCCACACAACAGCCTTATGAAATAGACTTAAGCTGACGGGCAGTGACTGGCTCAAGGGACTTCCTTTGCTGCTGTGTTTCAATTGGGGCTTTAAAGCTCTGTGTCCAACCAGGGTTTTTTGTCCTGGCTCTTTCCTCTGGGAAAACCCTCATTTTACCGCTGAATTGGTGGGAACAGTTGCCTCCAATTCAGTGGTCAAATGCAGATTTTGCCCGAGAAAGAGCTGGGGCAGAAAGAAAACTGTTTGGACCTGGAGCTTTCAAGCATGCACCAGCGGCTGGAAAACAAGGTTTGGCTGCATCTACAGGGTACAGGGATGCGGGTGGCGCTGTGGGTAAAACCTCAGCGCCTAGGACTTGCCGATCGCATGGTCGGCAGTTTGAATCCCCGCGGCGGGGTGCGCTCCCGTCATTCGGTCCCAGCGCCTGCCAACCTAGCAGTTCAAAAGCACCTCCGGGTGCAAGTAGATAAATAGGGACCGCTTACCAGCGGGAAGGTAAACGGCGTTCCGTGTGCTGCGCTGGCTCGCCAGATGCAGCTTGTCACGCTGGCCATGTGACCCGGAAGCGTCTGCGGACAGCATTGGCTCCCGGCCTATAGAGTCAGATGAGCGCACAATCCCAGAGTCGGACACGACTGGCCCATACGGGCAGGGGTAGCTTTACCTTTACTTACAGGGAGCACCATGGCTTCAGGAATCCCTTTCATGTGGTGCAGGTAGGCCTGCCTTAGCCAAAAGAGCATTGCAGCACCCTAGATCTGCAGCTGAAACAACAGAAGCAGATCACAGCAGGCCTGGCTTAGCCAATAGAGCAGGCACGTGCAAAGTCCGGACTAATCTGGTCTGCTGGTCAGTTTAATCCAGCCCCTGTTGCAGTTTATTTCCTGGGGGAAAGCCCTAAAAAGCTCAACAACTTCAATCCTAAAAAAAGGCTCAACAACTTTGGTCGGCCCTCATGCATGTTCACTGCATCAAATCTGGCCCTCTTTAAAGAAAGTTTGCAATAGAGCCTTGCAGCTTCCAGGGAACAGCCTGGATCTGCAGCTGAAATAACAGAAGCAGATCACAGCAGGTGACACAAATAATTCACCTTACAGCCTCCCAAGCATGATTCAGGAGAGCTGTTGCTTTGGGTTGTGAAAAGCAACACACCAACACACACCTTTATCCATTCATTTGTGGTTTTATTCATTTTGAGAACTTTGATTTTTTTATTTTGTTAAAAAGTGTCACCAACAAGCTGTTTGCAGCATTAAGTCCCCATTCAACTTCATATTCAAGCCAGGTTGAGAAACTCTGAGGAAATGGTGGCGAGGCAATGAGATGAATTTTGCGCACGTGATCCATTATGGGTGAAGTTAGAAGAAGAAGAAAATCAAATGGGGAGAAGATGCATTTAGTTTGTTACCAGCAAAGGACGAATCGTGGGCTCTGAGATCTGGCAGGGGCAGCTCACCCACCATGCCCACGGGCACCCCTGGCATTGCCACCCGAGCCTGGCAGTCCTTATCAGCCCTCGGCTGAGCTAGGGGCCACTTCCATTTGACTCCCGGGTGGTGCTGGAACTTGCCTTTGCAGCGGCTTCAGCGACCTGGACTCAATCTGTGGTGGGGCTGTGCGAATCGTGACCCACGGCCTGCGAATCGAGACCCACGGCCTGTAAATCTGCCCATGCCAAGCTGGGGCCCTTGTCCTCAGATGCAATCTTCCCAGCCGCATGGATGTTAGGCCCCAGATTGGGCCCCGGGAGGGAGTCGAGTTGCCCGGTCCCGTGGGCCTTGTTCCAGGAGCCATGTCCGATATAACGGGACTGGGACCCCCTCCTTTGGGCCACCGTGTGGGATGGGAGTTGGCTCTGGGGGTGGACCAGGACATGGGAAGGGTCTGGGTGGTGGTGCTGGGGGGTGGCCAAGGTTTGGTTGTGGGGTAGACCACAGGAGGTGTCTGAGGGGTGGTCTCAGGTGGTGGCAAAGGTCTGGTCGTGTACCAGGATGCTGGAGGAGTCTGGGGGGTAGTGTTGGGGGGTGGCCATGGTCTGGTGGTGGGCCAGACCACAGGAGGTGTCTGAGGTGTGGTCTCAGGTGGTGGCAAAGGTCTGGTCGTGTACCAGGATGCTGGAGGAGTCTGGGGGGTAGTGTTGGGGGGTGGCCAAGGTCTGGTGGTGGGCCAGACCACAGGAGGGGTCTGGGTGGTGGTGGGGGGGGGTGGCCATGGTCTGGTGGTGGGCCAGACCACAGGAGGGGCCTGGGGAATGGCCTTGGGGGGTGGCCATGGTCTGGTGGTGGGCCGGACCACAGGAGGGGCCTGGGGGGTGGTCATGGGGGGTGGCCATGGTCTGGTGGTGGGCCAGACCACAGGAGGGGTCTGGGAGGTGGTCGTGGGGGGTGGCCATGGTCTGGTGGTGGACCAGACCACAGGAGGGGCTTGGGGAATGGCCTTGGGGGGTGGCCATGGTCTGGTGGTGGGCCAGACCACAGGAGGGGCCTGGGGAATGGCCTTGGGGGGTGGCCATGGTCTGGTGGTGGGCCAGACCACAGGAGGGGTCTGGGTGGTGGTGGTGGGGGGTGGCCATGGTCTGGTGGTGGACCAGACCACAGGAAGGCCCTGGGGAATGGCCTTGGGGGGTGGCCATGGTCTGGTGGTGGGCCAGACCACAGGAGGGTTCTGAGGGGTGGTGTTGGGGGGTGGCCAAAGTCTGGTGGTGGGCCAGCCCACAGGAGGGATCTGAGGGCTGGTGTTGGGGGGTGGCCAAGGCCTGGGATATGGCACATTCCCATTTTGTCGCATTTGGAGCTGTGGCCTTGGAGGGGGGTGTGGCAGTCGCATAAGCTGGGGCTGTGCCATTGGCGGTGGGTGGTTGGGTAGTGAAAGGTCCTCATTGGTCGTCTTCTTGATCCAGTCACGGTAGAACTGTGTGGAGGTGTAGACCCCTGGCCTTTTTCCCTGACCACAGACAGACGGTCCCCAGCTGGCAATTCCAACCACCCAGTAGCGTTCGGACCTCTGCTCCCGGCACATGAGGGGGCCGCCTCTGTCGCCCTGCAAGTGGGAGAGAAAAGGCTCCAGTGAGGATTTGGTCTCTGAGGGGCCTTCTCCTTCTCTCATGGCTGCTGCCTGAGATGCTGAAGGATGAATCCCAGAGAAGTTTTGCATGTTCAGAGCAAGGACTCCGCTGCTCCAGGAGCACCAGAGAGTTTTGCCCCCAAGCCAAACCCATAGCCTTGATTTTGTTGTAGCTTCACCACCTTGCAAGAAGCTACGCCTCCTTCCAAGGCTCCAGCGCATATGTTCTCCTCGAGGATCCTATTGGACCACCAGTCCGGGCTGCTGCATGTCGCCATGGGGATGAGGTCAACAGTACCCTCCTGCAGGATGTCGGGAAATTTTCTCGCTGTTAGAAGAAAGGGAAAGTGGGGGGAGGGGGAGGCTCAGTTCAGATTTCACTCCCCACCCCACCTGCACCCCCAGGACTAAAGGAGAGAGGCATGAAGGCATGTGCAGCAGAATCACCCCCCTAAAACTTAGTTGATGGACTGGGGTGAGATCAGAGACAAGGGTACGCAGGCTGCAGAGTAGGGTGAATTCCTGGTTTCTGGGGGCCCTTAAAGGTAAAGGAGACCCCTGACCATTAGGTCCAGTCGTAACTGACTAAGCCACTTCTGGCGAACCAGAGCAGTGCACGGAAACACCATTTACCTTCCCACTGGAGCGGTACCTATTTATCTACTTGCACTTTGATGTGCTTTCGAACTGCTAGCTTGGCAGGAGAAGGGCCCGAGCAACAGGAGCTCACCCCATTGCGGGGATTCGAACCGCCGACCTTCTGATCGGCAAGTCCTAGGCTCTATGGTTTAACCCACAGCACCACCTGTGTCACCTGGGGGCCCTTAGAGACCCCCAAACTCCCTGTTCCCTCCTGAAACCACATCCCTCCCTCCCTATCTCTCCATCTGTCCTAGTATTGCGTACACTGAGCGACAGCAGAGGTAGACAGGAGTTTCCACCAGCCCTACCCAGAGATTGAAACTCAATCTTCTGCATGCAAAGCCATCATTACTGAGCTGAGTTCTGGGGGCAAGCATCTATGTCTGGAGAAGGCGATCTGCCCAGAAGCCGTGAAGTGGAATGGCTCTCAAAACCAACCATCTCCATCCTTTTCTGCCCTGTGAAACACGCACACACCTGCCTCACCCCTAAGACTCAGGGCTTCTGATGTACACAACCCAAGTGTAACTACCAACTTAGAATCCTAGAGTGGGAAGGGACCCCCAAGGGGCATTCAGCACAACCCCCTACAACGCAGGAGTTGAAATTTCCACCTTGACTACCATTGCTATTATGTTTCTTTGGTGAAATTGATCTGCAGGGAAGGTGTAGTCTGCAAATTTACTTTAGGCACACAGCCAGGCCGCTCCTTCTGGGGGCCTGGTTTCCCTGCAGATCTCACTTTTCGGGTCTATAATTCCAAAACCGCTGACATAGCAGTGCTTGAGCAAGGAAACCACCACGCTGTCATCCGGCAAGCAGGCTGGTTGAATATAGTCCGTGCAGTTGACTGGCTCGTTCAGCTCCACCAAGGAAATGTCGTTGTGCACTTTCCTGTAGGTATCGTTCAAGAAGTGCTCAAAGAGTTCGTGGTTCACCAGCCTCTTGATCCAGCGCCTCTGGGCACCGGGGCCAGGGTTGGAGATGCGGTTGGCGCCAATCGACAGGCTGATATTTGGTATTTCTCTGCAACAAAGAATACGCACAGAGTGGGGATTGTGTTCCAGGTGGATTTGGAAAACCAGGTGCAAACAACTTGCTCATTGGTGGTCCCTCATCAAACTGGGGCGACGTTATTAGTGGAGCGATGAAGAGTTGCTTTGCTGAAGGGGTGGAGGGACTTTGCATGACTTTGCTAAAGGGGTGGAGGGAAATCTTTGGAAATTACATTTGGGGTGTTGGTTCCCATCATGTTTCTAATCTTCTCCGCGTCATTTTTTTTTAAAGTCCTCGTAAAAATTCATCATCATTTTAGTGTAAATTGCTCTTAATATACACATTTTTGCAGAGCAATTTGCCCCCGAGCCAATTGTTTGTGTACATTGTTTTCATGAAATATTGCATAAATATTGCATTTTAAAGGGCGCTTTACCCCAATGCATGCATTCTTAAACACATTTCTATTCATTACTCATTGCTCTCCTTTTTTTTAGTGTAATAAATTTGACTTTTCATCTACCTCTGCTGTTTTTGTTAAACTCTGGAGTGGCAAATTCTGGAGCAAAATTTCACAAAAGAACTCCAGAAAGGCTTCTCCGGTTTGCAGATCTGTGGGCCTGTGTGCGAACTGAAAACTTCAGTAACACTACATAGTCGAAAGAACCTATAGGATGAGTCCCGGAAACATGAATGAAACAAGTTTTTCAAGTTTTGCAGGAGCACCGCTGGACCAGGCATGTCCAACTTTAAGTAGGTTTTGATCTGCTATCCAGTATCAAAAACTGGCAGTGATCAACCACCCTCCGAAGTCATTTAAGTTTATGAAACAAGCAAGCAAACAAACAAAGAAACAAACAAATGGGTCTCTATTTCACAAATATAGTAGTTATGTTTTGATATTATCATGACAGATCCAAATAGTTACAGTGGTACCTCGGGTTAAGAACTTAATTCATTCTGGAGGTCTGTTCTTAACCTGAAACTAGTCTTAACCTGAGGTACCACTTTACCTAATAGAGTGTCCCACTGCTGCATGGTTTCTGTTCTCATCCTGAAGCAAAATTCTTAACCCAAGGTACTATTTCTGGGTTAGTGGAGACTGTAACCTGAAGCGTCTGTAATCTGAAGTGTCTGTAACCCAAGGTACCACTGTACTAGATGGACAAGTAACTGAACAAGTGAGAAAAGTCTATATTTTTATATTAGTTTTCAGAGATCTGAGGAGACAGATGGAGTGCACAAGGATTCAAGGCCTTTCTCTCTGAGGAGACTATCACAGGGCTTCTCTCTCTCCCTCCCCCAAAGCACAGAGCGGATGGTGGGGAAGGAAAGCAAGCTGGCTTTGGAGGAAGAAGGCTCGGCTGGAGGAGGAGGAGGAGGAGTAGGAGAATCTCAGGCTTGCATGAGACTGGCGGCAGAGAAAAGATTTTCTTTCTCAGCCCACAATCGACCAAGATCAGAACCGCAATTGATGAAGGCTGTTCCTGGGTTTCCGAATCCTAAAAAACTTCAATCCTAAAAAAAGGGCGGCCCTCAAGGCCCTTCACTTCAACAAATCTGGCCCTTTTTGGATACCAGTGGAGGCTGGCTCTGAGTTTTGACGCCCTGCGATGCTGACAGCAGCCACCCCTCTGAAGGCAGAAGGTGGGACTCTGCTCCGATGAGATGCCCCCGCCCTGGGTGCCAGGTTTGCAGACCCCATGACAACACTCCTTGAGGACCCTTTGCTTACTTTGCTTTCTGAAAACAGTGGGCTGCGCTGAGGACCCATCGAGGGCTGATCAGGGAGCCTCCACAGAAACTGAAGTATCCCCTAAAAGTTTTTATTTGGAAGCTGACCATCCAGGGCCATGTTCCGGGGGAAGCGTTGCTGCTGCCCACAACCCGGAGGAGGTTATGGCTGCCTGCCATGGGACGCCTTCCGCAGACTCCGCTGGAAAGCAAGAAACAGATTGCCATCTACAGAGTATCAGAGCCATTGCATATATACCACCTCCCCCCAGTTTGCCCCAAATATTGGTCAGTCCCCTCCTCTCGGCCATCTTGGGAAGAGAGGGATGAAACTGGAGCTGTCCAGCTGCACTTCTGGATGCCTCCCAAATGCCCATCACTCCCAGGGAGGAGGGAACTTTTTCGAGGCCAGGGGCCACATTGTCTTCTGAGGGCCACATCTCAGTGGTGGGTGGGGCCAGTGGCAAAAATGGACTGTTCAGCAAATCCAAATTAGTAAGCTATTTTCTACCTCTCTCTCCCTCCATCCCTCTGTCCTCCTTCTAGAAAAGAAATATTTCCTTTTGTCTGTCCCCCTGACTGGTCCCCCATTCCGCTTCCTTGTGTGACCCAGATGGATTATAGTATTCTGAGAGAGGGAGGAACATGCCCTCTGAGAACAGACTCTGTCTTTGCACGCTAGTTTTGACCCACCACAATGAAGGGGAGTGAGAGCAGCCATGGGGTCAGTTGTGCCCCCCTCCTCTTCAAGACCACATCCAGGAGTTCGTGGGTGGGATGCCCTCTCCTGCCTCCTCACCATGTCTGGCCTCTCTCTCCACTTACTCGCAGTTGCTTTCCTTGGCATGGGTTGGGCGGAAAGCAGCGAGGGCCAGAACAGGGAGGAGCCACCACTCCATCCTTCTGCCGGCTCCAGGTGTTGTTGCTTCCTCCATGTTTTCCTGGAATCCATGACATCACAAAATGGAAGATCTGTCAGATCAGCAGGTGGACAGTCTGACATCATCACAAGTTCTCTTCTCTTCTCTTCTCTTCTCTTCTCTTCTCTTTGGCACCATGCTCAAAAGCCTATGTTCTGGAGTCAAGTTGTGTGTGCAAAGGGCTCCTTTCTGTTCCATGTGCCCCTTTCTCCCTGCATTACCTGTGCACACTCAAATTGTATACAACAGCAGACCCTCCCAGGGACCCTATTTTCCAGGGATAGTCCTGGATTTACGGGATCTGACCCAGGTTCTGATTTGATCCTGGAATGTCCCGCTTTTTCTTAGGATGTCCCTATTTTCATCAGAGAAATGTTGGAAGGTAAGGAGTTATGTGACCCCCCTGGGGCAAGGAGATAAGTAACTATACAACTTCTTGAAGACATAGCTCTGATTTTTCCATCATGTGACTCAAGCGAGAGTCGAAATGGGACATCCTGGAATCCAATCAGAAGCTGGAATGAGGTTGAGGGGTACGCGCTGTAAGAACAGGACGCAGGACCAGATGGGCCTCATCCAGCCACTAAAGCAAGTCTGCATTCAGCTCTATTGGCAAACCACAGCTGGACACAGAAGGGGGACGAATCAAGGCTAAATTTCCAGATTAAGAATAAATTTCCAGAAAACTTGGTTGCCATCTGTCACTGATGCTTTAGCTGAGATCCCTGCATTGCAGGGGATTGGACTAGATGACCCCTGGGAATCCCTTCCAATTCTACCGCTCTATGATTCTGTTGCCCAGTGCCAATGTGACTTAGGCCCATTAATTTCAGTAGCTTTCCTCTGAGTAGGACTAGCACGGGGGGGGGAACGGGGACGGGACAACAGTCCTTCTTACATTTGTGCTGTATGGGAACCTTGGTTTCCAGGAAGAGACATGCATAGATGGATGGTTTTCTTAGATCACAGAGCGGGAGATTTAAATGTGACACCCCCTAACTGGGTATAGATGCCAAGGGTTTGCAAAAAAAGTTGAAAGAGAAACCTCGCTGCAATTGCATCAGATATTTTAAACCACTCAAAGAAAAGGGACACAAAGAACAAATGGCATAAAATTCAACCTCCAACTTCTGCTTTTAATTTTATTATATCTTAGTTCCATCATTACTGGATTATGGTCTGATATCGTTTTCAGGAGGATCTCAATTTTACTTATAAAAGGTATTAGATTGTTTGAAGTCCAGATTGCATCCATACAACTGGCTGATTTTTAAGCATATGAATAGAAGGTATATTATCTGTCCTTTATATATTTCTCTCTCCTTTCTCTCTTGGGAGCGTCCCTTTTCTTGATGTTGTCTCTCTCTCCATTCTATCTAGATCCAGAGTTATTACTCCGTTGAAATATCCCATAATGATCATACTGTCATTACTGTATTCTAATAGCTAATATTCAAGGTTTTTTTTTAAGAAGTTTGTTTTATTTCCATTTGGTGCATATACCCCCAACCAAGATTATTTTATCCTCTACCTTTTGTCATTTGTATTCCTAACATTCTTCCTTCATTATCTTTAAATAGGATTTTTGCATCTATCTTTTGATTTATGTATATAACTATTCCTCTCTTTTTGGAAGCATCTGATGCTATATATTCTGTTCCTAATTTATTATTTATCAAAACTTTGTCATGTTTCTTTGCTATATGTGTTTCTTGGAGACAAATGGCATCCCAATATTTCTTTCTTACAATATGCTAGGTTTTGTGCCTTTTCACCTTATTGTTCAAACCATTGATGTTCCATGATATAATGTTCAAGTTCATTAATCTTTATTAAACACAAAATCAAATACCAACATAAAATATGGAATTGCATTTAAGTACAGTAAAATAGTTATGAGAGCTTCTGTTTCTTTTATTCTCCTCCTGGACTTTCCTGTCCTTCACCTCTTTCTTCTCTTTCTTGAGCTGTACCCCCTCCCAGGTGTCTTTTATATTTCCGCCAATAATTTCCTAATTTTTCTGGGGATCTAATGGTCTTTCTTCTGTCTTTGTAAATGAAGGAAATACCTTCAGGAAATTCCCACTTGTATCTAATTTCATTTGTCTTCAATGCCTCTGTCAGAGTCTGGTACGTTTGTCTCTTTTTCAACAGACGTTTTGGGATTTCTTTGTAAATTAGAATATTTCTCCCGTCAATTATCAACTTTCTTTTTTGCAATATCTTGTCTTTCAGTAATCTTGAATTAAGGAAAACCATGCAATTACCAGGTCCCTTAAAGGTTTTTCCATGATCTGGTTTTATCCTGAAGATCTTGTCAATGTCCATTGTTAACTGATCCTCTTGTACTCCCAGCCAGGTCGCCAACTCTTTTCTCAGTTTTGCTTTGATGTCCTCATTTGGTGTTTCAGGGATCCCACGGAAGCAGAGAATTCATTCTCTTTCATGCATTTCTGAGATTGCTATCTGATCAAGCATTTCTTCCTGTATTCTTTTTTAGAGCCGCAATATCACCATTTATTGCATCTTGTCCTTTTTTCAGCTCTTTACTTTGAAAAATCATCAACAAAGTCATCATCACATAAGTCAGTGTGCACAATGTCAAGCACTTTGGTGCTTCTGTGTTCTGTACAACGTGGAAATGAAGGTTTTACAGCCTTTTCAGTAACACAGCTTATACTGGAGCTCTGTTACTCTTTGTTACCTGCAAACCTCTTACAAGATCTCTTCTCTCTAGATCCAGAATAACGCTGGTGTCTCTGTGTCCAAGCCTTCTGTGCCATAGGCCCAGGTCTGCCTCATCCTTCTGGCTGGAATATGCTACTTTTGCAGACTGGTTCTCTGAAAGATCAATCTCATATAAACCATTTACTAGCTTGGCTTGTACAAACACTTTACCGTTTTTAGTCACATTACGCTCTCCATTTCCAAACGTAATCTGGAAACCTTTTCTGTCCAAAGTGGACACGCTGAGTAAATTGCAGCTCAGTTGTGGTACATACAAAACTCTAGAAACTGTAGATTCAATAGATTCATTGTTTATATTGAATTTCAAGTCCATGCAATCTGAACCTTTTGCTTTAACAATGTTGCCATCTGCAATCTCAATTTCAGATACTTCATCATTTATCTCATTAAATTTTTTGTTGTTGTTTAGTCGTTTAGTCGTGTCTGACTCTTCTTGACCCCCCTGGACCAGAGCACGCCAGGCACTCCTGTCTTCCACTGCCTCCCGCAGTTTGGTCAAACTCATGTTGGTAGCTTCGAGAACACTGTCCAACCATCTCGTCCTCTGTCATCCCCTTCTCCTTGTGCCCTCCATCTTTCCCAACATCAGGGTCTTTTCCAGGGAGTCTTCTCTTCTCATGAGGTGGCCAAAGTCTTGGAGCCTCAGTTCAGGATCTGTCCTTCCAGTGAGCACTCAGAGCTGATTTCCTTCAGAATGGATCAGTTTGATCTTCTTGCAGTCCATGGGACTCTCCAGAGTCTCCTCCAGCACCAGAATTCAAAAGCATCCATTCTTTGGCGATCAGCCTTCTTTATGGTCCAGCTCTCACTTCCATACATCACTACTGGGAAAACCATAGCTTTAACTATACAGACCTTTGTTGGCAAGGTGATGTCTCTGCTTTTTAAGATGCTGTCTAGGTTTGTCATTAAAATAGTCCTTTTCAAATGAGAAATGTGAGCTCGCCCCAGAATCAATAATCCACTTATTACACCAATTACCCAACAATTTTCACGATTCTGGACAGCTGAATTCCTTTCTTGTAGTAGCAAAGTGTATTCAGATTTCCCCTTCTTTTCCCCTTTTGGCTGAAAGGGGTGGGGTTTCCTTGTCCTAGGAGCTTTGCAGTTATCTGCAATGTGCCCTTCCTTGTTGCAATTGAAGTAAACCACTTTCTTGGGCATTTCTCTGGACTTTGTAAATTGCCTAGATGCATAATTACTGTCCTTGCTTCTAGCCTTTCTTACTGGAGACTCAGCTCTCTCTCTGCATTCCTCCCTTAAATGACTGGTCAGGTCTTTAAAAGTTAGACCTTCTCTGTGGTCCATTATGCTAACAAATGAATCGAACTTTGGTCCTAGGGATGATAGCAAAAATGATGTCTTTGTATCTTCATCAAAAGGCTTAGGAATAAGATCAATCCTTTGAATAATCTCAGTAAATTTGTTGATGTGCTCTGTGCGTTCTTCTTTTGAATTCATCCTCAGTCTGGTTAATTTACACATCAAGGTTCTGTAGGAGTTCTTGGTAGATTCTTGATACATGCGCTCAATATTACTTAAGATTTGAGATGCATCATCTTGACTATTTATTAATAGATGCTCATCACAAAGTCCACTCGAAATTATGTGTCTGGCTTCACTGTTCTTGTCTTTCCAAGCTCTTATCTTGGCTAAATCTTCCTCAGTTGCTCCTGTAGGCTGAGGGTTCTCTACAGCATCCAAAACGTATTTTTAATCTAGAAATGCTATTAAGCGCTTCTTCCAGTGCACAAAATTGTACTCATTTAGCACAGGCATTCCTAGTTTTGCATCACTACCAAAAGCTGCTCTAGCCATCTTAGAATTCAAAAATGTGAAAAATATTTAAAAATTTGTCAAAATTTTAAAATCAAAATCTCAAAAATCTCAAAATACAAAACAAATCTTCACTGCCTTGGGTCACTGTGAACTCTGAGGGAGGGGTTGCTTAATCCCCACTGCACAATAGAACAAAGGACCATGTGCTTACCCATGATATTCTTGTAAAGAAGCTGGTAAAATGCGGTCTTGACTATGCTACCACTCAGTGGATTTGTAACTGGCTGACTGACCGAACCCAAAGGGTGCTCATCAATGGTTCCTCTTCATCCTGGAGAAGAGTGACTAGTGGGGTGCCACAGGGTTCTGTCTTGGGCCCGGTCTTATTCAGCATCTTTATCAACGACTTGGATGATGGACTCAAGGGCATCCTGATCAAATCTGCAGATGACACCAAACTGGGAGGGGTGGCTAACACCCCAGAGGACAGGATCACACTTCAAAACGACCTTGACAGATTAGAGAACTGGGCAAAAACAAACAAGGGAGAAATGTAAAGTATTGCACTTGGGCAAAAAAAATGAGAGGCACAAATACAAGATAGGTGACACCTGGCTTGAGAGCAGTACATGTGAAAAGGATCTAGGAGTCTTGGTTGACCACAAACTTGACATGAGCCAACAGTGTGACGTAGCAGCTAAAAAAGCCAATGCAATTCTGGGCTGCATCAATAGGAGTATAGCATCTAGATCAAGGGAAGTAATAGTGCCACTGTATTCTGCTCTGGTCAGACCTCACCTGGAGTACTGTGTCCAGTTCTGGGCACCACAATTCAAGAAGGACACTGACAAACTGGAACATGTCCAGAGGAGGGCAACCAAAATGGTCAAAGGCCTGGAAATGATGCCTTATGAGGAACGGCTAAGGGAGCTGGGCATGTTTAGCCTGGAGAAGAGGAGGTTAAGGGGTGATATGATAGCCATGTTCAAATATATAAAAGGATGTCACATAGAGGAGGGAGAAAGGTTGTTTTCTGCTGCTCCAGAGAAGCGGACACGGAGCAATGGATCCAAACTACAAGAAAGAAGATTCCACCTAAAGATTAGGAAGAACTTCCTGACAGTAAGAGCTGTTTGACAATGGAATTTGCTTGCTGCCAAGGAGTGTGGTGGAGTCTCCTACTTTGGAGGTCTTTAAGCAGAGGCTTGACAACCGTATGTCAGGGAGTGCTCTGATGGTGTTTCCTGCTTGGCAGGGGGTTGGACTCGATGGCCCTTGTGGTCTCTTCCAACTCTATGATTCTATTCTATTCTATTCTATTCTATTCTATTCTATTCTATTCTATTCTATTTGGTCGGCCCTCACGCATGTTCACTGCATCAAATCTGGCCTTCTTTGAAGAAAGTTTGCAATAGAGCCTTGCAGCTTCCAGGGAACAGCCTGGATCTGCAGCTGAAATAAGAGAAGCAAATCACAGCAGGTGACACAAATAATTCACCTTACAGCCTCCCAAGCATGATTCAGGAGAGCTGTTGCTTTGGGTTGTGAAAAGCAACACACCAACACACACCTTTATCCATTCATTCGTGGTTTTATTCATTTTGAGAACTTTGATTTTTTTTTTGGTAAAAAGTGTCACCAACAAGCTGTTTGCAGCATTAAGTCCCCATTCAACTTCATATTCAAGCCACGTTGAGAAACTCTGAGGAAATGGTGACGAGGCAATGAGATGAATTTTGCGCACGTGATCCATTATGGGCGATGTTAGAAGAAGAAGAAAATCAAATGGGGAGAAGATGCATTTAGTTTGTTACCAGCAAAGGACGGGTCGTGGGCTCTGAGATCTGGCAGGGGCAGCCCACCCACCATGCCCACGGGCACCCCTGGCATTGCCACCCGAGCCTGGCAGTCCTTATCAGCCCTCGGCTGAGCTAGGGGCCACTTCCATTTGGCTCCCGGGTGGCGCCGGAACTTGCCATTGCAGCGGCTTCAGCAACCTGGACTCAATCCCTTGTGCGGGTGTGCGAATTGTGACCCACGGCCTGTAAATCTGCCCATGCCAATGCTGCAATTTGGCCCTTGTCCTCAGATGCCACCTTATCGGCTTCATGGACCACGGAGGAGGCGTTAGGCCCCAGATTGGGCGCTGGGGGGGAGTCAAGGCGCCCAGTCCCGTGGGCCTCGTTCCGGGAGGCATGTACCATATAATGCCCCTGGGACCCCCTCCTTTGGTCCACCGTGTGGGATGGGAGTTGGGTCTGGGAGTGGACCAGGACATGGGATGGGTCTGGGGGGTGGTCTTGGGGGGTCCCCAAGGTCTGGTTGTGGGCCAGACTACAGGAGGGGTCTGGGGAGTGGTCTTTTGGGGTGGTGAAGGTCTGGTTGTGGGCCAGGCCACAGGAGGGGTCTGGGGAGTGGTCTTGTGGGGTGGTGAAGGTCTGGTCGTGGGCCTGGCCACAGGAGGGGTCTGGGGAGTGGTCTTGTGGGGTGGTGAAGGTCTGGTCGTGGGCCAGACCACAGGATGGGTCTGGGAGGTGGTCTTGGGGGGTGGCCAAGGTCTGGTGGTGGGCCAGACCATAGGAGGGGTCTGGGGAGTAGTCTTGGGGGGTGGCCATGGCCTGGTGACCCCGTCTGCTTTAGGGGGCCTGGGATATGGCACATGCCCATTTTGTCCCGGTTGGGGCTGTGGCGTTGGAGGTGGGTGTGGACGTGGCGTAGGACGCGGCTGTGCCATTAGCGGTGGTTTTTTGGGTGGGGAAAAGTCCTCCTTGGTCATCTTCCTGATCCAGTCGATGTAGAACTGCGTGGAGGCATAGACCCCTGGCTTCTTTTTCTGGCCGCAGAATGGTGGTCCCCAGCTGGTGATTCCAATCACCCAGTAGCGTTCGGACCTCTGCTCCCGGCACATGAGGGGGCCGCCGCTGTCGCCCTGCAAGCGGGAGAGAAAAGGCTTCTGTGAGGAGGAGCATGCTGACAGCAAGATGGTTCAGAAGCGGAGCTTTGTAAGAGGAAAGGTATGCAAACTCCGGCTAGAAGCATCACAGAGTTGCATCCTGCACCCTGGACCATCCATTGAGCCGATGGTTGGCCTAGGTGAACTTCCAAGGAAGCTCATCTAATCTAAGGGAAGGCTGTAGCTCAGAAACAGAGCCACTGCTCTGCATCTTGAAGGTCATAGAATTGCGGAGTTGGAAGGGTCCCTGAGAATCCTCTAGTCCAACTCTTTGCAGTTGTCCCATACAGGGATCGAACCAACAACACTGGATTTCTCAGCACCACACTCAAGCCAACCAGGACAAAGTAGGGCTTTTTGTGTCTGCTGGAAACCGAACCGAGGTCAGCTGTTTGGAGTGCAGCTCTGCTCATCACTAGAACACCACTGTCAGTCTCTTGCAGCATCTCCAGAAATGTAGCAACTGTTGGTGACACCCTTCCACTGTGGGATTTTCTCTTTTGGCAAATATCTAACATAGTTTGGGCATTAAAGGACTCATAACCACCAGTGAGACAATGCCCCTACTTGGGTTGTGACTCCTTCTGAGTCCAGATGCTAAGGGTGGCGACCTCTTGAGCAGAACTTGGAGGGATGCTGAGGGCAAAGGGGATCATCTTCATCTGCCCTGTGTCTGTTAAGGAGGGCATTCATGTTTATGTGAATGCCTTATGCCAAGTTTTCCACTGGTAAATCTCGCCCTGCATTTTCTGCTCAGGCCAGTTGCAGCTCTCCAAAGATTTGTCCCTGGAGTGGCCTTCTCCTTCTCTCACAGCTACTGCCTGAGATGCTGGAAGCTGAATTGCAGGTAAGTTTTGCATGTTCAGAGCAAGAGCTCTGCTGTTCCAGGAGCATGAGAAGGTTTGACCCCCAAGCCAAACCCATAGCCTTGATTTTGTCATAGCTTCACCCACCTGGCACATAGTAGTGCCTTTTTCCAAATTTTCAGCACAGATGTTCTCCTCGAGAATATAGTGGTACCACCAGTCCGGGCTGCTGCAAGTCGACCTGGGGATGATGTCAACAGACCCCTCTTGCATGATGTCGGGCATTTTTTTCGCTGAGAGCAGAAAGGGAAAGTGGGGGGGGAGGGGGAGGCTCAGTTCAGATTTCACTCCCCACCCCACCTGCACCCCCAGGACTAAAGGAGAGAGACATGAAGGCAGGTGCAGCAATATCACCCCCTAACCCCCCCAAATCTCTGAGGGTGAGATCAGAGACAAGGGTATGTCAGGCTGCAGAGTAGGGTTAGCTCCAGGTTTCTGGGGGGTCCTGGAGACCCCAAGACTCCGTTTCCACCTGAAACCACATCCCTCCTCCCCCTTTAGAACAAAACACATTGGGACCAATATGGCAAACCCCTGGGGTCTCAAGAAAATGCATTCTTTAGTGTTTCACTTGTTCCTCTATTGTTTCCAGAGTAAATCCCAGGGAATTTGTTGGGGTTCACTTGTGATGGGTTAACCTGTCAACTGCTGTTTTCCTCATTATTTTTCTGTTTTTAGTTTGGATCTCCCTGTACATGTATCACTTTCTGAATTTTTTAAAAAACTCACCAGGAATTTGGATACAAGTTTCTCCTAAGAGAAACCTTTCTGCAAAGCCATTTCCACTAATATAATGCATTTTTGTACATTATTTTCACAAATACAGAAGTTTTATAATGCACCCCAAAACTCTCCGTTTCCTCCTGAAACCACATCCCTCCCTCCCTATCTCTCCATCTGTCCTAGTATTGCATACACTGAGCGACAGCAGAGGTAGACAGGAGTTTCCACCAGCCCTATCCAGAGATTGAAACTCAATTTTCTGCGTGCAAAGCCATCATTACTGAGCTGAGTTCTGGGGCAAGCATCTATGTCTGGAGAAGGCGATCTGCCCAGAAGCCGAGAAATGGAATGGCTCTCAAAACAAACACAGCCCAACCGTAACTACCAACTTAGAATCCTAGAGTGGGAAGGGACTCTAAGGGTCATCCAGCCCAACCCCCTGCACTGCAGGAATCAAGATTCAGGACCACAAATGCAGCCACTGTAATTTCCACCCTGACTACCATTGCTATTACGGTATGTTTCTTTGGCGAAACTAATGGGCAGGAAAGGTGTGGTCTGCAAATTTACTTTAGGCACACAGCCAGGCCACTCCTTCTGGGGGCCTGGTTTCCCTGCAGATCTCACTTGTCGGGTCCATGATGCCAAAACCACTGATATAGCAGTGCCCGAGCTTGGAAACCGCCACACTTTCGTCTGGCAAGCAGGCTGGCTGAATATAGTCCGTGCAGTTGACTGGCTCGTTCAGCTCCACCAAGGAAATGTCATTGTGTATTTTGCTGTAGGTTTTGTTCCAGAAGCGCACGTATTGCTTGTGGTTCAGCAGCCTCTTGATGGAGCGCCTCTGGGCATCGGGACCGGGGTCAGAGATACGGTTGGCACCAATCGACAGAGTGATATTTGGAATTTCCCTGGAACAAAGAATATGCACAGAGTGGGGGACTGTGCTCCTGAACAAAATGAAAGTCAGCTGAAATTGGCTGGATGTTGGAGTACAGGGAGCACAGTTGGGTCTGAGGAGAGAGGGGAGCAGGCAGGCCTCACAGCCCTTTGCCTCATTCCCCTTCCCCAATTTGGTTCTGAGCTGCACATCTCCCTTCTCGCATAATGCCACCAGGTGGATCTGGAAAACCAGATGCGAACAACTTACTCATCGGTGGTCCCTCATCAAACTGGGGCAAAGTTTTATGTAAAGTGATGAAGCGATGAAGAGTTGCTTTGATCCATGGGGTGGAGGGAAATCTTTGGAAATTACATTTGGGGTGTTGGTTTTGGTTCCTATCATGTTTCTAATCTTCTCCGCGTCATTTTTTAAAAAAGTTCTCATAAAAATTCATCATTGTTTTAGTGTAAATTGCACTTAATGTACACATATTTGCAGAGCAATTTGCCCCCAAACAATTTTTTTTTTGTACACTGTTTTCATGAAATATTGGATTCTAAAGGACGCTTTAGCCCAACACATGCATTCTTACACACATTGCTATTCATTAATTCTGTTTAAAACCTCTAGTAAATATGCCAACTGCTCTCCTATTTTTAAATGTAATAAATTTGACTTTTCATCTACCTCTGGAGTGGCAAACCCTGGAGTGGTGAGTTCTGGAGCAAACGTTTCTCAAAAGAACTCCAAAAGGGTTGTCCAGTTTGCAGATTTGTGGGCCTGCGTATGAACTGAAAACTTCAGTAACACTTCATAGTCAAAAGAGCCTATAGGATGAGTCTCAGAAACATGAATCAAAGAGTAGGGGGCCAGCTTAGTCCTAGTGTCCTTCTTTCAAGTTTTGCAGGAGAACCGCTGGACCAGGCATGCCCAACTTCAAGTCGGTTGTGATCTACTATCCACTATCAAAAACTGGCAGTGATCAACCACCCTCCAAACTCATTTAAGTTTATGAAATAAATAGGCAAGCAAGCAAGCAAGCAAACAAACAAACAAATTGATCTCCATTTCAGATCAGCCCTGCCATTGACGAGGGTTGTTACTGGGCTTCTGAATTCTAAAAAAAAAAGAGCTCAACAACTAACTTTGGGGTAAAATCATAAAACAGCCCAACAACTTCAATCCTAAAAAAAGGTCAACAACTTCTTTGGATAGCACTGGGGGATGGCTCTTTGACACACTGTGATGCTGACAGCAGCCACCCCTCTGAAGGCAGAAGGTGGGACTCTGCTCCCATGAGATGCCCCCGCCCTGGGTGCCAGGTTTGCAGACCCCGTGACCACACTTCTTGGGAACCCTTTGCTTACTTTGGTTCTTGAAAGCAGTGGGCTGCACTGAGGACCCATCGAGGGCTGATCAGGGAGCCTCCACAGATACTGAAGTATCCCGTATAAGTAAGTATTTGGAAGCTGACCGTCCAGGGCCACGTTCCGGGGAGAGCGTTGCTGCCGCCCACAACCCGGAGGAGGTTATGGCTGCCCGCCAGGGGACGCCTTCCACAGACTCCGCTGGAAAGCAAGACACAGATTGCCATCTACAGAAGATCAGAGACATTGCATATATACCACCTCCCCCCAGTTTGCCCCAAATATTGGTCAGTCCCCTCCTCTGGGCCATCTTGGGAAGAGAGGGGTGAAACTGGATATGCACAGCTGCACTTCTGAATGCCTCCCAAATGCCCATCGCTCCCAGGCTTTTAAGACAGGGGGGACTTTTTCTAGCCCAGGGGCCACATTGTCTTCTGAGGGCCACATCTCAGTGGTGGGTGGAGCCAGAGGCAAAAATGGACTGTTCAGCAAATCCAAATTAGTAAGCTATTTTCTACCTCTCTCTCCCTCCATCCCTCTGTCCTCCTTCTAGAAAAGAAATATTTCCTTTTGTCTGTCCCCCTGACTGGTCCCCCATTCCGCTTCCTTGTGTGACCCAGATGGATTCTAGTATTCTGAGAGAGGGAGGAACATGCCCTCTGAGAACAGACTCTGTCTTTGCATGCTAGTTTTGACCCACCACAATGAAGGGGAGTGAGAGCAGCCATGGGTTCAGTTGTGCCCCCCTCCTCTTCAAGACCACATCCAGAAGGAGTTGGTGGATGGGATTCCCCCCTCCTGCCCGCTCCCCATGTCTGGCCTCTCTCCCCACTTACTCGCAGGTGGTTTCCTCGGCATGAGTGGGGCGGAAAGCAGCAAGGGCCAGAACAGGGAGGAGCCACCACTCCATCCTTCTGCCGGCTCCAGGTGTTGCTGCTTCCTCCATGTTTCCCTGGAATCCATGACATCACAAAATGGAAGATCTGTCAGATCAGCAGGTGGAGAGTCTGACATCATCACCAGTTCTCTTCTCTTCTCTTCTCTTCTCTTCTCTTCTCTTCTCTTGAACAACCTTCCATCTGAGAGAAGTGTTTATGTGCCCAGAAGCATGGAAAGAGTAAGGCTTTCTGGCCATGGAGTGGGCGTCCTGTCATGCTGATCCCTGCAGGCGTTGGCCAACTGCAACATCCATTCTTTACAGGACGCCCTTCCTTGTGCCTATGAGAGTGCCAGAGTGCCAAGGCAAGGCACCCATTATAGTCCTAGAAAGAGAATTATTTATTTACAGTATGGAGGAAGTACCAAAACGTACTAGAACCAAAGACCCCATGGTGGGCTGCACCATTAGAGATGATTTTGACAAAAAAGAAAAATATGGAATAAATGGGGTAACTTTTTTTATATAAAAAGAAAAGAAAACAAGGACAGTTAAAACTGAACTCATACACAGCTTCCTGTTTCCGGCGGTGGGAAATGGCTGACTCCCATACAATTGGATCCCAGCCGTGTCGGTAATTCAGAGCTGATATGGGGGTCATTAGCCCTGGCAGCCCCCCCGGGGTGGGGGAGGACTGTCTCACAGACCCGCAGATTGTCCAAGATTGTCAGCTTGCATCAAGGTGCAAGCGGCAGGACACTGAGTCCCAGAGCATGACTCTCCGATGTCATTCTCATAGCCGGAAATATCTGTTTGATAAAATGATTGGATTTGGACAATAAACAGACATAGTCTTGACCGAAGACGACTAAGGAAAAACCTACAGAACTATACAGTCCCTGGTGTTTAAGTTTAAGCTTGGACTTCAAATAAATTCTCATCATGGCATGTGGATTATGGAGGTGTTTGGTATGTCTTTTGTTTCTTCTTAACATCTACAATTGGTTTTCTATGCTAAGCCTCATTAAGAAACCTATTTTTTTTTTAAAAAAAAGAGTACAGATGGACTTCTATTTATAATTAAGTACTCAACTGCACAGCTTTACTTAGACTTGAAAGACTTGATAAAGATAAAAGAAGAAACAAGATGGCACATGTTAATATGACGCAGCACGAAAAAATGAGAATTCCTCCCTTTTTCAAGGGAAGCAGGAAATATTTGCTGGCTGCCTTTGTAATGACTTGAGATAACAATTTGGGACAACGTATAGTGCAGCTGTTTGCAGAAGTTTTTCATTATGAGCGAAAGAGAAGGCTGAATGGATCTCCAGCAGCCCCCCCCCGGGGCCCGGGGGGGGGGATTGCGTGGTCTCCAAGAGGCTGAATGATCACCAAATGACTTATATCTGTAGAATACAGTTCATTTACAATACAATATTGCAAACAGTATGCTCAACAATTTACAGTAAGAACCTAACAATTTGGAAGTTACTATGTTATTAAATCTCAAATGAAAAGTTTAGACAACAGCCCGGATTGGAATGATTTAACAACTTGGGAGTTGCTGTGTCATCAAACTTCAGATGATAGACTTGGACAACAGCCAGATTGGAAGATTGGAATGGAGTCAGGGAAAGCTGTGCTGGCAAATAGACAGTTGAAAAAATATATATACACAAATAAAGGTGTGTTCGACGGACGAAAGGATATATGATTTTTGACATGACTGAGAATCGCAGAGCCAAGGACGAAGAACTATAAATCATTAAGATTGGGATGTGGAAAATATGAAAACAATGAGAGGAGGCAGGACTGAAGATTTGGAGATATGTGTGAGGAGGTCAGGAAATAAGTAAATGAAAGATATGACATGAAAATATTGATTGTTTTTCTCTCTTTTTTAACTTCCTTCTTTATTGTCTATTTTTGTATTTTTTCTCTCTCTTTTATTATTGTTATGCTTTTTTATTTTCTTATCTCTAATTTTGTAATTTTTATTGTCTGGAAAACTTTAATAAATATTATTTAAAAAATATATATGAAGATTTGGAGATATGCTTCAGAGGTCCAAACTATGGGGAGCCCGGAAAAATTAATAATCAAAATTTGGATTACAAATTGGTCTTTCTTATTTTAGTTTTTAGTTTTTAATTGGATTATGATGTGGACATGTCGATTGGCTGTTTTTATTGGAAAATCAATAAAAATGATTTTTTAAAAAAACTGAAATCATATAAAGAAATCAAACAGTATTGTTACTAACTGGTTACAATACCACCAACAACGATCAATTTCACTCAGATAAGAAAATTGGATTTCAAAAAGAAGAGTCAAAATTCTATATAGAACTACTGCAAAATCCCCCCCATTGTAAAAAAATGTATAATTTGCTACTAGAATGGGAAATTAAAGATGAAGAGATAAAAGAGGTTATGATTAAGTGGGGACAGGATTTTGGATATGCGATACAGATGGATCAATGGGAAAGGCTTTGGAAATATGACATCAATTCTACCATCTGTTATACTATTAAAGAAAATATAATGAAGATGCTCTACAGGTGGTACATGACTCCTGCCAAATCAGCAAACATTTATAAATTACCACTGAATGTATGTTGGAGATGTAAGTTATCAGAGGGAACATTATATCATGTTTGGTGGGAATGTGTTAAAATTAACAAGTTTTGGGGAAATATTTATGAGGAGTTAAAAAAAAAAATGTTTAAAATAACCTTTGAAAAAAGACCGGAAGCATTCCTCTTAGGAATAGTCATATCCCCAAGGACAAGAAAAGAATCTTTCTATACACAACAGCTGTTGGGAATCTGTGTACGTGCAGCTACTCACACAGAGTCAATTAAGGTTTGGTAGACAGCCAGAAGGTCATGTGAAGGAGTAAGTCTGCCTGGTGATAACAGAGACATGGAGACAGCTCCCTGATTGGTCAAGCTCTCTCAAGAGAGTGATAATTAATGGCCTACTAACTGGAATGTGTTAGTTCAGTGTTCAGAGGTTCAGAGTTCTGTGTGAGTGTAGGAGTTGTGAGTCGTGTCAGAGAGAGCTAGCAAAAGATTCGAGTTCTGTTCCTGTAAACAGTCCACTGTATATAATAAACACCTAACTACAAGTTCCTGGTTCCTGCTTCGTCTATCCTGTCTGCAACCAAGTTGCCAATTGCTTCTGTGGATTCTGCGTTTACTCTGCTAGGTCTGGCTAAGGTCCTGCAACTAGTCAGAAATTTGCGAAACACCAATAGGTTTTGCCAATAACAGCTGTTGCCAGGATATTTGTTGCCAAAAACTAGAAAGGAGAGGAAGTACCATCAGTGGCAGATTGGCAATTTAAATTTTCTGAATTTATTGAACTAGCAAGAATGACGGCAGCAATTACATTACAATCTAATCAAAAACTTAAGAAAGAATGGAAATGTGTAGATAAATATACGGTCAGAACATCGAAACTGAAAGGGAAAATTCCGGGTTGTGAAGTTACTCAACACCCCAGCTCGTCAGGCAGAGCCCATGGGTGCTCCCGGTCAGAAAGGAAGGAGATTCCAGCCACAAACCGGAGCGAAATTGCTGTCAGTAGACAGAGATATTTATTTGTTTGTTCAGTAAGAACCCTGAGCATGGGGTGACATTCATTTTTAAAACTTCCCATGGTTCCCCATATGACATTGCATACAGTGTCACTAAAACATCATTTTTACATCAATAAAATGTCAAAAGGTGAAGGGTTATATATGATTAACATAAACAGACATGTCAGGGCAAGTCCTCAAGTACAAGGTTAGCATAGACAAACATGTTCTAAACACCTCTTAAGTGCCCATCACCAAGAGAACAATGGCACTTGGGAAACATCTTTGTCCATGGGCTAGTCCAGAGATGTACAGCCTGATACTTAGGGAAGCCTGATATCCTTGCTAATGTTGCCCTGGGGTGTTCTCTCGAGGAGGGGCAATGTGTACGTGATCTCAGGCTTGAGGGTTATGGCGGACAGTTCAAGCCTCTCTGCCTACGTGACTTCCTGTCCCCCGGGTAATGGTAGTGGGTGAAGGGGTGAAAGTGCTTTCTACATGGAGAAAAACAGCATTGGAATTAAAGGAATTGGCTAAGAAATGGATTTCATACAAATTTCCAAAGCTCAGTCCTTTTTTTCAAGCTGCTAAAAAAAAGCTACAGTGGTTTGATAGCAGCAAATATACATTGTAACAACATTTGAGTGATTGAAACCAATTATAACCTTTTAATACATTGAACCCATTGTTAGCTCAGCAGGGGAATTAATGAAGCATGGAAGACTGAACAGTTTTGCAGAGCTGAGCTGGACAATTTTGCAAAGGCATGGTAAAAGAAGCTCCCTGCTGGTTGAGCTTCTTGTCGCTAGGGGCCGCTTTTCGATACCCACCATTGGCTAGCTGTCAAAATTGAGCTCTCCTGATTGGGCGGCAGCTGGTAGTATGCAGATACAAACTTCATTCATACATTCAGTGTCCGTATTGTATAGTGGTTTAAAGGGACGGGGAGGAGAAGCTGCGTACAGACTCCTATTTCCTGCATGCGCACACAAGGGCACACGCTGTGTTTACTCTGCTACAAGTCTGGCAAGCTGAGTGGCAGCAGAAGTGCACTGGATTCATTCTTTATCTCACAGGTTATGGGGGCTAACCTTCTAGGTTATGGAGGTTTTCAGTCATGGCTGTGCTGTGTCTGTGTGTGAAGAGCTGCAGAGAAGTCCAGCTAGAGATCCTGCCATGCTGTGTTCTTAAGGCAAGGCAGTGAAACTCGCTGGTGAAGAAGGACCTCACTGGAGATCGCCTCTGCAAGGACTGGCTGGCAGGAGCATGAGTAGGCTAAGCCCTGGGGGAGAAGATGGCAGAGGCTCAGGAGACCTTCAATGTCCCATTTGAGAGGCTCAATGGGCACAACTGGGAGGATTGATCCTGAAGAGTCAGGGCCTTGCTTACAGGCAAGGGGCTCTGGAACTGTACGCAGAATGCCCCAGTCCCTGCACCAGCTGGTGCAGCTGCAGCTGCAAGGGTAACAGCCACTGCTGTGTTGAGGAGAGACCAGAAAATGATGGGTCTATTGATGCTCAGTTTGGACTCTTCCCAATTGCCCCACCTTGATGGGCTAGGGACTTCACAGGCAATCTGGCAGGCTCTGGAGAGAGTGCACCTACGCACTACAGCAGGGCCCAAGATTCATGTGACAAGGAGTCTTTTTGAGATGAAACTATGTCCTGGAGAACCTGTTAGAGACCACATTATGCGTATGCTGGCTGCATTCAGTAAACTGTGGCAGCTCAATGTGGCCTTCCTTGAAGAATTAAAAGTTTACATTTTTCTGAGCTCATTGGATAAAAGCTATGATAATTTGTGTTAGACCTTGGAGACCATGCCAGTGGGGCAGCTGATGTTAGAGTTTATCTCGGGTAGGCTGTATGATGAGGAACAATGTTGGCAGAAAGATGGAGGGTGAGCAGGCCCAGGCTGTCCTGCAACCAGGTGTGTGTGTGGGGGGGGGGGTGCAGGGAGAAGTGAAGAAACAGTGAAAGTTTTTTTCACCTTGTCATTGTTTTCGTTGCGGCTTTGATTCCCATCCGGTTAGACAGTGTCCAGTGGAGCCACAGGAAGCCTCCAAGGCCGTTTCCCAGGGCAATCAGATTAGAGGTGCTGCCAAGCATGGGAAGGCTCAGAGAGGCCCCAAGAGAACCGATAGAGACATATCGTCACACCACCACCTGGCCGCTTCTATGGCAACAGTGAAAAGCTGCGATCAAGGCCAAGTGCTGAGCTGGGTGATTGACAATGGTGCCAGTCACCATCTGATGCCCTCTGCTGGTCTTCTGAGGAACTGCAGGGCTGTGATGACAGGAAAAAGTGTGACTCTTCTAGATGGTTTCAAGCGTAAACTAACTGTTTCAGGCTCTGTTTTTGCTTCTTTTTTACAGGCAGAGATTGAGGCCTCCGTCATGCCAGAGATGCAGTGCTGTTTGCTGACTGTTTCTTCTCTTGTCAATGATGGCTACAAAGTGTGTTTTGAAAATAATGTGTGTTCCATTTCCAGAGGTGGGCAACAACTGGTCAGTGTTGAGTGCAAAAACAGGCTGTTTGTTCTGGAAACGTCTATTGCAGGTAAAGGTCTCACTGAGCCAGCACAAGCACAGTGTGCTAACATTCCCATCCACGATGGGTGCCATCATCTGTGGCACAGGAGACTGTCACACGTTAACTGGTGGTATGTGAAGAAGATCCCAAGTTGCACTGAGGGATGCAAGATGAAGGCATGTGCCAAATAACTGGATTGCAGGGCCTGCAAGAAAGCTAAGGTTCAAATGTGCACTTATCCTAGGTCTGACAGGGTAACCACAAAACCTTTTGAGCTAGTAAATGCAGATCTTTGCGGCCCTATGCAAGTTGCCAGTCTGGGTGGGGCGAAATTTGTGTTATCTCTGGTAGATGATTTCTTTCCAAAATGGGTGGTTGTTCACTCTGAAGCACAAGGGAGAGGCTGCTGCCTTGGTGAAAGACTGGATCACTGCAGTTGAACTACAGTTCTCACTGCAGGTCAGGAGCTTTCAATCAGATCGTGGTGGGGAGTTCCCCCAGTCTGCGCTGCAGAACTTCTTCCACTGGAAAGGGATATGCCACAGGTTGACAGTCATGCATTCTCCTCAGGAGAATGGGGTGACAGAATGTCGGAACCGCACGCTGCAGGAGGCAACAGAAGCTATGCTTTTTGACACAGGGTTGCCTCAGCGCTTTTGGGCAGAAGCATGGAAGCCCGCATCTTTCACTTTGAACCGCTCGTACAGTTCTATAGTAGGGGACACGCCCTATTTTCTGCTGCATAGTAAGAAGCCCAAGGTGCATTTCTTCTGTGTGTTTGGGTGCGAGGCTTTGGTCCTTGTACCAAAGGCCAAGCGTAGAAAGGGTGGCTCCAGGTCCCAAAGAATGATCTTTTGTGGGTATGAGCCAGGGACCAAGGGGTGGAGGTTTGCCTATCCCAAAGGTAATCAGTCTAGGATTCTAGTTAGCAGGAGTGCTGAGTTCTGTGAGCAAAGTGGATGGACACATATCCATGGGAATCCTGACATCCTCTCAGAAAGTCTGCTTGACTCTGCTGAGGAGGAAGAAGCTGAAACTGATCCGGCTGCTGAGGATCAGATCCCTGACCAAGGGCAAGAACAGGAAAGGGCATCTCCTAAAGCTGTTAAGCTAGTGCAAAGGAGTGCACCTTCATCACCCACAGGTCCAGTTGAGAAGTCCAGAAGATGCAGTAAGTCAGAGGGGGAGTCCTCTGAGGGCAAGGACACTCTAGCTGGCCCTAGTGGGTCAGAGGGGGTACCTGAAGTAGCGCTCAGGCGGTCAGCTTGCACTACAAAGGGAAAACCACCCGAAAGGTTTGAGGTCACTAGCGTGTGGGTTGGTCTGGCTCAATGTGAACCAGAGAGCTTTGAGGAAGTTCAGAAATTGCCTGAAGCAGAAGCCAGAAAATGGCAAGTGGCAGTGAAGAAAGAGCTGAGCTCAATGGAGTCTCTAGGCATGTTCTCCATCATGACGCTGCCAGCAGGCAAGCAGGCCATGAGCAGTCGTTGGGTTTACCATCTTAAACCCATGGCAACTGGAGTGTATGCTCCTACTTCCAGAAGTGAAACTCTGTGCATCCTCTTAGCCGTTGCTGCACAGAAAGGTCAACAGGTGCATCACTTTGATGTGGATGTAGCCTATTTGAACTCAGACCTGAGGGAGGATCTGTACATGCTCCCTCCTCCAGGGTTTGAGGGCAATAGGCCAGATGAAGTATGGAAGCTCCCCAAGTCCATTTATGGTCTGAAACAATCAGCCAGGAACTGGAACTTGAGTCTGAACGAAGCCTTGCAGAGCATGGGTTTCAAGAGGAGTCTTGCTGATAGCTGCCTTAGCCAATAGAGCATTGCAGCACCCTGGGAACAGCCTGGATCTGCAGCTGAAATATCAGAAGCAGATCACAGCAAGTGACCCAAATAATTCACCTTACAGCCTCCCAAGCATGATTCAGGAGAGCTGTTGCTTTGGGTTGCAAAAAGCAGCACACCAACACTCACCTGTTTATCCATTCATTCGTGGTTTTATTCATTTTTAGAACTTTGATATTTAGATTTTATTAAAAAGTGTCACCAACAAGCTGTTTGCAGCATTAAGTCCCCATTTGGATGCAATTTCATATTCAAGCCAGGACCAGCAAAGGACGGGTTGTGGGCTCTGAGATCTGGCAGGGGCAGCCCACCCACCATGCCCATGGGCACCCCTGGCATTGCCACCCAAGCCTAGCAGTCCTTATCAGCCCTCGACTGCTACTCTTCCAGCGGCTGAGCTAGGGACCATTTCCATTGTAAGATACTTGGCTCCCAGGTGGTTCCTGCACCTGGAACTCAATCCATGGTGGGGGTGTGTGAATCATGACCCACGGCCTGTAAATATGTGCATGCAAAGCTGGGGCCCTTGTCCTCAGACGCCACCTTACTGGCTTCCTATACCGTGTACGGCGGGAGTTGGGTCTGTTCGTATACGAGAGCGCAGGACCACGCTGAGGGCGGGTCTTGGGAGGTGGCCAAGGCCTGTTCATGTACCAGACTGTTGGAGGGGGCCTGGGATATAGCAAATTCCCATTTTTCCCCGGTTGGGGCTGTGGCCTTGGAGGTGGGTGCGGCGGTGGCGTAGCCTGGGGCTCTGCCATTAGCGGTGTGTGGCTGGGTAGGGAAAAGTCCTCCTTGGTCGTCTTCCTGATCCAGTCGAGGTAGAACTGTGTGGAGGTGTAGACCCCCGGCTTCTTTTCCTGACCGCAGAAGGACGGTCCCCAGCTGGTGATTCCAACCAACCAGTAGCGTTCGGACCTCTGCTCCCGGCACATGAGGGGGCCACCGCTGTCACCCTGCAAGCGGGAGAGAAAAGGCTCCTGTGAGGAGGAGCATGCTGACAGCCAGGTGGTTCAGAAGTGTAGCTTTGTAAGAGGAAAGGTTTGTGAAGATGTCATATGAAAACTCTGGCTGTGGTGTTGGACCTGTAACAGCACTTTCGCTTGTGCAAATAATCTGTTGCTGTTGGAAGGATGAAGCAATGTGTAAGGACTGGGGCTTTGGAAGGTGTTGGGAGCTGCAAAATCAAAGAGCTGGAAGCATCACAGAGTTGCATCTTGCACCCTGGACCATCCATTGAGCTGATGGTTGGCCTAGGTGAACTTCCAAGGAAGCTCATCTAATCTAAGGGAAGGCTGTAGCTCAGAAACAGAGCCCCTGCTCTGCATATTGAGGGTCATAGAATCGCAGAGATGGAAGGGTCCCTGAGAATCATTTAGTCCAGGGGTCAGCAACCTTTTTCAGCCCTGGGCTGGTCCACCGTCCCTCAGACCATGTGGTGGGCCAGACTATATTAAAATAAAAATGAATGAATTCCTATGACCCACAAATAACCCAGAGATGCATTTTAAATAAAGCACACATTCTACTCATGTAAA
This sequence comes from Podarcis vaucheri, assembly GCF_965113315.1. Lineage (NCBI taxonomy): Eukaryota > Metazoa > Chordata > Lepidosauria > Squamata > Lacertidae > Podarcis > Podarcis vaucheri. The sequence goes on along the minus strand of NC_138748.1, from coordinate 73,962,702 downwards.
AACACGCTGATTGTCGGACCGTCCGTGGGCTGAATTGAGAAGGTGATTGGGCCGCATCCGGCCCCCGGGCCTTAGGTTGCCTACCCCTTCTCTAGTCCAACTCTTTGGAGCTGTCCCATATGGGGATCGAACCAGCAACCATAGATTTCTCAGCACCACACCGAACCAACCAGGAAAAAGAAGGGCTTTTTGTGTCTGCCGAAAACCAAACCGAGGTCAGCTGTTTGGAGTGCAGCTATGCTCACCACTAAAACACCACCGTCAGTCTCTTGCAGTATCTCCAGAAATGTGGCCACTGTTGGTGACACCCTTCCACTGTGGGATTTTCTCTTTTGGCAAATATCTTGTCGGGATCTCAGCTCGGCCAAGCTGATAAAGCTCATTTTCCTCCCGACGAATAATTAACGACCTGAGCCTTTGAGGAGGCCTCCGGCACATTTGCATCCAGCAGAGATTCCAGCAGCATACGGAAGTGATGAGATTTATGGCTACATACTGTGCTTTATTACTAAGCTACTCAGAGAGCAAAGAAAAATACATCCTCTCACTGTGAGAGCAGAGAGCAACTCAAACAAAGGAACAAAGGAACAGGAAACCACTAAAGACACATCCCATCTCCCATCTCCTGTGAGACTTCCAACAGCCTGTACTGTCTCTGAAATGTAAGCAGAGTCCTGTGTCTCTAAGCAGCTGCACAGTGGCAAACAGAAACTAACATATCTAACGTAAAATTGAGCTGGCCTTTTTGGTGGTTTGGGCATTAAAGGACTCATATCCACCAGTGAGGCGATGACCCCTACTTGGGTTGTGACGCCTTCTGAGTCCAGATGCTAAGGGTGGTGACCTCTGGAGCAGAGCTTGGAGGGATGCTGAGGGCAAAGGGGATCATCTTCATCTGCCCTGTGTCTGATAAGGAAGGCCCCTGAACTCCAAGGAGGGCATTCATGTTTATGTGAATGCCTTATGCCAAGTTTTCCTCTGGTGAATCTCGCCCTTCATTTTCTGCTCTGGCCAGTTGCAGCATTCCAAGGATTTGTCCTTGGTGTGGCCTTCTTCTTCTCTCACAGCTACTGCCTGTGATGCTGGAGGCTGAATTGCAGGGAAGTTTTGCATGTTCAGAGCAAGTGCTCTGCTGTTCCAGGAGCACCGGAAGGTTTCGCTCCCAAGCCAAACCCGTAGCCTTGATTTTGTCAGAGCTTCACCCACCTTGCATGTAGCTACGCCTCCTTCTAAGCGTCCAGCGCAGATGTTCTCCTCGAGGATCAGCTTGGACCACCAGACCGGGCTGCTGCAAGTCGCCGTGGGGATGATGTCAACAGAACCTTCCAGCATGATATCCGACTTTTCCCCCGCTGAGAGCAGAAAGGGAAAGTGGGGGAAGGGGGAGTCTCAGTTCAGATTTCACTCTCCACACAACTTGCACCCTCAGGACTAATGGAGAGAGACATGAAGGCAGGTGCAGCAATTTCAAGTCCCCTAAAACCTAGTTGATGGACTGGGGGTGAGATCAGAGACAAGGGTATGTCAGGCTGCAGTGTAGGGTGAGCTCCTGGTTTCTAGGGGTTCTTAGAGACCCCAAAACTCTCTGTTTCCTCCTGAAACCACATCTCTCCCTCCCTATCTCTCCATCTGTCCTAGTATTGCGTACACTGAGCGACAGCAGAGGTAGACAGGAGTTTCCACCAGCCCTACCCAGAGATTGAAACTCAATCTTCTGCATGCAAAGCCATCATTACTGAGCTGAGTTCTGGGGGCAAGCATCTATGTCTGGAGAAGGCGATCTGCCCAGAAGCCGTGAAGTGGAATGGCTCTCAAAACCAACCATCTCCATCCTTTTCTGCCCTGTGAAACACGCACACACCTGCCTCACCCCTAAGACTCAGGGCTTCTGATGTACACAGCCCAACCGTAACTACCAACTTAGAATCCTAGAGTGGGAAGGGACCCTAAGGGTCATCCAGCCCAACCCCTTGCAACGCAGGAATCGAAATTCTAGACTGCGATTGGCCACTATAATTTACACCCTGACTACCATTGCTATTATGTTTCTTTGGCGAAATTGATCGTCAGGGAAGGTGTGGTCTGCAAATTTACTTTAGGCACACAGCCAGGCCACTCCTTCTAGGGGCCTGGTTTCCCTGCAGATCTCACTTTTCGGGTCCATGGTTCCAAAACCGCTGACATAGCAGTGCTTGAGCAAGGAAACCACCATGCTGTCATCCGGCAAGCAGGCTGGCTGAATATAGTCCGTGCAGTTGACTGGCTCGTTCAGCTCCACCAAGGAAATGTCATTGTGTATTTTGTTGCCAGGCTCACGCCTGTAGAGCTTGTGGTTCACAAGCCTCTTGATCGAGCGCCTCTGGGCATCGGGGCCGGGGCTGGAGATGCGGTTGGCACCAATCGACAGTCTTATCCATGGTATGTCCCTGGAACAAAGAATATGCACAGAGTGGGGGACTGTGCTCCTGAACAAAATGAAGGTCAGCCAAAGTTGGCTGGATGTTGGAGTACAGGGAGCACAGTTGGGTCTGAGGAGAGAGGGGAGCAGGCAGGCCTCACCGCCCTTTGCCTCATTCCCCTCCCCCAATTTGGTTCTGAGCTGCACATCTCCCTTCCCGCATAATGCCACCAGGTGGATCTGGAAAACCAGATGAGAACAACTTACTCATCGGTGGTCCCTCATCAAACTGGGGCAAAGTTTTAAGTAAAGTGATGAAGCGATGAAGAGTTGCTTTGATCCATGGGGTGGAGGGAAATCTTTGGAAATTACATTTGGGGTGTTGGTTTTGGTTCCTACCATGTTTCTAATCTTCTCCGCATCATTTTTTTAAAAAGTCCTCATAAAAATTCATCATTGTTTTACTGTAAATTTCTCTTAATGTACACATTTTTGCAGAGCAATTTGCCCCCAAACAATTTTTTTTTGTACACTGTTTTCATGAAATATTGGATTCTAAAGGACGCTTTAGCCCAACACATGCATTCTTACACACATTGCTATTCATTAATTCTGTTTAAAACCTCTAGTAAATATGCCAACTGCTCTCTTTTTAAGTGTAATAAATTTGACTTTTCATCTACCTCTGCTGTTTTCGTTAAACTCTGGAGTGGCAAATTCTGGAGCAAAAGTTTCTCAAAAGAACTCCAGAAAGGCCTGTCCAGTTTGCAGATTTGTGGGCCTGAAACTGAAAACTTCAGTAACACTTCATAGTTGAAAGAACCTATAGGATGAGTCCCGGAAACATGAATCAAAGAGTAGGGGGCCAGCTTAGTCCCATTGTCCTTTCAAGTTTTGCAGTAGAACCGCTGGACCAGGCATGTCCAACTTCAAGTCGGTTGTGATCTACTATCCACTATCAAAAACTGGCAGTGATTTACCACCCTCCGAAGTCATTTAAGTTTATGAAATAAATAAATGAATGAATCCCTATTTCACAAGTGCAGTAGTTATGTTTGGATATCATAATGACAGACCCAAATAGTTACCAGATGGACAAGTAACTAAACAAGTGAGAAAAGTCAAACTACCGTATGTTTCGCTCTATAAGACGCACCTTTTCCCCTTCAAAAATTAATGGGAAATGTGTGTGTGTCTTATGGAGCGAATGCAGGCTCCTTGGCTTCAGCGATAGCAACGTGAAGCCTCCGAAGCGCAGAGGGAGTGCTCCTGCCACGCTCCGGAGGCTTCACGTTGCTTTCGCCTGAAATCTCCGGAGCACAGTGGAAACTCCTGCTGCGCTCCAAAGGCTTTGGGTTGCCTTCACTGAAGCCTGGAGAGTGAGAGGGGTCAGTGCACAGCAATCCCTCTTGCTCTCCAGGCTTCGCTTTGCTGGAGAGGCGCTGCAAAGTTTTCCCTCTCTGCGCAGCGCCCCTTCAACGAAGCGGGAGGAGAAATGGAAGGGGCTCTGTGTCTCCTGCCGCTTCGCTGAAGGGGCGTTGAGCAGAGAGGGGGAGGATTCCCCCCCCCTGTTCTCCGCCTCTAAAACAAGGTGCGTCCTATGGTCCGGTGCGTCCTATAGAGTGAAAAATACGGTGTGTTTTTACATTACTTTACATGGATCAGAGGAGATAGTAGAAGCACACAGGGCTTTTCTCTCTCCCTGCTTCCAAAGCAGCCCTTTCTCCCCTGCCCCCAAAGCGCAGAGCGGGTGGTGGGGAAGGGCGGCAAGCTGACTTTGGAGGAAGAAGGCTCGGCTGGAGAAGGAGGAGCTCAGGCTTGCATGAGAATGGTGGCAGCAGCAACAGCTGCTGCTTTGTTCGAGGCTGCTTTGTTTCAGCCCACGATCGACCAAGCTGCTATCAAACCCGCCTCTATCAACAGCTGCTGCTTTGTTTCAGCCCACAATCGACCAAGATCAGTCAATTGCGATTGACCTGTTGGACATGCCTGCAATAGACTATCTGGACCTTGAGTTCTGATCCAGCAGGGCTTTTCCTGGGCTTCCGATTCCATTGTCCTAAGAGGATGACTCTGAGTTATGACGCCCTGCGACAGCAGCCACCCATCTGAAGGCAGAAGGTGAGACTCTGCTCCCATGAGATGCCCCCGCCCTGGGTGCCAGGTTTGCAGACTCCGTGACAACACTTCTTGGGAACCCTTTGCTTACTTTGGTTTCTGAAAGCAGTGGGCTGCACTGAGGACCCATCGAGGGCTGATCAGGGAGCCTCCACAGAAACTGACGTATCCTTTCCGTGTAATGACTTGGAAGCTGACCATCCAGGGCCACGTTCCAGGGAGAACGTTGCTGCCGCCCACAATCCGGAGGAGGGTATGGGTGCCTGCCATGGGACGCCTTCCGCAGACTCCGCTGGAAAGCAAGAAACAGATTGCCATCTAAAGAGGATCAGAGCCATTGCATATATACCACCTCCCCCCACTTTGCCCCAAATATTGGTCAGTCCCCTCCTCTTGGCCATCTTGGGAAGAGAGGGATGAAACTGGAGCTGTCCAGCTGGACTTCTGGATGCCTCCCAAATGCCCATCACTCCCAGGGAGGAGGGAACTTTTTCGAGGCCAGGGGCCACATTGTCTTCTGAGGGCCACATCTCAGTGCTGGGTGGTGCCAGAGGCAAAAATGGACTATTCAGCAAATCCAAATTAGTAAGCTATTTTCCACCTCTCTCTCTCTCCCTCCCTCCCTCTGTCCTCTTTCAAGAAAAGAAATATTTCCTTTTGTCTGTCCCCCTGACTGGTCCCCCATTCCGCTTCCTTGTGTGACCCAGATGGATTCTAGTATTCTGAGAGAGGGAGGAACATGCCCTCTGAGAACAGACTCTGTCTTTGCACGCTAGTTTTGACCCACCACAATGAAGGGGAGTGAGAGCAGCCATGGGGTCAGTTGTGCCCCCCTCCTCTTCAAGACCACATCCAGAAGGAGTTGGTGGATGGGATTCCCCCTCCTGCCCCCTCCCCATGTCTGGCCTCTCTCCCCACTTACTCGCAGGTGGTTTCCTCGGCATGAGTGGGGCGGAAAGCAGCGAGGGCCAGAACAGGGAGAAGCCACCACCCCATCCTTCTGCCGGCTCCAGGTGTTGCTGCTTCCTCCATGTTTCCCTGGAATCCATGACATCACAAAACGGAAGATCTGTCAGATCAGCAGGTGGAGAGTCTGACGTCATCACAAGTTCTCTTCTCTTCTCTTCTCTTCTCTTCTCTTCTCTTCTCTTCTCTTCTCTTCTCTTCAACAACCTTCCATCTGAGAGAAGTGTTTATGTGCCCAGAAGCATGGAAAGAGTAAGGCTTGCACCCGACCTTCTGCCCCATGGAGTGGGCATCCTGTCATGCTTATCCCTGCAGGCACTGGCCAACTGCAACATCCATTCTTTGCAGCACAGGGTACCCTTCCTTGTGCCTATGAGAGTGCCAGAGTGCCAAGGCAAGGCACCCATTATAGTCCTAGAAAGAGAAGCACCGGCACTGTGCTCTAAAGCCTATGTTCTAGAGACAAGTTGTGTGTGCAAAGGGCTCCTTTCTGTTCCATGTGCCCCTTTCGCCCTGCATTACCCATGCACACTCAAATTGTGTACAACAGCGGACCCTCTTGGACCCCCGGTTTCCAAGGACAGTCCTGGATTTACAGGATCTGACACAGGTTTTGATTTGATCCCGGAATGTCCCACTTTTCCTTAGGATGTCCCTTTTTTCATCAGAGAAAGGTAAGGAGTTATGGGACACACACACCCCGGGCCAAAGAGATAAGTAACTATACAATTTTAGAAGACATAGCTGTGATTTGTCTGTTGAAAATAGCATCCAGGCGCAATTTCCGAAAATTGGGACATCCTGGGATCCAAACAGAAGCTGGAAGGGCTTTTGTAAATTCAAATTCAAAATCCTTTATTAGGCATAACACACCACACATTAACAAACAAACATCATATACAGACTGTATAAAATACGGGCTCAGCGAACACAATATATCCTAGTCCTATTCTTAACTCCAAGAAATGAATCGATGTACAAAGATAATATAATACAACACAGCAACATCACCTACCATTAAAAACCACTAAGTCTCTTTATCATGGCCCATTCTTTCTTCATGGACAGCACTCAAAAATTCAGCTGCTATTAAAGCAATTTGATCATCGCTGTCCGCCAGCAGGTCCTGAACAGTTGGTTGTGTAAAAAACTGTCTATTAAATTTTAGGGCCTCAAATAATTGTTTTCTGGCATAACTGCCAAAATCACAGGAAAAGAATATATGCTCTAGAGTATCGGGTTCCTGTTTTCTGCATTTGCAGAGACGCTCTAATTCTGGGATAGCTAAGTATCTTCCTCTCACTACCACCGAGGGAAACATGTTGAATCTGGCCAACATAAACAGCCTACACGATTCATGTTTCTTCAGATTTGTCATGTATCCCTTTTGGAAATCTCTACACAAAGGGAGATTTAAGTGGATAGGAGAGCAGGTGCTGTGCTTTGCAACCTCAAGCATGACGAGAACACTTTTTTCTATGAGAGTCTTTCTGATAATTTCCCATGTATCTTTGGGATCAGAGCTTTCAAAGTCAGAGTGAGCCCTAACGAATCCAGTTTTCTCTTACAAATCAATAGATAGATTCTGGGACGTCCTGCTCAAGGTGTGACGGTTGAGGGGTACGCGCTGTAAGAACAGGATGCCTGCACGAAATGGGCCATGGGCTGGATCCAGCAGCCTCTTAGGTTCTTATGTCTGTTCACCAGTAAACTCCACTGAGGTCAAAGGGGTTACACCAAAGAAACTCCTTGCCTGCTTCATCTACCCAGTGCAACAGGTCAAGGGGATGGCTCCCAGTACGTTTCCGAGCACAATTCAAAGGGTTTGTGCTGACCTTGAAAGCCCTAAACGGCCTCGGTCCTGTATCCCTGAAGGAGAGTCTCCACCCCCATCGTTCAGCCCGGACACTGAGGTCCAGCACCGAGGGCCTTCTGGCAGTTCCCTCCCTGCGAGAAGCCAAGTTACAGGGAACCAGGCAGAGGGCCTTCTCGGTAGTGGCGCCCGCCCTGTGGAACGCCCTCCCATCAGATGTCAAAGAGAACAACAACTATCAGGCTTTTAGAAGACATCTGAAGGCAGCCCTGTTTCGGGAAGCTTTTAATGTTTGATGTATTATAGTATTTTAATATTCTTTTGGAAGCCGCCCAGAGTGGCTGGGGAAGCCCAGCCAGATGGGCGGGGTATAAATAATAAATAATAAATTATTATTATTATTATTATTATTATTATTATTATTATGGGGTGGGGGGAAAGACCCACTGCTTATCTTTGTTGCTGAAAGCTGGTCCTGAATCCTATAAGCCAGTGGGCAGGCGTGGGATCCCTCGACCAGGGATACGTGAGCCTTCTGTGGGCCTCATCCAGCTCCTAAAACAAGTCTGCATTTGGCTCAATTGGCAAACCGCAGCTGGACACTGAAGGAGGACCAATCAAGAATAGATTTCCAGAAAACTTGGTTGCCATCTGTCACGGATGCTTTAGCTGAGATCCCTGCACTGCAGGGGGTTGGACTAGATGACCCCTGGGAATCCCTTCCAATTCTACCGCTCTATGATTCTGTTGCCCAGTGCCAACGTGACTTAGGCCCATTAATTTCAGTAGCTTTCCTCTGAGTAGGACTAGCACTGGGGGGAACAGCAGCTGATATATACTCAGAACTCAGTACATAACAGCAGCCCTTCTTACATTTGTGCTGTATGGGAACCTTGGTTCCCAGGAAGAGACATGCGTAGATGGATGGTTTTCTTAGATCACAGAGCGGGAGATTTAAATGTGACACCCCCTAACTGCGTATAGACGCCAAGGGTTGCAAAAAAAGTTGAAAGAGAAACCTCGCTGCAATTGCATCAGATATTTTAAACCGCTCAAAGAAAGGGGACACAAAGAACAAACGGCAAAGAATGCTCTTGGATTGGGTCTTTTTTCAACAAATCTGGGTCCGGCGACAGCACAAAACCTATTGGGTCCAGCGATGGCACAAAACCCATTGGTGCCCACTTCCCAAATTCCAAAAAGTCTCATTAATATGCCTTCATTCACATATCTTCATAGGTACATTATACATATCAATGGTGTCCTGGCTGCTTTGACTTTATGCCATGCTCCCCTCATGGCGGCAGCTGCCCTGGCAGCAGAACTGGTGGCTGTGCTTGAGGCCTGGGGTTAATGTACCCCTGATCCCAGCTGTAAAAATCCCCATAGCCTGGAGGTGATGCCCCCCGGTTTGGCTTGGCACTAGGCCTGGCCTGGCCTGGGGGCCTTCCCTTCTTGGGGTGCCACCTTGTGTGTCTCACAGGTGGTGTTGGAGGACTCTGCTGGGTGGGCCTGGTGCAGAGAGCTGCGTGCAGTCTTGTAGGCCTGGGCCAAGGCCTGCCGGTGGGCATGGGCAAAGCCCTACGGTCCTGCTTTGGGCTGGGTGTGCTTGCATCTGATGCCTGCCTCTGTGCCAGGAGTGGTTGGCGGCTGGGCGCAGAGAGACTCTCCCGGGTGGTCCTTTCAATCCAGTGGAGGTAGTGCTGCGTGGAGATGTAGATGCCCGGCCGCTTTGCCTGGCCGCAGATCGGCGCCTCCAAGCTGGCGACGCCAATCACCCAGTAGCGCTCGGACCTTGCTTGCCGGCACATGAGCGGGGCACCAACGTCGGTCTGTGTGTGGGGAGAACAAAGGATGGCGGGAGGCGGTCAGCAGGTGGGCAGGTGGGCATTCAGGGGAAAGGAAGCCCTAAGGAGCAGCCGGCCACTTTTGGAGAAGGACAGCGCCACCCGAACCCAGCTGCTGGTTCCTCAGCATAGCTCAATAGAGAGCTGTGGGTCTGTAGAAGATGGACTAGGAATATGGAGAAATGCTGGGTCAGATCATTCGTTCCATCCAGCGGAATATTCTCGACACTGACTGGCAGCAGTGGCTCTCCAGGATTCCAGGCAGGGCTCTCTCCCAGCTAGATCTGGAGATGCCAGCAGGGCCTGATCCTGGGACCTGCATGCAAGGCGGGTGCTTGCTCTCCTGCTGAGCTATGAGCTTCCTGAGAGGGAGGCGGGCGGCTCAAGCGGGGCATTGGGTGATTTGTAAGGGAGGGAGGGAGGTGGGTGGTGGCTGGAGCATTCACTAGAGAGGAAGATGGGGGAGATGAAGAGTGAAGGAGGAAGGTGGGGCTGGAGCTGAATGGGGTCCTCAGCAGCTGGGAAAGGGGAGGGATGGGGTGGGCAGATTGGTGGCATTGACAAAGGGGACTTGGCATGGGGGGTGGCGAGCAGTCCTGCAAAGTCGGGTGCAGAGGGGAATGAAGAAAATGGGCTTGTGGGTGGTGGTCTGGATTGGGCGGTGTTACGGAAATTACGGGGGTGGGCACATCTTTAAAATATCTGGCATCCTGCAAGATGTTAAATGTTACAAATATTATGCCTGAATGTATCTTTTCAACTTGACAGCTCAGGGAAGCTACCTACCTTTAAAAATAATATAAAATCAACTCCTTTGCCAGTTTCCTCCATTCCAAAGTTATTTTCCCCTTCAAAAAGGACTCCAAGAAGTTCCCATAGATGACAATTGCTGAGCTGATTGTTGGCCAAGGAAAGCCTAATCCTATCACCAGACTTGACAAGGGGTCCAGCCATGCAAAGGAAGTTCTATTGTACAGTACTTTGGGTGGTGGGCCTTCAGAGGTGTTTCCCTATGCTAATCTTATACCTGGGTCTTGCCCTTATGCTAATCTTGTACCAAGGACTTGTCTGGACATGTTTGGCAAGGCTAAACTAGTGTAACCCCTGTCTACCCCTCCCCTTTTGTGACCTGTCAGTGATGTAGCAATGATGCTGTATGAACTGTCTTCTGGGATATGGTGGGAAACTTTTAAAAGTCCTTGTCACCCCATCCTCGGGGTTCAAAATTCCTCCTTGAACCTGTTGCACAATAAACTTTGATCTACAGCTATTTGCTCCGGTTGGTGGCTGGACTCCTTCCTTTATTCCGCAGGGACCCGCAGGCTCTGCCCGATGAGCTGGGGGACTGAGCAGCCTTGCACCTAGATTTTTCTGTAACAGGAGGGGTGTGAGTTTGTGTTGTGGGGCACACATGAATCTGCCCCTGCAAGGGGGACATTTGATGGGGAGAGGAAGGCTTGCATCTCCTGGTTTTCATCGCCGGGATTTTGGAGGCTACACGATTGCAGTCTGCCTGGCTCTGTATCGCACTTGCACCATGCCTGCTCAGCTCAGCCAGTGTGCAAAGTCAGCGCTCAGAGGTGCAAGGGGGCAGCAAATCCAGTTCCCCCTTCTCCTCTCCAGCAGTAGCCCTGGAAGGCTTTGGCCCTTGCCTACCTCACAGAGGCTGTTGCCTCCTTCTTCCTCGTATCCAGCACAAAGGATCTCATCGGCCACCTTCCGCTTCCACCAGCTCTTGCTGCCGCAGGTTTGTAGGGAAAGGAGTTTCACCTTTGATTCTTGCAGGATGCCAGATGTTTTATGCTCTGTGAGTGGAAGGCAGGAAGAAGTGTTCAGTTCCTTCCAGGAATTAAATGAGAGATATTTACGGAGAATGTTGATTTATGATCCTCCGATCAATGGCACATAGCAAAGGCAGCTGTTGAGATGACTGCCCTCCAAGCCCTCAGAGATAGCCTGAGGATTATGCAACAATATTTATTTTGCTGTCTCTCACTCTCAGGCTAACCTACCTAACAGGGCTGGTCCTGATGATGAAAAGGGGCGGAGACCTATGTTTGCCACCTTGAGCTCCTTGTAGAAAACTTGGGATATAAACCTAAGCAGTAAATAAATTCAGGTAGGTAGCCATGTTGGTCTGACGCAGCTGAAATAATTTTATTTTTTATTTTTTATTTTTTTTGCCCTTAGAGACCAACTAAGATTGTTCTGAGTATAAGGTCTTCCTCCCAGAGCTTGAGAAAGAGAACTGTCATTGTCTGGGAGGATGATCTTTCATTGCCTACAGACAGCCACCCAATCTTAAACAACTCCTCACCCACAACAATACAGCAGCCAGACGTAACATGGACACTGGTACCAGAGCCTGCAATAAACCGAAATCAGTGGCGTAGCGTGGGTTGTCAGCACCCGGAGCAAGGCAAGTAATTTGCGCCCCCTAACCCATGGATTTGCGCCCCCTAATCCTAACCCCCAGATGTTGCGCCCGGTGCGGCTGGCCCCCCCTGCACCCCCCACGCTACGCCACTGACCCAAATGCCAACTTTGCTGCCACAGACATCCAGACAACACCATCACTGGACCCAACAACATCAAATATACCATTTTAGGCTTATTTAATTGCTCATCTTCTAACATTGTGTCTGCCATCAAATGACAACGGTGCCCTTCAACTCTCTATCTTGGACAAACAGGCCAAACCCTACGCCAAATGATAAATGGACATAAATCTGACATCAGGAATCACAAGACAGAGAAGCCAGTAGGAGAACACTTCAATCTCCCAGGACATTCAGTACAGGACCTCAAAGCAGCTGTCTTATTACAAAAGAATTTCAGAAATAGACTTGAAAGAGAAGTTGCTGAATCACAACTTATTACTAAACTGAAAACTATGGAGAGACCTGGTCTGAATAGAGACATTGGATTCTTGTGTCATTATACATGCTAAAGCTATTTTTGGTCATCTGCATATTTACGGGACCGCCTCTCCTGGTCTGCCCCGCAGAGGACCTTAAGGTCCATGAATAACCATAGTTTAGAGGTCCCGGGCCCTAAGGATGTCAGACTATCTTCCACCAGGGCCAGGGCCTTCTCAGTGCAAGCAAGGCAGCAAGGAGGGAAGAGAAGATAGCAGAAGCTCCTCCCATGAGCAGCAGTGTTTTCCCCAAATACGTGAAGGGACATATGGTCTTGTTATACGGTGTTTTCCTGTCATGGGCTGGGTGGAGGATGGTAAGACTTTGGGATTTGAACACAGCTCCTGGAAGAAGGAAATGGGCATTCCAATCCTAGAATTGGAAGGGTCCTGGGTCATCTAGTCCAACCCCCTGCAATGCGGGAATAGAAGGCCACCCAACCTCGGCAAGGAAGGAGAGTCCACCACCTTCTGTGACCAGACATTTGTTCACAACCGTTGTTGCAATTATTGTGTGTTTGTTACACTTGGCATTGAAGGCATGGGACATATTTGCACTCTGATCTTCCAGGGTGGGGTCAGTCCTCACAGGGGGCTGCTTTCGTGGGGAGGTCCTGGGGCTCTCACTTTCCTCACCCATGTCGCCCCAGCCACTGATATAGCAATGAGTGAGCATCGAAAGTACCACGCTGTCGTCAGGCAAACAGGCCGGCTGGACGTAGTCACTGCAGTGGACCGGCTCCACCAGCTCCACAACAGAGAGGCCGTAGCGAGGCGACTCGTCATCCTCATAGAGTTTGTAGTCCACCACCCTCTTTATCCGGCGCTGCTGGGCATCGGGACCAGGCTGTGAGAGCTTGGTGATGCCAACCACCACCTTAAATACTTTTCTCAATCTGGAAGGGAAGAATAGGTTCATTGCTGGTGGGACAAGGTTCTTGGACCGCACAAAGGTTACCCAAAGAAGTCTGGATGCTCCCGTGAAAGGCCTAGAGCTCAGCTGATGGAGGAATAAGATGGAGAGGCAAGTCAGAGCCAAGGAGTTTGGTCCAGCTGTCTGGCCAGGGACCCTTTTTCACATCTTTTGTGACCCAGGTGGGAAGGGGCATCGGATTAAAGGGGCTAGAAAGGGGAAAGGGAGGGGTTTGTAAAAGGGTAGAAGGAACCAGCTCATTGTCTGGCAAGGTCATCTCCTGGGTCACTCTAAGGGCTGCATAAATGCCATACATTTAAAGCGCATGATGGCTCTGCTCTGCCTCCACAGTTGGTGGCTGCAATCTGTCTGAAAACCATTTGCTGGAAGCTGCAGGAGGGGAGAGGACTCTTCCTGGTTGGACTGCACTTTTAGCAGCCCTAAAGACAAGATGCTTGCTTTCAGAATGTCAAAACTGAGACAGATCCCCCAAGGACTGATCTAGCAGTGGCTTTCACCCATCACAACTAAAGAGGCCTTCATGCTCCATGTTGGGCAGAGGCAGAAGATGGGACTGCTTCCATGAGATGCCCCCAGGCTGCCTGCTTTGTAGACCCTGCCATGTTCTCCTACCCGAGGAGCAGCTGCTCCTTTGGCTTACGTCTTGATCTTCAAGCAGTGGGCTGCACTGAGGACCCAGCGAGAGCTGATGAGAGAACCTCCGCAGAAATGGACCCAGTGCCCAGCTTGGCTTAGGTACTGGAAGCTGACTTGCCAGGGCCACGTTCCTGGCAGGACGTCAGTGCCACTCATGGCCTTCCTCAAGTACTGACTGACCGCCAGCGGACGTCTTCCACAGGATCCCCTGGAAAGGAACATTTCCATTACTTGATGGCCCTTGTGGTCTCTTCCAACTCTATGATTCATTAGTTTTCAGCCGCACATGTATTGCTGCCGCTGTAGAACCGAAAGGAGATTGGAGGCTCCGTCCCTCAAGGAATTTACTCCCTTTCTTATGGTTTTCATACTATGTGGTACCTGTTTGTTTTGATGCCCAATAGATAGTTGCTGAGTGAGCTGTGTTCTTTTAAAATGCAATGCCAGCAAACCGTGGTGCTTAGCGCCACATGGAAGACAGAGCAAGCTTATTTTCTGTTGCTCCAAAGGGGAGGATCCGAACCAATGGATTCAAACTGCAAGAAAGACGATTCTGACTATACACTAGGAAGAGGTTTCTTGAGAGCTGCTCAGGAGTAGACCTGATAAGCTCAGAAGGTGGTGGACGCTCCTTCCTTTGTAAACAGAGGTCGGATAGCCTCTGCCCAGAATTCTTTAGCTGTGATTCCTACATTGCAAGGGCTTGGATTCGATCAGTGGCATAGCATGGGTTGCCATCACCTGGGGCCACACAGAGAGGGTGGGTGGGCAGGAAACAGACAGAGTGCACATGTGCATACAACTGTAAGGCGTCCATGTCACCCAGAAGATCACAGCCGCAGAGATAAAAAGAGTCATTCTGTCATCTGGAGAGATCCCTTCCTGCTTCACATGGAGAAGCCATTTTCAACTGAGCCCAGTGACAAAAGCACATAGCTGTACTGAAGCATCACCGAGTGTTGAAATGTTGTGCCCTTAACAAATTTTGCATCCAGGGCAGCTGCCCCTGTGCTTCCCCTCCCCAATGCTACACCATTTGGGGTCCTTTCCAACTCCACAGTTTTATGATTGTATAATATACCTGTTTAGTCTAGAATAAACCTGTGGGAGATTTCACTTTGCCTAGTGACCTGGGCAACTCACAGTTGATCTAAATGCCAGGGATCTGAAAATGTTTCTGTCAAAGGCAAAAGATGCCAAGTGCTTGTTCCCGCTCCAAGAATAGGGCTTGACTTTCCTTAGTAGATGTCAGGACACTGAGTGGACCGCAGGGGATATAGATTGGGGAGGAAAAGGCCACTTGGGCTCAGTTGTGCTTTCATTGCCATGGAGGCCACATCCAGAGGGAGATGCCTCTGTGCTGCCTCCTTGCTACATTGGTCCATTTTGGCGCTTACTTGCAGGTAGGGTCTCCGGCATGGGTGGGCCAGAAATCAGCCAGGGCCAGAATGAGGAGAAGCCACCAGCTCATCCTTCTGCCAGCTCTGGGCGCTGCTTCCTCCACCATGTTTTCCTGGAATCCATGACGTCACAAACCAGGTGTGCCCAGGTCCTGACATCACACAGCTGGCTTTGGCAAAGGTGCAAGAACAGAAGAAGCCGGTGTGAAACTCAGCACTTGGTGAGCAGGAAGAGAAAGTGAAGGAAACGGCAATGGACAGCTGGAATCAAAGAATTGTCAAGCCAGAAGGGACCCGAAGTACCATCTAGTCCAACCCTTGCAATACAGGGTTAGGGAAGAGAGAGGATGATTTGTGGCATCAGGGAAACCTGGGCAGAAAGCCGAGAACTACCTGGAAGTCACGAGGAGGACTTCATTTAAGTTGTGTGTATTTGTGCATGGAGGCAATTTGTGTATGGAGGCAGGGAGCATGGCTTAGCAGCATTTATTTTACTAAAACATTATTACACCACCCTCCCTTAGAAATCCCAAGGTCGTTAACAAAATATCACAATGGCGTCAATGCAACAATCCCAGAAAAATTCAAAATATCCATAGCAGAAGGCAGCTGTCTACAGAGCCTGCAAACTCAATGGCCAATTGTGGAGAGAGGAAGTTAGGATGGGTTTGGACATTAGTTCAGGGGTCGGTGAGTGGGGAACCTTCTTTGTCCGGAGTGACCACATTCCCTTCCAAATAATCTTGCCCATGGTGGGCGGGGCCAGGGCAAAAGTTGGTGGAGCAACCATTCTAAAGCTTGCCTTGGGTTCTACACCCCAGCCCCATCTACCGGTCAAGTGAGGGGCATTATCAGAGTCCAAGGATACCTTCCATCCAGGTGAAAGCTCCAAGGATGTTGGGAAGCAGGGCTGACGTGGGGCATGGTCTATGGAGACCGGGTGTGGCTGGGAGCAAGTGGGGGCCAGTGAGTAAGGCTTGGAGCACCCCATTTGGCCCCCTGCCTGAGATTTCCCACTCCTGCTTTAGTTACAGCAGCATAACTCCAGTTGCTTTGGGTTGCTGCTCCCATCAGCGTCAATTGACACAGCCTTCCCAGCTGAGACTCATGGGATTTGTAGTCCTAAGCTGCTGGAGAGCACGAGGCTGGTCCTGATTGTATTGGATTTGTGACCATTATGCTCATTTGCCTTCAGTAGCAGTAAAGCTCTGCTGGATGAAATACAATTGCCTCTGGTCTATTTTATTTTATTTTTAAAATACTGCAATGTGTTAAAGTTGTTACTCTGCTAACTATACATTGGAATCTGCTCTGGATCAATACTGAGTAGAATTTCAATGGCAGTTTCTGAGCATCGTTTCTAACCTCCTCAAGATACAAAGGTCTCTCAGATACTGTATATACAGTGATCTTGAGATGGAGAATGCAATCAAAGAGGAGATGTTGTAGACTGGTTGCATATTTCTTCTAAACACGGCAAAGAGCTAACATTTATAGATACGCTAAATGACTTAGAACAGTTAGTAATGGAATTGACCAGAAGAACATAAACTCTGGGCTTTATCTTAAGTGACAACCAGGATCTGGTTAGAGATGAAAGCGCTGCTGAACTAATTGGGAAGAGTGACCACAGTGCTATCAAATTCAATTTATATATGTAATGGACAATTGCCAAGTAAGTTCATTGTAGTCACCTTTGACTTCAAAGAAAGGGACTTCCCAAAAATGAGGGAGCTGGTAGAAAGGAAGGTGAAAGGCAAAAACCCTGCAGAACCCTTAGGGGTTATTCAAAATCACAATAAGCAAATCTCAACAATAATGTATATTGCACTTGACGAAAAAAATACCACCCAGGCCAAGAGGGTGCCAGCATGGCTAAAGAGCAGAGTCCAGGAACCAGGTAACCAGGCAGAGGTCCTTTTCGGTGGTGGCACCCTTCCTATGGAGTACCCTCCCTTCAGATGTCAAGGAGATAAAGAACTATACAGCTTTTAGAACACATCTGAAGGCAGCCCTGTATTGGGAAGCTTTTAATGTTTGCTGCTTTATTATGTTTTATATATTCTGTAAGTTGCCCAGAGTGGCTTGGGACACTCAGCCAGATGGGTGGGGTATAAATAATAAAAATATTATTGTTGTTACTATTATTATCCTCGTTTTGGCATCTTGCCCTGGTGCTTCTGTTAATATTAATAACATTTGTCTGTCTCAAAGAAAGAGAGAAGGAGGAGCATAAAGCAGCAATGATGTTAGGCTGCCCACATGCTCTCTGGACAGAACCTGGATTCATGTGTTTTATGATGTCATGAATTCTAAGACAAGGTGGTGGTGGTGGACCCCGTAGCCTTGGGAGCTGCCCAAAGGATGAGATGGTTGGTCCTCTCTGTTCTGGTCCTTGCTGCATTCCAGCCCACCCATAACGCAACCGTCAGCAATTGCGAGTAAGAGGCCATTGGGTTGTTGGGTGGCATTTTGTAAGGAAAGACAAAATAGGGAAGAAGTTTTTTCCTTGGAAAAAGACCCCAGGTGGTCTTCTGTCTGCCTGTCCATCTACCAGGGTTGCTCTCCTTCCATTTTGCCTTGAGGGTCTCATGAAATTTAGTGGCATTTCAGCCAACCCCCTGAAGTAGACCGATTGAAAGCAATGAACACAAACAAGTTAGGTCCATTACTTTTGGTGGATGTACTCTGAGACAAGTCTTGTTGATTACCACCTATAGCCATGGCATCCAAACAGATCTCCCAAGGTTACTATCATGAATTACATAAAACTGACAAGGGTGGATTTTTAAAAAAATAATAATAACAATAGTAGAATTTTTTTCTTCCAAAAATAAAATTTGTGGAACTATATAAAAGACCTGCAAAATACCAGATGATATATGAGGAGCCTGTGTCAGTAAAAAAGGTAAAATGTGCGATCACAATATTCAAAGATCTACACAATCCACCCACGTCGTGCACATGATCTGTTGACACTCTCTATCTTTTTCAGTGGCATCTGCGGAAGACGACCCTTGGCAAGCAGCCATAAGTTGATGCGTATTATGGGCGGCAGCGATGTTCTTCCAGGGACCTGGCCCTGGATGGTCAGCATCCAGACAAAAGTACAAGGGAACGTCTACTTTCCTAGCTGCGGAGGTTCGCTCATTGGCCCCCAATGGGTCCTCAGCGCAGTCCACTGTTTCCCAAAACCAAAGTAAGCAGAAGGGGAAGTCTGCTTAGCAGAAGGTCGTTCCTGGGGAGGGTTGTGGACTCTGCAAGCCCAGCACCCTGGGGGCATCTCAAGCAAGGAAGCAGAGTCCCTTCTTCTGCCTTCCAGGTGATACTTGGAGGAACTGCAGTTCACCTGAACACAGAGCCGTCCTCTTGGGATGGTGGAGTCTGCAGCCCAGCAACTGCCTTACCTGATCAGGACTAAGGTCCAGTTGGTCCAGCATCCCATTGGGAACTTCAGAGGGCTGGGTACTCAGAGGCGGAGCAAGGTGGGTGCGGAGACCCTGGGTGTCATCCCTGAGGGGGGGGGTGACATCGTCACACCGCCACCCTGGGACGCTCGTTGCGGGCAGCACACCCCCAGGATGCACACCCCGCAGGATGCTCACTTCACCCCCCTGGGATGGCATCCCCGCCCCCATGGGTGGCTAGCCCCTCCCCCTGGGTGCACTCTGCTCTGGGTGCCAGAGCAGCTAGCTGCATCATTGTGAGCACTCGGGCCGATCCGCCCCCTTTTGGTTCATAGGAATATAGGGCTCATCCACAATTCCATTTGTCCTGAGACCTGTAGGCAGAGATCCGAGAGGCTTCTTCTTTCTCCCACTGCTTTCCCCAGGAAAACACACTGTTCACCGCTGAATCAGAACAAATGTCAATCGAGGTTTCTATGAATTCATGTTTGCTCCAATTTAGATGTAAACAGCAGGTTTCCCCAGGGAAAGCGGCCAGGCACAGGAACGAGGACCCAGGACATGGGCCAGCCCCCTTGTGCTAAAATTGTGCTTTTAATGGGGGTGATATTTTAACTTGGGTGGGTGTTGTTTATTGTTCTTAAGTGTTCTGTGTTAACTGGTATTTTGTGTTTGTCTTTTTTGTTTTTGTTTTATAAAGCTGATTAATATTCTACAGTTTTTTTTGTGGGAACGGAGTTATTGTTTTGTTATTTTTTGTTTTGACTATTTACTTGTGTTTTTACCTTGGATTTTTATCCTGTGAACTGCCCTGGGATCTTGTGATGAAGGCAATATACAAATGAAATCAAGTCAAATCAAATGAATAATAAAACCTCTCAGGCTTCAACCAACGTCGCCTCTTACCCACATTTTCTCCAAACTAAAAAGTCCCAAGCCTTTCCTCATAGGCGAGTCTCTCCACACCCCTGATAATTTTGGTGGCCCTTTTCTGAACCTTTTCCAGCTCTGCAATATGCTATTGGAGGTGAGGCCAGCTTCACTGGATATCCAGGTGTTCCAGCCTCATGAGAGAGGGAGGGCGGATTTTTTCTCCATCCTTTCTCTGACATTCAGGGAATCCAAGAACAGCCTTCCAGAGGCGAAGCAACCTGCTCTGGTACCCAGAGCAGCGTGTGTCCCAGGGGACGTGACGTGCTGCCCATGGGGGGCGTGGCGTGCATCCTGGGGGTGTGGAACTCCACCCAGGGGCATGGCATGCCACCCAGGGGTGTGGTGCACCATCCATGGGGGGCGTGGCACATGTCCCAGGGGCATGGTTCATGTCCCGGGTGGTGCCGCCAATCGGGGGTTGGCATTTAGTCACCCTCCCTTTGGAATGGCATCCGGGGCGTGCCGCCCACCCAAACCTCAGAACGCCCCTATAGCCTCCCACAAACCATATATCCCTCTTCTTGGTCCCACCTGCAGAGACCAGTACAAGCTTGTTCTTGGCTCCAACCGGATCAAGAGGCTGGGCCCTGAGGCTGAGCAGCGCTTCATTAAGAGGCTGGTGAAACATGAGAAGTACGACAACCAGCTGAATCAAGGAGAGGTGGTCTTCGCAGACATCGCCTTGCTGGAGATGGACGAGCCCGTCAACTGCAGCGACTACATCCAGCCAGCCTGCCTACCTGACGAAAAAATGGAGGTTTTGACGCTCAGCCATTGCTACGTCAGCGGCTGGGGCGGCCTGCTGCCAAAAGGTGAGAGCAACCTTGTGAAAAGCAGGAGGACTGTTTGAAATAAATTCATCGCCTGTACCTTCACTGCCAGCCGGCATTTTCCAGGGTGGTTTAGGGCTCGTCTGCTCTTCCGCTTATCCTGCTGTTTCCCCCCAGGGAAAACCTGCAATCGAGTTCTCCACACATTGTTGTTTGCTCCTATTCAGCAGTCAAGAGTGGGTTTCCCTGGGGAAAGTAACAGGGCAAGCAGAAAACCACTCGGACTCATGCCAAGGGGGCACAAACCTCTTGGACTCATGCTTTCTAGGCAGGGGACGAGTGGAAGTGTGGACAAGCCCTTCCAGTGGGAGGAAAGTTAAGAAATAAAATGGAAATGACCGTGGCAAATAATATACCTAGTTCTGAATGAATAAACGCTTCTGGTTGGGCTGCACAAGGTTCCTTCCTTGAGGAGAGGTTTTCTTTCGGGGTGTTCCATCCCTGTTTCACATCCCCTCTCTCTTGCATGGATGAGTTTCCCCCCATTCTTGCCTGTAATTATTCTGCTTTAATAATATACTGGGCTCAGGATATCTAATAATAATAATAATAATAATAATAATAATAATAATAATAATTTTTCCCCCACCGAACTGGCTGGGCTTCCCCAGCCACTCTGGGTGGCTTCCAACAGATTAAAATACGTTAAAACACCAGTCATTAAAAAAGTTAACTAGTTAACTGAAGAGGGCTGCCCTCAGGTGTCTTCTAAAAGTCAGATAGTTGTTTATTCCTTTGACATCTGGTGGGAGGGTATTCCACAAGGCGGGCGCCGCCACCACCGAGAAGGCCCTCTGCCTGGTTCCCTGTAACCTCACTTCTGCCAGAAGGCCCTTGGAGCTGGACCTCAGTGTCCAGGCTAAACGATGGGGGTGGAGACACTCCTTCAGGTATACTGGGCTGAGGCCATTTAGGGCTTTCAAGGTCAACACCAACACCAACTATTTATGAAATCAAAACATGGTTAGCAGGGATTTTTTCAGCCAGAATTCACTGAAACTCCATTCCAGCGCCTCTCAGGTGGGCACCATTGCCATTATAAGAGACCAGGGAAGGCGTTTGTGGTGAGTCCTGGCACCTCATTTTTAGAAAAATAGCACTGCTGGTCCAGTGACTGAGAGCAGCTAGCCGTTAGGCAGGTCTTAAGGCTTGTCCAGAGTCTGGGAATGGCTCTGAGGGGTTTCCCCCTTTCCTCTCTCCTTCCCCTGCCCCAGTTAGGATTCATGGGCAGAGCACCCACTGGTCAGGCGTCCAGCTGTCTATCTCCATTCCCACCCTGCTGCTTTCTGCTCACAGATTCCACCCCTCCTGACATCATGCAAGAAGGGGCGACGACTATCTACACTAGAATCCAATGTGGGATGCGGTGGGGCAGGATGATTCCTACACAGAACGTCTGTGCCGGACACGAAGAAGGAACCATTTCAATCTGCAGGGTAGGCTGAACCACAGTCAGGAGCCAAGGTCAGGATTTTGTGCTCACCTGATGAAGGGTATCACTCTATGGCTCCACATTAGAGCTCTTTTGTGGCCAACCAAGTTTCAACGCTTGGCAAGCTGAGCTGAGGCTGCTCTCCGAGGCTGTCTACACACCACACGGTCAATGCACATTCAAAGTGCAGGACTCCCGCTGCCCTCCCCCCCACCACTGAAAAAAGAAAAAGAATCTTGAGGAACTGCAATTTGGGTGCCCGGAATCAGATCTCCATGAGGAGTAAACTACAGTTCCCACGATTCTTGTGGGGGAGGGAGTCACACACTTTAAATGTAGGATGTTGGTATATGTTTCAATCCGTTTTCAGTTTGTAGCTGGTTTTATCATCTGAATGTTTTCAAGAGTTGGTTTTACTCGTTATTGTTTTGTTCTCCTCGTGAACCGCCTTGAGGTTGCTGTTGTACAATCAAGCAGGGTATATGTTTAGAATTGTAGAGTTGGAAGGTACCTCGGGGCGGTCATCTAGTCCAACCCCCTGCAAGGCTGGAATTAGATGCAATTAATAATAATAATAATAATAATAATAATAATAATAATAATAATAATAATAATTTATTCCCCAGGGCGGTTAACACCAGTAAAATTACAATGGAAACATAATAGGGGGAAAAACAACAACAACTCAATTTAAAATACAGGTTAAAATGCAATTTAAAAAGCAGCCTCATTTTAAAAGTAGCCCATAAATCAAAACCGTAAGGGGAGGGAAGACATAAGGGTCAGACTGAGTCCAAACCAAAGGCCAGGCAGAACAGCTCTGTCTTGCAGGAAAGATGTCAAGTCCCGCAGGGCCCTAGTCTCTTGTGGCAGAGCGTTCCACCAAGTTGGGGCCAGTACTGAAAAGGCCCTGGCCCTAGTTGAGAGCAATCTAGCCACCTTACAACTTGGGACCTCCAAGGTGTTGTCATTTGTGGACCTTAAGGTCCTCCGTGGGGCATACCAGGAGAGGTGGTTCCGTAGGTGCGTGGGTCCTAGGCCACAAAGGGCTTTAAAGGTCGAAACCAGAACCTTAAACTTGACCCTTTACTCCACGGGGAATAAGTGAAATTGATGTGCTGTGCTGCCCCTGACAGGATGGCTGAGCCTTGTATCCTTACCCCATTTGCCTCTGCCTCGGTCTCCACAGCATCATGCCTGCACCTCATTCCACCACCTTCTTTCCCCCCTCCCAGGGTGACAGCGGAGGCCCCCTGATGTGCAGGGAAGAGAGGTCTGAGCGCTACTGGGTGATTGGAGTCGCCAGTTTCGGACCGCTGTACTGCGGCACAGCGAGGGTGCCAAGCGTCTTCATTTCCACGCAGTACTATCTGGACTGGATCCAAAGGACCTCTAAGCTGCAGCTCTCAGTTCCCACACACACCCCGCTGCTGGCACAGACCCAGGCAACAACAACGCGCAAGCCCAGGACTTTCCCTACAGCGGCCAGGCCAAGACCCCACAGGCCTCCCTGGGTGAGGCCCCCACAGTGGGGTGTGAGGCCTCCTCCCCAGGTGCAGACCACAAGGTCCCCTTTCCCTCCCTGGATGAGGGATAAGTATTTTTGGGGTAACCGGAGGCCTGGCCGCAGGACTAGGTACAGACCGCAGCAGCCCGGGCCCCGGATGGCACCTCGAAGTCAGTTCGCAGATCCACCAGGGTACTACCCTGGCTCCGAAGACTACTACGATCTACTTGTGCCCTCAGGAGAGCAGGATTGAGAGGGGCAGCTGGGGCAGGGGACAGGCATTATGAAGCAGAGGGGCCAGGCTAGAACCCACCATGATAAGCATCGGATATTCTATAGAATAATAAAATGGAGATGGTTTGAGCAAGCTGCTTGGGATTTGGCAATGGGTCTTTGTGTCTTTCACACCATCATCTCACCAAATCTCAGAGAGATGTGTTGGGAAATGGCCAAATCCAGAGCCATATTCTCCTACTTATGTTCATAATTCCTCCAGATCTTTCTTTCCATTAAATGGAATGGTGGAAAAAGAAAAAGGAAACAAGAAAGAAGGGAAGAGAAGGATGAAGGATATTCCACGTTTAAGAATTTCACAACAAATTAGAAACACTTTATATTTCACATCTTACAGTTTATACTCCAAAACTATTGCAGTTAATTTATTACCCCAAAAGAGTTTGCAACGTGGGATGCTCACCCAAAGGAAACATGGCTCAGCAAATGACCTGCTATAAAACCATTAAGACACTTTCCAGTCTCCCAGGCCTAATCAATCACCTACTCCTTTAAGATAGGACTACAGCTTATTTTACCACTGTTAGTAGGCAAATATAAACGTCCCCTGCATACCAGTAAAACCGCTGCCAGCTCCCAGCCCCTATAGGTTCTCCATACCTCCCAATGCTGCATCTGCACCAACCACTGACAGCCATCTCCAGAATCAAGCCTCTTCTGGCTTCTCGGCACTGCAAGGCTGTTCCACAATAGCTACCCAGCTCATAAATCACCACGGCCGGCTTCCACTCCAGCTGCTTCACCACTGCTGCCCAGGCACGGAGACTCTCCAGGTCCTCCTCACCCTCCAGCATTTTGGTGCAGCTACTCCTTTGCTCATTCACAGCAAACACTCTGGCACTGCACAACCAGATCTCCTCAGCACTCTGCTCAGCCTCAGGAACCCATCAGCACAGCAAAAGAACTTTCTGGGCCCATAACCTGTCAATAAATTCTACTCAATATTGACCCAGAGCAGAATTCTGACCTATAGTTAGCAGAGTAAAAACTTAAACACTTTGCAGGATTCCAAAAAAATAGACCAGAGGCAATTAATATTTCATCCAGCAGAGCTTTACTGCTACGGAAGGCAAATGAGCATCATGGTCACAAATCCAATACATTCACTGTCCATAAGAAATCCAGTTGTTGTAGACTTAACTTATAATAACCTTAACTTATAAACCTTAACACTGTATACAGAACACCACACTAGAAGGAAGAGAGACAGAAAGAGAAAGTGAAACCTAGACTCCTTCTGTCCTTCCTTTTATAGTCAGCATGACCTTGAAGAAGAGATAAAAAAACCTGTTTAAGCCAGCTGTACTCAACTTTTATGAAGGAATAACCCAAACATCATGAATCTTCTGAAGCTACCAAAACCCTCTTGAATTAAGTAGAATAGGAAAGATCTCTACACATCAGATCAATACTTTCTGCACTAAGAAATGCAAACTGACACCCCCACCCCCAAATCCTAGGAATGAATAAAGGCTGGGATTTTGATTAATTGGGATATGGGTTAAAGGGACAATCTGCAGAGCTGTGCCAGACAGGAAATTTCTGGGCTGGGTTATGCAAACCAGCCTGGCTGACTTAGGGAACAGCAAACCTGTTAACATGACAAAAAGTGTCAATAGGCCATTGGAGAGAATCCTTTCACTTGGGGAGAGAGACCTGACCAAAGTGATGGTGTGTGTTTGAGGGGACAGGAAAAGGAAGATATTTGAGCAACGTCTGTTGGGAAAGAGAAGAAGGGAGAAGAGCTGAGATCCATCAAAGAATCCATGTCTCCATGCAAAGGAGACGTTGCCTACTCTGAGCCCGCCTCTTCCATCCCCAACAACATCCTGAGTACCTACGGAAAGTCCCAGGTGTCACACTCCTCTGCAATCTCTGTTCTTGAATTCAGAGGGACCGACAGGACCTTGGGGAGGGAGGATCTCCCAGACTCTTCAAGGAGGTCTCTGCTTGCTGCTCCTTCCCTCCTCCCTCCTCATCTACAATCTTGTAACTAGGCAATTCTTCATTCAGCTGTAATTCGACCCTGTCCCCTTCTCATCGAGTGTCAGGAGCCCAGGCTGCAGTCTTGATAACACAGCACACAAGTCATAGTTAACTTGAAGATTTATTGCAATACAAACAATTAGCCTTGGACATCCAACTGAGCGTCCACCTCTTACAAGTCAGTTAACCCTCCTGAAGAGTGCTTCCTGGTTCTGCAGAATATCCTGAACCTATGACCCTTACATTTCTGGGTTTATTTCCTGTGTAATACCTTTCCCATACGTCTACTCTTTGGGCTCAGGGGATTTATTGCCACCTCTTCCAGTGAGGAAATGCTACCGCTCCTGCTTTCTGAAGCTGCCTGTGCTGCTTGAGCGAGCTGACTTCTCTCCCTCCCACTCTCTGCCAATGCCTTATCTACATTCCATTCCATTCCATGTCAGGGGAAGGAGGACTGCTCCCAGCTGTCTGACTGCTTCCTAACTCTTGCTGTGTTTCTCTACTTGGGTCAGATGTGTTCATGACATCTAGAAACTGCTGGAGACAAAGGGTGAGGGTGAAGTTTCCCACTCTCCCTCCTCTTCCAAGAGAAGCCGAGCAGACTGAGGAGACACTCCCCAGCCTTCCTGTTTGGTCCAGTCCCTGACATCACACCCCTACCCAGAGCTTTCCTCCTCCCTTTCTTCCTCCCCCCACCCCTTCAGTATTGGTCTGTTGGTGTGGCTCCTAAGAAACTCCCTTTGCAATTCCTGGGCATGAACATGTTCTGAATATTTCCACGATCTTTCTTCAGGCCCATAACCCTTCCATGCAATCAAGTATTGCAGTCTCTTTTGTGTCATGTGTGAGTCTAGAATTTACTCCAAACTCCTCCTCTCCCTCTACCAGAACAGGAAGTGGGAGTGCTTGCCTGAGAGTTTGTTAGGTGTGTGCTGGCACTACTGGGGACAGCACAGATCTTTGGAATACAGTGTGTATCTTCACTGATATTGGCAATCTGAGTCTGAAAGTACACTTCAAATGGCCCCACCTGCTGAGGATCTAGTTTCCTGCATCTACCTCTCTGGGGCAAATCATGTGTAGACAGACACACCTGATCCTCCACCTTTATCTCACTACCTGGTTGTCAATGGGCATCTGCTGCTCTCTTATACAACTCCTTAGCATGGTCCAAGCATTTCCTTAGCAAACTTCGGATGGCTGTTAAGTCTTCTCTGAAGTCCTCTGCTGCTGGTACTGACAGGGTGTCTGTCTGTGATGGGAAAGTACATGGATGGTATCTGTAACTGGCATAAAAGGGGGGGAGGTCTGCTGAATTGAAGTATGAAGTGCATTGTGGTACGCAAACACTGCCAAGAGCAATTTGGATACCCAATCATCTTGCTGGTAGTTCACATAACACCGGAGGTCCTGCTTAACATGGCGTTAGCCCTTTCCAACTCCCCATTAGTCTCTGGGTGTCAGGCTGAGTGAGGGACACTTCTACCTTGAGTAACTGCAAGGTGAATTGGGTCCCCCAATCTGAAATCACTTTAAGGGGAGCCCATGCGACTTAAATACATTTTCTACAAAGAGTTGTGCCATCTCTTGTGTGGTCAGCAGTCCTTTACAGGGCATGAAGTGAGCCATCTTTGTGAACAAGTCTACCACCACCCAGATCACTGTCTTCTGCAGTGACTCTGGCAGATCAGTGATGTAGTCCATAGCTACGGCTTCCCATGGTCCTTGCAGTGTGGTTAGTGGTTGAAGCAATCCTGAAGGTGCTTCCCTGGGTCTTTTTACCCGCTGACAAACCTCACAGGCTTGGACGCATTCCTTGACCTCCTCCCTCAATCTTGGCCACCAGAATTGCTTTGTCACGTGGTATAGCGTTTTGTGCTGCCCAAAGTGTCCCACTGTAGTGTTGTCATGGCACTGATGTAGGACCTTGGCTCAGAGATCTCCTTCTGGAACATAGCAAGCTCCCCCTCTATACAGTAGCCCACCCTTTTCCATTAACCCCTCAGCGCCACCTGTGTCTCCCCGCAGCACTACTAACTTGCACTTTGCAAAAGCATCCTCCTGTGTCTTCAACTGGAATTCGGAAACTTTGACAACTGACCCAGCTGCTAGCTGTAGCTGCTCTGGTTTCAAGATGTGCTGATACACTGGAACTGGCTCACCATCCTGGCACTCCAGCTTCCTGGAAATAGCACCCGCCCTTTGATTCTGACTGCCAGACACATACTGTACTCTAAAGTCGAAGCTGGCAAAGAACTGTGCCCAGCGAATCTGCTGTTGATTGAGATGTCTCATTGCCTGCCCTTACTCCAGATTCAGATGGCCAGTGCACACCTCCACCTTGTGTTGTGCCCCCTCAAGGAAATGTCTCCACACTTCAAGGGCTTCGCGGATAGTCAAAAGTTCCTTTTCCCAAATGGTGTAGTTCTGCTCGGAAGAAGTCAGCTTCCTAGAGTGGAAGGCACACGTGTTTGGTTGCCATCTTGGTCCTCTTGCAGCAGTACCACCACCCCCCCACTGCTTTGTCAGAGGCATCTGTTTCCATGATCAGCAGCCAGTGAGGGCCAGCATGAACTAGGTACACCTCTGAGGAAAACATGGTTTTGAGCTGCTCAAATGCCTGTTGTGCCTCAGCAGTCCACTGGAAGCACTTATTGCCCCTCAAACAATCCGTGAGAGGTGCTGTGAGTCTTCAATAGACCGGAACGATCTTGCGGTAGTTGTTGGCGAACCTCAAGAATCTCTGCAGGTTTTTCTTCATCTTGGGTTCCTGCCATGACACTACGCTCTGCACCTTAGCTGGATCAATGTGTACCCCCTCTACTGTGAGGCGGTAACACAGGAAATCTACTGTAGAGACTTGGAACTGGCATTTTTCTAACTTAGCATAAAGCCGGTGGAGGTGTTCTCTCAGCCTCTACAACACCTCTGTCACATGTCTCGTGTGCTGTTCCTGGCTTTCAGAGAAGTTAAAAAAATCATCAAGGTAAACAACGATGAACTTATCTACCAGGCCACTGAGGATGTGGTTGATGAAGGCTTGGAACATTGCTGTCCCTAACTGAAGTCCAAAGGGCACGACCAGGTATTCGAAGCTGCCATACTTAGTGCAGTACATTGTGTTTCACTTGTCTCCCTCCCTCACACGGATCAGGTTATAAGCACCCCTTAAGTCCAGCTCCGTGAAAAATTTCTCTGACCTCAGCCTTTCTAACAAATCCCCAATAGTTGGTAGGGGATAATGATTAGGAACCATTAGGGCATCAATCTTCCTATAGTCCACAAATAATCTAAATTCTGTAGTGTCCTTCTTCTTCACAAATAGCATTGGGGCACCACCTGGTGCCTTGGAAGGTCTGATGAAGCCCCTTACCAGATTCTTCTCTTAAAAACTCCCTCAAGGCTGTCATTTCTGTCTCGGACAGGCAGGCACCCATCTTTGGTAACAATATTTTGGTATTTTTCTCCATATAGTGTTGTGAGTTGCCATGAGCACAAGATGTGGGTTGGAGCAGGTGAAGAAAGACAGGACTTAGTGTCAGAAGGGTGCAGCAGGACTTTTTTTTTTAAAAAAAAGGCTGTTTTCTCACTCTAATTAAAGTGGCAATTACTAAGAAATATTGTGTAACATTGGGGGAGGGTTTTTATTTTCACAGGAACATAATGCATTTTATACATTTTGGAATTCTTAAATGTAGAATATCCTTCATCCTTCCCTTCCCTTCTTTCTTGTTTTCTTTTCAGTTTCCACCACTTCCATTTAATGGAGGAAAGATCTGGAGGAATTATGAACATAAGTAAGAGAATATGGCTCTGGATTTGGCCATTTCCCAACACATCTCTCTGAGATTTGGTGAGATGATGGTGTGAAAGACACAAAGACTCATTGCCAAATCCCAAGCAGCTTGCTCAAACCATCTCCATTTTATTATTCTATAGAATATCCGATGCCTATCATGGTGAGCTCTAGCCTGCCCCTCTGCTTTATAATGCCTGCCCCAGCTGCCCCTCTCAATCCTGCTCTCCTGAGGGCACAAGCAGATCGTGGTAGTCTTCGGAGCCAGGGTAGTACCCTGGTAGATCTGCGAACTGGCTTTGAGGTGCCATCTGGGGCCAGGGCTGCTGATATCTATACCGTGGCCTGTGGTCAGGCCTTGGGCGCCTCCCATAGTTCTCCCTCATCCAGGGAGGGATGGAGGATGTTGTGGTCTTTACCCAGGGAGGAAGCCCCCCACTCCACAGTGGGGGCCTCACCCAGGGAGGCCTGTGCTTTTTTGGCCTGGCTGAGGTAGGTGAAGTCCTGGGTTTGCGCCTTGTTGTGGCCTGCGCCAGCAGCGGGGTGGGTCTGGGAGCTGAGAGCTGCAGCTTAGAGTTCCTTTCGATCCAGCCTAGAAAGTACTGTGTGGAGATGAAGACGCTTGGCACCTTCGCTGTGCCACAGTACACGGGTCCGAAACTGGAGACTCCAATCACCCAGTAGCGCTCAGACCTCTCTTCCCTGCACATCAGGGGGCCTCCGCGGTCACCCTGGGAGGGGGAAAAGAAGGTGGTGGAATGAGGTGCAGGCATGATGCTGTGGAGACCGAGGCAGAGGCTACTGAAAAGAGGCAAATAGGGTAAGGATACAAGGCTCAACCATCCTGTCAGGAGGCAGCACAGTGCACTAATTTCATTTATTTATTTCATTTATTGCCACTGGGTGCCACCCCCTTCATCAAGTGAGCACAAAATCCTGCCTTTGGCTCCTGACCGTGGTTCACCTACCTTGCAGATTGCAATCTTTCCTTCTTCGTGTCCGGCACAGATGTTCTGTGTAGGGATCTTCCTGCGCCACCAGTTCCCACATTTTTTTCTGCTGAAGATATTCATTGGCGCTTCTTGCATGATGTCAGGAGGAGTGAAATCTGTGAGCAGAAAGTAGCGGGGTGGGAATGGAGATGACCAGGGGGTGCCCTGCCCATGAATCCTAACTGGGTCAGGGGAAGGAGAGAGGAAAGGGGGGAAACCCTCAGAGCCATGCCTAGAAAGCAGACGTGTGGACAAGCCTTAAGACCTGCCTAACGGCTAGCTGTTCTCAGTCCGTGGACCAGCAGTGCTGTTTTTCTAGAAACGAGGTGCCAGAACTCACCACAAACGCCTTCCCTGGTCTCTTATAATGGCAATGGGGCCCACCTGAGAGGTGCTGGAACAGAGTTCCAGTGAGTTATGGCTGCAAAAATCCCTGCTAACCATGCTTTTATTTCATAAATAGATATCCTGAGCCTTCAACCATGAAGACTCCAAAAGTGATAAATACAGCAAAAAAAACAACAACCCCGGTATATTTCTAAAGCAAAATAATTACAGGCAAGAACGAGGAAAATCTCCTCCATGGAAAAGAAAGGGGAAGTGAAACAGGGATGGAACACCCCAAAAGAAAACCTCTCCTGCAAAGAAGGAACCTTGTGCAGCCCAACCAGAAGCATTTATTCATTCAGAGCTATAATTTTTGCCACGGTCATTTCCATTTTATTTACTAACTTTCCTCCCACTGGAAGGGCTTGTCCGCACTTCCACTCGTCTCCTGCCTAGAAAGCATGAGTCCAAGAGGTTTGTGCCCCCTTGGCATGAGTCCGAGTGGTTTTCTGCTTGCCCTGTTACTTTCCCCAGGGAAACCCACTCTTGACTGCTGAACAGGAGCAAACAGCAATCTGTGGCTAATTCGATTGCAGGTTTTCCCTGGGGGGAAACAGCAGGATAAGCGGAAGTGCAGACGAGCCCTAAACCACCCTGGAATATGCCGGCTGGCAGTGAAGATGCAGGCGATGAATTTATTTCAAACACTTCAGGGGAGCCAGTCCTCCTGCTTTTCACAAGGTTGCTCTCACTTTTTGGCAGCAGGCCGCCCCAGCCGCTGATGTAGCAATGGCCGAGCATCAAAACTGGCAGGCTTTTGTCAGGCAGGCAGGCAGGCTGGATGTAGTCGCTGCAGTTGACGGGCTCGTCCATCTCCAACAAGGCAATGTCTCTATACACCACCTCTCCTTGCTTCAGCTTGTTGTCGTACCTCTCGTGTTTCACCAGCCTCCTGATGAAGCGCTGCTCAGTCTCAGGGCCCAGATTGGTGAGCCAGCTGGAGCCAAGGACAAGCTTGTACTGGTCTCTGCAGGTGGGATGAAGAACAGGGATATATGGCTTGTGGGAGGCTGCAGGAGCATTCTGAGGTTGGGGGTGCCATTCCAAAGGGAGGGTGACAAAATGCCAACCCCCGATCAGTGGCACCCCTCGGGACATGCGCCACGTCTCCAGGACACGTGCCACGCCCCCCATGGGTGGTGCACCACACCCCTGGGTGGCATGCCACGCCCCCAGGATGTGGGTCACGCCCCCCATGGGGAGCACGCCATGTCCCCTGGGATGCACACTGCTCTAGGTACCAGAGCAGGATGGGAGGCTGTTCTTGGACTCCCTGAATATCAAAGAAAGGATGGAGAAAAAATCCTCCCTCCCTCTCTCACAAGGATGGAACACCTGGATTTCCAGTGAAGCTGACCTCACCTCCAAAATGATATTGCAGAGCTGGAGAAGGTTCAGAAAAGGGCCACCACAATTATCAGGGGGTGTGGAGGGACTCCCCTAGGAGGAAAGGCTGCCACGCTTGGGACTTTTTAGTTTGGAGAAAATGTGGGGGAAAGGTGACATGATTGAGGTTGCTGGAACTATGCATGGTGCGGAGAAAGTTGAGAGAGAAAAGTTTTCCTCCCTCTCCTGTAACGCTAGGAGTTGTGGACACCCCATGGAGATTCAGGAGAGACGAAAGGACATCCTGCATGCAACACATAACTAAGCTGGGGAACTTGCCCCCACGAGAGGCAGCAATGGGGCACCAGTCTACATGGCTTTAAAAGACGATTGGGCAAATTCTTGGATAGTTATGCTCTTCCGTCATAGTCAAAGGTAGCAATGCCCTCTGAAGGCTCCTGCCCACTTCTGTTTGTTCCGTTTGTTCCCTTTGATTCTATGATTCCCCGTGATTTCAAGACATTTATTTGATTTGACTGTTTTTTATTTGATTTGATCACAAGGTCTCAGGGTGGTTCACAGGATAAAAATCCAAGGTAAAAACACAATAGTCAAAACAAAGAAATAACGAAACAATGACTCCATTCCTACAAACATATTTTTTTTAAAAAACTGTAGAATATTAATCAGCTTTATAAAACAAAAACAAAAAAGACAAATACAAATTGACATGTAACACTTAAGAACAATAAACAACACCCACCCGAGTTAGAACAACACCCCCATTAAAAGCACAATTTTAGCACAAGGGGGCTGGCCCACGTCCTGGGTCCTCGTTCCTGTGCCTGGCCACTTTCCCTGGGGAAACCTGCCGTTTACATCTAAATCGGAGCAAACATGAATCTGCAGAAAACCCGATTGGTGTTTGTTCTGATTCAGTGATGAACAGTGTGTTTTCTTGGGGAAAGCAGTGGGAGAAAGGATAAGCCTCTCGGATCTGTGCCTACAGGTCACAGGACAAATGGAATTGTGGGTGAGCCCTATATTCCTGTGAACCAAAAGGGGGCGGATCGGCCTGAGTGCTCACAGTGATGCAGCTAGCTGCTCTGGCACCCAGAGCGGAGTGCACCCAGGGGGCGGGGATAGCCACCCATGGGGGTGGGGATGGCATCCCAGGGGGGTTAGGTGAGCATCCTGCGGGGTGCACTGCCCACCACGAGCGTCCCAGGGCGGCGGCGTGGTGATGTCACGCACCCTCAGGGATGACACTGAGTGCCAGCCACACCCACCGCACCCACCTTGCTCCGCCTCTAAGTACCCAGCCCTCTGAGGTTCCCAATGAGATGCTGGACCAACTGGACCTTAGTCCTGATCAGGTAGGGCAGTTCCTGGGCTGTAGACTCCACCATCTAGCTTTGTGTTCAGGCGAACTGCAGTTCCTCCAAGTATCACCTGGAAGGCAGAAGAAGGGACTCTGCTTCCTTGAGATACCCCCAGGCTGTTGGGTTTGCAGATTCCACAACCCTTCCCAGGAACGGCCTTCTGCTAAGCATACTTCCCCTTCTGCTTACTTTCCTTTTGGGAAGCAGTGACCTGCACTGAGGACCCATTGGGGGCTGATGAGCGAACCTCCGCAGGAATGGATGTAGACGTTCCCTTGTACTTTTGTCTGGATGCTGACCATCCAGGGCCACGTGCCTGGAAGAACATCGCTGCCGCCCATAATATGCATCAACTTATGGCTGCTTGCCAAGGGTCGTCTTCCGCAGATGCCACTGAAAAAGATAGAGAGCGTCAACAGATCATGTGCATGACGTGGGTGGATTGTGCAGCTGGCATAAGAGGCTCGGACACGCTTGACTTCCACACTTCTCCCCAAAATGCTTTCTTGCAGCAGACAAGCATCTATTTCTTGACCTCCTTGGCAAAGTGAGGTACAAAGCTGGAGACACCCAAAGGACCAGATCCCTGTGCACCAGAGATCCCATTCACTGCCCATGAGCTAAGTGAACTTTGGCCACCTGCAAACACCCTTGCAGAAGACCAGGGCTGTTTATGTTAAGTAGAATTGCTTAATTCACACTGAGATGGAGAATGCTGAAAGGGTTTAACAGAAAGATTCCACGGAAGAGCAAGAAGAGCTATCCAAGCACCTCAATCGGTTGATAATTAACTGCTATTGATCTCTGCTAGCTAGCGCATGGGTGTTTAACCTTAGGTCACATGAGTAAGGTATTCAATGTGCAAATCACCATCTTGGGGAGTTGGTCTTTGGTCCTTTGTTCCCAGTCAGAGTGGGGGGAAGATAATGCAACTCTCCAAGAGTTGCATAGCCTTAGGTAGGTGAATGCAGGCTAGAATGGGAGAGAGACACAGTTTTGATTTCTGGAAGAAGTAAAGTTATTTCTTATAAGATGCTGAGCCTGTGCTGGACATGCACAAGAAATTGTAAATTTATTTAGATGCGTTGTTGATGTTTCTGTCCTGTTTTGAATAAAGTTCTGCAAGTAAAGCGCTGAATCAAACATATGGGCCTGGACAATGTTTTATACCAAAAGTAGCCAGTTTTGTATGCATCCAGTTGCTTCAAATGGCACAATATAAATACCGTATATGCAATAGTTTGTGTTTTAGGACCTTCCCCTTTGGACTGCTCTACAGTCCAATCTTTGGTCAAGATTTTGGTTGCCTCCAACATGACATAACCTTGGGAGATCTCTCTGGATGCCGTGGCTATAGGTGGTAAACACCACAATTAATTCACCAAAATTAATGTGTTTGTTGCTTTCAATGGGTCTTGTCAGAGCTGCCACCCAGTCCCAGCTCACATAGGACCAAGTCCGCCAGCGTTCACTTTATAAGAGTCTTTATTAAGTTACAGGTTTCATTTCCGAACTGCAGCGTGCAGCTCTACACCTTCTGCCCTAGGTCGGCGAAGACCCGTCTGAGTCCCCGCCTCTTGCACACCAGCTTAATACCCTAGCCTTGCTCCACCTCCTTCGCCTCTCCCTACGTCTCTGGGTCCTTCTGCCCCCCTGGGCCTCCTCCCTTCTACTCTCCTCTGACGCTGACCCCCCTGATCCTTCTGCCTCCTTGCGGCGGGCTTTAGGACCTGGCTCACTCTCCGGGCTGCTTACTGCTCCAGCTTCCGCTGCATTTGAACTTGGCGCGCGCGCCCAACTCTCTACTTTCCTCTTAACCGTTGCCTCGCTCTCTGAGGAGGGCGTGACCACCCCTGACTCGTGCCCTCCCTCCTGCTGACAGCCTCCGGAACCCGATGCCTGGCTACCTTCCTCCCTGCTGCTCTCAGTCTTGAGCGTGGGTCCCGACTTCCAGCTGCTGCCGCCCTCAGTTATGAGCGTGGGTCCCGACTTCCAGCTGCTGCTCTCTGAATCTCCTCTGTTCCCTTCCTCCTGGGGTGTCCCCCCGGATCCCCCTCTTGCTCTGCTCACTGGGGCTCCCTTTTGGGAGTCCTCTGACTCACTGCTTAGGCTTGGAGATCTCGGGTCGTCATCATCACTCATTTTCCCTTCGGATTCCTCCCCCTCGCTCTCTGCTTCCTCCCTTCTCTGCGTCTCTGCTCCTGAACCCCTGACATCCATCCCCCCCTCGAAGCCCCCCCTTCCCCCCTCCCCGCTTTCAGGTGTGGGTGCTGGGTGCTCCATCATCACGGGAGGGAATGCCGGATACAGTTCGCTCCCCGTGGGTGGCCGCCAACTGAAGACCTCCGAGTCTTCCCCCTCGCGGTCGCCGACGTTGACCTGTTCCGCTTCCATCTCTGTACCGCCGTGCTCGAACCCAAGGTCCCCCCCGAACACGTCCATGTCAGTCTCTGCGTCGGTCGCTCGACCTGGCATCTCCAGCCACTTCCGGCGCCATTGCTCCTCCGGTCGATCGTCCCACCAATACGAGGTGTCTGACGCCGAACCCGCCGGCGATCCTTCTGGGGAACGGGTGCTCAGTGCTGGTTCCCCGTCCGAGTCGAATCCATGGAACGTGCTGGAAGAAAGTGTGGGCGTGAACAGCCAGTCGTCGAAGAAGCTCGCTGGCATGGGTCTGTGTGGGAAAAGGGCATGAAACTCGTCCTTGAGCAGGGGTTCCTCCAAAGCGTAGTCTGGCACCCAGCTATTGGCGCTGGCCCGGGTGCCCTCTCTGGCTAGGAGGTATTCGACTCCCTCTTCTCCCCATCTGGAGTCCAAAATCTCCGTGACCTCGTTGATGGGGTCTTGCTGCGTCACCCCTCGCGTCTCCGTCCGCTCCCGGAACGGACTCGGTGCCGTCCCTGGCTCCTGGAATCTGTGAGGTGCCTTGTAGGGAGTGAGCACCGACCTGTGGAACACCGGATGCATTCTGGAACCCTCCGGCAGCGCCAGTCGGAAGGCTACCGGGTTGATCCGTGCTTCGACTTGGTACGGACCAATTTGCTTGTGCCCCAACTTCTTCTTGGCTAGTGACCTGGTCGGCACTGCGTGGGCTGCCAACCAGACCCAGTCTCCCACTTGGATCTCTTCGCCAACCCGCCTGTGCTTGTCAGCTTGCACCTTGTAGGCGTGCTTAGCTAGCTCCAGCTGCCGTCTGAGTTGATCGTGTACCGCCTGCAACTCTGACGCGAACGCGTCCGCCGTCTGTGGTTCTCTGTCCCCCACTCTCTCCCGTCCCGGGAAGGTTCTGGGATTCCTCCCATTGTTGGCGAAGAACGGCGTCACCCCTGTGGACACGTGCTTCGTGTTGTTGTAAGCGAACTCGGCGAGCGGCAGGTAATCCACCCAGGTCGCAGGTTGTTGATTGGCATAGCATCTCAGGTACTGCTGCATGATGGCATTGACCCTCTCTGCTTGCCCGTTGGTCTGCGGGTGTCTTGCTGATGCCAGATCGACCTTGACATTTAGAAAACTCATCAGCTTCTGCCAGAAATTCGAGACGAACTGGCGCCCGCGGTCGGACAGGATAGACCGCGGCAGACCATGCACTTTGAACACGTGATCTATGAACAGTTTGGCGGTTTGTTCCGCCGTGGCCACCTTCGCACACGGAATGAAATGTGCCATCTTGGTGAACAAGTCCACCACCACTAGTACAGCTGTCTTGCCTCTCGAGCTGGGTAGATCCGTAACAAAGTCCAGGGCCACTCTCTCCCACGGTTCAAACGGCGTTTGCAGCGGTTCCAGCAGTCCCGCCGGTGGTTTGTGCACCGGTTTGGCCCTCTGGCAGGTGTCGCACCTCGCAACGTAGTCCGCGACTTCCCCTCTCAGTCTGGGCCACCAAAAGTCCCTTGCGACTAATTCCACCGTCTTTTCCGTGCCAAAGTGCCCGGCCGTGGGTGCGTCGTGCAGCTGCTGCAGTACCCTGGCGCGAAGTTCGTCTCCCGGCACGTAGATGGCCCCTTTACGTAAGAGCAAGCCGTCTCGTATCTGGAACTCGTCGCCCTTCGCCGTGCCCTTGTGCACCTCTGCCATCTTCGCCCGCGCGAAGGAGTCGTCCTGCAACGCCCGCCGCACCGCATCCAGGTCTACTGTGGCTGAAGCGCACGCCCACGCTGTTGGCGCGAAGATGTGCATGGCTGCCGCTGGCGTCGCCTCTTCGAGGTATTGCGGTTTGCGGGACAGTGCATCCGCCATGACGTTGGTGTCGCCTGGGACGTACTCTATTCGGAAATTGAAATCAGCAAAGAACTCCGCCCAACGTATCTGCCTCTGGTTCAGGAACTGAGCCGTGCGCCAGTGCTCCAGATTCTTGTGATCCGTGCAGACCTGCACCGTGTGCTTGGCGCCGATCAGGAAGTGCCTCCACGCCTTGAAAGCTGCATGAATGGCCAGCAACTCCCTGTCCCAGATGGTGTAGTTCTGCTCCGACTTGCTGAGCTTTCTGGAGTAGAACGCTCCCGGCCTCCAGACCCCCTGTGGGTCCCTTTGCAGCAGGACAGCTCCCACTGCTCTATCGGACGCGTCTGTCTCTACCCGCATCGGTTTGCTGGGGTCGATATGCAGCAGTTGCTCTTCCGACGCGAAGAGACGCTTGAGTGCCTGAAAGGACTGCTCCGCCTGCTCCGTCCAGATGAATTTCTTTTTCTTGGAGCTTAGCGTGTCCGTAATGGCCGCCGTCTGCATCGCGAACCCCTTGATAAACTTGCGATAGAAGTTGGCGAAGCCGACAAACCGCTGGACCTCCTTCCGATTGCGCGGGCTCTTCCAATCCAACACCGCACGAACCTTGGCGCTGTCCATGGCTAGCCCCTTGTCCGACAACTTGTAACCCAAGAAATCCACCTCCGTCGTGTCGAACTGGCACTTCTCCAGTTTGGCGTACAGTCTATGCTGCTGCAGCCTCTTCAGCACCTCCCGAACATCTTGGTCATGGGCTTGCTGCGAGTCGGAGAATATCAGGATGTCATCCAGAAAGCAGACGCACTTCTTGTAAAGGAGTCCCGCCAACACATGATGCATGAAAGCTTGGAAACAGTGAGAACCGTTTTGTAATCCAAACGGCATCACTCTGTATTCGTAGGTGCCCAGAGGCGTGAACATGGCTGTCTTCCACTCATCGCCCTCCCTCATGCGGATGAGATTGTACGCACCTCGCAGGTCCAACTTGGTGAACACGCGTCCCTTGCGCACCGTCGCTAGCAGGTCGTCAATCCTGGGCATGGGGAAATCAGAAGGCTTGGTCATCTTGTTTAAGAGGCGAAAATCCACCACCAGTCTTTTCTGGGGCGTGTCCTTCTTCTTCACGAAGAAAACAGGACTGCCCCCTACTGCCCTGGACTCCCGGATGAAACCGCGCTGCAAATTGTGATCTATGAACTGTTTGAGTTCCTGTAATTCGTCCTCAGACATGGAATACAGCTTCCCTTTCGGCAGCGTCGCCCCTGGTAGGAGGTCAATCTTGCAGTCATATTGCCTGTGCGGTGGTAGCTTGTCAGCCTCTTTCTCACAGAAGACCTCCAGAAAGTCCGCGTATTTGTGGGGGACTGCTTGCAACGTTCCCAACTGCAGTTGTGATTCCTCCTCCTCTCCCTCCTGTCTGGGCAGGATGCAGTGTTCTGCGCAATAAGAGGAGCCGAAGATCAGCTGTCTCTGGTACCAAGCCAGTGTCGGACTGTGCCTGTCCAGCCAACTCATGCCCAACACAATGGGCGTGTCCGACAGTTGGGTGACATTAAAACTGATGACTTCCCTGTGGTTGCCAAGGCGCATCACCATCGGTGGCGTTTGCTTCACCACCTGCCCCCCTAGCAACTCTCTGCCATCCACTGTGACGACTTGCAGGGGCAGAGTGGCAGGCAGTAGCTGTATAGCGTGCTGCTCCACAAAATCCTGCGCTATAAAGTCTGCGTTGCTTCCAGAATCCACAGAAAGCGGCACTTCGATAGTGACGCCATCGGGTAGCTGGAGAGATGCTGTGAGCTGCACTACTGGTTTGGGTGGGAGGGGGTCCGTGGGTTGCAAGATCGCTGGGGACTGCTTCACTGATGCGTCTGGCTGGGCCCCAGTGCCTCTGTCTCCAGCCAGACATCGTCGTTTCCCTGCTGTGGTTCCCCTTGCTGCGTTGCTGCAGTCACCATTGCTGAGGCTGCAGTGTGCTTGTGGAGCCTCCGGGGACACTCTTTCGCCAAATGGCCTGGATCCTCGCAGATGTAACACTTCCTGTTCCCTCTAGGAGGCTTCGCTTTCACTGCTGTCGGTGCTTGGGCTCTGGCTGCTGACTGAGCCCTTGCACCTCCAACCTCCATCGGTTCCCCTCCCCCTCCTGGCGGAGGTGTGGATTGCGCACGCGCTGCTTCTCTTGGAACGAAAGAGAAACTTCTCGCTGCTTCGCGCCCTCCACGTCCTTCATCTCTGCACCAGGGACGTTCTTCCAGCCTCACCCCCACAGTCAGCGCCCTTTGGACCACCTCCTGCGTGCTTCGGGGCCTCTCCCCCCTTGCAATTTCATCCTTGACCGCTGAGCTTAGACCCTCCCAGAACAGGTCTCTGACAGGGGGCGAATCCCGGTCCCACTCTAAGGCACTGACCAGCGCAAAAAAGCGGGCGTGGTACTGCCGGACGCTTGCCCTCCCTTGTTTCAGTCCATGAATCTCCCGTCGGGCAAGATCCACATCAATAGTAGACAAAAAACACGCATCCATCGCTTTGATAAAGGCATCTGCATTCTGAAGCGCCGGATCTTTATCCCTCCACAAATTGCGTAGCCACGCTTTAGCATCCCCATGCAAATGGGATAGTATGAACCCCACTTTCTCTTCCTCATCTCTAAAGTCTTTTGCCAGCAGTTGCAGTGCGCACATTACGTCTGCTCGAAAATTGGGGTACTGTTGTAAATTCCCATCGAAGTGAGCCACAAGCCCTCCTGCTCTCCGTGCCAACCCAACCCCCTCCGGTCTGGGTCCTGGCTGCCCGTGTTTAACCCATGCTTCAAACCTGGCGTGGAGATCTCTGTAGGCGGCTGCCGCATCCTCCTCCCTCTTCTGGGATGCCAGTACCTCCGCGTTCAATTGGGTAACTGCCTGTTGCAGCGCTGCAACTTTCTCTGCTTCCGTCATCTCTGCTAACCGTCGTGAGCTTGCTCCCAAACACCGATCCCCTCCTCCAGCTGCCTCTCTCTCCGCTGCGAGATATCAGGTGTCCGAAGCTTTCAAGAGACGGGTCTTACTGTCAGAGCTGCCACCCAGTCCCAGCTCACATAGGACCAAGTCCGCCAGCGTTCACTTTATAAGAGTCTTTATTAAGTTACAGGTTTCATTTCCGAACTGCAGCGTGCAGCTCTACACCTTCTGCCCTAGGTCGGCGAAGACCCGTCTGAGTCCCCGCCTCTTGCACACCAGCTTAATACCCTAGCCTTGCTCCACCTCCTTCGCCTCTCCCTACGTCTCTGGGTCCTTCTGCCCCCCTGGGCCTCCTCCCTTCTACTCTCCTCTGACGCTGACCCCCCTGATCCTTCTGCCTCCTTGCGGCGGGCTTTAGGACCTGGCTCACTCTCCGGGCTGCTTACTGCTCCAGCTTCCGCTGCATTTGAACTTGGCGCGCGCGCCCAACTCTCTACTTTCCTCTTAACCGTTGCCTCGCTCTCTGAGGAGGGCGTGACCACCCCTGACTCGTGCCCTCCCTCCTGCTGACAGCCTCCGGAACCCGATGCCTGGCTACCTTCCTCCCTGCTGCTCTCAGTCTTGAGCGTGGGTCCCGACTTCCAGCTGCTGCCGCCCTCAGTTATGAGCGTGGGTCCCGACTTCCAGCTGCTGCTCTCTGAATCTCCTCTGTTCCCTTCCTCCTGGGGTGTCCCCCCGGATCCCCCTCTTGCTCTGCTCACTGGGGCTCCCTTTTGGGAGTCCTCTGACTCACTGCTTAGGCTTGGAGATCTCG
This sequence comes from Podarcis vaucheri, assembly GCF_965113315.1. NCBI lineage: Eukaryota > Metazoa > Chordata > Lepidosauria > Squamata > Lacertidae > Podarcis > Podarcis vaucheri. The sequence goes on along the minus strand of NC_138748.1, from coordinate 73,921,427 downwards.
GGTCGTCATCATCACTCATTTTCCCTTCGGATTCCTCCCCCTCGCTCTCTGCTTCCTCCCTTCTCTGCGTCTCTGCTCCTGAACCCCTGACAGGTCTACTCCAGAGGGTTGGATGAAATCTCAAATATCACAAGATTCTCAAGGCAAAATGGAAGGAGAGCAACCCTGGTAGATGGACAGGCAGACAGAAGACCAATAAAAAAACTTCTTCCCTCTTTTGTCTTTCCTTACAAAATGCCACCTTTGACCTCTTACTCGCAGCTGCTGACAGTGGTGTTATGAGTGGGCTGGAATGTAGCAAGGACCAGAACAGAGAGGACCAACCATCTCATCCTTTGGGCAGCTCCCAAGGCTACGGGGTCCACCACCACCACCTTGTCTTAGAATTCATGACATCATAAAACACATGAATCCAGGTTCTGTGGTGCCAGTGTGGTGTAGTGGTTAAGAGCGGTGGTCTCGTAATCTGGTGAACTGGGTTCGCGTCTCTGCTCCTCCACAAGCAACTGCTGGGTGACCTTGGGCCAATCTCACTTCTTTGAAGTCTCTCAGCCCCACTCACCTCACAGAGTGTTTGTTGTGGGGGAGGAAGGGAAAGGAGAATGTTAGCCGCTTTGAGACTCCTTAAAGGGAGTGAAAGGCGGGATATCAAATCCAAACTCTTCTTCTCTTCTTCTCTTCTTCTGTCCAGAGAGCATGTGGGCAGCCTAACATAATTGCTGCTTTATGCTCCTCCTTCTCTCTCTTTTTTAATTAATATTAACAGAAGCACCAGGGCAAGATGCCCAAATGAGGATGCACCAATTTTAAAATATTCCATCTTTTCAGCTTGCACTTTTTTTGCCAAAGTTTGCATTCCTTTGTTTTCTCCTCAAGGAAGCCTTCCTGCCTCTAATAGCTTCCTAATAGCTTCCTAACAACAACAACAATAATAATTTTATTATTTATACCCCACCCATCTGGCTGGGTTTCCCCAGCCACTCTGGGCAACTTACAAAATATATAAAACATAATAAAGCAGCAAACATTAAAAGCTTCCCAATACAGGGTTGCCTTCAGATGTGTTCTCAAAGTTGTATAGTTCTTTATCTCCTTCACATCTGAAGGGAGGGTGTTCCATAGGGAGGGTGCCACCACCAAGAAGGCCCTGTGCCTGGTTCCCTGGTTCCTGGACTCTGCTCTTTAGCCATGCTGGCACCCTCTTGGCCCAGGTTGTATTTTTTCCTGAAGTGCAATATACATTATAGTTGAGATCCCCTTATTGTGATTTTGAATAACCCCTAAGTGGTCTACCAGCTCCCTCATTTTTGGGAAGTCCCTTTCTTTGAAGTCAAAGGTGACTACAATGAACTTACTTTGCAATTGTCCAGTACATATATAAATTGAATTTGACAGCACTGTGGTCATTCTTCCCAATTAGTTCAGCAACACTTTCATCTCTAACCAGATCCTGGCTGTCACTTAAGGTAAAACCCAGAGTTTATGTTCTTCTGGTCAATTCCATTACTAACTGTTTTAGGACAGTCATTAAGTGTATCTATAAATGTTAGCTCTTTGCCGTGTTTAGAAGAAATATGCAGCCAGTCTAGAACATCTTCTCTTTGATTGCATTTTCCACCTCAAGATCACTGTATATACAGTATATACAGTATCTGAAAGACCTTTGTATCTTGAGGTTAGAAACGATGCTCAGAAACTGCCATTGAAATTCTACTTAGTATTCATCCAGAGCAGGGATGCGGGTAGCGCTGTGGGTTAAACCACAGAGCCTAGGACTTGCCAATCAGAAGGTCAGTGGTTTGAATCCCCGCAACGGGGTGAGCTCCCGTTGCTCAGTCCCTGTTTCTGCCAACCTAGCAGTTTGAAAGCATGTCAAAGTGCAAGTAGATAAATAGGTACCACTCCGGCGGGAAGGTAAACAGAGTTCCGTGCACTGCTCTGGTTCGCCAGAAGCGGCTTAGTCATGCTGTCCACATGACCCGGAAGCTCTACGCTGGCTCCCTCAGCCAATAAAGCGAGATGAGCGCTGCAACCCAGAGTCGGCCACGACTGGACCTAATGGTCAGGGGTCCCTTTACCTTTACCTTTATGGATGCAGAGCAGGTTCTAATGTATAGTTAGCAGAGTAACAACTTTAACACGTTGCAGGATTTTTTTAAAAAAAAAAATTCAAAAAAAGACCAGAGGCAATTGTATTTCACTCAGCAGAGCTTTACTGCTACTGAAGGCAAATGAGCATAATGTTCACAAATCCAATAGAATCAGGATTGGCACTGTCCATAAGAAATCCAGTTGCAGCAGACTTGACCTAAACTTATAACAACTTAAAATTCAAGGGCATGCAGTGTGTGCATGCACCTCTTTCTTGTTGTTGCTAAAAAGTGTGGCACTTGCGGTAACAACTTCATGGTGAGTACCATGTCTAGGAAAAAAGCACTGATTGGAAGGGTCATTAAGTCCAAGCTCCTGCAATGCTGCCATCTCAACTAAATCATCCAAGAGAGATGACAGAAAACCTCCAGCTCACCCATCTTGGCTCAGAAACTTCTCGTATTGCCATAGCATTACCTGCCACCCCACGACCCTTGAACTCCCCATATACGACCCAGTGCAACCTCACCAACATATACATTAGAGGAAATTCACACTAAAATGCTGTGTGTGTGTGTGTGTCCCCACCCGCCACGAATGAAGAATTCTCAAACTGAGATGGACATGTGGAGAAAGGAACAGATGAAGGTGATAGAGTACATGGAATTGGCAGAAATGACTGGCAGAATCCGAGATCAGGGAGAAGAGGCGGTGGAAGAAGAATGGAAAAAATTTGAAGACTACTTGCAGAAATACTGTAAAATCAATGAATGTTAAAGGGATGTTGGATTGAAAACAAGCGGTATTGGTAAAAAGATTAACAAGAATATGTAAATATGGTTTGACAATGGTGGAAAATATATATTTATAATAGGTTAAGATGCTGAGCAAGGACAAATGATAGAGGGTAAGGACTTGCTGAATTAAATATCTGAACTGGAATACAAAAAGGGAGGTGTGAGGAGGTCAGGAAACTAGTAAATGAAGTATAAGATATGAAATTATTGATTTTTTTCTTTTCTTCTTTTCTTCTTGTTAACTGTTTTCTATTTTGTATTTTTCATGTGTTTTGTTTTTGTATTTTTGTAGTTCTTCTTTCTTTTATTAGGGTTATTCTTTGTTTTTATTTTTTAAGTTTAAATTTTGAAACTTTTTAATGTTTGTAAAATTTCAATAAATATTACTTTAAAAAAAAAAGGAACGTGAGACTGCAGAAATGAGGGAATGAAACAGACAGCTCCTCCCACTCATAATCCCATACCAAGCAACAGAATAAGCAGGGAGAGCCGGCTGAGAAAGCACCAATTTATTGCAGATGTGCCCTGCACGTTACAGAACAGCTGCCGGGAGACAGCTGGAACCACAAGGTCTTCCCACAAAGGCTTCGGTGTGGATGCACAAGGGCCCTGAAATGTCTGGGGTGCATTTGGGAACCCCCTTGCCCCTCTAGTGAGCCCCAGGGGGGCAGAGTCCAGGCAGCGGCGTTGGGTCCTCTGGAGCAGATTGATCTCAGAAGCGAGCTTTGCCCCTACATGCAACTCTTGCCTGTTTCCTGCCGCATCCCTCCAGCAATTTCTGTGGCTTGCCAAAAAAGCGCATATGTGTGTTTGTGTGTCTGTATCTCTATGTACTTAAAAGATAACTATTTTGTCCCGGGAAGACGGCTTGTGAGATCTGATTTCATGTGCAGTAAGGGAAGGGGAACCGAGCTGACGGCTGCAGCAGCTTGTACAGGGTTAGTCTGAAAAGGGGAGGGCAGGGCAGCTGAGTGGCCAGGGGCCGGGATGGACTGTCCGGCTACTTGACTGGCCTGTTCTTCCTAATGTTCCAGTAGTAAGTCCCCACCCAAGAAGGCTTACCAAAGGTCCACTTCTGCGTGAGCCTGGTCCTGGGGGGAGGCCGGGTCACCTGTATGTTCCACGAAGGGTATTGCTGCACAGTGTATGGTGGGTAGGTTCTGGGGGGCGGCCTAGTCAGCACCCACATATTCCACGCTGGCCGGGTCGGAGCCACGGTCCACGTCTGGGTCCAGCCGTAGGACCCCCAGGGCGGCTGGGTTTGCACGGGCTGCAGGGGGGGCTCGGTCTCGGCTGGCGGTTGCTGCCAAAGGGGAGGGGGGGTCGTCACGACAGGCTGGGTGTAAGCCCAGTTCTCAAACTGCTGGATTTCATTGGGGGAGGCCGGCCGCTGCCTGGTGGTTTTCATCCAAGGATTGGCAAAGGTCTCAAGCGGCATGTGGACGTAGGGGCCCGTGGGCCACCACACCTGGGACGTTGAGCTCTGTGGTGGGGGCGGGGGCGGGGGTGGGGCCATCGTTGTAGGTTTCCCCACAAAGCCACCCTGGAAGAAGTCCTCCTTGGTCGACCACTTTATCCAGTCGAGGAAGTGCTGTGTTGACGTGTAGATGCCTGGCTTCTGTGCCTTGGCACAGCCCGTCCCCCAGCTGGTGACTCCGATGACCCAGAAGCGCTCAGACCTCATTTCCCGGCACATGAGGGGGCCTCCGCTGTCACCCTGAGGCAGGAGGAAAAGACAGGAGACGAGTGAAGAGGGTGCAGCTGCACTCAGGAGAACTGGGTTGCACATCCGCCAGCAGCAGCACCACCAAGGAGCTCTCATGACGACCACAAAGGATGGAGGCATCCCTCATCTTGCATGCAAGAGAGACGGGGTCACACAAAAAGCAGGGCTTCTGCAGATGGGCAGAGAATATCGCGCCGGGGTTGTTTCACTCATGCCTCAGCTCTATTTCAGCAGTGAGGTGAAATTCTGGGAAGGGCAGAGCAAAAGAGAGCCATACGACCGCTGGAAGCCACCTTACACTAAATCAGCCTGTTGCTCCAATTAGCTCAGAACTGTCTATGTTGAGTGGCAGCACCTTTCCAGGGTCTGAGGTCTCATTCACTCTTCCTTTCTGCCCCACGCTTTCCAGGCACTCTTTCCATGTTTTAAAGCTCTGAATCTGAGGGTGGATCTACACTCATGGTTTCAAATGTTAAGGAAGGGTTAAGGAATGACTCTGAAAATGTATATGGACCCATGATGTTCTGCTTTTAACATTCATAATGTGTTATTAAGGTGTGGCACCAAAGGGCACAGCAGAGCAACCCGCGGACTGCATTTTGATGAAAAAGACCAAGGTAAAAAAAACCACCACTTTAATTAACACGTATGCCTTGTGATATTTTAGAATGACATCTCTAATAACGTTCTAAGAACGTTAAACAGGTCAGTGTAGATCCAGCCTAAGTGTCTTTTTTGCCCCATGAAAACCTGCTCTTTAGCACTCTATTGAAGCAAACATCAATTTGGGTTTTCCAAGGATTGTGTTTGCTTTCGCTGTGCTTTCCAGAATGGGGCTTTGGAGCAAAAAAAATAAACAAAAGGGGGTAATCAGACACAGAGCTTTAAAGCACAGACCTGTGCCTGGAAAGAGCTGAAGAAAGGTAATTGTGGATAAGTTCCCAGGCAGAGAAGCTGGCTGGAGATGCCCAGACCTGAGACCTTCTGCATGTAATGGAGATTCGCTGGACCAATGTTCTGACTCGGGATAAGGCAGCTTCCTATGTTCCCAATGCCAAAAAGATGAATAATCTGGGAGCAAGAGGACTCTGTGGTGGGACAGGCAAACCTTGAAGGATGGGGAATTCTGAGGGACAGCCAAGCACGTCTTCTGGAGCAGGTGAGAGAGAGCCCTGAATGAGACAACTTGCCTGCCTTGCCCTCCTTGCTGAGAGCTGCAGTGTGGCATAGTGGTCGGACTAGGACCTGGGAGAGACCAGGGTTCAAATCTCTACTCAGCCAGGAAGCTCACTGGATGAGCTTAGGGGGCCGTCACTGCCTCTCAGCCCAACCCACCTCACAGAGTTGTTGTGGGGATTAAATGAGGAGGGGGAGAAACACGTCTGACACCTGGATCTCCTTGGAGGGAAAGTCAGGAAGATAATAACATATTGCTAACCACGGGGGCTGTCTGAATATGGGATGGAAAGGGGATTTTCCTGGGTGGGACAGAGTTAGGCCATTCCTCCAAGAGGAGGGGGCTTCCCTCGTCCTGCCCCTCCCCCCAGCTTCCCCCCTCCCTGGAGAAGCAGCCTTTGGCCTTGCGCCCCTGCATACCTGGCAGCTGTCAATGCCCCCTTGCTCGTGCCCAGCGCAGATGTTGTTGAGGTGGATGCGCTTATTGTACCAGCCGGTGCTGTTGCAGATGTGGGAAGGGATGAGGTTGACTTTGGCCTCTTGCAGGACATCCGAGGTCACGCCTGGCTCTGCAAGCAGGAAGTCTCGCTTTAGCATCTCGCCTCAGGACGCAACCTGGCTTCCAAGTCAATACAACTGATCCGGGAACTTTCTGAACCAGCTCTCACCAACCCAGTGCCCTCCCGGTGGTTTTGGGCTATGATTCCCACTGGCCCCTCTTATCAGCTGGGAGGTCCTACAGCCTCTGGAGAAGCAATATCCGCTTCCCAGTCCTGCCATCTTTGGCCATCTCGATGCATCCCTTGGTAGGTAGGAATATAGCCACCCACCCACCCTATCCGGTCCAGGAGCTGGGTGAATCACATTTTTTTTAGTTTAAGGACTCCCAGTACATCCAAGAGGTGGCTGGTCTCCAGTTATGTACGCATAGGGTAGCAGATGTGGTGTCCTCCCACCAGGTGTTGCCAGGCAACGCTTCCCCTGTGAGACCCTCTTTGATGTACATCCCACCCCAGGACTCTCACTTGACACATCTGTCACTCCCCAGCCGCTGACATAGCAATGCGTCAGAGACATCACATCCACGTCCATGTCAGGCAAGCAGGCCGGCTGGATGTAGTCGCTGCAGTTGAACGGCGCGCTCATCTCCATCAAGGCGATGTCGTTGAGGTTTATCCGTTGGATATACTGCGGGTGTACGATCAGGTCCTTGATGGTGCGCGCCTGGGCGTTGGGGCCAGGGTCAGAAAGCTGGTTGGCTCCCATCACCAGCTTCCATTGATCGAGAAACCTGTAGCAGAGAAAGATGGAAAACTGGCCCACCAAGGGGGAAGAAAGAGGTTCTCTTTGAACCGTGTGCCATTCGTCTATGATTTTGGGGAGAGATTCAGGAACCCAATGAAAAGCGGTTAGACTGAATGGTATTGCAGGTGTCTCTGGGTTTCCAAGGATGGCATGAGGGAGGGACTATTTTAAATTGTTGTTGGTGTTGTTTGGTTGATTTGTTGTTGTTGTTGCTGTTGCTGCTGTTGCTGCTATTCTCTTATTAAGTTTCTATGCCACCCTTCACCGGAGGACAACAGGGCAGTTTACAATATTAAAAACACAAAAATACGTACATAACATAATAACAAACGAAACAATACCCGCCACAGTTTAAAAGGCCATAAATGGTTTAATTAGCCAGAGGCCTGAGAGAAGGGGAACGCTTTTGCCTGGTGCCTAAAGTTATGTGATGAAGGCGCCAGGTGAGCCTCCCTGGGGAGAGCATCCCACAAGTGGGAGCCACCACAGAAAAGGCCCTGTTCTCGTGTTGCTGCCCTCTAGGTAGCTGGGGAAATATTCATATGTATAATGTCATATATAATTGTTATATAATATAATGTATAGGCTATATATTATCTCAGTCAGTAGAGCATGAGACTCGTAATCTCAGCATCGTGGTTTTGAGGATGAACAATTCCTGCATTGCAGGGCTTGGACTAGATGACCCTCGTGGTCCCTTCCAACTCTACAGTTCTATGATTCTGTGATTTGAACAAGGAAATTCCTGGCTGCCTGCAGCACTGTTCAGGGCATTTTGTGGAGAGAGATAAGTACCATGAGCGTGGCACCCAAATAATAATGCCAGTGATAACAATGACCATCGCTTTAGCTGTTATTATGGTTATTAACCTCTGTACAAGCAGTGCATGTAGGGCAACTATGCTTTCAGGGTGGCTAGCAGAATAGATCATAAGCAATCATTGCAATGCTCCATACCCATGTGGAATTAATGATACAAAACAGTTCATAAAACCACAGGGTTCAGACTAGGCTTAGGTACCCCATAGACTTAAACTAGGTTAATGATAATTTCACCTCCCCTGGGAACTGTAATGCTGTGAGAGGTGACAAAATCTGTATCATGCCAGCACTTGCTACTCTGGTGCCACCCAAATATTTTGGACTACAACTATCCTGAAACACTCATTAATTCCTGGCTGAGGAAGGACATAAACTTGGGGCTTTCTGGCACACACCTTACTCTACCAATTTTTAAATTCTAGAACTTCGTAGCTAGAAACCTGCGTTTCTTTTTTCCTCCTCCATCCCAACCCCCTTTCCTTTTGTGCCATGCCTTTCAGATATGAAGGAGGGAGCCATCTTTCTGCTGCTTGTTGCCTCCCCGACCCCCTTTTTTTGGCTGTGGTGAGGGGCAAAAATCTTTTAAAGGATGAAATGAGCTATAATGATCTCTGGTAGGCAAGCAGCCTGATAAGCAACAATGTCTCTCTGACATTATGTAGGTTTATTTACAAGAAAAACACATCCAGAGCATGGCTTCCCACCTGTTCATATTAATAGTAGTTGATCAGTCTGAATCACTGTCCCTCTCCCAACAGGAAGGACGCCAAAATCCTGCCTTTCTTCTCCTTCCCTTCCGTTGTTCTCTGAGCCCCTCCAGGCTCCTAGTACGGGGACTGCTAGTACTGCCTCCTCCCCACTCCCAGATGACGCAGCCTCAGACTCTGGCTTATCTGCTGGCTGCCTGGCAACGCTCTGGCCGCTTTCTAACTCTTCCTCTCCTTGGGAGCAAACAGCGTCTTCCCTGGGAAGGAGGGGGGCCAGACTGCCCTTCCTGGACTCTGACAGCCAGCTCTCATCTGCAGAGATAGCCCCTTGCTCACTTAGTTCAATTTATGAGGCCGACTCTTCTGCTGCACTCCGGGGGGCCATGTGCCTGACATGAGCTCCACAGCTCAGCCAGCATTACATCTGCCGGGCTGAATGATCTGCAGGGACAGCACATCTGGAGACTCTACAGCAAAGTCCCCCACCCCTTGCCACATGCAGCTGCCCCCTGGTACCCTGCTCACCTTCTGTCTAAGAAGCAGTGCGCTGCAGTGAGGACCCAGCGAGAGCTGATGAGGGAGCCTCCGCAGGTGTGCCTGTAGCCCTGGTTGGATGGGACCTGGATGCTGACGAGCCAGGGCCATGTCCCGGGGAGAGCCTGCGTGCCTCCGATAATCCGAACTGAGCCACCATGGCTGGGCGCCAAGGGACGTCTCCCGCAGACTCCACTGGAAAAGGACACAAAGCGCGGGCAGCCCACACATGCCATGTGTGACAGGTGAGAGGCACACAAGACTCAGGAAAGCAGAGCAGCCCTCCCTGAAAAGTCCGCCTTCTGCCACAGGAACCCGCCCAAGCCAAGCCTTCACCAGAGGCCCTTTCCCAAGCAACCCCACCTTGGGATGTGAGGCAGGCAACTTTGTGGGAAAAGGACTTCTCTGTAATGGCACCTGAGTTGTTGTTGACATTGGTCTGTCTCAAGAGACAATGGGGTGCACCTCTGCATTAGCAGGACCAAAGAAGAAGAGGAAGAGTTTTGGATTTGATATCCCACTTTATCACTACATGAAGGAGTCTCAAAGTGGCTCACAATCTCCTTTCTCTTCCTCCCCCAAAACAAACACTCTGTGAGGTGAGTGAGGCCGAGAGACTTCAGAGAAGTGTGACTAGCCCAAGGTCACCCAGCAGCTGCATGTGGAGGAGTGGGGAAGCAAACCTGGTTCACCAGATTATGAGTCCACGCTCTTAACCACTACACCACACTGGCTTGGAGTGACCTCCCAGGGATCAAGCCTGGGCAATGTGTCTGGAGGTCCTGGGCTGCCCAGACGACAAGACCCCTCTTTTGGCCTCATTGATGTGGTCCAAAGGAGAGCAGAGCAAGATGTTTGGCACCAGTTAGGCTGCAGGAGTTGCATGAAGGAGGCATACAAGACGCCACCCAACCACCTTAGGAACTCCACTCCAGATTTGTATAGGGTTTACTCCTGAGCCTTTTGGTTTAGGACCAGAGTTTTTCTTCTCCTCTATGGTCTCCCTTCCCAGGTGAATGAGCCCCACCTGCCCCTCACTTCCATCTCTTGGTTTCTTCTGCTCCATCTGCTGGAATCTGTCTTCACATGCAGAGGAAGCCCCTAACTCACCCAAGTTGTAAGAACGTGGCAACATAAGATGAGCCTGCAGGATCAGACCAATGTCCCTTCCAGTCCAGCATCATGTTCTCACGGTGGCTGGCCAGACGCCCGTGGGAAACCAGAAAGCAGGATCAGTTATGGAACTCCCTCCCTAGATGTGCTTGCCTGGTGCCCTGCAGCCCATGTCTAATCACACCTACTCAGTAGTAAGTCCCATTGAGTTCAATGGGGCTTACTTCCAAGTAAGTGTGGTTAGGATTGCAGGCATGTTCTTGGTTGCAGGCACAGGGGTTGGCGGAACAACAGGAAGGATGTCAAAAAGGGGATGCACTTCATTTAAAGTGATCTAAACGTCTGACGCGGGTGGCGCTGTGGGTTAAACCACAAAGCCTAGGACTTGCCGATCAGAAGGTTGGCGGTTTGAATCCCCGCGACGGGGTGAGCTCCCATTGTTCAGTCCCTGCTCCTGCCAACCTAGCAGCTTGAAAGCACATCAAAGTGCAAGTAGATAAATAGGGACTGCTCCGGCGGGAAGGTAAACGGCGTTTCCATGCGCTGCTCTGGTTCGCCAGAAGCAGCTTAGTCATGCTGGCCACATGACTCGGAAGCTGTACGGCGGCTCCCTCGGCCAGTAAAGCAAGATGAGCGCTGCAACCCCAGAGTCGGCCACGAGTGGACCTAATGGTCAGGGGTCCCTTTACCTTTAAATGACTTACTTAGGGCTCATTCACACTTCTGTTTGCCCTGCTCCTTTCCCCCAGGGAAACCCATGGGGTAAAAGGCAACTCACAAAAAAGATGGTTGCCGATTGCTCTGGACTAATTCACACTTCCGCTTCTGCCATGCTTAGAAAACATGGGGCTAAGAGGCTTTCCTCTTGTCACACTGCTTTTTCCTAGGAAAAGGTGCTCTTGAGCACACAGTCGGAGGAGAGGGATGTTGAGTATAATTGTTTAATTAAATTATTTAATTAAATTTCCATTAAAATGGAAAATAACTCTGTATATGTGCTGCTAAATGCAGAGCACGGAAACTTCCACTGCAGCTAAACAAAGGAGTTGCATAATTAACTTTGAATGTATCTCTGCTACTCTGTCACAAGGTGTTTAACCTTTGGATCCCACGGGGTGTATGCAATTAGTATTCGCTTGCAAACCTACGTTTCGTGGGAGTTGGGTCCTTGTTCTGTCTCAAGCACCTTGGAAGAAAAGACGTGAGGAGGTGATTCTCTCTAGGAAAACACAACCTCCAGCTGTAATGGGGGCTGTGGGAGAGACACGCCTTTGTTTTCCGCTCTGGAAGAAGTAATTTTATAGTTCCAAGATGCTGTGCCTGTGCTTGGTCAAGCATGTGATATCATGAAACTATTTGGATGTAACTTACTTTGTTTTTGTGTCTGTTTTGGAAGAAGTTCTATTAGTAAAGCTTATGAACCATATTTTTGGACTGGGCAATTTTTAGTCGAAGAAGAGTGTGTTGTATTCATCCAATTACTTTCCTATGTGCAATACGAATAACTGCAATAAGAGTGATTCAAATTCCACCCTGGTTGCCATTTGTTCCACTCTATCACTAAAGAGTGGGTTTTCCATGGGAAAGGAGTGGGAGAGGAGGAAGACTGCTTGGACCCCTACATTTTAGGCATGGGGAAAGTGGAAGTGTGGGTGAACCCTAAATTTAAGGAGGCCAGGAAAGACCAACCAGGGACAGAGGCAGGGGAGAAAGTGTCTGCAGTGGCTGCAATATGTGTGACCTGATACGAAAGCCAAAGGCAGGGGTTGGTGTCCACCACAACAGGTGCCTGTCTGAGCAGGAGGGCTGGGCTGGGGCTCTCATCTCCCTCCCACCTTCCCACTGGATTCTGATGCCACTTACCTGCAAGTTTCACCTAGAGCATGTTCAGAGAAGAATACGGAAAGGACCAAAAGAGGAAGAGGAAGCCACTTCATCCTACATGTCTCGACAGGTGGAAGCTTCCGCCGCCTGTTCCCTTTGCTCATGTGACATCACAAACCATGCGCTTCTGGAGCCCCGGCCAATCAGCACAAGGCAAGTATGACATCACTCTGGAAGAGCCCGCCATTCTCTTTCAGCAGAATGGATGAGGGTCTCCCATGGAAGTTCTGTGAGGGGCCGGCCTGAGGCAGGGCTGGCCGGGCAACGCAGCAGAACAACCCCTGGCTCTCCTCTTGCGCCATAGCCATTGTAGCCCGAGAGTATTGTCCTCAAGAAGGGATGGGGCTCAGGAGCAGAAGACTCCAGGTTCAATCCCCACTGCCATCTCCAGATGTGGAGAGCTGCTGCCAGTCTGTGCAGACAATACTAAACTAGGTGGACCATTGGCCCAACTAAGTATAAAGCAAAATAAAGAAATTCCTTCCAGTAGCACCTTAAAGACCAACTAAGTTAGTTCTTGGTATGAGCTTTCGTGTGCATGCACACTTCTTCAGATACGTATAAGGCAGTTCTGTATGTGCCACATGTTGTTGTTGTTTAGTCGTTTAGTTGTGTCCGCCTCTTCGTGACCTCCTGGACCAGAGCACGCCAGGCACTCCTGTCTTCCACTGCCTCCCGCAGTTTGGTCAGACTCATGTTTGTGGCTTTGAGAACACTGTCCAACCATCTCGTCCTCTGTCGTCCCCTTCTCCTTGTGCCCTCCATCTTTCCCAACATCAGGGTCTTTTCCAGGGAGTCTTCTCTTCTCATGAGGTGGCCAAAGTATTGGAGCCTCAGCTTCACGATCTGTCCTTCCAGTGAGCACTCAGGGCTAATTTCCTTAAGACTGGATGCGTTTGATCTTCTTGCAGTCGATGGGACTCTCAAGAGTCTCCTCCAGCACCAGAATTCAAAAGCATCAATTCTTTGGCGATCAGCCTTCTTTATGGTCCAGCTCTCATTTCCATACATCACTACTGGGATGTTTGGAATGTACTTCCATACATCACAGCTTGGGAGTCTGTTCAAATCATTGGTTGGGCAGGGGGTGGGAATCCTCATCCAACGGGGTGGTTTCTGGCATTTGAAATCATTTTTATTGGTTTTCCATGGGTCTCCTGTGGCCAAAGCCAATGAGGGCAACTCTAGACCATCTGCAATGCCTAGCAAGTTTGCACATAGCCTTTTGTCTGCTCATGTGATGGGCAAGAGGTGTAGCAACACTTATCCCATTGTCACCCCACTTGCTGCAGTCTCCAGTCTCTGCTACTCCTTTTGAAATCTGGAGGTACCGTATTTTTTGCACCATAGGACGCACTTTTTCCCTCCTAAAAAGCAAGGGAAAATGTGTGTGCGTCCTATGGAGCGAATGCAGGGGGGAGGCAGGCGGGAAAAGCCCTCAAGAGCCGCACACAAGCTTTGTGCGCTCTTGCGGGCTTTTCTCCAGGAGGGAGAAGGGACTGACTGGCCGCATCAGTCCCTTCTCCCTCCTGGGGGAAAAGCCCCCAAGAGCGGCACCCTCTTTAAAGGCTGTGCACCTCCTGCAGGCTCTTCTACGAGGTGGGGAAATCCCCCCACCTCCCAGAAAAGCCAGGAGAAGCCGCGCAGCCCCTTTAAAGAGCGCGCGGCTTTTGCGGGAGGTGGGGGAAGCTGCAGCGGATTCCCTCCTCCCGGGCTCCCTTTGAAGCGGCAATGTGGGAGGGGAGCAGCTTACACTCGTGTAAGCAGCTCCTCTCCCACTTTCCTCCTTCAAAGCAACTACGGAGGAGGGAAGGAAGGGGACCATGGATCCTCTGCTGGCAAATGCAGCAGATTCCCTCCTCCTGGGCTCCCTTTGAAGCAGCAAAGTGGGAGGGGAGCAGCTTACACTTGTGTAAGCAGCTCCTCTCCTACTTTCCTGCTTCAAAGCAATCATGGAGGAGGGAAGGAAAGGGGCCATGGATCCTCCACTGCTTGCGGCTGCAGCAGATTCCCTCCTCCTGGGCTCCCTTTGAAGTGGCAATGTGGGAGGGGAGCAGCTTACACTCGTGTAAGCAGCTCCTCTCCCACTTTCCTCCTTCAAAGCAACTACGGAGGAGGGAAGGAAGGGGACCATGGATCCTCTGCTGGCAAATGCAGCAGATTCCCTCCTCCTGGGCTCCCTTTGAAGCAGCAAAGTGGGAGGGGAGCAGCTTACACTTGTGTAAGCAGCTCCTCTCCTACTTTCCTGCTTCAAAGCAATCATGGAGGAGGGAAGGAAAGGGGCCATGGATCCTCCACTGCTTGCGGCTGCAGCAGATTCCCTCCTCCTGGGCTCCCTTTGAAGTGGCAATGTGGGAGGGGAGCAGCTTACACTCATGTAAGCAGCTCCTCTCCCACTTTCCTGCTTCAAAGTGGAGGGAATCCACTGCAGTTGCGAGCAGAGGATCCATGGCTCCGCTTCCTTCCCTCGAAGCAGGGTGCAGGGGTACAGGGGGGAAAGAGGGCAGGAAATAGATGCCGGGCAGGAAGACACAACCTCACTTTGACCACTGAAAGTCCACCCCAGCCTCCCCAGATTTCCACTGAGACGGCCAGGCTAATCTCGATGGCCATAAGTCAGGCTCAGCATTATTAACTGGACTTAGATAAGCCATGGTTTCCCTTCCTACCCTCCTCTGAGGCTCAGTTTAAAGCAGCAAAGCGGACAGGAGCCGCCCGCTTTGCTCCTTTAAATAGTTTAGTGTAACATTTGATTCAGAATATTTTTTTCCGTATTTTCCTCCTCTAAAAGCTAGGTGTGCCCTATGGTCAGGTGCGCCCTATGGAGCGAAAAATACGGTAGTTAGAGGACGGATGGCGGCTAACAGATTGAGGCTGAATCCTGACAAGATAGAAGTACTGTTTTGGGGGGACAGGGGGCGGGTTGGTGTGGGGGACTCCCTGGTCCTGAATGGGGCAACTGTGCCCCTGAAGGACCAGGTGCACAGCCTCGGAGCCATTTTGGACTCACAGCTGTCCGTGGAGGCACAGGTCAATTCTGCATCCAGGGCAGCTGTCTACCAGTTCCATCTGGTCTGCAGGCTGAGACCCTCCCTGCCCACAGACTGTCTCACCAGAGTGGTGCATGCTGTGGTTATCTCCCACTTGGACTACTGCCATGCACTCTACGTGGGGCTACCTTTGAAGGTGACCTGGAAACTGCAACTAATCCAGAATGTGGCAGGATCTAATCCAGGATCACAACTATTCCAGGATCACAGGAAGTGGCGGCCGGGACCATATAACACCGGTCCTGAAAGACGTACAGTGGCTCCCAGTACGTTTCCGAACACAATTCAAAGTGTTGGTGCTTATCTTTAAAGCCCTAAATGGCCTCAGTCCAGTATATCTGAAGGAGCATCTCCACACCCATCGCTCAGCCTGGACACTGAGGTCCAGCTCCGAGGGCCTTCTGGCAGTTCTCTCACTGCAAGAAGCAAAGCTACAGGGAACCAGGCAGAGGGCCTTCTCGGAACGTCCTCCCATCAGATGTCAAGGAGATAAAAAACTACCTAACTTTTAGAAGACATCTGAAGGCAGCCCTGTTTAGGGAAGTTTTTAATGTTTGATGTTTTATTGTGTTTTTAATATTCTGTTGGGAGCTGCTCAGAGTGGCTGGGGAAACCCAGCCAGATGGGTGGGCTATAAATAATAAATTATTATTATTAATTATCATCATCATCATCCTTAAGCTATGAGATCCGAGCCCTGTCCTGCCAGCCCATGGCACGGGTTATGGGGTCACACGGCAGTTTGCTTCTGCCAGGAGTACTCCTTTCTCTGGCACAGCCTCTGGTGAGACATCAGGGCCAAGTCCAAGGAACATCTTGTTGCAGCGCTTCTGTCAAAAACATGGAACTCTCTGAGGCCTCATCCACACTTCGGCCTGTCCTGTGTTTTCAAGGTCCAGGTCCAAGAGGTTTTCATTTGCCCTGCTCTTTGCCTGGGAAAACCCACCATTGAATCGGAACAAACGTCACTCCACAGAAAACCCAATTTGTGTTTATTCTGATTCAGCAGTAAACAATGGGTTTTTCCCAGTGAAAGCAGCAAGACAAGCAGAATTGTGGGCAAGATCTCAGACTATCAGATTGTTGGTTGAATTAATGTGGGTTTTATTTTATCTTGTGTTTCCTCCATTTTTAAGCTGCTTTAGAAACCCATGTAGAAAAGGAGGGCATAAATTAAATAAACTGAGCTGAGCCAAACATAACACTGGTGTGTTCTTTCCATGTCTGAACTATTGGTCAAAAGAGACTGCAGCACCCCACACCCCACCCCGAAATGTTCATCATGTTGTACCCGCGTTCTGTGCAAGACGAAAAAGTAGATGGAATTGCTTGTTTTGTGTTCTACCCTCTAGATTTTATAATCAACAGCAGAGTAATTAAAACCAAACATTCCTAAATACTACCAGAAAAGAACATGCCAAAGAGAAAGAGAAAGGCTTGTGGTACCAAAATTGTGCAATACGCGTTTGTCTATTTTGAAATTAAATTTTGTAAAATATTGCAGTGAGTTGTGTCAATCATCCTGCTCCATGAAGGAGAAATTGCATACCTGTTTTTCAACTGGTAGGAGTTGAAGCATCTGAGTTTGTCACAAAAGAGAGGAAAAGTTTTGGGATGCCTTGTCAGGAATGAGCCAGCTCCAAGCAAAGGTTTGCAGCCAACTGCAGAAAGCAGCCAGTAACAGACAGGCTTAGATGTTAGTCAGGCAGGGGAGAGCTGGCAGCTGCAGACTTTGGCTCTTCCTGACCTTGGCAGGAAGGATGATAAGGCAGTAGTTGAGAGAAGACTAGAACACAGCCAAAGCTCGCAGGAAGCACAAATAGGCTGAATAGACTCAGAGATAACCTCTCAGAAAAGGAAGAGGTTGGAGCTGATCCACTAAGTCAGAAGAGTCAGCGAATGGGAGGGCTGCTAGATAGGAAACAAAACAAGAGACGTAAAGTTCCTAAGTTCAATATCTTCGGTCGACACCGGAAGGAGTCTTCAGAAGAGTCACCTTGAGTAATGATGCTGGAGGCTTTGTTAGAGCCATCCGGAGCTGTTTGTTTTTGCAATAAATCCTCCTTTTTAATTATCTACGCTTACTGTGTTATCAAGCTGGGAACTTGGACTCCTGATATGTCTGTAATTGTGGCTGCTCTCATAAATAAGTATGTTATTTGACAAGACCTGTATGTGGTCAAGTCATTTTGGAATAATGGCCTAGAAATATCATAAATACCTATAGATAAATGGAAAGATGTGTTGGGAAACTGTGTACATGCAGCTACTCACACAGAGTCAATTAAGGTTTGGCAGACAGCCAAAAGGTTATGTGAAGGAGTAAGTCTGCCTGGTGATAACAGAGGCATGGGGACAGCTCCATGATTGGTCAAGCTCTCTCAAGGGAGTGATGGCCTACTAACTGGAGTTGTGTCAGAGAGAGCAAGCAAAAGATCTGTGTTCTGTTCCTGTAAATAGTCCACTGTATATAATAAACACCTAACTACAAGTTCCTGGTTCCTGCTTCGTCCATCCTGTCTGCAGTCAAGTTGCCAATTGCTTCCATGGATTCTGCGTTTACTCTGCTAGGTCTGTCTAAGGTCCTGCAACTAGTCAGAAAGTTGTGAAACACCAATAGGTTTTGCCAATATGATGGACCATGAAGCCTGAGGTTAAAAGGATGCCTGGAAAAATGGAGGGAGGAGATGCAGACAAAAAGCAGATAGGCCAGTAATCCTCTCTTGGGGCTCATCCACACTCCCTTTCATACTGCACTTTCTAGGGATTCCAGGTCTGTGCCCCAGTGGCTTTTATTTTCTGCCCTGCTACTTTCTCTGGGAGAGCCTGCATTTTACTGCTGAGTCGGAGCAAACGGCAGTCGGCTTTTCTGCAGCAACGCTGACAGCAGCGAAGGCACCATCAATTCCGAAATTTCAAAGCTTGCAATATTGGGACTCCGAGCAATCGCCATTCGAACACAGGCTAAGCGTGGCATGTCTTTATTTTTAAGCACAACGATTTCAACACATTGGATATACCGACACGCTCCATTGTGGAACACTTTGCTTGCGTAACTGAACGCTTATAAAGTTAATAAAAGGACGGGCTGCGTCACAAACGCCGACGTCAGGCTTGCAATGGCGCCCGTTTGCCAGGCCAGCTACCCCAACTGCTGCCGTAGCTGACGCTGGTGGTCATTTGTCTGTTCTTTTTGCGTTTTGGAATATATGGTATGAAATAATACGGGGTCGTTGTTGTGGGTGTTGTGGTAGTAGTGGTGGGTGTTGTGGTAGTAGTGGTGGGTGTTGTGGTAGTAGTGGTGGGTGTCGTGGTGGTGGTAGTGGTGGGTGTCGTGGTGGTAGTGGTGGTGGTAGTGGTGGTAGTGGTGGGTGTCGTGGTGGTAGTGGTGGTGGTAGTGGTGGTAGTGGTGGTAGTGGTGGTGGTAGTGGTGGTAGTGGTGGTCATGGTTGTGGTTGTGGTGTCTGTTACAGGCTGTGGCTCTGCCCTTTGGGGTGGTGCTTCAGATGCGGGCGGCAGCTGTGGAAACCGAAGCAATCTGGGTCGTTTGGGTTTCTGGGGTGGCGGCTGAGGATTTGGTTCGGGTGCTGTTTCCATTTGCGGTGGGGCTAATATCTCTGACCAGTCCGACTCAGACATGTGCAGATTTGGCTCGAGTGTCGGCTCAGTTTCTTCAGGCGCCTGCTCTTCCTCGGTCGGCGCCGGGGGTGGTTGTGAGTTTGGCCTTGTGTAGCTCTGGATCCAGTTGAAGAAGTGCTGCGTGGAGGTGTAGACGCCGGGCTTCTGGGCTCTGGCGCAGCCCAGTCCCCAGCTGGTGATCCCCACCACCCAGTAGCGCTCGGAGCGATCCTCCCGGCACATGAGGGGCCCGCCGCTGTCGCCCTGCAGTGGGGAGAGGACAGCCGTGTGAGGAAGGGGAAGGCCAGCCACTCAGTGGAGAGAGTCCCTGCCCTGCCAGAGGAAGGTCCCAGGTCCAGTCCCCAGTGGCATCTCCAGGTGGACAGGGGGACTCCTGCCAGAAACCTGGAGGGCCATGGCTGCCGGTCAGTGTAGACAGTACTGATGGCCAGTGGTCTGACTCAGAGCTCATCCACACTGACCTTTCTAGACACAGGTCTGTGCTTCCAAGCTCAAGGTCTGAGTGCTTTTCGTTTGTTTGTCCTGCCACTTTCCCCAGGAAAACACATTCTTTCGTGTTCAATCGGAACAAAAAGCAATTTGGGTTTTTCTGCAGATTGCTGTTTTCTTCAATTCAGCGGTAAAGAGCAGCTTTTCCTGAGGAAAGGAGCAGGAATTAAAACAACCCATTTGGACATGGCACTTTAAAGTGTGGTTCAGTGCCTAGATATGCAGCAGGAAAGGAAGTATATAACAAAATAAGAAGTCATAGAAAAAATGCTGTTCTTATTATTTTTATATAACAATATTACCTCGATATATTATTTTTATATATTACACTATATTAGTTTTAATAATAATATGTTTTAATACAGGCATAGGCAAACTCGGCCCTCCAGATGTTTTGGGACTACAACTCCCATCATCCTTGACTACTGGTCCTGTTAGCTAGGGATGATGGGAGTTGTAGTCCCAAAACATCTGGAGGGCCGAGTTTGTCTATGCCTGTTTTAATATAATAAAAATGTCAATGAATCATCAAATCATCAAATTATCGAGTTGGAAGGGGCCCATCTAGTCCACCCCTCTGCAATGCAGGAATCTCAGCTAAAGCATCCATGGTAGATGGCTACCCAACCTCTGCTTAAAAACCTCCAGGAAAGTCCCTCATCTTCCCTCTGTGCTAGGTTGTAAGAAAGTATTAGAAAGTATATTAAATGTAAGGTAATAATTATAAGTCCCCTTCATGGATCACTGCCTTGCCATGGCAAAGGGGCTTGAATAACTCAGAGAAGCTATGAGCTATGCCGTGCAGGGCCATCCAAGATGGACAGGTCATAGCGGAGAGTTTTGACCAAACGTGATCCACCTGGAGCAGGAATCGGCAAGCCACTCCAGTATCCCTGCCAAGAAAACTCCATGGACAAAGACAACAGGCATATAAAAGTTATGACGCTGGAAGATGAGCCCCTCAGGTCGGAAGGCGTCCAACATGCTACTGAGGAAGAGTGGAGGACAAGTACAAGTAGATTCAGAGCTGATGAAGCGGCTGGGCCAAAGCCGAAAGGACTCTCAAGAACTGTGGGCAAGAATCCCGTAAAAGAAATGGAGTGGCTCTCAAAGTCAACAAAAGAGTGGCGAAAGCTGTACTGGGATGCAATCTCAAAAAATGATAGAATAATATCGATACGAATCCAAGGCAGACCTTTTAACATCACAGTAATCCAAGTTTATGCACCAACCACTGGTGCTGAAGAAACTGAAACTGACCAATTCTATGAAGACTTACAACAACTTATAGAAATGACACCAAAGAAGGATGTTCTTCTCATTATAGGGGATTGGAATGCTAAAGTAGGGAGTCAAGAGATAAAAGGAACAACTGGCAAGTTTGGCCTTGGAGTTCAAATTGAAGCAGGGCAAAGGCTAATAGAGTTCTGCCAAGAGAACAAGCTGGGATTCAGGCCTCATCATAGGACTGAAACTGCCTTGGTCGCACTGGTTGATGATCTCTGGCGGGCAAGGGACAAAGGTGAGAGCTGTTTCCTAGTTCTGCTGGATCTCTCAGCGGCGTTTGATACCATCGACCATAACATCCTTCTGGAGCGTCTTGAGGGGCTGGGAGCTGGGGGTACTGTCATACAGTGGTTCCGCTCCTTCCTCCTGGGCCGTGTTCAGAAAGTGGTGGTGGGGGATGAGTGATCAGATCCCTGGGCTCCCACTTGTGGGGTGCCTCAGGGTTCTGTCCTCTCCCCCATGCTTTTCAACATCTACATGCAACCGCTGGGAGAGATCATCAGGGGGTTTGGGCTGGGTGTTCATTAGTATGCGGATGATACCCAGCTCTACCTCTCTTTTAAATCAGAACCAGTGAAGGCGGTGAAGGTCCTGTGTGAGTGTCTGGAGGCGGTTGGAGGATGGATGGCGGCTAACAGATTGAGATTGAATCCTGACAAGACAGAAGTACTGTTTTTGGGGGACAGGAGGCGGGCAGATGTGGAGGATTCCCTGGTCCTGATTGGGTAACTGTGCCCCTGAAGGACCAGGTGCACAGCCTGGGAGTCATTTTGGACTCACAGCTGTCCATGGAGGCACAGGTCAAATCTGTGTCCAGGGCAGCTGTGTACCAGCTCCATCTGGTACGTAGGCTGAGACCCTATCTGCCTGCGGACTGCCTCGCCAGAGTGGTGCATGCTCTGGTTATCTCCCACTTGGACTACTGCAATGCACTCTACAAGGGGCTACCTTTGAAGGTGACCCAGAAACTACAACTAATCCAGAATGCGGCAGCTAGACTGGGGACTGGGAGTGGCTGCCGAGACCATATAACACCGATCTTGAAAGAGCTACATTGGCTCCCAGGATGTTTCCGAGCACAATTCAAAGTGTTGGTGCTGACCTTTAAAGCCCTAAACGGCCTTGGTCCAGTATATCTGAAGGAGCGTCTCCACCCCCATCGTTCTACCCGGACACTGAGGTCCAGCACCAAGGGCCCTCCTGGCGGTTCCCTCCCTGCGAGAAGCCAAGTTACAGGGAACTAGGCAGAGGGCCTTCTCGGTAGTGGCGCCCTCCCTGTGGAACGCCCTCCCACCAGATGTCAAAGAGAACAACAACTACCAGACTTATAGAAGACATCTGAAGGCAGCCCTGTTTAGGGAGGCTTTTAATGTTTGATGTATCACAGTATTTTAATATTTCTTGGAAACTGCCCAGAATGGCTGGGGAAGCCCAGCCAGATGGGCGGGGTATAAATAATAAATTATTATTATGGTCATCACAAACACTCTTTTCCAACAACAGAAGAGATGACTCTACACATGGATATCACCAGATGGGCAGCATCGGAATCAGATTGAATATATTTTCTGCAGCCAAAGATGGAGAAGCTCTATACAGTCAGCAAAAACAAGACCTGGAGCTGACTGTGGCTCAGATCATCAGCTTCTTATAGCAAAATTCAAGCTTAAACTCAAGAAAGTAGGAAAAACCACTGGGCTGGTAAGATACAATCTAAGTCAAATCCCTTATGAATACACAGTGGAAGTGAGGAACAGGTTTAAGGATTTAGATTTGGTGGACAGAGTGCCTGAAGAACTATGGGTGGAGGCTCGTAACATTATACAGGAGGCAGCAAGAAAAACCATCCCAATGAAAAGGAAATGCAAGAAAGCAAAGTGGCTGTCCAACGAGGCCTTACAAATAGCGGGGGAGAGAAGGCAAGAAAAATGCGAAGGAGATAGTGAAAGATACAGGAAATTGAATGCAGATTTCCAAAAAATAGCAAGAAGGCCTTCTTAAACGAGCAATGCAAAGAGATAGAGGAAAACAATAGAATAGGAAAATAGAATAGGAAAAACAAGAGATTAGGAAAAACAAGAGATTTGTTCAAGAAAACTGGAGATATGAAAGGAACATTTCGTACAAAGATTACCATAATAAAAGACAAAAGTGGAAAGGACCTAACAGAAGCAGAAGACATCAAGAAGAGGTGGCAAGAATACACAGAGGAATTATACCAGAAGGATATGGATGTCTCGTACACCCCAGGTAGTGTGGTTGCTGACCTTGAGCCAGACATCCTGGAGAGTGAAGTCAAATGGGCCTTAGAAAGCACTGCTAATAACAAGGCCAGTGGAAGTGATGATATTCCAGCTGAACTATTTAAAAATTTAAAAGATGATGCTGTTAAGGCGCTACACTCAATATGCCAGAAAATTTGGAAAACTCAGCAGTGGCCAGAGGATTGGAGAAGATCAGTCTACATCCCAATCCCAAAGAAGGGCAGTGCCAAAGAATGCTCCAACTACCGCACAATTGCACAATTGCACTCATTTCACACGCTAGCAAGGTTATGCTTAAAATTCTACAAGGCAGGCTTAAGCAGTATGTGGACCAAGAACTCCCAGAAGTGCAAGCTGGATTTAGAAGAGGCAGAGGAACCAGAGACCAAATGGCAAACATGCACTGGATTATGGAGAAAGCTAGAGAGTTCCAGAAAGACATCTACTTCATTGGCTATGCAAAAGCCTTTGACTGTGTCAACCACAGCAAACTATGGCAAGTTCTTAAAGAAATGGGAGTGCCTGATCACCTCATCTGTCTCCTGAGAAATCTCTATGTGGGACAAGAAGCTACAGTTAGAACTGGATATGGAACAACTGATTGGTTCAAAATTGGGAAAGGAGTGTGACAAGGCTGTATATTGTCTCCCTGCTTATTTAACTTATATGCAGAATTCATCATGCAAAAGGCTGGGCTGGATGAATCCCAAGCCAGAATTAAGATCGCCGGAAGAAATATCAACAACCTCAGATATGCAGATGACACAATCTTGATGGCAGAAAGTGTGGAGGAATTAAAAACCTTTTAATGAGGGTGAAAGAGGAGTGAAGCAAAATATGGTCTGAAGCTCAACATCAAAAAAACGAAGATCATGGCCACTGGGCCCATCACCTCCTGGCAAATAGAAGCGGAAGAAATGGAGGCAGTGAGAGATTTTACTTTCTTGAGCTCCATGATCACTGCAGATGGTGACAGCAGCCACGAAATTAAAAGACGCCTGCTTCTTGGGAGGAAAGCAATGACAAACCTAGACAGCATCTTAAAAAGCAGAGACATCATCTTTCCAACAAAGGTCCATACAGTTAAAGCCTTGGTTTTCCCAGTAGTGATGTATGGAAGTGAGAGCTGGACCATAAAGAAGGCTGATCTCCGAAAAATGGGTGCTTTTGAATTATGGTGCTGGAGGAGACTCTTGAGTGTCCCATGGACTGCAAGAAGATCAAACACATCCATTCTTATTTTTTTTATAAGAAATTTATTAAGATTTTCAAAATATTACAAAAAATTAAAAAAAATACAAAATAAAAATAATTAAAAACAACTCAGTCTTTCCATTACTTATTTTTCATTAGTTTCCCGGACCTCCTCACGCCTCCCTTTTTTGTATTCCAATTCAGTTTGTTGGTTCAGCAAATCCTTCCCCTCTTTATTTATCCTAATCTTTAATCTTAAAATATTGTACAGTAACATTAAATCTTTACCTATTAGTAATCCATTTTTCATATTTCCTTATAGTATTGCAGCTAAAAACCACTTAGTTTCTATCCAACATCATTCTAACATTCATTAATTTTACAATATTTCTGTAAATAGTCTTTAAATTTCTTCCAATCTTCTTCCACCAACTCTGGGAGCCAGTGTGATGTAGTGGTTAAGAGCGGTAGTCTCGTAATCTGGGGAACCGGGTTCATGTCTCCGCTCCTCCGCCTGCAGCTGCTGGGTGACCTTGGGCCAGTCACACTTCTTTGAAGTCTCTCAGCCCCACTCACCTCACAGAGTGTTTGTTGTGGGGGAGGAAGGGAAAGGAGAATGTTAGCCGCTTTGAGACTCCTTAGGGTAGTGATAAAGCGGGATAGCAAATCCAAACTCTTCTTCTTCTTCTTCTCCCTGGTCTCAGATTCTGCCAGTCATTTCCACCAGTTCCATATAATCAATCACCTTCATCTGCCATTCTTCCAGAGTGGGTAGATCTTGTGTCTTCCAATACTTTGCGATGAGTATTCTTGCTGCTGTTGTGGCATACATAAAAAAAGTTCTGTCCTTCTTTGGCACCAATTGACCGACTATGCCCAGGAGGAAGGCCTCTGGTTTCTTCAAGAAGGTATATTTAAATACTTTTTTCAATTCATTATAGATCATCTCCCAGAAAGCCTTAATCCTTGGGCACGTCCACCAAAGGTGAAAGAATGTACCTTCAGGTTCTTTACGTTTCCAACATTTGTTATCGGGCAAATGATAGATTTTTGCAAGCTTGACTGGGGTCATGTACCACCTGTATACCATTTTCATAATATTCTCTCTTAAGGCATTACATGCCATAAACTTCATACCTGTGGTCCATAACTGTTCCCAGTCAGCCATCATTATATTATGTCCCACATCTTGTGCCCATTTAAACATAACAGATTTCACCATTTCATCCTGAGTATTCCATTTCAACAGCAGATTGTACATCCTTGACAAAATCTTAGTATTGGGTTCTAACAGTTCTGTTTCTAATTTTGATTTCTCTACCTGGAAACCAATTTTCTTGTCCGAATTATATGCCTCCATTATCTGATAATAATGAAGCCAATCTCGCACTTTATTTTTTAGTTCCTCAAAACTCTGCAATTTCAGTCTATCTCCCTCTTGTTCCAGAATTTCCCAATATTTTGGCCATTTGGTCTCCATATTGAGCTTTTTCTGTGCTTTGGCTTCCATCGGTGACAGCCGCCTTGGGGTTTTATTTTCCAATAAATCCTTGTATCTTATCCAGACATTAAACAATGCTTTCCTGACAATATGATTTTTAAACGCTTTATGTGCTTTGACCTTATCATACCACAGATATGCATGCCATCCAAATACATTGTTAAAACCTTCTAAATCCAAAATGTCTGTGTTTTCAAGAAGCAGCCATTCTTTCAACCAGCAAAAAGTTGCTGATTCATAGTAAAGTTTAAAGTCTGGCAGGGCAAATCCACCTCTTTCCTTTGCATATGTTAGAATTTTAAATTTTATTCTAGGCTTCTTGCCCTGCCAGCCAAATCTATAAATATCTGTCTGCCACTTCTTGAAACAGTCCATTTTACCCACAATTTGTAATGTTTGAAACAAGAACAACATACTAGGCAATACATTCATTTTTATCGCAGCAATACGACCCAACAGTGAAAGCTTCAAATTTGACCAAATTACTAAATCTTTTTTCACTTCGGCCCAGCATTTTTCATAATTGTCTTTAAATAAATTTCCATTTTTTGCTGTCATGTTAATCCCCAGGCCTGTCTCGTATGTATGGAAGTGAGAGCTGGACCATAAAGATGGCTGATCGCCGAAGAATTGATGCTTTTGAATTCTGGTGCTGGAGGAGACTCTTGAGTGTCCCATGGACTGCAAGAAGATCAAACACATCCATTCTTAAGGAAATTAGCCCTGAGTGCTCACTGGAAGGACAGATCATGAAGCTGAGGCTCCAAGACTTTGGCCACCTCATGAGAAGAGAAGACTCCCTGGAAAAGACCCTGATGTGGGGAAAGATTGAGGGCACAAGCAGAAGGGGATGACAGAGGACGAGATGGTTGGACAGTTTTCTCGAAGCTATAAACATGAATCTGACCAAGCTGCAGGAGGCAGTGGAAGACAGGAGTGCCTGGCGTGCTCTGGTTCATGGGGTCATGAAGAGTCGGACACGACTGAATGACTAAACAACAACAACAATAATAATAATTATAAGTACAGTCAAAATCACAAATGTCAGCTATATTGGCAAATGATGGGAAGTCTATATTTATTTTACTTTGGTTTCTTGTTGTTGTTTTACTTTACTTCATGTACCATTATATGATTTTAGCTTAGCTGATATCTAAGTGTAATTAGAAGGTTAAATTAACATTCTAAGTTAAACTAATTTAAATATATATATATATAGTATATGTGTGAAGTTAAATCTGTAATGACATTAATGAATTTCAATAAATAATTTTTTCATCCAAAAAACCTCCCCAAAAAACTCGAGCTTTGGTGAGGTGCCATCTTTTGTAAGGAGCTGTTTCTCTGGGACGTTTGCAAATCGCTTTGACTTGCACGCAGAAGGTGCTAGGTTTCATGAGACTGGGACCATGTATGTTTTCTGAATGGCACAGAACACAATGGTGGCAGATGCCCTCATTTTATCCCCTTGCCAGTGGTGGCCTCTCCTTCCTTGGAGGTTTTACAGCAGAGATTGGATGGCCCTCTGTCCAGGATGCTTTAGCTGAGATTTAGGGAAGCTTTTAATGTTTGATGTATCACAGTATTTTAATATTCTTTTGGAAGCCGCCCAGAGTGGCTGGGGAAACCCAGCCAGATGGGCGGGGTATAAATAATAAATTATTATTATTATTCTTCCTGCATTGTGGATGGGGGGTTGAGCTAGATGTCCCCCTGGGGTCCTGTCAGGGAACTGCCATCGCAGTCAGGAGTGGAGGAAGGGCTCCCGAGCGATGCCGGAGAAGGTCCCAGCAGGAAAAGAGGGGACTCAGTAACCGGGGAAGGAAATCAGCGTTACACCAGGGAGAAAGGCGGGCGGAGGCGGGCTTCGGAGGGATGGCTCCAGGACTCTCCGCCAGAGACCAGCGGGGAGAGCATTGGTCCTCCACTGACCACACCCACCCTGCGCAGAAGACTTCCGCGCAGGGAGGCTAGGCGGAGACTATCCGTCAAGGAACTTTTATGTTGGAAGAAGTTCAGGAAACGCCCACTGACGGATTCTGCCAGTGACTGAGACAGACGCGGAATCAGGACTGTCCAGCCAGGGAAAGGTTTATCCAGGCAACCTCACTGAGAGTGGCGGCAACTTACACACGAGCAACCCCCAATTCCCATTACAGGTCCCTTCCAACGATTCTACTCCCCTTTTAAACACTTGGCCTTGATGCTGGCTGGGGCACACCTCAGCCCTGCTTTGTAACTTTTCCTCAGCACTAGCCGGTGATGAGAGAATTGAAGAAGTATCTGGCCGAAGACGCAGGAAAGTTGGAAGATGCAGGTGAGTGGCAGCAGCCCAAATTCACATACCTGGCAAGTGTCAATGCCTCCTGCCTCGAACCCTGCACACAGGTTGTTGACTCTGATGCTTCCATAGTACCAGGAAGTGCTATTGCACCTTTCTTGGGAAATAAGTTCCACTTTGGCCTCCTTCAGGATGTCGGATGGAGCATTCGCTGTAAGGAGAAAACAGTTATGAAATTTCTACATGCGCAGGACCCGTCCAGTGAACGCTCCAGCCTTTTTCTCTGTTGTCTACTCATTTTCTATTCCCGGGGAAAACCCTTGGAACCAGCCATCCTTCGCCTTCCTATGTGGTGAGTTATGCTTAGAAGGCTGTTTGACCCAGTAGCTCCTTGCCAGAGACTAGGGCTGGGGGTTCCCATTACCTGGCGAATCTCACTCCATGTGCTTGACTGGGTCAATAAAAGAAGTCAATATCAGAATGTGTGCAGAGGCAGAACTTCTGAAATAGGTGCAGATCGACTTGCACAAAGGCGACAGTTGGGCCATTGCATCTCTAAAAACAGACTACAGTTCAGTGTTCAAAATTCCCATTGTTCTGGGAGTGCCTAAATGAATACCTCCAAAGTCAAGCTTTGAGGACAGAAATCTGGCTGAGTCTGGAATAATTTTGTGAATTGAAAGGATAAGAAAGAGGGATTTATATCTAGATACTAGGATAGAGATGATCAGGAAAACAGGAAGACACAATGAGAGATAAAGGAGGTGCTGTGGGATTGGTGGAAGTCAATATCTTCTTGTTGTTTTAGTGTTTATAGTATTAACTTGTAAGATATGGATTTGTGTTTTTTTTTGTTTTTTCCCCCTTTCTTTAGTTTTTGAATGTTGGTTTTTGTGTGTTGTGTATTATCATTTTCCGATATTTTTCGTGTTGTTGTGTGGAAAATACTAATGAAATTTATTTTTTTTAAAAAAATCCCATTGTTCTAGGCGCATTTTGCAATGGGATTTCATTAGGGCAAGTGATTTCTGAGCTCTGGGCACAGTACTGCACCTAAAATTTCAGATTAAAACTGCAGAGTGGAAGGAAAGGAGGACCTTTTTCTGCCTCCCCACTTCCAGCTACTCTCTGAAGACAGGAGAAGAGACCCCCTTAAGAATATTAGGGGGGGCAGCGGAAGGACTAGAGTAGACCATGTGAAAAACAAACATAATATTTTAGCTGCAGTTCATTCACTTTCAGCTTTGTATTCTTGTTATTAAAAAGCGTGCCTAGACATTCCGTTGTTGTGCCCTAGTCTTAAGGTGTCATTTAGCTCCTAGCTTCCGTATCTCAGTTTCTAGCTTTCATATCTCTGTTTCTAACACTGCTACAGTTTATGAGAGGTTTGTGTCTTAGCCATACCTTCAGAGTGACATATTGAATGATTTCATTTTCCATTCAGTGATTTTAACTACATTTCCTCAGGGCTTATTATTTGAAGGGCTGTACCAGGGCTTGCCACTCTGGTGCCAAACCAGATGTTGTTGGACTCCATCTCCCATAATTCTCTACCATGGGTGATGCTGGGTGGGGTCGATGGAAGATGGTGTTGAACAACATTTATAGGTCATCAGGCTTGCCTAAGCCCGGCATGTCTAAAGTCTGTTTGGGGGGCCTAATCCTGTTCAATCCTGGCAGTTTATTTCCTGTGCTAAAAAAACCTCAAAAACTCAAACCCTAAAAAAATGTCAATAAGTTTAGTTAGCCCTTTGGTCACTTCATCAAATCTGGCCCTCTTTGAAAAAAGTTTGGACACCAGTGGCCTAAACTGTGCAGTATACTTGAGTACACTCTTTGCAGCCCATATAAATCTGTGCACCCTTCCCTACTTCCTCTTCATCCCTAGGCCCCACTTTTGTGCATGGTTCTGTCTTTTTGGAAACCATTTGTCCTGTTCCAACTTTGCATATCAAAGGACGTGACTTGAATTGGGACAATACCACAGACTTGAACTGGTTTCATAGTTATCTCACCAAGGGACCCTGGGATGAGTGTCAAGAGATCTCTAACACATGCATCCCAGCATCCTCATGAACTACAATTCCCAGGATTCACTGGGGAAAGCAACAACAGTTACACTGATGTAGAGCCAAACTGAGTTTGTAGACTACCGCTTGAAGTCCAATATTACACGGTGTGTCTATTTTTCTCCTTTGACGCCTTCACTCTTTCTCTCTCGGCTTTGCCACCCCTTTCCTGCTTTCCTCTCTTCATTTTTCTTCTTCTTTTGAAACAGGGGTCGTCAACCTAAGGCCCGTGGGCCGGATCCGGCCCAATCGCCTTCTCAATCCAGCCCGTGGACGGTCCAGAAATCAGCGCGCTTTTACATGAGTACAATGTGTGCTTTTATTTAAAATGCATCTCTGAGTTATTTTGGGGGAATAGGAATTCGTTCATATTTTCCCCCAAAATATAGTCCGGCCCACCACATGGTCTGAGGGACGGTGGACCGGCCCACAGCTGAAAAAGGTTGCTGACCCCTGTTTTAAAAGCATACATAACCGTTCTTAGCTCAAGGCATCTCTGTTATGACCTCAGCCCACCAGCTGCAGTCCCAAGGTGTATGGAGATCATATGCCCTTGGCTCACGGTACAGCTTTTCTGCTGCAAACTTCTGATTTTGCAGCATTGATGCTTTTAGGGTCTTGGAGGCTGGGTTTTTTGGGGGTGGGGTGGGGGAGAGAGACTGCCAGCAGAGACTGGGCTTCCTTCTGATTAATCACACGGTTGTTCCACTGCTTCCCATCCTGTCCCAGGCCTAAAGGAGCATCAGGGCATTGCTGCATCTCTCTCACATTTCTCATGCGTGTAACCCCAGCCAGCGATGTAGCAATGGGCCATGGCAGACACGTCCACAAAGCTCTCTGGCAGGCAGGCAGGCTGGATGTAGTCACTGCACTGGATCGGGTCATCCAGCTCTATCAAAGCGATGTCGTTGACTTGCTGCTGTGGGATGTAGTTCTCGTGCTCCACCACCCTCTTGAGGAAGCGCACCTCCGCATCAGGGCCAGGCCGGGAGAGCACGGTGGAACCCAACAGCAGCTCCCAATTTTCTAGATATCTAGAGCAGAGAAAGAAAACAGGAAGCGTCTTACGCAACACTTTGCCCATTTACCTCAGTATTGTCTGCTGTGATGGACAGCAGCTCTGACCACAGCTGACCAGAGTTGAACCTGGGACCATTTGATGGCAGTGCCCATGCTCTACCACTGAGTTCTGCCCCTTCCCCAAGAAGGGGAGCGTAAGCTAGCACTAGGGTTGCCAGAGTGGTACCCATGGGTGCAACGACCCCCTTCATGCTTTTCCTTGGCGCCTGTGTGAAATCTCCGCCTCTCTCCCTCCCTCCACTCTCAACGCTCACTGTCCTCTTCATGAGGTCAGAAAAGCCCTGCAGTATGGTCAGAGCAAAAGCGGTCTATCTAGTCCAACATCCTGTCCTCACAGTGGCCAATGAGATGTCCCAGTGAGAAGTCAGCAAGCAGGACTTGAGTGTGACAGTGTGGGATGTGTCATCACTGAAGCAGTCAAACACAGCATTTCCTGTTGCCTAGAGTGGACACGGAAGTGAGAGCTGGACCATAAAGAAGGCTGGTCACCGAAGAATTGATGCTTTTGAATTATGGCACTGGAGGAGATTCTTGAGAGTCCCATGGACTGCAAGAAGATCAAACCGATCCATTCTGAAGGAAATCAGCCCTGAGTGCTCACTGGAAGGACAGATCCTGAAGCTGAGGCTCCAAGACTTTGGCCACCTCAGGTGAGGAGAAGACTCCCTGGAAAAGACCCTGGTGTTGGGAAAGGTGGAGGGCACAAGGAGAAGGGGACAACGGAGGACGAGATGGTGGGACAGTGTTCTCGAAGCTACCAGCATGAGTTTGACCAAACTGTGGGAGGCAGTGGAAGGCAGGAGTGCCTGGTGTGCTCTGGTCCAGGGGGTCACGAAGAGTCAGACACAACTAAATGACTAAACAACAACAGTGGACACACAGGGGAATGTGGCTCCAGAGAGGGAAGACTTCCTGTCATACCTGCCGTGGAGCCTCCTCCCCCTTTGTGTGACCAGGTAGATGGGCATGGTCCTAGCAGACCCTACAAAAGGGCTAGCCATGCAGCCATCTTCCCCCTTTTGCTCTTTTGCTCTTTTGCCATCTTCCTCTCTTCTGACTCTTAGCCAGCAGCACATGGCTCACTCTTCCAGAGGATGGAAGCCACAAGGTAGAAAGTCTGAGGCCTAGCTCAAACTTCTTTTCTCTACAAGATAAAGCCTGCCTTCAGGACATACTGTGAACTGAATGTATGGTAAGTAAGGTTTACTCTTTGTCATGTACTGAGCTTGGATCCTAGAACAATAGGCAGGTAGGATCCTAGAACGCAACAACCAGTTGGCTTGCAGGAGCAGCCCAATCAGGCTCTAGGAGGAAAGCAGAATCAGCCAATCACACAGGACCCATTGTGTAAATAATGTATATAAATCCCAAGGTTTTGAGGGAAATTTATTCATTACGAGCTGCAATACAGAGCATGAAATCACTACGTGACTTGTCGTGTTATTACAGTGGTACCTCTGGATGCGAATGGGATCCATTCTGGAGCCCCGTTCGCTTCCTGAGTAGAATGCAACCGGCGACTGCGCATGCACGGGTCATGATTCGCCGCTTCTGCGCATGTGTGTGATATCATTTTGAGCATCTGCACATGCATGAGTGGTGAAACCCGGAAGTAATGAGTTCCATTACTTCTGGGTTGCCACGGAGCGTAACCTGAAAACGCTCAACCTGAAGCATATTTAACCCAAGGTATGACTATATTTTTAAGAGGGAAATAAAAGGGGAAACTTACCAAGAACAATCCAGACTGGAGAAGCCAGTCTGGATTGCTCAACTAAAGTGATTCTAACGAATCCATCAGCTTGGTGCCAGCAATGCACAGGGGAATGTGCTCTGCTGCTTGCTCACTAGTGGGAGTGAGGAGGGATAGTATGCAATCAATATATCCTCTCCTACTTTCCTCAACATTCCCACAGACAGCAACTGTCTCCACTTTGCGATTCTCAGCAGCTGGTATTCAGAAGCATGAGGGGCAGAGCATAGCAACTGTGGCTTATAGGCACCGACAGCTTGACCTCTGTGGTTTTGTCCAGTCCTCTTTTAAAGCCCCCCTACAAGTCTATTTCTCGCCCCAGATCCTTTGGCTCACCTCTTATCTCTAAAGCAGTGGGCTGCAGTCAGAATCCACTTGGCGCTGATGAGGGACCCTCCGCAGGTGTGCTGATAACCTGACCGGAACGGCGTCCGGATGCTGACCATCCAAGGCCAGGTTCCTGGCAAGGTGTTGACGCCTCCCCCCATCTCAAGGGAGCTGCTGTGGCTGGATGCCAAGG
This sequence comes from Podarcis vaucheri, assembly GCF_965113315.1. Classification (NCBI taxonomy): domain Eukaryota; kingdom Metazoa; phylum Chordata; class Lepidosauria; order Squamata; family Lacertidae; genus Podarcis; species Podarcis vaucheri. The sequence goes on along the minus strand of NC_138748.1, from coordinate 73,888,145 downwards.
GGCGCCTCCCACAAATTCCACTGGAAAGGAGAGCAGCGGAAAGAGCATCAAGGGTAGGATTTATTCCTCGGTTAGCTTATATATCCTGCCCTTCAACAGCTTCTCCAAGACGATTTACATCACTGTCAGAAATGAAAATGTTGCGCTTTTCCTCCACCAAAGACCAGAAGGTTACAACAGCTAATGTATACCTGAAGGAGCGTCTCCACCCCCATCGTTTAGCCCGGACACTGAGATCCAGCGCCGAGGGCCTTCTGGTGGTTCCCTCATTGCGAGAAGTGAGGTTACAGGGAACCAGACAGAGGGCCTTCTCGGTAGTGGCGCCCGCCCTGTGGAATGCCCTCCCTTCAGATGTGAAGGAAATAAGCAGCTATCCTGTCTTTAAAAGACATCTGAAGGCAGCCCTGTTCAGGGAAGTTTTTAATATTTAATGCTGTATTGTTTTTAACACTGATTGGGAGCCGCCCAGAGTGGCTGGGGAGACTCAGCCAGATGGGCGGGGTAAAAACAAATTATTATTATTATTATTATTATTATTATTATTATTATTATTATTATTTTATAATGTTATGTACTAAGCTTGGATCCTACAACAATAGGCAAGTAGGATCCTAGAATGCAACAACTGATTGGCTTGCAGGAGAAAACCAATCAGGCTCCAGGAGGAAGTTAACTAGCCTCTTAGTCTGGTAGGATCCTAGAATGCAACAACTGATTGGCCTGCAGGAAAAGACCAATCAAGCTCCAGGAGGGAAGCAGAATCAGCCAATCAGAAGGGACTCATTGTGTAAATAATGTATATAAAAGCCTGAGGTTTGGGGGATAATTCAATCACTGTTTTACAAGCTGCAATAAAGAGCATGAAATCACTATAGGACTCCGAGCATATTTCAACTAAGTAAGCGCCGACTCGCTTAGAAGCTTATCTTTAACAGAGCTTGTGGTTAGAACACCTGAAAACAGGGCATCTTGCAGCTGAAATGGGGTTTATCTATACACTTCAGCAGATATAGAACCTGTGTCCCAGAAGACCAGGGCCCTGCAGGATTTAACCTCCTTCCGCAGGGCCTGTAAGACAGAGCTATTCTGCCTGGCTTTCAATTTGAACTTAGCCTGATCTTTTATTCCCCTTCCTTCCCTCCCTCTCCCCTTTTTATGAAGATTACCCACTCTGGGATCTCACAGCTCATTCTCCCCTGGTCTCCTCGCTGGCTCAAATAGGACTAATTTAGCCAGCTAATGTTTATTGGATGGATTCCCCCCCCCCCAAAAAAAAGATTTTTGAATTCCGAATTTATTGTTATTCATGTTTTATACTGTATTTTATGCTGTTTTTGTTGCATCAATTAAGTGTTTTAAATTTGTTGTTAGCTGCCCTGAGCCCGGTTTTCTGAACTGGGAAGGGTGATATGAAAAAAAAATTATTATTATTATTATTATTATTATTATTATTATTATTATTATTATTTCCAATTCTTTCAGGAGCTGAACCCAACTCTTCTAAATTCAGGGGAAGTGGGCTATCCTATTCTACCAGAAGGGGTCCGCCTCTCCCCATTACTTATGCTGCCTCTCAGAGGGGTGATTTGTAGGATCAACAATTTCGGTGGCATCCTAAAAATAAAGCTCTGTTATGTACTGAAGTTCTCACCCTGGGCCAGCAGGGGGATACTGTATATAGTTATGCAAATAAGGGATCGAAAGTAATGTTCAGTGATTGGATAGTTTTAGTTTTTTGTTACAGTTACATTGTACTGGAACTCTATATAAGCAGGCTGACTGAACCCTTCAGTTCAGTTCAGTTCTGTCCTGGCCTGTGAATAAACAAGAGCTGTTTGAAGAATCGCTGTGTCGTCTGATATGTTCAACCACAACTTGACAAGCTCAACAACTTGTGGGGTATCCCGGTTTTTACTTTTTGAAAGACTGCAACCCTAGGTAACTAGTAGACCCAAGCCTGTGCCCTGCAGGCTGTGGAACTGATGCCGTCTGCATAATTCAGCTTTCTGGGAAAGGCGTCTTTGCAATGAGCTAGTGGTATCATCCAGGTGAACAGAGGCTGCTCTTGCTGTGGTCACTCACCTGCAGCTGTCATCTGCGGCACGCATAGGGCAGGTTGTGAGGAGGGCCAGGAGAGCGAGAAGCAGCCTTCTCATCCTCTTTGCGATTGCTGCTTCCTGCTCTCTCTCCACTTGACATCATATAGAACTATGTTCTATATGACATCACACAGAAGTGCCAGCAGTTGTTCTTTAGTTTCCTTTGGAACGAGTCATTGAGCCCCAGGAAGGTGCATTGAGAAGTCTCAGGGCTGCACCACGGATACATTCAAGCACCTGAGCATGGAGCTAGAGGGAAACTGGGAAGGAACCTTTAACTCTTTGTTCACCATGCCCAGCTGGTGGAGGAGGATTGCCATAACCCCGCAGAGTGCTTGAAGATAGTTTACTTAGAATTATTACTATGATTATTTGTTAAATTTGGATTAGAATAGAGCATGTGCAGTGTAGGGTTGGACTGGAACTGCGGGGTAAAAGGTAAAGGGACCCCTGACCATTAGGTCCAGTCATGACCGACTCTGAGGTTGCGGCACTCATCTTGCTTTATTGGCCAAGGGAGCCAGCATACAGCTTCCGGGTCATGTGGCCAGCATGACTAAGATGTTTCTGGTGAACCAGAGCAGCGCACGGAAACGCCGTTTACCTTCCCACCGGAGTGGTACCTATTTATCTACTTGCAGTGCTTTCAAACTGCTAGGTTGGCAGGAGCAGGGACCGAGCAATAGGAGCTCACCCTGTCACAGGAATTCGAACCACCGACCTTCTAATCGGCAAGTCCTAGGCTCTGTGGTTTAACCCACAGCACCACCGGAACTGTGGGGACCTGGGTTCAAATCCTTCTTCAGTCATCAAGCTTATTGGGTGTCCTAGAGCAATCTGCTGTCCCTCTTCTTAAACCACAGAGTTGCAGCAAGAATAAAATGTGGACTATACAGAGATTGCAAGATTAACTGGGGAAATCATAAACCAGGAGGATCAAAATGTCAACAAAGAATGGGACAAATTTATATTATATTTGAAATACCATGGTAAACACCTGAACTCTTTGGCAGGTTTTAAATGACTCTTGTAATGTTACACAGATTTTGGATACAATGGAGGATTGTAAATTAGATGGACTTATAATATCCAGTTAAAAAAAGTTACTTAAATAACCCACGGAGGGGAGGAGGAAAGTCTTGATATTCGGAAGAATCTTGTGTAATGTTTATTCTTTGTGATTAGAGTGTGAATGAATTTGTAAAATCAAATAAAAAATTTAAAAAGAGAGAGAAAATAAAATATAGAGGATCTGTTATGCATAAATGTGATCACGTGAGGGATACAAAATTTTGAAGTGGCTTATTTGTATATTTTGAATGACATCATAACCAATTATATATTCACTAACCAACGTGTTGCGTTTTCATTTTTGTAGATTGTTACATTTTGCAACACAGGGGTTTGTGTTTGTTCAGATTCTAGAAATTCAGCAGAGAGAAGCTTCAGTTGTTAAGCAAATAATGTCTTGTCTTATTCACACTTATCTCTTGTCCGACGCCTTCCAGGAGCATGTGTGTGCCCTTCACCTGGGAGCTTTCCCCACAAAAACCTGCTCTTTAAAGCTGAATTGGAGCAAAAGTCAATTTAGGTTTCCTGTGGATTGCCGTTTGCTCCAATTGAGCTTTAGAGAGCGGATTTCTGTGGAGAAGGCTTTGGTGTGAAAAAAAGGGCACTTGGACACAGAGCTTTAAATTGTGGGCTGTGCCTGGAAAAAGCAGAGGAAAGGTTAGTGTGGATGAGCCCTCCGGTGGTGCACTTACTGTTGCGTTTACTCAAATATCTCACCTGCAAAAGCAGGAGTACCGCATGCAGATAAATAGTGAAGTATACTGCTGTTAAGCACCATCAATGCACATGATGCTCTTCAAAGTAATAGAAGGGTGGATGGGAGAATACAGTAAGGACTCATCCACACTCACCTTTTGCCTTGTGCTTTTTAGGTACAGGCAGCTGAACAATTTATTTATTGATTTATTTATTGCCTCAGCACTTTCTCCACAAAACTTGCTCTTTAATACTGAATTGGAACAAACAATAATTCGGGGTTTCTGTGAGTTGACATTCAGCAGTAAAGAGTGGGTTTCCGCGGGGAAAGCACGAAAAAAGTGATTAAGCATGGCACTGTAAAGCACGGACCTGTGCCCTTAAGCAGTAGCCAGATCAAGCTTTGCTTTCCTGGCTGAGTTCCACAAAGAACTATCATTGCAAAGGGAGGCTGGAGAGATAGAAAAATCCCCTGGCAAATAGCCTGGTCCGTGCTGGATTTTTGAGTTCCCTGGATCCCTTAAACAGGATTACTGAGCAGTCAGAGCCATTGCCATATTCCCTTCACCTTGTTTGCTTTAACCACTTCTATATTTCTCCATTGATTGCTGTCCTCCCCCCCCCCCATTACCAGTGCTGATAGTTTATTTGCAATTCTCCAAGACTGGATTGTGTCTACGTCAGCGAGTCCCCAGATGTTGTTGGACTACAACTCCCATCATCTCTGAGCTCTGGCCTTGCTAGCCAGGAGTGAGGGGAGTTGTAGTTCAACAACATCTGGGGATCCACAGGTTAAGAAAGGCTGGTCTACGTGATCCTGTGCCTTGGAGATTATGGCAGTTTGTGGTTGGGTCAGGCCCTGCAACCTGGAACCTCTTTGGTTAACGTGTGTGATCTTTGCTTTGACTTTTATTTGCAATTAAACCATTTCCGTACAATTTGTAGTGTTCATTCATGTTTCTCCTGAATTTCCATTCATAAAATTGGCCGAGATTAATAACTTCTGCTAATTGCAGCCTTATCTGACTCCGCTGGTTTGCCAAGTCTCCTGTTCTCCGTTGCTTCTCAGTGGAGGCGATGCCTGCAGTTCTTTGCCTAATCCCTATAGGGGGAACTGTTGTGTAAGGGGATTTAAAGTTTAAATGGCCCATAGGGACTCAGCTACATTAGTCAAACTACAACATTATAAATGCGTTATAACACTGTGACACCAGTGTAGAACTGAAATCGCAACACAATATTTTCCATTGTGAGCTTTACAACGATTTACCCCCAAGAGTGTTTTCAAAGTGGGTTTTTTTTTACTGTGTAGATCTAGCCTAGATCTGGTTGGATCTCTGTCGGTGGTGTGTTTGGTTGCATATATTGGTGTGTGGGTGTATGTGTGAATACACTTATCTGTTAGGGTGTGAAACCTAAGATGCTGGCAAGTTAGCAATGTCATGTAACTTTAAGTAGTCAAGCTCATTAAGTTGTTAAGTTGCTCAGTATATAAAGAGTGTTTGTTTCTCTGCGTGGTGTGGGGCGTGAAGCAAAAATGTCCGAAAGCTCCGGAGGTGTTTTTGTGATCTTTCTGCAATAAACCTGTCTTTGGAAAGACAGGCTTCCCTGTGTCGTTATTTCTTTGCTGCTGAGACTCTGAAATTTGTACTGCAACAAGAATCTCTGCACTGGACTTAATTAATGCTCTGCAAAGAGAGCTGTTGCTGGTGGCGCAGTGGAAGCGTTTACTGGACCAGTACACAAACTCTCTTATTATCTACATGCACCAAGGTTTCTGAATGTTAGTTGCTGGAAACCTCAGGAGAGGAGAGGGCCCTTGTGATCATGTTCTGCCCATAGGCATCTGACTGGATGCCGGACTAAATGGGCCCCCTTTGGTCTGATCCAGTAGGCTGTTCTTATGTTCTTGTGATCCTTTGGGGAGATAAAGCTGCAGGAGCTAGCAGGTCACTTCTTGCAGCCCGGAGGGCTGGATCTGGCCATCCTAGTGTAAATATTCATATCTGAGAAATGATTGGATTGGTTCGGCTAGAAAAGCCTAGCAGAGGGAATTAATTCAGAGATTCACTGCTGGGCTATCCAGCTCCGGCTTAGACTGGATAATATTAACCAAGTTGTTGTTTAAAAGAGATTTACGGAGCCATCGGATGGAAGCGCATCCCGGCAACAGTCAACTGAGCTTAACGAAAGGTCTATATGATTTCAACCTTCATGTTTGCAATTAAAAATAAATAAGCGCAGGCCAATTTAATTTCCCCTCCCTCTTTTTATAATCGGTTTTTGCCCACCATGTTCTGAACCAGAGTTACTGGAGCAATAGCTTTCTGTCCTCCAGTGGGAATAGAAGAGGCAGAATTCCTACACCGCCAGATTTCCTCCAGTTGCCCGTAGTTCCTGAGGGTGAGGGAGGGCACTGGCAGGACCCGGAATCAGGTTCTCAGGCACATGCCAGACCTGCGTGTTTCCAAGCAAGCATGGTAGCATTTTGCTCCGACTGCTTCCCCTCTGGAATTAAGGCATTCCTGCGGCTGCAGCAGAGGGTGAGACCACATGGCAGGTCTGTGCGTGGATTCTCAGTGATGTGGATGTTCCCTCATGCATCTCCTCCTCTTTTACTTTGAATTAACCACCTCGTAGTCCCAAGGCCACCAGTGACATAAAGCAGGGCAGGTTTTGCACCCTGTGTGCCATCCCGTTGCTCCTCCGTAAGTCCACATGAGTCCCGCTATCTGCTACGGACTGGCAATCAACTGCTTTAATCGCATCCCTTCTCTTTGGTAATCTTGAAAATCCAAGGGAGCTTTGGGCCCTGGCATGTGAGGATGGAGGTCATGGTATCGAAGTGCAAATTACAGTATTTGGGAGACGGATGGCACTTACTGCTGCGTGGCCTTCTGAAGAACTGGCTAGTTGAGGACAGCCTGAGGGTCAGACGGACAAAGAGCTGTAGGCAGGTTGCAGCCCATGTGTGGACTCTCTTATTTGGAAGGTTGCCAGCGTCGGCCTGGAGGAGCAGCTCGGGGAATGCGAATAGCATAGAATGCTGGAGAACGCTTGTAAGACTTGGGAGGGTCAGCAGCCACTTGAATGCTATATGGTGCCTCTGGGTTCTCAGCTGAACCTTCTGGGATATTTTGGGCCTCTGGAGGGATGTATGGAGGGTATGGATCAGTGTACGGGATCTCAGGGGGAGTGTAGGGGGCTTCCAGGGTGACAGGTGTCTCTGGGAGATTGTATGGAGGCTCCAGAGTGAGAGGTGTCTCTGGGGGGATATATGGGGGTTCTAGGGTGGCAGGTGGTTCCGGAGGAATATATGGGGGTTCTAGGGCGACAGGTGGCTCTGGCGGGGTGTATGGAGGCTCCAGAGTGAGAGGCAGCTCTGGAGGGGTGTATGGCGGTTCTAGGGCAACAGGTGTCTCTGGAGGGGTGTATGGGGGTTCTAGAGTGACAAGTGCCTCTGGTGGGGTGTATGGCGGTTCTAGGGCAACAGGTGTCTCTGGAGGGGTGTATGGGGGTTCTAGAGTGACAAGTGCCTCTGGTGGGGTGTATGGAGGCTCCAGAGTGGCAGGTGTCTCTGGAGGGGTGTATGGGGGTTCTAGAGTGACAAGTGCTTCTGGTGGGGTGTATGGAGGCTCCAGAGTGGCAGGTGTCTCTGGAGGGGTGTATGGGGGTTCTAGAGTGACAAGTGCCTCTGGTGGGGTGTACGGAGGCTCCAGAGTGGCAGGTGTCTCTGGAGGTGTGTATGGGGGTTCTAGAGTGACTGATGTCTCTGGGGGAGTGTATGGAGGTTCTAGAGTGACTGATGTCTCTGGAGGAGTGTATGGAGGTTCTAGAGTGACTGATGTCTCTGGAGGAGTGTATGGAGGTTCTAGAGTGACTGATGTCTCTGAAGGAGTGTATGGGGGTTGTAGGGTGACCAGCGTCTCTGGAGGAGTGTATGGGGGTTCTAGGGTGACCGGTGTCTCTGACAGGGTATATGGAGGCTCCAGAGTGACCGGTTTGTCTTGAGGCATGTATGGAGCCTGCAAAATGACAGGGTTCTCTGGGGGGATGAATGGGGGTTCTATAGTGACTGGGTTCTCTGGCGGAGTGTATGGGCGATCCAGAATGGCAGTTGCCCCTGGGGGTGTTTCTTGGGGGATGTATGGAGGCTCCAGAGTGACTGATGTCTCTGGAGGAATATATGGAGGATCCAGAGCGAATGGTCTTTCTTGTGGGACATACGGGGACTCTGAGGAATTGGATGAGACACTGCCTTGTTTTGGAGAGATGTATTTGGGTGGTGGGGGAAGAAATGGAGGCTCTGGGGCAGTGTAAGGCTCCCCCAGAGGAATATAGGGGGGCTCCAGAGATGCAGTCACGTCAGGGGGGATGTAGGGGGCCTCTAGAGCCGTGGGCTGTATCTCTTTAGGAATACGTGGAGGAGCTAGAGGTTTGGGTGCTGTTTCTTGGGGAAAATAGGGTGCTTCCAGGGTGACAGTTCGTTCTGAAGGGACATATGGGGCTTCAATAGGGGGAGGTGTAATTATTGGGGGTATGAAAGGGGGCTCCACAAGGATGGTTGGCTCTGGATCATTGTGCGGGGACCTCAAAGTTGCCTTGGGCCTTCGACGACGGCGTTTGGTGGGATGTGTTGAGTGAGCACCATGGGCTTTTGGAGAAGCAGCTGTGGGCAGAGGGACCGTGAGCATCTGTGGGGTCTTTTTGGAGGCATCTGTGGGCAGAGGGACCGTGAGCACCTGTGGGGTCTTTTTGGAGGCATCTGTGGGCAGAGGGACCGTGAGCATCTGTGGGGTCTTTTTGGAGGCATCTGTGGGCAGAGGGACCGTGAGCACCTGTGGGGTCTTTTTGGAGGCATCTGTGGGCAGAGGGACCGTGAGCACCTGTGGGGTCTTTTTGGAGGCATCTGTGGGCAGAGGGACCGTGAGCACCTGTGGGGTCTTTTTGGAGGCATCTGTGGGCAGAGGGACAGTGAGCACCTGTGGGGACTTTTTGGAGGCATCTGTGGGCAGAGGGACAGTGAGCACCTGTGAGGAAGTTTCAGAGGCATTTGTGGGCGGAGGGACTGTGAGTGCCTGTGGGGACTTTTTGGAGGCATCTGTGGGCAGAGGGACCGTGAGCACCTGCGAGGAAGTTTCAGAGGCATTTGTGGGCAGAGGAACTGTGAGCACCTGTGAGGAAGTTTCTGGAGCATCTGTGGGCAGAGGGACTGTGAGCACCTCTGTGGGGGTTTCAGGTGCTGTTGAAGGAGTGGTGGTGGACAGAGGACCAGTGGCCACCTTTGGGTTGGTTGCTGGCTCTTGTGTCATCAAGATGTCCTTTCTGTTAGGCAGGAGCGTTATTCCACCAGGTGACTTTCTCTTCTTCTTCTTCTTCTTCTTGGGCTTCTGCCCTTTGGCTTCCACCATCTCCCCCAAGATCCATTCAAGGAAGTCTTTGGTAAAGGTATAGATTCCTGGGTTGTTTGCCTGGGCACAGCCCTTTCCCCAGCTTGTGATGCCAATCACGTAATACGGGGAATCCTGGCTTGTCTTGCACATCAAGGGGCCCCCACTGTCACCCTACAGAGAGAAGGAAGGAAGAAACTTAAGTGCTCTTTCAGGAAAGCAAGGTCCCCTCACACTTATGGTGTAGGTGCAAGTCTAAGCCCACCCAGCTGCCAGGACCAAAGACCACATAAACCTTCTTAGCTGCTACATGACACCACAGACTCACCCCCTGCCATTCATCTCTTCATTGCTTGCCAAGAAACGCCCACCCATCTTGTGCTTCTGCCTGTGTTACCAGGAACACATTCACACTATTCATTTAAAGCACATGGCTTCCCTCAAGAATCCCGGGAACCATAACTTATCTTTCACAGAATTACAATTTCCAGCAAACTGCAGTTCCCAGGATTCTCTGGGGCAAGCCATGTACTTTAAATGGGCTTTAAATACATGGCGCTATCACTACAGAATGAATAATGCCGCGTCTGTTTCCATGCTGAATGTGAAGTTCCTTGGAACATACCTTCAGGGAAAGAGCTGAGATTTGCCATAATAGAGCAGACACTCTCTCTAAATGCATTTGTTCGTAAAATTGATTATCAGAATTGATTAGTTCTGAGCTTTTTTTTGTAATTGTCTGTTTTAAAACTGTATTAATCTCCCTAATTTTTGCATATGCTGACATGAGATTTATGGTTTGGGAGAAAATGTCTGAATTGTATTTTCAGAAAATCTGGAAAGGAGAATGTTAGCCGCTTTGAGACTCCTTAAAGGGAGTGAAAGGCGGGATATCAAATCCAAACTCTTCTTCTTCTTCTTCTTCAATGGTATGAGGCACAAATTCACTTTTGGAGTACCGATGACTACAGGGCTACAGTGTTTTCTCAACTAATCCCTTAGTTTGAGTAACTTGGGTGAGGAGGTCTGTCGGGGACTGGGCAGAGGAAGAATGGTGGAGACCACATCCCCAGTCTAACCCTTCCAGGAAGGGGGAAGAGAAAGACAGTTTAGATTTACAACATGGGTTTGAGGGAGATCACAGCTCAGAAGCAGATGAGGGGGAAAGTTGGGAAATAATGGGAGAGGAGGAGGAGGAGGCAGAAGCGGAGCGGCAGCTAGCTGACATGGTATCATCAGAAAGCTTCCCAGACCCTCCATCTCCCAGAACCCATCGAGCCTTGAAAGTAGGAGAGAAAAGAGCTCAAAGACAGAGGGTACATAACAGCACCCATAGAAGTGACGAATGAGGAAGTGGGAGAGACTGGGGGGGGGGTGGTAGATTATCCAAGAGGCTGGGTTCTACAGCCTCTCTCTGTAAATATTGACTAAAAAAGGACAGTAAGAAACCTTTCCTTGACTTTATAGTTTCCTGGGCAACAGCTGAAACCCACCGACAACATCCTGACACGGTCTTGGAAAGAGAGAGAGAAAGACAGGAAAAAAGATTAACCCTGGGCTTATTCATGCTTTCTCTTGTCCTCCTTCAGCCCCAGAAAAAATGCTCTTTAGTGCTCAGTTGGAGCAAACAGCACTTCAGGCTTTCCCCATTGCCATTGGTTCCAATCTGTCACTAAAGAGCCGGTTTTCCCTGGGGCAAAAGGAAAACCGCTCAGACCTGTGTCTAGAAAGCACAAGTTGCTGGTGACTTGTGGAAGTCAGCTGGCAGCTCACCACACCTCGACCTCAGCTGTGCATGCAAAGCCCCAGCAGAGTCTTCAGAGATCTCCCGCTCCCAGCAGAACAGTTTTTCCCCAGAGTCCCTAGTTTAGGGGAAAACTCCTCTTCCACACAGTTCATATCAACTGTTTATTATCTCCAGATGCAAGACAAAGCTAAATACTACTAGATTCAATTCAAGGCAGACAGAAAGCAGAGAGTAAGGTATTAGAGTGTGAGGCAGGAGTGGCGAACCTGTGGCCCTCCAGCTGCTGATGAATTGCAACTTGCATCAGCCATGGCCATTGGCCATTTTTGCTGGGGCTGATGGGCATTGTAGCTCAGCTATGTCTAGAGGGCCAGAGGTTCCCTACCATTGGTGGAGGGGAAGAGGTGAGGAAGAGTGGTCTCAAGTTTTAGGTTCAAAGGGTGTCCACTGTGTGTGGGAGAGGGCACTGTTAGGATATAGTCCCATTCCACCTGTGGAAGTCAGCTGGCAGCTCACCACACCTCGACCTCAGCTGTGCATGCAAAGCCCCAGCAGAGTCTTCAGAGATCTCCCGCTCCCAGCAGAACAGTTTTTCCCCAGAGTCCCTAGTTTAGGGGAAAACTCCTCTTCCACACAGTTCATATCAACTGTTTATTATCTCCAGATGCAAGACAAAGCTAAATACTACTAGATTCAATTCATCTGGTCTCTGAAGTAAGCATACATATGTACAGACAGATCTGCTAACACTATCCCCATGGTAGCTTATGTTGGTGTGTAAAGCCCACAGCCTTTCCCCTGACTCTCGCAGATTCAGTATCAGACCCTGACAGCAAACATGACAAGACACGGACGTGCAACAGGACAGGAACATAATGAAAACAATGCCCTACTATGCCCATTGGTCTACATTCCTGGACCAATGGGAGGGTGGAAGAATCGGCAAGTCATACACTCAACCTTGCAGGTGTTGCTTTGGTAACCCAGTACAACTGGCACCCTTATCTCTGAACATCCAGACATGGGAAGATGTGCTAACTCAAGACATGAGTCCAAGCACTGTGGAGTTTCACCCATTGTTCACATGACGCCAACACGGATTGAGCGACAAACCACTCTGACGCATGCTTTCTGGGCATGAGACAAGCAGAAGTATGGACGAGCCCAAATACAGAAGTGAGATGAGGGAAAGCAGGCCGTGCAGACTCCATGCAGCAAGGCAGACAGAAAGCAGAGAGTAAGGTATTAGAGTGTGAGGCAGGAGTGGCGAACCTGTGGCCCTCCAGCTGCTGATGAATTGCAACTTGCATCAGCCATGGCCATTGGCCATTTTTGCTGGGGCTGATGGGCATTGTAGCTCAGCTATGTCTAGAGGGCCAGAGGTTCCCTACCATTGGTGGAGGGGAAGAGGTGAGGAAGAGTGGTCTCAAGTTTTAGGTTCAAAGGGTGTCCACTGTGTGTGGGAGAGGGCACTGTTAGGATATAGTCCCATTCCACCTTTAGAACAGGCATGTGGAATTGTTGTATGTCACATGTCTGTTTACTTCCAGCACAGTCTGCTGGGAACTTCCGTTGTATATAGCTTTTGCCTATGCTTTTTGCTTGGACACGAAGGGAAGGAGACATGTTTTTCCTTTGTCCTGCTGCTGAATAAAATGCTGTAAATATGCCTACATATGCCTCTGTCCACTACCTCCGTTGCAAAGAGTTCTTATCTCTGTTGGCTTGTGTGCTCAGTCTCTAAAGGTCTCTGAGACTTGAGTCGCAGTTTTTGATGCTGTTCTGAGAACCAGAGTTTGCCCAGCTGCTAGCCAAAGGGCTGGAGCCAGCTGGGGGCCTGCCAAATGCCCCCATCTCCCCTGACACATCCCAACAGGCACAGCCCCAGTTGCCCAAAGCAAAAGGCGTCCCTTAGCTCAGCGACGGAGCATATGCTTTGCTCATCAAAGGTTCAATCCTGGGCAGCTTCAGTTAGTGTCAGGGACTGGGCAGAGGAGGAGTGGTGGAGACCTCTTCCCCAGCCTGACCCTTCCAGAGAAGAAGGAGACAGTTCAGAATTACAACAGGGGTTTGAGGGAGGTCACAACTCAGAGGCAGATGAGGGGGAAAGCTGGGAAATGATGAGAGAGGAGGAGGAGGAGAGAAGAAGCACAGGGGAGTGACAGCTGATGGACTCAGTGTCTTTAGAAAGCATTCCAGACCCTCCCTCTCCCAAGACAAGGCGGGCCTTGAAAGTAGGAGAGCAAAGAGCTCAAAGGCAGAGGACACTTTTCAGCACCAGTAGCGATGACTCATGAGGAAGTGGGAGAGACAGAGGGGGTGGAGACTCATGAGGAGCAACGCCATTATTCTGAGACGCCACATTCCCAAGTCTCTCTGTGGATATTGAATAAAAGCAGATGATAAGGAGTTTTCCTTGTCTTGTCCATCCTGGGGGTTCCTCTGCCGCCTGACAGTTAGAGGGATCTCAAGCAGCTGTGCTAAGGAAGACCTATCACAGCAGTGGGATTCCTTACCTGGCAGCTGTCAATGCCCCCTTCCTCATATCCTGCACATATGGTGTGAGGACTCATGGCCCCATTGTACCACTGGCTGCTGTTGCATTTCTTGGTGTCCAGAATGTTGATTCTCGCCTCCTGAAGGATGTCTGATGTCTTCACACCTGTCAGGAAAGCCAGCAGATTAGGTTGGTTTCTGCTTTCTCCAAGCACTGCAATCCACAGCTCTTCCCTTCCCTAGCCACACACAAACACACACGCAATTTCCCTGCTGGAATATAGCTTGGCAAAACTACATGTTACATTAAATAGGTATTTGCTTCTGTGTGTGCAGTAGTTGTTGTTGTTAAAGTCACAGGTTCAGGATCACACACACACAAATTAAAATATGCATTCAATGTAAAATGTAGCTTGGCAGAGGAAGAGGAAGAAACCAAAACAAGTTACATACACACACACTCATTTTGTGTGCTACTCAAATCATTTCAGCACCTTAGGATATTTTTAAAGCTCCTGTAAGCAAAATGGAAGGAGGAAGGTGTGGGAGTTGCAGTTAAACATGCATGAGTGCTAGTTAGTGCATGAAGGGGTTAAGACCAGGTAGGCCACTCCCCCTTACCTCCGTGAGGGGGGAAGCGAATCTGCTTCTCTTTCTTTTGCTCACTCTCCTCTAGTTATGTAACTGACCAGTACGGACATGTCTGAACTTGTTCCAAAGTACAGACCGCATGCTTGAAACTATAATCTGTATTTTACACCCAGGACAATTCTTCCTCCTTGCTGCTGCATGGAATAATGCATGAACCAGACCTTTCAATTTAGTAAGTAAAGCTTTTAAACTTACTTAACAGGGTGTTGCCTGTAGGCAAAATATCCCAATTTCTACGCTATTCTGGGGGTTAACTCTGAGGGCGTTGTAAGCTCTGCTGGAGGCTCTCTCCTGCGGGAGAGTGTGCAAAGCCTCATGTTTTGAATCTAGGCGCCTGGCCAATTTGTTTTAGTATTAATTACCCACATGTGGGTTGGATCTATTTTCCACTTCCAGAGAAGGAAGCACCAGAAAACAACTACCTTTGTGTGAAGGGGAAGCAGCCAGATTTCCATCTGACCTGAAATAAGCCTTCATTAATTTCTGTTCTCCCAGATCTGAAGTTTGTGGGGACTGGGATACCAGCCATCCACACAGCAGCACCTCTATCTCCCCCTGCCCTGTGTGTTATCTTCACAGCTGCGTTTCCACCCCTGCTTGAGCTGCCCCCAGTCCCTGTCTCCCTCTGCTCCCAGTCTCTCACTGTTCTGGGAGGTGGTGCCCCAGCCACTGATGTGGCAGTCTGAGAAGCTGGTATCAGAGCCCATGGTGACAGGAGGCAGGCAGGCTGGCTGAACGTAGTCGCTAAAAGCCACAGGTTTCTCGAGTTTTATCAGTGCAATGTCATTGGCCTCCGTGCGCGGGTTGTAATCCTGGTGGAGGAGGACTTTGTGCACCGAGCGGATTTGCACATTGTCCGGCAACTTGGAAAGGTCTGTGGCACCCACCACAATCCTCCAGAGATTCAGTGAGCTGCAGGTAAAACAGAACATGGTTAGCGCGAGGCCCTCCGGAGTTTTTTTAAACAGAGTTTTCCCTGACTACTGCTGCAAAAATGGGGGGAATAATAATTCCTGGACACCCTAATACTGATAAACATGTATACCTGAAGGAGCGTCTTCATCCCCATCATCCAGCCCGGACACTGAGGTCCAGCGCCGAGAGCCTTCTGGTGGTTCCCTCCCTGTGAGAAGTGAGGTGACAGGGAACCAGGCAGAGGGAACAGCCTCCCATCAGATGTCAAGGAAATAAACAACTATCTGACTTTTAGAAGACATCTGAAGGCAGCCATGTTTAGGGAAGTTTTTAATGTCTGACACTGTATTGTTATTAAATATTCGGTTGGAAGCTGCCCAGAGTGGCTGAGGAAACCCATGGGCAGGGTATAAATAATATATCATCATCATCATCATCAAGCTATGAGGCACACCTGGACTATTTACACCAATTCCAGCTTCATGCAGATGTTAACATGCCAGTCTTGTGGTTTTGTTGGTTGCTGGTACTGAGCAAATAGTAGAACTAACTGATGAGTCACACTGCACACATTTTGCTGGGACACTGCACTGGGCTGAAGTTACCTATAGATTCATGTTAATGTGCCTGTATACTTTTACAGTTAGTCCAAAATGGCGTGCCAGCATTCTGGATGGTCATTTAAATCACAAAGTACATGTATCAGAATAGCTGCTCCTCTTGTCCCTCTGAATGTCCCACCCCTGGGAATCAGCCAGGTATCAGAACCAGCCCCTGCACAAACAGCTTCTGAAGCAGGGAAGGGGTGACCCACTGCAGGGAAACACCTGATGTGCCGATGAGGCAACATAAAGTTTCTGAGACATGGCGAAAGGACAGAAGGAAGCAGACAGCTCCCACCAGTGTCCAGTTTCTAGCATGCAGCTGAGTCTGCCTAGAATCTCTGCCCACTATTCTGTGGGATGTAATCCGCTGGGAGCAGTCAAGTACAACATTCCTTGTTTTGCTAGAGTGGACATGCAGGGGATGTTGGTCCAGCCAGTCAAAACTTCCTGTTCCTCCTGGCCTGGAGCATCCTTCCTTGCATGTGACTAGTGGGTGGGTGTGACCTAACCTGTCCAGGTAAAAGGACAAGGCATGCTGCCGCTCTCTCTTTTCCATCTTCCTTTCATCTTGCAAACTTCCTGGACTAAACTGCTGGCTGCCAGCCAAGCAGTCGCCCAGGTCATCTCCCTTTTGGGGTAATCCTGTTTGTACATGTTTCTTTTTAATCTGTTTAATCATTTTTTCAATACAAACAACAACCGCAAATGACACATACAACAAAAACCATAATAACAATAATAACACAATTTGACAATTCAGATTTGAATACACTGATATACCTATGACTACACCTTTTTTAACAATATTTTCCTACCTCTCTCTCCTCCCCCTACTTCACACCACTAACATGTTTGTAACTTTAAGCCTAAGGCCTGCCTTCAGGGATCACACTATGCTCTGCCTGATCGTGAATAAACTTTCTTTTCACTGCTTATGAATAAGACTATGGTGTCTTTATTCTTTTAGGAGGGATTCAAGGGGTCTCACCAGGAAAATATTAGAACACATTTCAATCTGGACAAGCCACATGGAATTGTGTATTGTCTTAAGAAACTCACACAAGTTTGCAACTAGTTTTCTGCTGTGTAAAGGGGAATGCACTCTGCTAAGCAAAGGAACTTGCTGGTTCAAGTTAGGAAGGATATTAATAAACAATATATCCTCTCCTGCCACCCTGAACATTCCCACATATTCTGACATGTTCTTGTGGATAGACAAAGGCACTCTGCACATGCTCAGAAGCACCACACATCTTCAGCCTGTGCCAGAAACCTTGCCTTGCCTTCCCACCTCGGGGACATTCTGCTTGCCCTCAGCAGGCCAGACGTCCATTTTCCTGCCATCTTTCATACTTGCCTTCTCTTAGTCTTGAAGCAGTGAGCTGCTGTGAGGACCCAGCGCTTGGAAAGGACGGATCCCCCGCACGAGTGCCGTGTTCCCTTGGAGGAGGGGATCTGGACGCTGACAAGCCAGGGCCACTCTCCAGCCAGGGCGTCGACACCACCCACAATTCTCATGCTGCCACCGTGGATGGGGGCCAGGGGTCGTTTCCCGCAGTCTGACGGGAAGGAAAGAACGTTGGAGGTGTTTACTTCTGAATTGGAACAAACACCAGTCAGGTTTTCTGCGGACTGATATCTATATCAGTTCCAAGAATTGAAAAGGTGATAACATCCCCCCAGAAACTGACTGGCAAGCGAAAAGGATAGAATATTTACAACTCGCAAAGATGACAGGGAGAAAAAGAGGAAATTCAATACAGAAAGTTAATAAATATTGGATAATATTTAAAGAATATCTTAAAAATTACTGTGACAATGTTAACCTCCTGACCGACTTAGAATGAATCTTTAAATATAGAGAAAGTACATAGCAAAAATTCTTCTGATAAAAAATGGGAAAGTAAAATAATAACAATGAAATGTGTATAGATAAACAAAATGTAAAATAGCACAATGAGAACAATCGGAAGTTAGTGTCTATGGTGTGTCTATGTAGTGGTGTGTATTGTATGTATTGTCTAAGTTGTATGTAAATTGATATATAATAAAGGTGATTTAAAAAGAAAAGAAAAGAAACTTCTCAGTATGCAAGGAAGTTTGATGTGTATTGTATGTATTGTCTAAGTTGTATGTAAATTGATATATAATAAAGGTGATTTAAAAAGAAAAGAAAAGAAACTTCTCAGTATGCAAGGAAGTTTGATTCTGAGGTCTCAGCTCCTGTTTTCGGCAGTCAGTGGTGCCATCGTGTGGCCAGCTTGTGCAAAGGCAGCTTGAATACCCACAAAGAGGGACATTCTGGCATCAGAAAGCCAGAGCTTCATAGGATAGCGCAGTTCTTTGTTGTTGTTTAGTCGTTTAGTCGTGTCCGACTCTTCGTGACTCCATGGACCAGAGCACGCCAGGCATTTCTGTCTTCCACTGCCTCCCGCAGTTTGGTCAAACTCATCCTGGTAGCTTCGAGAACACTATCCAACCATCTCGTCCTCTGTTGTCCCCTTCTCCTTGTGTCCTCCATCTTTCCCAACATCAGGGTCTTTTCCAGGGAGTCTTCTCTTCTCATGAGGTGGCCAAAGTACTGGAGCCTCAGCTTCACGATCTGTCCTTCCAGTGAGCACTCGTGGCTGATTTCCGTAAGAATGGAGAGGTTTGGTCTTCTTGTCCAGGGGACTCTCAAGAGTCTCCTCCAGCACCATAATTCAAAAGCATCAATTCTTCGGCGATCAGCCTTCTTTATGGTCCAGCTCTCACTTCCATACATCACTACTGGGAAAACCATAGCTTTTACTATAAGGACCTTTGTTGGCAAGGTGATGTCTCTGTTTTTTAAGATACTGTCTAAGTTTGTCATTGCTTTTCTCCCAAGAAGCAGGCGTCTTTTAATTTCGTGGCTGCGTTCACCATCTGCAGTGATCATGGAGTGATCAAGAAAGTAAAATCTCTCACTGCCTCCATTTCTTCCCCTTCTATTTGCCAGGAGGTGATGGGACCAGTTGCCATGATCTTTGTTTTTTTGATGTTGGGCTTCAGACCATATTTTGCACTCTCCTCTTTCACCCTCATTAAAAGATTCTTTAATTCCTCCTCACTTTCTGCCATCAAGGTTGTGTCATCTGCATATCTGAGGTTGTTGATATTTCTTCCGGCGATCTTAATTCTGGCTTGGGATTCATCCAGCCCAGCCTTTCGCATGATGAATTCTGCATATAAGTTAAATAAGCAGGGAGACAATATACAGCCTTGTCGCACTCCTTTCCCAATTTTGAACCAATCAGTTGTTCCATATCCAGTTCTAACTGTAGCTTCTTGTCCCACATAGAGATTTCTCAGGAGACAGATGAGGTGATCAGGCACTCCCATTTCTTTTAGAACTTGCCATAGTTTGCTGTGGTCGACACAGTCAAAGGCTTTTGCATAGTCAATGAAGCAGAAGTAGATGTCTTTCTGGAACTCTCTGGCTTTCTCCATAATCCAGCGCATGTTTGCAATTTGGTCTCTGGTTCCTCTGCCTCTTCTAAATCCAGCTTGCACTTCTGGGAGTTCTCGGTCCACATACTGCTTGAGCCTTCCTTGTAGAATTTTAAGCATAACCTTGCTAGCATGTGAAATGAGTGAAATTGTGCGGTAGTTGGAGCATTCTTTGGCACTGCCTTTCTTTGGGATTGGAATGTAGACTGATCTTCTCCAATCCTCTGGCCACTGCTGAGTTTTCCAAACTTGCTGGCATATTGAGTGTAGCACTTTAACGGCATCATCTTTTAAAATTTGAAATAGTTCAGCTGGAATACCATCACTTCCACTGGCCTTGTTATTTGCAGTGCTTTCTAAGGCCCATTTGACTTCACTCTCCAGGATGTCTAGCTCAAGGTCAGCAACCACACTACCTGGGGTGTACGAGACATCCATATCCTTCTGGTATAATTCCTCTGTGTATTCTTGCCACCTCTTCTTGATGTCTTCTGCTTCTGTTAGGTCCTTACCACTTTTGTCCTTTATTATGGTAATCTTTGTACGAAATGTTACTTTCATATCCCCAATTTTCTTGAACAGATCTCTGGTTCTTCCCATTCTGTTGTTTTCCTCTATTTCTTTGCATTGCTTGTTTAAGAAGGCCTTCTTGTCTCTCCTTGCTATTTTTTTGGAAATCTGCATTCAATTTCCTGTATCTTTCACTGTCACCCTCAAATTTTGCTTGTCTTCTCTCCCCCGCTATTTGAAAGGCCTCGTTGGACAGCCACTTTGCTTTCTTGCATTTCCTTTTCATTGGGATGGTTTTTGTTGCTGCCTCCTGTATAATGTTGTGAGCCTCCATCCATAGTTCTTCAGGCACTCTGTCCAGAAAATCTAAATCCTTAAATCTGTTCCTCACTTCCACTGTGTATTCATAAGGGAGTTGGTTTAGATTGTATCTTACCGGCCAAGTGGTTTTTCCTACTTTCTTCAGTTTAAGCTTGAATTTTGCTGTAAGAAGCTGATGATCTGAGCCACAGTCAGCTCCAGGTCTTGTTTTTGCTGACTGTATTGAGCTTCTCCATCTTTGGCTGCAGAGAATATACTCAATCTGATTCCGATGCTGCCCATCTGGTGATGTCCATGTGTAGAGTCGTCTCTTGTGTTGTTGGAAAAGCGTGTTTGTGATGACCAGCTTGTTCTCTTGACAGAACTCTATTAGCCTTTGCCCTGCTTCATTTTGAACTCCAAGGCCAAACTTGCCAGTTGTTCCTTTTATCTCTTGATTCCCTACTTTAGCATTCCAATCCCCTATAATGAGAAGAACATCCTTCTTTGGTGTCACTTCTATAAGGTCTTGTAAGTCTTCATAGAATTGGTCAATTTCAGTTTCTTCAGCACCAGTAGTTGGTGCATAAACCTGGATTACTGTGATGTTAAAAGGTCTGCCTTGGATTCGTATCGAGATCATTCTATCATTTTTGAGATTGTATCCCAGTACAGCTTTCGCCACTCTTTTGTTGACTATGAGAGCCACTCCATTTCTTTTACGGGTTTCTTGCCCCCAGTAGTACATATGATAGTCATCCGAACTGAATTCGCCCATTCCCGACCATTTTAGCTCACTGATACCCAGAATGTCATTATTTATTCTTGCCATCTCATTTTTGACCACATCCAACTTACCAAGGTTCATGGTTCTTACATTCCAGGTTCCTATGCAATATTTTTCTTTACAGCATTGGACTTTCCTTTCGCTTCCATGCATATCCGCAATTGAGCATCCTTTTGGCTTTGGCCCAGCCGCTTCATCAGCTCTGGATCTACTTGTACTTGTCCTCCGCTCTTCCTCAGTAGCATGTTGGACGCCTTCTGACCTGAGGGGCTCATCTTCCAGCATCATAACTTTAAATGCCTGTTGTCTTTGTCCATGGAGTTTTCTTGGCAGGGATACTGGAGTGGCTTGCCGGTTCCTCCTCCAGGTGGATCACGTTTGGTCAAAACTCTCCACTATGACCTGTCCATCTTGGGTGGCCCTGCACGGCATAGTTCATAGCTTCTCTGAGTTATTCAAGCCCCTTCGCCACGGCAAGGCAGTGATCCATGAAGGGGAGCACAGTTCTTTACTTCTAGGAAAAATGGTGCTGGTACTGTGAGCCCTTCAGTACCTACGGCAGGGGGGGGGGAAGCACTGGGAGAGAGGACACTTACGTATGTATCATAGGGTGGGGCTCTATGATGTCATGGGCCTGCCAACTTTCAAAAGACAACCCAATATCAGAGCAAGGCTGAAGGATGGAACTGTTAGAATTCCTGATCTATGACTGCAGTCATGGGATTTTTGTCTATCACATGACGGTGTATGTTTTGACTCCACAAAGTGGGAAATGACAAAGACAGGATGTTTGTGTTATTGTGTTCCAATGAAGTGGGACTATTGTCCTTTGTTCCTTTTCTCTTTGCTGTCTGATGCTAGAGAGAGAGGGAGCCATGTTGCAGTGCTCCATGTCTGTTTCTATGTAAATAAATTAGATTAGCCTAAACGCTGAGTCGCTGAGGTCTGTTACGCAAAGCTGCGAAGACTTGCAGATCCCTAAGCATGCCAATGTCTGTTGGCATCGGTCGCAGTGATGTTCGGGCTGAAGAAAGGTTTTGAAGCTCCCTAATGATCGACCAGGAGGGAGAGAACATGCCAGTCGGGCATATTTCTTTGCCAGGGTCCTACTCGAGTGTAGGCTGACCTCCTGGCAGGAACTTGTCAGTCAAGGTGCAGAATTACAGAATTGACCTTGAAGGGCAATTGGGAAAGGAGAAGGGGTGTGTGTGTGTGTGTGTACGTGTTTTCATTTCGGTTGTTGCTGTTTTTTTGTTTCCTCCTTGAACGTTTTTGTGGAAACAGAGATTGGAGGAACTCTTCTGCAAATGTTTCCTCTTTCAGAATGATGTGTGCTGTGGCTTCTAAAGTGGCGTTTTAAAATAATACAGCTACAAACCTTAAAGGTCAAAGTTTCAAAGATGCAGTTCAGAGATGAGGCTCATTCTTTGCAAATGAAAGGTCTAGGTTGAGTCTCTAGCAGCGGGGAAGCATATGCCCATGCTGCCCAGGGTGGGCGCACTCCCGAAGGGGGCGTGGCATGGAGGGTGCCCTCCCAGGCATGGGACAGCCGCTCGGGTGCCTGGAGTGGCGCATGCAACCTGCAGCCGGGGGAGGAGCAAGCCATCCATGGCGGACATTTGGCACTCCACCCACGACTCCCAAGCCTCCCCCAAGCTGTCAAAATGAAGGGGGAAGGGGGGGCAATGCCACTGGCAAAATGGC
This sequence comes from Podarcis vaucheri, assembly GCF_965113315.1. NCBI lineage: Eukaryota > Metazoa > Chordata > Lepidosauria > Squamata > Lacertidae > Podarcis > Podarcis vaucheri. Next base: position 73,865,703 of record NC_138748.1, on the reverse strand, counting down.
ACAGCTCCCCCCTTACCCCGATGGCTCGGGGTAGGTTTGGGAGTCACAGGCAGGAGGCATGTTGAATGTCACCCCCCTCAGTGAAGGCACCTGGGGCGGACCGCCCCCACCGCTCCCCTTCCTAAGCCCCTGGTCTCTAGCATGCCCAGGTAGGGCTGGCAAGGCCCCCTTTTGAAGCCATGAAGATACACCTGAAACAAATGGACCAGTTGTCTCACTCAGCCTAAGCACTCATCTTCTGTTTGTCCCATGATCTTTTCCGTTTGTCTCATGTTTTCTAGGGCTCTGAGAGGTTTTTCTTCCATCCCGCCACTTCCCCTGGGAAAATTCGCTGTCTACTACTGAATCAGAGCAAATTTCCATCCCCAGTAAACCCAATTAGCATTTTTTCCCCTGATTCAGCAGTAAACCACAGGTTTTCCTGGGGAAAGAGACAGTACAAAAGAAAAACTATGGACCCATGCCTAAAAATCATGGGACAAGTGTGGATGAGCTCTAAGGCAGTAGCCTGTGTTCCTATGGTCTGTGTGTGTGGTTTGGGAGCTGCACGGTCAGGGAAGAAACAATTCTGTCCAGGGTTGTAAAGACTGCGGAGAGAATAATTGGGTGCCCTCTTCCCACCTTGGATCAAATCTACGCTTCCAGGTGCCATAAGAAAGCTGCAGAGATAGCACATGATAGTGCACACCCGGGAAATGATCTCTTTCAGCTTCTGCCTTCTGGAAGAAGGTGCAGGGTTATAAAGACTAGGACTAGCCGCCTGAGAAACAGTTTCTATCCAAATGCAATTTTGGTTTTAAATGCAGTGTAAGGTAGTCTCTATGGGAGTATACTGTATTTAATTATGGGGTATCAGAGTTTTTAGGAGGCTAATCAGGTTGGGATAGCTGGAATAGCAGGCGTGTTGGTTTTGAATGTCTTATGTAGATTTTTTTTTCTTCCCAATTTCGTTGTTCTGTTTGGGACAATGACAATAAAGATTATCATATCGTATCATATTGTATCGTATAAAAGAAATAATTTTAGACTAGCTGATAGTCCTGAGCTTTAAATTGCTGTCCTGAGAATGTCGCCCCCCCACCCACCGCAAACTGAGACCTGACAAGAATCAAGGGGATATCTGGTGGGGCCCCTAAAATAGAGAGAGAGAAACTGGTTGCAAGAGGCAGATTCAAACAGTTGCTAGCACTTGCATCCCCAAAAGCAGATAACTAATTGTAGCCTGGAATGATGTGTGTTGACTCCAAGTAAGAAGGACCACCAGGTTCCACAGGACTTACTTCATAGCAGTCATAAGCCAAGGGGAATTGGGACCTGGAACTGTGTGGGGGTTTGTCTTCACTTCTGTTTATCTTGGACCTAGTAAGGATGGTTCTGAAATGGTTTCTGCTTGCCCCATGCTTTCTAGCCACGAGTCTGGAGGTTTTCAATTTCCCTGCCACTTTCCCCAGGAAAATTTGCTCTTTACCACTGATTTGGAACAAATGTCAAGCCACAGGAAACCCAATTGATGTTTGGTCCAATTCAGAGGTAAAGGGCAAGTTTTCCCCATGGAAAGCTTCAGTCTAGTAAAAACTTCATTCCTTCTGCCTCATCTTAGGATGGGAACGATGCAGAGAGCACCACCATCATGCTCTTTGCAAGAAACATCCTCCCCCCCTTCACATTTATTTTTGGTTCCCTCAACATCTAGCTTGGGAAAGACCTCCTGTGGCACTTAAAGGTGCTTTGTGAGTTTGGGTTGGTCTTAATAAAAGATCTGTTCTCCATCTTAGGGCAAATCTATGGCAATTTCTATCAGACGAAAGGTATTCAGGATAGTATTGTCCCTTAACACATATTAATCATTTCTCCAAACTCTCAGGGTGATAGTGAGAGTGGTTTGCTTTCACTTCTCCAATATATACAGACATTTCTACAGCTACCTACTTAGCAGAACACTAAGCGCTCCAAGTGCCGACTGAGACGGTGCGAAATGAATTATTGCTTCAACACCAATTTTTAGGCCAGGAGGGCCGTTTGAATCCTGGGTTTTCCAGCTCACAGCAAACAGAGAATCAGGTCCTAAAGCAGGCACCATGAAAATATTCCACCAGGTATGTTGAAGAGCTGGTTGGATGCCCTGACTTTCAACATCTGCCTGCGCCAAAGCCTCAGACACAGGGCCAAAATTATCAGGACTCTGTAATGGGTGGAACGAGAGACTCTCTTATGTTGATCCTCCTTAACCAGACTTGTCTCAGAACAGGAGCCCAGAAGATGACCATCATTTTGCTTTTATCCTCTGCCCTCGTTAATCTGAATAATTGACAGCTACCATTCACCTCTCATGGAACACAGGCAGCTCCAAAAATGGGTGGGGCTGGCTTCATTAAGATCTGGGTTGTGTTTTGGTGGGAACATGCCTAAAGAGAACGGCTGAGTGAGAGCTCTAGTGTGGGCCTGGTCAAAGGGACTACGAGATAAAGGTCTCACCCCCAGCCACAGACCCCAAGCCCCACTTACCTGCTGGATCATATCCATGTGTCCCCAACAACCTCAGCAAGGCCACGACCCCCAGAAGCAGCCCAGCTGGGACTCCCTTTATGAGCTGCGGTTCCTGGTAGCGGTTCCACATCGTTTGGCCTCAGCAGCAAGATGTCGACTTTGGTGGGTTCTCCTTCTGTGTTGCTAGGAGACAGAGCCTGGCCATGTCCACTGAGGAAGGGGGTGGGATGAACAGGTCACCCATCCCCTATGGACCAGACACAGGGTAGCACCACCTCCAAGGAAAGAGTCTCCAGGAAGCAGGCAGAACCTCTCTGCTGGCAGTAGAGCACTGGGCGTTACAGTGTCTCCAAAGAACTTCTGGAGGAGGTCTGGTCATCATGGCTGGGCTGTGGAACCTCTACACAATAGACCTTCTGGAAGCCTGCAATCTTCTGGAAGCCCAGCAAGGCCTTTCTGTTTGGTCTGATCTGAGCAGCAGATGTTGGGAACTCAATCCACGGCCTGCCCAATTTCACAAATAACCACAGGAAGGATGCTCACAGAGAAACCCATAGAGCTATGGAAACATCACAGGGGCTGTTGAGAACAACTCAACTTTGATCCACCTCGGCCGGCAAGACACCTTGGGGCCAGGCTGGCAAATGCCTCCACATCACCAAGAGACCTTTGGCCAAGTGGTGAGGCTGAAATCGGTTTCCCAATTCCTTCTCTGACATTTCTTGTGCCCAAAGGTTCTTCTTCCAGGCAGAGTTGAGATGACCAAATGTCATATCCACTTTCCTTAGCTACCTAGTTATTTTTCTAAAACTGATTACAGTGGTACCTCGTGTTATGGAAGAGATCCATTCCGGAGGCCCCTCCATAATGTGAAATGCCTGCAACTTGAAGCGCTGTGTTTGTGCAGGCGCGTGGCGCGATTTGGCGCTTCTGTGCATACACGAAGCATGATTTAGCACTTCTGTGCATGCGCGAGTGGCAAAACCCAGAAGGAACCTGTTCTGGTACTTCTGGGTTGCCACGGGACGTAACGCGAAAAGACGCAACATGAAGCGGATGCAACACAAGGTATGACTGTATAAGTTGTTGTTATATTAGCAAATGAAAATTGTATGCCATTCATTACTCTTATTACATTTTCTTCCCACCTTTCCCAAAACAGCCAGAGGCAATTTAAGGGGGGGGGGGAATCAAATATATACATGGTTTTAAACCAGACTATGAACAGCAAATAATCCATATAATACTACCCCCCACCCATTTTTTAGAAACAAAATCACCTGGCAAAATGCAGACCTGATTACATCTTTTTCCTGGAAAAAATACCTCTGTGAGCACAAGTTTATTACAATTTCATTTATTATTCCTGGGATACGGTATGAAAGGTGAAATAAAAATACTGCGTTAATAAAGGACATTTTGAGCCTTGAAAGCATATCTCAGCCACATTTGCAACATCCATATTAGGCAGACCACTGTTACAATTTCCAGCTGGGGGAAAGGAGGAAGAAGACTGCCTACAAGCCAGGATGGCATTCAAATCCGCATGATGCTTCATCAGCTCACAAGCAGAGAGATACTAGGAGTCCAGCCTTCCTCCAGATTACTGCAGCATTTGGTTCCCATGAGGAAGTTTGCTTTTAGTTTCCAGAAGATTTGCTTCTCCAGTCACCTGCAGGAAATATGGGAAACACCTTCCTGATTGATGTTGCTGTGGCAGACCCTGCCAGTGTCTCCAAGAGGTTGCAGGATACTTTCCTCAACATTGTATACTTGAAGGAGCGTCTCCACCCCCATCATTCTACCTGGACACCGAGGTCCAGCCCCGAAGGCCTTCTGGCGGTTCCCTCCCTGCGGGAAGCGAGGTTACAGGGAACCAGGCAGAGGGCCTTCTCAGTAGTGGCACCCGCCCTGTGGAACGCCCTCCCACCAGGCAATAAACAACTATTCTACTTTTAAAAGACATCTGAAAACAGCCCTGTTTAGGGAAGTTTTTAATGACTGATGTTTCATCGTGTTTTTAATATTCTGTTGGGAGCCGCCCAGAGTGGCTGGGGAAACCAAGGCAGATGGACGGAGTATAAATAATAAATTATTATTATTCAAACCCATCAAACCTCCTTTGGGGTAGTTTCTCGGGAATGGTGGATGTAGAAAGAATTTGCCCATGTGAAGTCCACCTGCTGGAAACTCTTACTCACATGGTTCTTAAATGTAAACTATATGATTCTATGATTTTATGATATGCTGATTTCCGCCAGCAGTTTCTAGATCAACTCTGCATCCCCAAATGGAAACCAGAGTTGGAGGTCATACATTTTCTATTACTGGGGAATGATCAGGAGCTCACCAAGTTAGCAGCTAAATATCTCTATTTGGTTTTTTGTCACAGAAACACATTGCAGACGTCTGATCTCCCTGGAGACCTAGAGATGTAATGTTAGACTTTTTGCCTCTTTTCATTTGACAAATGTTCTGTGACATTGGGGAGGTGGTCATTCTGTATTGATTTACTATAGATGTTTGTATGTGACACCAATAAAAGGTTTGATGATGATGATGATGATGATGATTCTCGCCCTGAGCATTTGGGTCACAGAGCCTGCTTGGAGCTGCTCAGCTGCTGCCCCCAATCCAAAAACTGAGATGATCCATTTTGATGCCTGGTTCCTCCCCACGCCTGGTGAGGACCAGACCTTGTACATAGCTGGCTTTCTATGGGGTGAGAACATGGTGCCACCAGTTTGCTGATGTTGAACCTGTGAAGGTCTGGCCAATGCATGGATGGTTGACCACTTAGGAGCCCCACGGGTTCCACAGAGGAAGAAAGGAAGGATGTTAACAGAGGAATATCTGGGCTTCTCAGTTCATCCCAGGCTTCTCAAGTTCTTTATTACTGCATACAGCAACCGTGTGAACAGCTTGGCTTCTTTTTGTAATGCGTTGTGGTTCTAGCGCTGCCTTGTAGTTTTCATAGGATATGAGCCACCCCCTTGAGGTGGAAGGGCCGTCCGATGGGCTGAGAGAGGGTGCGACAGAGGGCATAGGGAAGGTGTAGGGAGAAGATAGTCTGATGTATGCTTCCGCAGTTAAGCCAAGCCCTACCAGGCCCTGCCTGAAGACTGGCGAATTCCAGTGAGCAGAGAGACATTTGTCAAAGAGAACACAGAGCAAACCAGGCAACTTCTGGCTGGATGGAATTCTTTCCTAAATGCAAGTCACCCAGAACACTTCCCTCGGGGGAGATGAGCGAGGCACGGTTGGAAGTTGATCCCACAAAGTCCTCCTCCAAGGAGAAAGAGGAAGAGGATCAGTCACCACGAACACTCAAAGTGGCAAGGTTTTACAGAGTATGTTGGCATGGGCAGAGGCAAAGCTGCCTGCTGCAACCACCTCTAAGACCATGCCTTGCTTTTGCACTGTTGGACCAGCCTCTCTGAGGATCCATGGACATTTAAAGCAGGGGTCGGCAACCTAAGGCCCGTGGGCCGGATACGGCCCAATCGCCTTCTCAATCCAGCCCACAGACAGTCCAGGAATCAGCGTGTTTTTACATGAGTGGAATGTGTCCTTTTATTTAAAATGCATCTCTGGGTTATTTGTGGGACATAGGAATATTGTCATAGAATCATAGAATCATAGAGTTGGAAGAGACCACAAGGGCCATAGAGTCCAACCCCCTGCCAAGCAGGAAACACCATCAGAGCACTCCTGACATATGGTTGTCAAGCCTCTGCTTAAAGACCTCCAAAGTAGGAGACTCCACCACACTCCTTGGCAGCAAATTCCACTGTCAAACAGCTCTTACTGTCAGGAAGTTCTTCCTAATGTTTAGGTGGCATCTTCTTTCTTGTAGTTGGATCCATTGCTCCGTGTCCGCTTCTCTGGAGCAGCAGAAAACAACCTTTCTCCCTTCTCTATGTGACATATTTTTATATATTTGAACATGGCTATCATATCACCCCTTAACCTCCTCTTCTCCAGGCTAAACATGCCCAGTTCCTTAGCCGTTCCTCATAAGGCATCATTTCCCCCAAAAATATAGTCCAGCCCACCACATGGTCCGAGGGACGGTGGACCGGCCCACGGCTGAAAAAGGTTGCTGACCCCTGTTTTAAAAGCACTGAGGTCCTGAGTGCAAATCCTGCATCTCTAGGCAGGGCTGGGGACTTCCCTTCCTTGAAACCCCAGGAAGCTGCTGCCAGTGTGGTGTAGTGGTTAAGAGCAGTGGACTCGTAATCTGGTGAACCGGGTTCGCGTCTCCGCTCCTCCACATACAGCTGCTGGGTGACCTTGGGCCAGTCACACTTCTCTGAAGTCTCTCAGCCCCACTCATCTCACAGAGTGTTTGTTGTGGGGGAGGAAGGGAAAGGAGAATGTTAGCCGCTTTGAGACTCCTTCGGGTAGTGATAAAGCGAGATATCAAATCCAAACTCTTCTTCTTCTTCTTCTTCTTCTTCGGTCTGTGTAGACAATACAGACCTAGTTGGGCTAAATAGTCTGACTCAGTATGAAGTAGTTTCCTATGTCCCTAACATTTGGATTTCCCTCAATGAAAAGGGTGCCGAAAGCCCTCATTGGAGTTCGCAACTGTTCAGCTGTGCATGTACAAAGTACGGCGAGTGGCAGGAGCTTATACAAGGGAGGCTAAGAGGCCGACGTGCAGCTGCAGCACAAAGGCTTTGGGCTACACGAAGGAGAACAGCAGGGCTCCAGCGACGGGTCACTGCCCCTCGCAAGCTGACTCTCCCCAAACTCCATCTGTTTATCGAAAAGCGCCTTCTGCAGAGAGAGCTCCTTGAGGGCAGACAGGATGTCGGGTCCCACAGGGCCACCTCGAAGGAGGTTGTAATTCTCCGCAGGATCTGACTCCAGGTCAAAGAGCAGCGGGGGCTCGTGGCCTGTGAGGGGGGTCATCCCGTGGCAGTCCTGGTCGGGGGTCGTGTCACTATGGAAGGCTCCTGCAATGACACAAAAAGGAGACATGGCGCACCATGGCCGTCCCAGGTCAGGAAGGGGTTCAGATGACCACAGGGAGCGCAAGGCAGGATCAAGCCCTGAGCTTACCTTGCGTGAAGAAGTGGGCTTTGTATTTTCCATAGCGGACTGCGAAGACGCCGAGCGACTGGCTGGGGGCTGGCGGGTAATAGAACATGGTCTGACGGGGACTCTGAAAGAGGAGCCAGAATGATATGCCTTGTGATATTTGGTTGAAAGGCAGCATATAAATTTAAGGAAGAACAATATGGGGAGGGTAATATGCAAAGCATGAGATTTTCCACTTCATTGGCTGCCAAGAGAGAAAACATTGAGTGGGACGGCATCAGCGACAGGTCTGCTTTGTGGAGTGTAATCGACTTGTGCAGTCAAATGCAACATTCCTTCTTTCCCTAGAATGGGCACAAGCAGGGGGACATCCGGTCAGTTTAACTTCCTGTTCCACTGGTCTGGAGCATCCTCCCCCTGCATGTGACCAGGGAGATGGGCCTGGCCCTGGCTGACTCCATAAAAGAGACGAGTCATGCAGCCATCTCTCTCTCTCGATTCCACGCTGCTCTCCTGCTGCCAGTTTTGTTCTCTTGATGCTGTTCTCTTAATGTATTTCGCTATCTGCTGGCTCTCAGCCAGCAGCACATGGGCTTTGATCCTTACAAAGGATGTAAGCCACACTTTTCTCTGTATTTGTAACTGCTAGCTAGAGCCTGCCTTCGGGGATCATACTGTGAACTGAATGTGAGTAAACTTCTTGTTACTTTTAAGGAGAGACTCTTGTGTCCTTATTCTTTTAAGGAGGATAAAGGGGGACACCAGGAATAATCCAATCTGCTTAACTAAAGAGATTCAAACTAATCTGCAAACTAGCTTTCTGCTCTGCTACATGACTCACTAGAGTGAGTGAAGGAAGGATAATATTTAATCAATATATCCTCTCCTACTATCCTTAACATTCCCACATGCTTAACCTAACCTTACCTGGAAGCACAGAAGTATTTGCTCCAGCAGCAGCAGCAGCAGCTGGACATATCAAGGGCCCCGTTACCTTCAGTAGTTTAGGGCCTCATCAAACCTAAATCCAGCACGCTTCTCAAACTAGGTAGCACAGCTGCTCTCCAGCGTCACCAAGCTCCCCGCAAGCACCACGGCCTCAGAGATTCGCTCGACGCCTTGCGGTCCCTCAAACGGTGTCGGAGGGAACGTGGTGGAACTGCTGCAACCCCGGAAGACCAGTCTGCAGTGGCACCACGGAAGCAGGATGGAGTGCAGAGGGGTCAACGGACCACCCTGCTTCCCTGCCCCTACCTGCCCCCCACCCGGCAGCCCATTTCAATTCACACTGACTGTGACGGCCGATGCTGAGATGGAGAAACCAACCAGAAGCTCACCTTCCCACTTCCAAAGAGAATGGGGCTGAGGTTGTAGCCGTCCAGTGTGACATTGGGGAGAGGAACCCCAGCCAAGGCCGCCATGGTAGGCAGGATGTCTAGGGTGCTGGCCAGCTCATGGGTCACACCTGAATGCAGAAACAGACAGGAAAAGAAGGGGCAGCGAAAGACAATGGGGGTATGGTACTTTAAATTTTGGCGTTGACTTGTTTTAGCCCACCCGGGGAGGGTATACTCCCTAGAAATCCATTAAAAATAGTATTAATTATAGCACCCCCATGTAACCGACAGGCAAGCGATACACCCAGTTTCACCGCCAGCCAAAGCAACCCCTGTCCTCCCTGCTAGATTGTAAACACAACCTGCAAGGTCCAGGACGGGGAGGCAGTCCTTTAAAAAATATATTTTTTAAAAACACACACCAGGTGCCCAGCCCCGATTTGGAAGATATGCGCTGTGGCATCCTCTGAACACAAGGCAGGAAGGGTAGCCAGGGCAGATGCAAGCAGTGGCATAGCAAGGTTAGGTGGTACCCGGTGTGGAAAATTTCTTGTCACCCCCTCCCCCCTGAAATCTAGTTGGACTCCCAAGAGACTGCGATCTACTCACAGTATAAAAAGACTGGCTGTGATCTACCCATTGTCATTGCCAGGAGTTGTTGAGGTTTTTTTAGGGGTAAAAGGTAAAGGGACCCCTGACCGTTCGGTCAAGTCGCAGACGACTCTGGGGTTATGGCGCTCATCTCGCTTTATTGGCCGAGGGAGCCGGCGTACAGCTTCCGGGTCATGTGGCCAGCATGACTGAGCGGCTTCTGGCAAACCAGAGCAGCGCACGGAAATGCCGTTTACCTTCCCGCTGGAGCGGTCCCTATTTATCTACTTGCACTTTGATGTGCTTTCGAACTGCTAGGTGGGCAGGAGCAGGGACCGAGCAACGGGAGCTCACCCCGTTGCGGGGATTTGAACCGCCGGCCGACCTTCTGATCAGCAAGTCCTAGGCTCTGTGGTTTAAGCCACAGCGCCACCCGCATCCCTTTTTTTAGGGGACGGTTGGCCAAAGTTGTTGAGCTTCTTTTGGGGTTACAGGCTTTGGGTCCTGAGCTGAGGGAAATTCTCCTTCTCTCCTTCCTTTCACCCTCCACTTGTTTGCTTGCCTGCCTCCTTCCCGTCCTCTCCTTGCCTGCCTGCCTCCTAAAGCAGCCTGGGAGCGCGGGGCTGTCAAAACGAGGGGGGAGTGAAGGCCACTGGCAAAACGGCACAGATCTACCCCTTCCCCTGACAGATCGCGGTAGGCGGGAATCACAGGCAGGCGGTGTGCAGAATGTCACCTCCCTCAGTAATGACACCTGGGGCAGTCCACCCCCACCTTGCTCTACCCCTGGATGCAGGACTGCACCTGCTCTAGTGGTTGCTGCAACCCTGAGGCAGCAAGGGCTGGACATACCTGGGGCCAGACATACCTGGGGCAATGCGGCCTGGCCAGTAGGCCACAGCAGGCTCCCTCACTCCTCCCTCATACGTTGTGCCTTTGCCACACTTGAGGTGGCCAGAGCTCCCTCCTCGGGACTTGCGCATAGTTTCAGGGCTGTAAGCGAGAGGAAATAAACATTAGGATCATAGCTGTCAAGTGTCCCTTATTTGGCGGGACAGTCCCTTATCCCAGCGCGATGTCCTGCTGCTGTCCCTTATTGATGAGGCTTCGTTTGGCTGCTGGCTGGGCTTTCTGCCTTTGGCTCGGAAGGGCTCAGAAGTTGAACATACCTGTGCCCGGAAAATCCCTTATTTTGGCTGCTGATCCCTTATTTTTGAGGCTGCTGGTCCCTTATTTTCAAATCTGTAAGTTGACAGCTATGATTAGGATGCAATATTCCCCCATCCCACCCCTTTTTCATTTAAAACATTTTCTAAAATACATTTCAAAATATTCATTTAAGCAACCTTAAATCAATAACTTCCCTTCTCTTCTTTCCATGGTTCATTGTACATACCTTAAAGGTAAATGGACCCCTGACCATTAGGTCCAGTCATGGCCAACTCTGGGGTTGCAGCGCTCATCTTGCTTTACTGGCTGAGGGAGCTGCCGTTTGTCCGCAGACAGCTTCCAGGTCATGTGGCCAGCATGATTGAGCCGCTTCTGGTGAACCAGAGCAGCACACGGAAACGCCGTTTACCTTCCCGCCAGAGCGGTACCTATTTATCTACTTACACTTTGACGTGCTTTCAAACTATGTTGGCAGGAGCAGGGACCGAGCAACGGGAACTAATCCCGTCGCAAGGATTCGAACCACCAGCTTTCTGATCAGCAAGTCCTAGGCTCAGTGGTTTAACCCACAGCGCCACCTGTGCCCTTTTACATACCTTACATCCCTGCATATTTTATATGAACTAAACCGTTCAGTAATCAATTGCTACATCCATCAATTCTTATTTGCACTGTCGAATTTATCTTAATGCTACCAGCGTTTTCAAATGAACACAATTTTCACCCATATATTCAGTAAACATTTTCCAGTCTTCTTTAAATGTGCATATTTCTTGTTTTCTTATTCTATTGGTTAGATATATTCCATCAGTTTAAGTTGCCCTTCTTCTTTGGTTGGGACCTCACTCCTTTTCCATTAAAACATCTCCTTTCTAACAAACTTGGTGCAGATCGCTTGTGTCTTACGCAGGGATTAATGTCCCAGGGCTGTGTGTATAAAGCCGAAATCGCGTATGGTCAAAACAACACCTTGGAAGTGCTCCTGTGTGATCATCTTTACCTTCCAGAGCCAGCATGCCAAAAGGGTCTGAACCCCTCACCACAAACGGGAAAGAGAGCTTTCAAACACTGAGTTTACTTACTGGTCTCTGGGAGGCTCTTGCGAGATCTTGCATGGCCATCCCAAGATCTCATGAGAGCCTCCCAGAGCCCAGTAAGCAAGTCTGAGAGTTTAAATGCTCTTTCCACACTGGAGAAGCCCTGCGCAAAAAGAGCTTTTAAGCTCTCTGCCTTCCATGTGTTTAATTTGTGCAATGTCAACCGCATACAGCTGAACTTGCATGTGTTCAATGCACATAAGTTGCCTGGAACTCAAAGCTCCCAAAATTCTGCAGCCATATCTTATGGCCAGATGGAGCAATTTGCCTTCAAGGAGCTCAGGAGCTTGGCCGTAGTCAAAAAGTATATATGGCAGCAGAACTAGTCTGCAATGTCAGCAATTCACTGTCCGTCCTAATAAAATCCGCCACAGTCTTTGTCAATCTTTCCTGCTTCCCGAGCAAAAAAAAAACCTTTGAGACCCAGTTCTGGGTTAGATATCTTGGAGATGAGAAGCAGCCTCACCCGTTGTCGGCGGTGAAGAACACCAGGGAGTTTTCGGCTACCCCGCTGTCCTGCAGCGCTTGCAAAATGTGCCCCACGGATCCATCAAACTCAAGGAGGGCGTCTCCGAAAGGGCCCCTGGGCGAGCGGCCTGCGTATTCTTGGCTCCCAAACTGGGGGTAATGCGTGTGCTGTGGACGAGTAGAGAACAAGGCACTTGTCAATGTTCCTAACTTCAGCAGAATAGTTTTATCAGGAAACCTCGGAAGAGCCCTGCTGGTTCCATTGGCCAAGGTGGCCCAGCCAGACGCCTCTGGGGAGCTTGCAAGGACGATGGAGGAGGGACTAGCTCTCTCTCCCCCTTTAGGCATCCTGGCTCATTGCAGTTGATAGAACAGATGCTGGGAAATTAAAACTATGTGTACCGCCATCCTCCACCCCCAGCTTAATTTGTCCAAAAGTTCATCTCTACCATTCCCATTTTCCTGGCTGGGGCTTCTCTGTGGTGGCTCCCTTGTTATATACAGTGGTACCTCAAGTTACAACTGCCTCAGGTGACATACGCTTCAGGTTACAGACTCTGCTAACCCAGAAATAGTGCTTCAGGTTAAGAACTTTGCTTCAGGAGCCTCAGGTTACAAATGCTTCAGGTTACAAACTCCACTAACCTGGAAGAGGTACCTCGAGTTGAGAACTTTGCCCCAGGATGAGAATGGAAATCGTGTTCAGGCGGCGCGGTGGCAGCAAGAGGCCCCATTAGCAAAAGCACGTCTCTGGCTAAGAACAGTTTTAGGTTAAGAACGGACCTCCGGAACGAATTACTGGTAAGTTCGTAACTAGAGGTACCACTGTATAAGTCTTTCCATCTGGAGATATGCGCCCCCCCCCTCATGACTTCTAGGAGACAACTTAAAGAAACACATTTTCTCACAGGCCTTTGAACTTATTATAAGGCTGCTGCAGCATTACTAACTGGTTTAATCGCCTTGTTGCAGTGTTTTAACTTCATTATTTTGTTTTGTTTCCACTAAACACCAGGAAGAACTTTCTGACGACGGAAGTCATACAGTAGCAGAATAGACCATCTACAATAGCAGATGATGGAGTTCCTTCCTTGGAGGGTTTTAAGCAGAGGTCGGACAGCCATCTACCATGTACCGTATTTTTCACCCTATAGGACGCACTTTTTCCCCTCCAAAAATGATGGGGAAATCTGGGTGCGTCCGATGGGGCGAATGCAGGCTTTTGCTGAAGCTTGGAGAGTGAGAGGGGTCAGTGCGCACCAACCCCTCTCGCTCTCCAGGCTTCATGAAGACATCCGCAGCCTAGGCAGCCCTGTGGGAGGTCCCGCAGGGCTGTCTAGGCTGGGGATAGCAGCCTGCTTCCCGGAGTGTCGGGCGTCCTGAAAGCAGAGTGCCCGGCGCTTCGGGAACACATCGGCAGCCTAGGCAGCCCTGCGGGAGGTCCCACAGGGATGTCTAGGCTGCGGATAGCAGCCTGCCGCCCAGCGCGAGAGGCGCGCTGAAGCAGAGCGCCCCCCATGCCCGGCAGACATCCGCAGCGTGGGCAGCCCTGCAGGAGTTCCCCGCAAGTCTCCCCACGCTGCGGATAGCAGCCTGCCGCCCCGCAGGGGGGGCGCCCTGATGCAGAGCGTCCCTTGCGCCGGGCAGACATGGGCCAGCCCCACAAGCTCGGGGAACAGCAGGAAGGCGCAGCGCCGCCATCCGCTGTTCCTCGACTTGGTTCGGTTTCCCCGACCTGCTTTTGGGGGGGGAAATAAAGGAAAAAATTTTTCCCTTTATTTCCCCCCCAAAAAACTAGGTGCGTCCTATGGGTCGGAGCGTCCTATGGGACGAAAAGTACGGTATGTTTTAGTTAAGAGTTTGTCATTGTGTGGGGTTAGGCTAGAGGACCCTCAGAGTCCCTTCCAACCCTTACAATTCTTTGTTAAAGACAGGGGCAGCCCAGCAGTGCTCTTAACTGCCTGCACCTGATGGTCAGAAACATGCAGCATTTTATATTTATAAAATCATTATTTGGCAGCAGAAGAGCCTTGAGGTTTTGAGAAGGGTCTGGACCATCAGAAATGTGCATACATGAGATTATTTTGCAGGATGCACTTCATCACCCAAGGGTGGGGCTAAGCATGATACGGGGAACTCAAGACTACTCTTTTAAAGCACCCAACCCTTTTTCAAAAGCCGCTCAAGACAAGAGACTTGCAGCAGTTCTGCTCTTTGTGAAGAAACACCTGCTGCAGTTATCTCCCGCTTGGACTACTGCAATGCACTCTACGTGGGGCTCCCTTTGATGGTGACCCAGAAACTACAACTAATCCAGAATGTGGCAGCTGGACTGGTGACTGGGAGCGGCCACCAAGACCATGTAACACCCGTCCTGAAAGACCTACATTGGCTCCCAGTACGTTTCCGAGCACAATTCAAAGTGCTGGTGCTTTAAAGCCCTAAACTGCCTCAGTCCAGTATCCCTGAAGGAGTGTCTCCACCCCCATCGTTCAGCCCAGACACTGAGGTCCAGCTCTGAGGGCCTTCTGGAGGTTCCCTCCCTGCAAGAAGAGAGGTTGCAAGGAACAAGGCAGGGGGCCTTCTCAGTGGTGGCGCCCGCCCTGTGGAACAGCCTCCCATCAGATGTCAAGGAAATAAGCAACTATCTGACTATTAGAAGCCATCTGAAGGCAGCCCTGTTTAGGGAAGTTTTTAATGTTTGAAGTTTTATTGTGCTTTTAATATTCTGTTGGGAGCTGCCCAGAGTGGCTAGGGAAACCCAGGGTATAAGTAATAAATAATAATATTAGCTTCAGAGGGGAGCGAGGCGCATCAAAATCCCCATCAACAAGAGAGGTGGAAGACCATGTGGCTGCTCATTATTGCCTGTGTGGCATACAAGCACATCTCACACAGAAGCAGGCAGCGCTGGAGCTCTGCTGGACTCCAGAGAACAGGCTCCAGCCCATCCGAAGGACAGGAATAAAACTCAACTGCTGGGGTTCTTTGCCCCAAGCCTGCACAAAGAGCTCCGGAACTTACATGGGAGGCATAATATAGCAGGAAGGGCTGGTTGCGCCGTGCGCAAGCGACAACGAAGTCTCGGGCAAAGCTGTTGTAGAGAGGCTGCAAGTGTGGGAAGGACACAGGTTGCTGTATGATGCTCTGGTTCCAGAACAGGGGGACGGGAACCACTCCCTGGTCGCAGGTCCCAAAGCAGGGCACGTCCGGGGGGAAGCAGGTGAGGTTCTGGCAGGGGCCCTGAAGCAGGACGAAGAAGGGGAAAGGCGGTGTTATCACAGGAGAGAGGAGGAGTCAGAGCATGCTAGTGGCACAGAATTCACACAAAACCACAGGCGCTCATTGCCTTAGAAGCCCATTTAAGGGTTGCCACTCATCGTTCTAGCTCCACCAGCACCACTCCCATATGGGCAATGATGAAGTTTAACCTTAATCTTTCTCTCTCTCACACACACACAAACACACGGCCAGATTTAGGTTTGATGAGGCCCTAAGCTACTGAAGGTCACGGGGCCCTTAATGTCCAGCTGTCCTTTGTCAACAACAAATTGTCACTGTTTTGTGTGTTGAATGTATGCTATATGGTAATTGATGGACCTAATAGGTATCTCAAGCCATTTGCACATGTTGGCACGCAACTAGTCCACGCAGAATGTAGGCACCCTATATATAGAAATATACCTGAAGGAATGTCTCCACTCCCATCGTCCAGCCCGGACACTGAGATCCAGTGCCGAGGGCCTTCTGGCAGTTCCCTCATTGCAAGAAGTGAGGTTACAGGGAACCAGGCAGAAGGCCTTCTCGGTAGTGGCGCCCGTCCTGTGAAACGGCCTCCCATCAGATGTCAAGGAAATAAGCAGCTATCTTACCTTTAAAAGACATCTGAAGGCAGCCCTGTTTAGGGACGTTTTTAATATTTAATGCTGTATTGTTTTTAACACTCGATTGGGAGCCGCCCAGAGTGGCTGGGGAAACTCAGCCAGATTGGGGGGGGGGGGTATAAATAATAAATTATTATAATAATATTATTATTATAGAAAGGAACAAACTAGTGATATTTTAAGCAGCAGGCTAGCAGGCGGGGCCCATGACTTACATCAGAGGAGCCTACACAACACAAAACACTGTTGCTGTATGTAGGTTTTATTTTATTGGTTTTTTATCTTATATTTTTGAAATGTACGTACATGCAGGTTTTTTTCCTTTAATTTTTTTTTTTGGGGGGGGGGGCCAAGAGAGTGGGGATCTAAGCTAGAGCTTGTTTAGCTTATATGTAAATCTGGCACGTCTCTCTCACACACACAATTCATCAACATTTCACAGCGAAGAACTTAACAACAGCCTTGCCAGAGCAGACCAAATGCCCATCCAGACCAGCAGCCCATTCCCAAGAGGGGCAACTGCGTAGATGCTCCCAGGAAGCCCCCAAATTCCAGGCCCAAAGGCAACAGCCTTCTCCTGCTGTTGCTTCCCAGTAAATAGGGCTCAGGGCCACATTTTGAAATGTAATGTTTAAAGTTCATTGCGTTGTTAATTTAATGCTTAAAAATCCCTGCATTGAATCTCAGTATCCCTTCAACTCTACAGTTCTGTGATTTGTTTGTGAGAAGCATTTTCCAAAGAATTAAGTGATATTGTATTGCCAATATAATATCAAGGGACCCCTGACCATTAGGTCCAGTCGTGGGGTTGCGGCGCTCATCTCGCTTTATTGGCTGAGGGAGCCGGCGTACAGCTTCCGGGTCATGTGGCCAGCATGACTAAGTCGCTTCTGGCGAACCACAGCAGCACACGGAAATGCCGTTTACCTTCCCGCTGGAGTGGTACCTATTTATCTACTTGCACTGGCATGCTTTTGAACTGCTAGGTTGGCAGGAGCAGGGACCGAGCAACGGGAGCTCACCCCGTCGCGGGGATTCGAACCGGCAACCTTCTAATTGGCAAGTCCTAGGCTCAGTGGTTTAACCCACAGCGCCACCTGCATCCCAAGGTAGTCATGTTCAAATCCGAACCTGCTGAATTCAGTGCTTTTCTTTTTTCTATATAAAAAAATGAACAAACCACCAAATTCACAGTGAATGCTGTAATTGAGGGGGGAAACCTTGCATCTCCCCAAGCAGATCTGAGTTAGACCCTCTCATCAAAACTGCTTCAGCTGCAGCCTAAAGCACAAGGCTCTCCTAGCCCAGCTCTCCTCCTTTCCTGCAGCGACGCCAAGCCTCCCCCCTTCTGAGCCTGTGATGCTCCATGCTTTGCCCACCGGGCCGCATCTCACCTGGTCGTGCGAGTAGGGCACCCCCAGGAAGTGGTCGAACCCTTGGTGCGTGGGCAGGAACGTTCCATTCAGTCCAAGGCCCAGGTGCCACTTGCCTACCATGGCGGTGGCATAGCCTCGCCCCTTCAGCAGCTCCGCCAGAGTCAACTCGGCCAAGGGGAGCCCTCCTCGGGAGCCAGGGTAGAACACGCCGGGGTAAACGCCGGAGCGGGTCTGGTAGCGACCAGTCAGCAGGGCTGCCCTGGAGGGGTGAGAGCAGGTAGGAAAGACACCAGACTTCTGGGCCAACAGCCAGGCAGTCACCCAGCTCCAGCCAAACCCCACCCACTCCAAAAGGAACATGCAGTCACCTGCCCACTCAAGGAAAGGTGCCCCAGGCAGCGCCAGATTTAGGGCAATCTGGACAGTTCCTCCCCCCCCCCCACTGGGCGCTGAGCAGAGCGGGTGCAGAATAATACTGTATTAGCCTGAATATAAGCCTCACTTCCCCCTCGCCAAATTCCGACCATGAAAAGTTAAACTGCAGCTTAAATTTGCGACCTTACAAAAATGGGTTTTTACGATATCGCTGCTGAAACAGACGTACAGTAAAAAGGAACAAAACATGTTTTCTTGCCAATTTGCGAGCTTCAGGCTGTTGCCATTTACAAGTGTGCCTGTGGAATTGTGGCGATTGAATAGTGATTTATGATTTTAGCGGTTGTATGGAAACTTTTGCGGGCTTGCAAGATCAAAGGTTTCAATTGGCTCAGAGTTACAATTCTACCAAACGCAGGAATTTTCAGCCTGTAACCCAATTTTAAGGGAGCAGATTATATTCCGTTATTGTCTTTCCTCCCCCCCAAAAATTTTTTTTAAAGGTGTGGCTTATTTGCGGGCCAATACGGTAATAATAATTCCCAATAATAATGACTCAAGGTGGGAAGGGGTGCCCAATTTTGTCCTTGCTCAGGGTGCCATATTATCAAAGTCCACCCCTGCCCAAGGACTAAGGGAAGGGAGCGATGCAAGAACCAGTCATCGTGTGTGTACTGGTGTCCAGAACATTTTACGGTTAGCATAGTCTGTATAACTGCATATCTGGGGCGTGGGGAGGAGGGACTGAGTCCGGGAAAGATGACTGTCCCCTTTGGTGTGACTTATGTCACATTAACTAACTCCCAACAATTGATCAAGAAAGGGAGATGGGGGTTGGCGTACCGGGAGGGGCTGCAGACGGGGCTGCTGCTATAGAAGTCGGTGAACCGTAGGCCGGCGGCCGCCATCTTGTCCAGGTTGGGTGTCGAGGAGGTGGGGTGCCCATAGCTGCCCAGATCTCCAAAGCCCAGGTCATCGGCGAAAATGAGGACAATGTTGGGGGGCTGGCTGGCTGAACTCAGCGGAGCCAGGGCCACCAGGCACAGAAGCACAAGTCCCAGAGAAGGCATGGCTAATGAAGGCGTGTCCCCAAAGACTGTCCCCGGATGCTGCCCAGGTTGGTGCCAGGAAGCCTGTTGGCCTACAGTCAGAAGAAGCTTTGCTGGAGTGACTACAGAGACAGGGCAGGAACCAAATATTCTAGCCTCTCCAGCTCAAAACAACCATTGCCTTTTCTCAGCTACCTGCACCCCGACTCTAGAATAGCAAGATCACAGCACTAGGAGGTTGTCACGGATAATCCTCCTCTTTGAGGCAGATGGCAGGTGCTCTGTAGAAGACAAGTCTGCAAGGAGAACCAACAGCTCGGCAGGGATGGAGATATTGAAGAGTGCATCACTAGAAACATGAAGACCAAAGAAAGAAGAGTCTCTTAAAACAAAAGAAGAACGCTGCTACATCAAGCCATCTAATCCAGGATCCTGTTCTCACAGGGCCAACCAGATGATCCAGTGGGAAGTCCCAAGCAGCATCCAAGCACCACAGCTCCTCTCCCCAGTTGGGAACCCCAGGAACTGGTGCCCTGATTCTGAAGAGCACAGCCAGCGTGGCTAACTAGCGCTTATCTACCATGAATCTGCCAAACCCTCTTTTAAAGCCATTTAAGGTGGTAGCCAACACTGTTTAAGGATACACGGAGTGAGGTAGGACTTTGTTTCGTCTGTCCTGAAATCTTCCAACATTCAGCTCCACTGAAGGGCTCTGAGTTCCAGCATTGTAAGAGGGGGGGGGAGAAACCTTTGCTCTTTCCACTTCCCCTACACCCATGTTTCCAACATTCATAGAACCTGTAATGGGAGACAAAAAAATGCATATGCCCTATTCTTCTCATTTTTCACAGGGATTTATAGCCAGCTCCACACTTTCTGTGTTTAACGTCCCTCCCCCCAGCCGGAAGAACTCCTGCAGATGTCCATACCATGAATATGATCATGTTTGCCACACCATTCCTGTGACTAACTGCTTTTCTAATCTAAAAAGCCACAAACATTGCAACTTTTCCACAGAGAATTCTTGCTTCTCCTTTCCTGCCCTGTGTGCTGCTCTGCAATATCCCTTTGCAATATACTGACCAGGTTTTGATGCGGTCACAGCAAAGATGTGCAGAGCACGTTGCAAATGATCTGCAGTTTTGTTTTAGATCCTTTTCTTAAGAAACCCTAGCATGGAATTTGCCTTTTGCTTATCTACACACTGGGTTAATGATCCCACGATGCCAAGATCCCATTCCCAGTAAGTCACTGCCAGGTCAGACACTGTCAGCCTCTGTGTGAATTCAGGATCTGTCCCAGTTTCCATCAATTTACACTTACACCTGCCATTTTGTTGTCATCCAGTTCGGAAAAATCCTTCTGAAACTACACACAATTCTTTTATGTTTCGACCACACGGAATATTGTGATGTTTTCTGGAAGCAGGACCACGTGACTGCTAACCCTTCCTTGAGATTATTTCTGAACATTTTTTAAAACAACAACACCACTGGTTGGGACTTCGGATTTTGGAGGGCTCTGCTTTCTACATCCCTCCACCAGCAAAACTCTCCACTGATTCCTACTCTTGTATTCCTGTTCTTTAACAGGTTAGCTGACCTTGAGCCAGACATCCTGGAGAGTGAAGTCTAATGGGCCTTAGAAAGCACTGCAAATAACAAGGCCAGTGGAAGTGATGGTATTCCAGCTGAACTATTTAAAATTTTAAAAGATGATGCTGTTAAGGTGCTACACTCAATATGCCAGCAAGTTTGGAAAACTCAGAAGTGGCCAGAGGATTGGAGAAGATCAGTCTGCATCCCAATCCCAAAGAAGGGCAGTGCCAAAGAATGCTCCAACTACCGCACAATTGCACTCATTTCACACGCTAGCAAGGTTATGCTTAAAAATCTACAAGGCAGGCTAAGCAGTATGTGGACCGAGAACTCCCAGAAGTGCAAGCTGGATTTAGAAGAGGCAGAGGAACCAGAGACCAAATTGCAAACATGCGCTGGATTATGGAGAAAGCTAGAGAGTTCCAGAAAGACATCTGTCTCCTGAGAAATCTCTTTGTGGGACAAGAAGCTACAGTTAGAACTGGATATGGAACAACAGATTGGTTCAAAATTGGGAAAGGAGTGTGACAAGGCTGTATATTGTCTCCCTGCTTATTTAACTTATATGCAGAATTCATCATGCAAAAGGCTGGGCTAGATGAATCCCTAGCCATAATTAAGATTGCTGGAAGAAATATCAACAACCTCAGATATGCAGATGATACAACCTTGATGACAGAAAGTGAGGAGGAATTAAATAATCTTTTAATGAGGGTGAAAGAGGAGAGCACAAAATATGGTTTGAAGCTCAACATCAAAAAAAGAAGAAGATCGTGGCCACTGGTCCCATCACCTCCTGGCAAATAGAAGGGGAAGAAATGGAGGCAGTGAGAGATTTTACTTTCTTGGGCTCCATGATCACTGCAGATGGTGACAGCAGTCACGAAATTAAAAGACGCCTGCTTCTTAGGAGAAAAGCAATGACCAACCTAGACAGCATCCTAAAAAGCAGAGACATCACCTTGCCAACAAAGGTCTGTATAGTTAAAGCTATGGTTTTCCCAGTAGTGATGTATGGAAGTGAGAGCTGGACCATAAAGAAGGCTGATCGCCGAAGAATGGATGCTTTTGAATTCTGGTGCTGGAGGAGACTCTTGAGAGTCCCATGGACTGCAAGAAGACCAAACCTCTCCATTCTTAGGGAAATCAGCCCTGAGTGCTCACTGGAAGGACAGATCCTGAAGCTGAGGCTCCAAGACTTTGGCCACCTCATGAGAAGAGAAGACTCCCAGGAAAAGACCCTGATGTTGGGAAAGATGGAGGGCACAAGGCGAAGGGGACGACAGAGGACGAGATGGTGGGACAGTGTTCTCGAAGCTACCAGCATGAGTTTGACCAAACTGCGGGAGGCAGTGGAAGACAGAAGTGCCTGGCGTGCTCTGGTCCAGGGGGTCATGAAGAGTCGGACACGACTAAACGATTAAACAACAACAGCAACAGGTTAGCAGCCCACATGAGGACACCTTTTCTCACCTTCTTGCCAAGTTCCCATGGAGTTAGGGCGTTTGCGAAATCTAATTACAGATAGGTAGCCGTGTTGGTCTGCCATAATCAAAATAAAAAAATTCCTTCCAGTAGCACCTTAAAGACCAGCTAAGTTAGTTCTTGGTATGAGCTTTCGTGTGTATCTGAAGATGTGTGCATGCACACGAAAGCTCATACCAAGAACTAACTTAGTTGGTCTTTAAGGTGCTACTGGAAGGAATTTTTTTATTGCGAAATCTAAGTACACTGTGTTCCCCAGCAAAACCCATTCAACTGGTTTTTTACATTCTCAAAGAACTCTAAACCTGTTATTTAACAGGTTAGCAGCCCACATGAGGACACCTTTTCTCACTTTCTTGCCAAGTTCCCATGGAGTTGGGGCCTTTGCGAAATCTAAGTACACTGTGTTCATCAGCAAAACCCACACAACTGGTTTTTTACATTCTCAAAGAACTCTAAAAGCTTAGGGCTCATTCACACCCAAGGCTGGATTTAGGTTTGATGAGGCCTTAAGCCAGGCACCCCCAAACTCGGCCCTCCAGATGTTTTGGGACTACAGTCCCCATCATCCCTGACCACTGGTCCTGTTAGCTAGGGATGATGGGAGTTGTAGTCCCAAAACAGCTGGAAGGCCGAGTTTGGGGATGCCTGCCTAAGCTACTGAAGGTAATGGGGCCCTTTATATGTCCAGCTGTCCTTTGTCAACAACTATTTGTCGCTGTTTCCTGTGCTGAATATATGCTATAAGGTAATTTATGGACCTAATAGCTATCTAAAGCCATTTTATTTGTTTTTCATTTTATATTTTGGAAATGTACATTTTCCTTTAATATTTTTTTTTTTGCGGCCCCCAAGAGAGTGGGGCCCTAAGCAATGGTTTGTTTAGCTTATGCGTAAATCCGGCCCTGATCCACACCAACCTTTGTTCCACATTTCTAGTTCCCTGTCTGCGTGCATTTTTTATTTTCTATTTGCTTCTTCAGAAACTCACCTCCGTCTAATCCAGTGGGGTCCCCCTCAGCCTCTGAATCTTAGGCCAGCTTCCAAGGAAGAGCACCTAAATTAATCTTCCCGAGAAGCTCCTCTTAGTCCCCCACCACAAAGCCCACATCCGCCCAGAGCAACACTCACCCAACCTCAGAAATGCTCCAAGAATATGCCTGGACGGGGGCAGGAGAACGTCCCTGGCGTTGCCTTGAGGCATCAGTCCGGCAGCTGACTTCACGGGGCACGCGCACACTTTCGCTTCCCCAGTGCTTCAAAAAGGTCATGGAAAAGCATTAAAAATGCTCAGTTACCTGAGGTTCTGCCCACCCCACCCCCGGCAAGCAGAAGCCCGCCCCACTCGACAAAAGAAGCACAACAATTTGGGGGCGATCGCCGCCCTCCTCCCTAGCAAAAATTCTGTGCACTTTCCCCGGCAAACGTCGCTGGGTCTTCCCCGAATTGAGTTTCGCTCCGAATTCGCTCTAGGCATGGCACCGGCAGAAGTGTGGCCACTCTCGAGCCCCGCCCGGGCATCTATCCCCCCCGTTTGCAGAACTGGGGGGAATCCGGGGCGCGAGAACGCAAAGGGCGCGCGAGTGGGCATCGCGGTGCCAGCTGTGCCCGCAGAGAGAGGTCGCCCGCCCGCCCGCCTGCCTGCCCCTTTCCCCACGACCCGGCGAGGCTGCCCCGACCGGGTGCAGCCCCGCCACGACCCGCCCGACCCTCCACCTTCCCTCCGCGCGCCTCGCCCATCGCGGGGAGACCCACCGGGTTGAGCGACAGCGGCGGCGACAGCTGCTCTTGCGCGCGCCCCCGAGATCCCGCGGCGCTGGGTATGCTGGGACTTGCAGTCCCCGAGAGTTGGTGAGTCCACTGAAGGGCGGGGCCCTGGAACGGATCCCAGAAGCGGTCCCGAGCAGGATCCGCTCCTAGCGCCTGCGTCGCCGCCGCCGCCACCTCCCGCTTAGCTTCGCCCTTGCGCCTCCTCCGGTTGGAAGGGGTCCCCCCAGCAGCCAGGGTCATCTAGTCCGACCCTTTGCAGTGCAGAAATCTCCACTGAGATGATTCGTTCTTCCTATTAGCCCCCCTTCCTCCCTAAGGAGATCCCGTAAAGTGCAACAGATCAATGGGGCTGGCTGCATCTCAGGCAGACAGTAGCGCATTCTGTGTATGCTCAGGGGTCTGCAGTATCGCTCCCATGCTCCATGCCTTCTAAACATGCCCAGAATCTGATGCTGTGCCTTCCTCGCTTCCTTGCTCACCCCGTCTGCCCTGCCTCTCTTCTTCTGGATCTCAACTGCGTGCGCGCAACGCGTGTGCAAAGTAGAGTCACTGATCCCGGGGCTGCGCTGCGGGTGGAAGGCATGGGATGATGCGACATCGCGGGCACAAGACAGCATCTTCCGGGAGAGCTCTGTGCAAAAAGCGCAGCGCAGCTTTCTGTCCGAAGCCGGCAGCTCT